>NC_056663.1:59546293-60226293 GCF_018350195.1 Panthera tigris | reverse complement strand
TCGTTTTTGCTTTTAATTCCCTTGCCTTTGGGGATGTGTCAAGTAAGAAATTGATGCGGCTGAGTCAGAAAGGTTTTTTCCTGCTTTCTCCTCTAGGGTTTTGATGGTTTCCTATCTCACATTCAGGTCCTTTATCCATTTTGAGTTTATTTTTGTGAATGGTGTAAGAAAGTCTAGTTTCATCCTTCTACATGTTGCTGTCCAGTTCTCCCAGCATCATTTGTTAAAGAGACTGTCTTTTTTCCATTGGATATTCTTTCCTGCTTTTTTAAGATTAGTTGTCCATACATTCGTGGGTCCAACTCTGGAGTCTCTATTTTATTCCATTGACTATGTGTCTGTTTTTGTGCTAATACCATGCCGTCTTGATGACTGCAGCTTTGTAGTAGAGGCTAAAGTCTGGGATTGTGATGCCTCCTGCTTTGGTTTTCTTCTTCAAAATTACTTTGGCTATTTGGGTCTTTTGCGGTTCCATACAAATTTTAGGATTGCTTGTTCTAGCTTCGAGAAGAATGCTGGTGCAGTTTTGATTGGGATTGCATTGAATGTGTAGAGAGCTTTGGATAGTATTGACATTTTGACAATATTTATTCTTCCAATCCATGAGCATGGAATGTTTTTCCATTTCTTTATATCTTCTTCAATTTCCTTCATAAGCTTTCTATAGTTTTCATAATGCAGATCTTTTACATCTTTGGTTAGGTTTATTCCTAGGTATTTTATGCTTCTTGGTGCAATTGTGAATGAGATAAGTTTTCTTTATTTGTCTTTCTGTTGCTTCATTATTAGTGTATAAGAATGCAACTGATTTCTATACATTGATATTTTTTCCTGCGACTTTGCTGAATTCATGTATCAGTTCTAGCAGACTTTTGGTGGAGTCTATCGGGTTTTCCATGTATAATACCATGTCATCTGCAAAAGTGAAAGCTTGCCTTCATCTCTGCCAATTTTGATGCCTTTGATTTCCTTTTGTTGTCTGATTGCTGAGTCTAGGACTTCCAACACTATGTTAAACAACAGCAGTGAGAGTGGACATCCCTGTCGTGTTCCTGATCTCAGGGAAAAAGCTCTCAGTTTTTCCCCATTGAGGATGATATTAGCTGTGGGCTTTTAATAAATGGCTTTTATGATGTTTAAGCATGTTCCTTCTATCTCGACTTTCTCGAGGGTTTTTATTAAGAAAGGATGCTGAATTTTGTGAAATGCTTTTTCTGCATCGATTGACAGGATCATATGGTTCTTATCTTTTCTTTTATTAATGTGATGTATCACACTGATTGATTTGTGAATGTTGAACCAGCCCTGCAGCCCAGGGATGAATCCCACTTGATCATGGTGAATAATTCTTTTTATATGCTGTTAAATTCGATTTGCTAGTATATTATTGAGAATTTTTGCATCCATATTCATCAGGGATATTGGCCTGTAGTTCTCTTTTTTGCTGGGTCTCTGTCTGGTTTGGGAATCAAAGTAATACTGGCTTCATAGAATGAGTCTGGAAGTTTTCCTTCCCTTTCTTTTTTTTTGGAACAGCTTGAGAAGGATAGGTATTATCTCTGCTTTAAATGTCTGGTAGAATTCCCGTGGGAAGCCATCTGGTCCTGGACTCTTATTTGTTGGGAGATTTTTGATAACTGATTCAATTTCTTCGCTGGTTATGGGTCCGTTCAAGTTTTCTATTTTTTCCTGTTTGAGTTTTGGAAGTGTGTGGGTGCTTAGGAATTTGTCCATTTCTTCCAGGTTGTCCAATTTGTTGGCATATAATTTTTCGTAGTATTCCCTGATAATTGCTTGCATTTCTGAGGGATTGGTTGTACTAATTCCACTTTCATTCATGATTTTATCTATTTGTGTTATCTTCTTTTTCTTTTTGAGAAACCTGGCTAGAGGTTTATCAATTTTGTATATTTTTTTCAAAAAACCAACTCTTGGTTTCATTGATCTGCTCTACAGTTTTTTTAGATTCTATATTGTTTATTTCTGCTCTGATCTTTATTTTTTCTCTTCTTCTGCTGGGTTTAGGCTGTCTTTGCTGTTCTGCTTCTATTTCCTTTAGGTGTGCTGTTAGATTTTGTATTTGGGATTTTTTCTGTTTCTTGAGATAGGCCTGGATTGCAACGTGTTTTCCTCTTAGGACTGCCTTCGCTGCATCCCAAAGCGTTTGGAATGTTGTATTTTTATTTTCATTTGTTTCCGTATAGTTTTTAATTTCTTCTCTAATTGCCTGGTTGACCCATTCATTCTTTAGTAGGATGTTCTCTAACCTCCATGCTTTTGGAGGTTTTGCAGACTTCTTCCTGTGGTTGATTTCAAGTTTCATAGCATTGTGGTCTGAAAGTGTGCATGGTATTATCTCAATTAGTTTATACTTATGAAGGGCTGTTTTGTGACCCAGTGTGTGATCTATCTTGGAGGATGTTCCATGTGCACTCAGGAAGAAAGTATATTCTGTTGCTTTGGGATGCAGAGTTCTAAATATACCTGTCAAGTCCATCTGATTGAATGTATTATTCAGGGCCCTTGATTCTTTATTGATCCAGTGTATAGATGATGTATCCATTGCTGTAAGTGGAGTATTAAAGTCCCCTGCAATTACCACATTTTTTTCAATAAGGTTACTTATGTTTGTGATTAATTGTTTTATATATTTGGGGGCTCCCGTATTTGGCGCATAGACATTTATAATTGTTAGTTCTTCTTGATGGATAGACCCTGTAATTATTATATAATGCCCTTCTTTATCTCTTGTTACAGCCTTTAATTTAAAGTCTAGTGTGTCTGATATAAGTATGGCTACTCCAGCTCTTTTGAGTTCCAGTAGCATGATAGATAGTTCTCCATCCCCTCACTTTCAATCTGAACGTGTCCTCAGGTGTAAAATGAGTCTCTTGTTTTTTATCCATTCTGATACCCTGAGTCTTTTGGTTGCAGCATTTAGTCCATTTACTTTCAGTGTTATTATAGAAAGATATAGGTTTAGAGTCATTGTGATGTCTGTAGGTTTCATGCTTGTAGTGATGTCTCTGGTACTTTATGGTCCTTGCAACATTTCACTCACAGAATCCCCCTTAGGATCTCTTGTAGGGCTGGTTTAGTGGTGATTAATTCCTTCAGTTTTTGTTTGGGAAGACCTTTATCTCTCCTTCTATTCTAAATGACAGACTTGCTGGATAAAGGATTCTTGACTAAATTTTTTTTCTGTTCATCACCTTGAAGATTTCCTGCCATTTCTTTCTGGCCTGCCAAGTTTCAGTAGAGAGATCCATCACTAGTCTTATTGGTCTCCCTTTATATGTTAGGGCATGTTTATCCTTAGCTGCTTTCAGAATTTTCTCTTTATCCTTGTATTTTGCCAGTTTCACTATGATATGTCGTGAAGATCAATTCAAGTTACGTCTGAAGGGAGTTCTCTGTTCCTCTTGGATTTCAATGCGTTTTTACTTCCCCAGATCAGGGAAGTTCTCAGCTATGATTTGTTCAAGTACACCTTCAGCCCCTTTCTCTCTCTCTTCCTCCTCTGGAATCCCTATTATACGGATATTGTTCCGTTTCATTGCATCACTTAGTTCTCTAATTCTCCCCTCATACTCCTGGATTTTTTAATCTCTCTTTTTCTCAGTTTCTTCTTTTTCCAAAATTTTACCTTCTAATTCACCTATTCTCTCCTCTGCCTCTTCATCCTGAGCTGTGGTCGCCTCTATTTTATTTTGCCTTTATTTATTTATTTATTTATTTATTTATTTCCTGACTCTTTCTTAGTCACTTGATCTCTGTAGCAATAGATTCTCTGCTGTCCTCTATACTTTTTTTCTAGCCCAGCGGTTATTTTTATGATTATTATTTCAAATTCATGTTCTGTTATATTGCTTAAATAGTTTTTGATCAATTCATTACCTGTCACTACTTCCCGGAGTTTCTTTTGAGGAGAATTCTTCCGTTTTGTCATTTTGGATAGTCCCTGGAGTGGCGTGGAACTGCAGGGCACTTCCCCTGTGCTGTCTTGAATAACTTGTGTTGGTGGGCAGGGTCACAGTCAGACCTGATGTCTGCCCCAAGCCCACCGCTGGGGCGACAGTCAGACTAGTGTGTACCTTATCTTCCCCTCTCCCAGGGGCAGGACTAACTGTTGAGTGGTGTGACCCCTGTCTAGGCTACGTGCACATTGCCAGCCTTGTGGTGCTGCTTGGATGGGATCTGGCGCATTAGCTGGGGTGGATCAGCAAGGTGCACAGGAGCAGGAGGGGCAGGCTCAGCTCAATTTGTTGCTTTGCCGTCTGGTGGTCCCCTGCAGAAGGGGCCCTGCAGCACCAGGAGGGAGGCAGACACATTGGAGGGATGGATCTACAGAAGCACAGCGTTGGGTGTTTGCAAGGTGCAAGCAAGTTTGGTGAACTCATTCCCTTTGGGATTTTGGCTGGGGGACGGAAGAGGGAGATGGCGCTTGACAGTGCCTTTGTTCCCTGCTAAGCTGAGCTCTGTCATCCACGGTTCAACAACTCTCCCTCCCATTGTCCTCTAGCCCTCCTGCTCTCAGAGTAGAGCTGGTGACTCATAACATTCCAGATGTTAAGTCCCACTGGGTGTCAGAACACACTCCGTCCAGCCCCTCCGCTTTTACAAGCCAGACTCAGGGGCTCTGCCTTGCAAGGCCGGCTACCCCTCCACTGCCCCAGCTCCCTCCCGCCAGTCCGTGTAGCACGCACTGCCTCTCTGCCCTTCCTACCCTCTTCCGTGGGCCTCTTGTCTATGCTTGACTCCAGAGAGTCTGTTCTGCTGGTCTTCTGGTGGTTTTCTGGGCTATTTAGGCAGATGTGGGTGGAATCTAAGCGATCAGCAGGACGAGGTGAGCCCAGTGTCCTCCTATGCCACCATATTCCAGTATGTTTTTAATAAATATATGTATATCTTATGTCTAAGGGAAGCTGGAGACTGAGAATTTGTAACTATACAGTGTAACAATGTGTGCAAAAGAAAGTGCGCTATGATCCAAAGCACCACAGTTATACTGTGTAGGCAGAAAACTCCCATATTTCTGGGATATATTATAAAATTTAGGGGCGCCTGGGTGGCTCAGTCGGTTAAGCGGCTGACTTTGGCTCAGGTCATGATTTCGTGGTGCATGAGTTCGAGCCCCACGTTGGGCTCTGTGCTGACAGCTCAGAGCCTGGAGCGTGTTTCAGATTCTGTGTCTCCCTCTCTCTGACCCTCCCCCGTTCATGCTTTGTCTCTCTCTGTCTCAAAAATAAATAAACGTTAAAATTTTTTTTAATTTAATAAAATATTCTCCAAGGAGGTCTGATTGACCTCATTCTACTTATTGCTCCAAAGCATGTCTTTAACATGATTGTCTGACCAAAAGTTCCCAACATGAGGATGTACACTATGAGAATGACTACTAATAATTGATTCCTGTGAATCAATATATATATGTATTCTTTATATATTGATTTATATATATATACATACATACATATGTTATTCTTTATATATTTTGTATATTAACTCCTTATCTGATATATGTTTTTGCAAAATGTTCTCCCATTCTGTAGGCTACCATTTCATTTCGTTGATTATTTATTTTGCTGTGTATAAGCTTTTGAGTTGGATGTAGTCCTATTCCTTGATTTTTGCATTTGTTGTTTGTGTGTTTGGTGTCATGTGCAAAAAAATCATCGCTAAGACCATTACTGATGAGTTTCTTCCCGATGTTATCTTCTAGGAGTTTTATAATATCAGGTCTTATATTTAAATTTGTGACCCATTTTGAGTTATTTAAATCTTTTTTTAATGTTTATTTATTTCTCAGAGAGATAGCATGCACGTGTGCTTGCACAGGGGGAGTAGAGAGAGGGAGACAGAGATTCCAAAGTGGGCTCCATGCTGACAGTAGAAAGCCTGACGTCGGGCTTGAACTCACAAATGGTGGGATCAGGACCTGAGCTGAAGTTGGATGCTTAACTGACTGAGTCACCCAGGTGCCCCCATTTTGTGTTAATTTTTGTGAATGGTGTAAGATAACAGTCTAATTTTATTGTTCTGCATGTGTTTCTCCAGTTTTCCCAGCACAATTTGCTGAAGACACTTTCCCACTTACACCAAACCCTGCTCCTCTGTGCCTGGCAACTGTTTATTTAGTGGAGCAAGACGGACTCTGGGCCAATGCGGCCAGCCTCTCCTCCAGACCAGCACAGCCAGCACCGCCAGCACAGCCAGTACCCTGAAGCATCAACAGACAATTCTTTGCTTTCTTTTCGACCTTCTTCCTTTTTTCTTTTGGAATCAGGCTCACAGTTCCTTTTTTTTTCTATTTCATTTTTTCCTTTTTTTTTTTTTTTTTTTTTTTGGAATCAGGCTTTTTTATTATTTTCTCTTCTTTTATTTTTTCTTCTGCTTTTTTTTCCTATTTTTCCTTTATTTTTCTTTGAAATCAGGCTTATAGTTTTTGATTCTCTGTTTTTGTTATTGTTGTTGTTCTCTTTCTTTTTCTCCTTTTTTGGGATCAGGTTTCCCCCTCCCCTTTTTTTTCCAGGGTTACCTCAACAAATTAAAGCAAACCCAGTTAAAGGTCCAAACACTCCACCACTGCAAGCAAGGAGGAGCTCTGCAGAACACTGACCAGTGGGAAAGAGCAGCCTAAACACAACAGCAAAATGCACACAGCATACACCAAAAACACTTCCTGGAGTGCCAAGCCCTGGACAGTATATGACACTTTTTAATATATAATACTATCAGGAGCAGGAAACATAACAAGCTTTTAAAGGCAAAAGACGGAAACTTACCCAAAAAGACGAGATGGAGGAAATCCCCCAAAGAAAGGTCAAGAAGAAATCACAGCCAGGAACTTGCTCAAAACAGATATAAGCAATATATCTGAATAAGAATTTAGAACAACAGTCATAAGACTACTAGCTGGGCTTGAAAAAAAAAGCACAGAAAACACCAGACAAACCCTTGCCACAGAGATCAAAGGCCTAAGAACTAATCAGGATGAATTAAAAAGTGCTATAACTGAGGGGCACCTGGGTGGCTCAGTTGGTTGAGCATTTAATTTTGGTTCATTTCATGATCTCACGGTTTGTGGGTTCAAGTCCCATGTTAGGCTCTGTGCTGACAGCTCAGAACCTGGAGCCTGCTTTGGATTCTGTGTCTGTCTCCATATTGGAAGCACCCAAATATATAAATCAACTAATCATAAACATAAAGAAACTCATTGATATTTATACCATAATAAGAGACTTTAACACCCCACTTATAACAATGGACAGATCATCTAAGCAGAAAATCAACAAGAAAACAATGGCTTTGAATGACACACTGGACCAGGTGGACTGAACAGATCTATTCAGAACATTTCATCCTAAAGCAGCAGAATACACATTCTTCTTGGGTGCACATGGAACATTCTCCAGAATAGATCACATATTGAGACACAAATCAGCCCTCAACAAGTACAAAAAGATGGGGATCATACCATGCATATTTCCAGATCACAATGCTATGAAACTTGAGGTCAAATAAAAGAAAAATTTGGAAAGCCCTCAAATAAATGGAGGTTAAAGAACATCCTGCTAAAGAATGAATGAGCCAGAAAAATAAGAAGAAATAAAAAAATACATGGAGGCAAATGAAAATGAAAACACAACAGTCCACACACTTTGGGATGAAGGAAAGGCAGTTCTTTGAGGAAAGTACATTGCAATTCAGGCCTATCTCAAGAAGCAGGAAAGGTCTCAAATACAACCTAAACTTACACCTAAAGGAGCTAGAAAAGGGGCAGCAAATAACACCCAAAGCCAGCAGAAAAAAAAGGAAATAATAAAGATTAGAGCAGAAATAAATAATATAGGAACAAACACACAAACAAAAAACAATAAAACAGATCAATGAAAGTAAAAGTTGGTTTTTTGAAGAATAAACAAAATTGATAAATCCCTAGCCAGACTTCTCAAAAAGAAGAGAGGACCCAAATAGATAAAATTATGAATGAAAGAGGAGAGTTCCCAACACTACAGAAATACAATTATAAGAGAATACTATGAAAGTTTATATGCTAACAAACCAAACATTCTGGAAGAAATGGACAAATTCCTAGAAAATCCCACACCTCCAAACCTCAGACAGAAAGAAATTAAATATTTAAATAGGCTGATAACCAGCAATTAAATTGAATCAGTTATCAAAAATCTCCCATGAAAAAAGAGTCCTGGGTCAGATGGCTTCCCAGGGGAATTCTACCAGACATTTAAACAATAGTTAATACCAATTTTTATCAAACTTCTCAAACTTCAAAAAAATAGAAATTGAAGAAAGCTTCCAAGTACATTCTATTAAACCAGAATTACCTTGATTCCCAAACCAGAAAGAGATCCCATTGAAAAGGAGAATTACAGGCCAATATCCCTGATGAAGCTGGATGCAAAAATTCTCACAAGATAGTAGCAAATCAAATTCAACAGTACACTAAAAGAATTATACACCATGATCAAGTGGGAATTATTCCTGGGCTGCAGGGCTGCTTCAACATCCACAAATCAATCAACGTGATACACCACATTAATAAAAGAAAGAATAAGAACCATATGACCCTTTCAATAGATGCAGAAAAAGCATTTGACAAAATCAGCATCTTTCTTGGTAAAAACCCTCAAGAAAGCCAGGATAGAAAGAACATACCTTAACATAATAAAAGGCCCACAGCTAATATCATTCTCAATGGGGGAAAACTGAGAGCTTTCTCCCTGATATCAGGAACATGACAGGGATATCCACTCTCACCGCAGTTGTTTAACATAGTGTTAGAAGTTCTAACCTCAGCAGTCAGACAACAAAAAGAAATAAATGGCATACAAATTCGCAAAGAAGAAGTCAAACTTTCGCTCTTTGTAGATGACATGATACTCTACATGAAAAACCTGAAAGACTCAACCAAAAAACTTCTAGAACTGATATGTGAATTCAGCAAAGTCGCAAGATATAAAATCAATGTACAGAAATCAGTTGCATTTCTATACACCAACAATTAAGCAGCAGAAAGAAAAATCAAGGATCAATCCCATTTACAACTGCACCAAAAACCATAAGATACCTGGGAATAAACCTGACCAAAGAGGTAAAAGATCTGTATGCTGGTAACTATAGAAATCTTTTGAAAGAAATTGAAGAAGACACAAACAAATGGAAAAAATTCCATGCTCATGGATTGGAAGAACAAATATTGTTAAAATGTTGATACTACCCAAAGCAATCTACATATTCAATGCAATCCCTATCAAAATAACACCAGCATTCTTCACAGAAATAGAACAAATAATCCTAAAATTTGTATGGAACTACAAAAGACCCAGAATAGCCAAGGTAATGTTGAAAAAGAAAACCAAATCTGGAAGCATCACAATTCCAGACTTTAATCTGCATAACAAAGCTGTAATCATCAAGACAGTATGGTACTGGCACAAAAACAGACAATAGATCAATGGAACAGAATAGAAAACCCAGAAATGGACCCACAAATGAATGGTCAACTAATCTTTGACAAAACAGGAAGAATATCAATGGAATAAAGACAGTCTCTTCAGCAAGTGGTGCTGGGAAAACTGGACAGCGACATGTAGAAGAATAAAACTGGACCACTTTCTTACACCATATACAACAATAAATTCAAGGATGAAAGACATAAATGTGAGACAGTAAACCATCAAAATCCTCCAGGAGAACACAGGCAGCAACCATTTTGACCTCAGCCGCCACAACTTCTTAGTAGACATGTCTCCAGAAGCAAGGGAAATGAAAGCCAAAATGAACTATTGGGACCTCACCAAGGTAAAAAGGCTTCAACAACCAACAAAGAAAACAATCAACAAAACTAAAAGGCAACCGATGCAATGGGAGATATTTGCAAATGATGTATCAGATAAAGGGTTAATATCCAAATTCTATAAAGAACTTACTAAACTTAAAACCCCAAAAACAAATAATCCAGTGAAGAAAAAGGCAGAAGACATGAATAGACACTTTTCCAAAGAAGACATCCACATGCCCAATAGACACATAAAAAGACACCCAACATCACTAATCATTAGGGAAATCTAAATCAAAACCACAATGAAATACAACCTCACACCTGTCAGAATGGCTAAAATTAACAACTTAGGAAACAACAGATATAGACGATGATGCAGAGAAAGTGAAACACTTTTACCACTGTTGGTGGGCATGCAAACTGGTGTAGCCACTCTGGAAAACAATATGGAGATTCCTCAACAAGTTAAAAATAGAATTACACTCTAACTCAGCAATTGTACTACTAGGTATTTATCCAAAGTATACAAAAATCCTGATTCAAAGGCACATGCACCCCAATGTTTATAGCAGCACTATCAACAATAGCCAAGTTATGAAAAGAGCCCAAATGTCCATCGGCTGATGAATGGATAAAGAAGATGTGGTACATATACATGTGTATACACACCACACACACACACACACACACACACACACACACACACACTACGGAATGTTACTTGGCAATCAAAAAGAATGAAATCTTGCCTTTTGTAACAAATAGATGGAACCAGAGGGTACTATGCTAAGAAAACAAGACAGTGAGAGAAAGACAAATGTCATATGATTTCACTCATTTTATGGAATATAAGAAACACAACAGTGGAATATAGGAAAAGGGAAAGAAAAAATAATACAAAACTAGATAGGGAGACAAACCATAAGAGCCTCTTAAATATAGAGAACAACCTGAGGGTTGCTGGAGGGGACGTGGCAGGGGGAAGAGGGCAAATGGGTGATGGGAATTAAGGAGAGTACTTGTTGGGATTAGCACTGGGTGTTATATATAAGTGATGAATCACTGGGTTCTACTCCAGAAACCAATACTACACTGTATGTTAACTGACTTGAATTTTAATAAGTAAATTTTTTAAAAAAGGGTACAAACCTGTAATGCGTAGTAAATATGCCATAGAGGTTTAGTGTACAATAAAATGAATGATTTTAAAAAGTTAAATAAAATGAAATAATAAAATAAAATAAATATGATCAATAATACTGTAGTATAATGATATAATGTGATAAATATTGCTTCAATGGCAATCATATTGCAATATATAAATGTATCTAAGCAACACTCTATACCTTAAAATTACAAATTATAACATGTCAAATTTATCAAATAAATATATAAATAATAAAGGCATAAATATCAGTGCAAAAAATTTATTTCCTTTGCACATACTTTGATTTTATTAAAAGTAATTTTAAAAATATCCAAGTTATACAAGATGAATAAATTCTAGAATCTGATGGGGGCGCCTGGGTGGCTCAGTCGGTTAAGCAGCCGACCTCGGCTCAGGTCATGATCTCGCGGTCTGTGAGTTCGAGCCCCACATCGAGCTCTGTGCTGACAGCTCAGAGCCTGGAGCCTGTTTTAGATTCTGTGTCTCCCTCTCTCTGACCCTCCCCAGTTCATGCTTTGTCTCTGTCTCAAAAATAAATAAACGTTAAAAAAAATTAAAAAAAAAGTTCTAGAATCTGATGTATAATACTATGCCTATTTTACACTTACAAATTTAAGAGGGTAAATATCTTGTAAAATATTCTTTGCCCAATAATATATGTATTATATATCCATGCATATTATAGCACAATAAAAAATAATTTCATATGGATTATATAAACAATAAAAATATAAATAGAATCATAAAAAATATCTTCAAGGGGTGCCTGGGTGGCTCAGTCGATTAAGTGTCTGACTTCGGCTCAGGTCATGATCTCGCGATTGGTGGGTTTGAGCCCCGCATCAGGGTCTGTGCTGACAGCTCAGAGCCTGGAGCCTACTTCTGATTCTGTTACTCCCTCTCTCTCTGCCCCTTCCCTGCTCACTCTCTGTCTCTCAAAAATAAATAAATGTGAAAAAAAAAATTTTAATATGATCTTCAAATTACAGAAATAAAAAATAAAAAATTGTAACTATCATGTGTAAAGCAAATAGTTTGTAACATCTAATACTTGAGATAATAAATCTCATATTTATTACTTCAGCTAAAGGCACAATATGGGAGGAATCATAAGTATCAAAACAATCTACTTAAGACTACATTGCCTCATATGTAATGGTTTATATTACCTTTAATTTCACAGTTAAATACTGGTTTTAGCAACCAAATAAAGTAATGACAGTTTTGGAATCTGTCCAGGCAAAAGCACCCTCTGTATTTAAAAGAACCTTAATTATAAACCATATCTTCTGAATGTTATCATTGGAAACAGATGTAATTTACTCCATTGTTTAAAAAAAAAAGAGGTAAAAGTTACTACACACAGAATTGTGCCATAACTTCACAAAAATTAAACATATTCTATAATAAAAAAGGTATTTGTAGTATTTTATCATTAGATTCAACATGATTAAATTAAGCATATGTATTCAGCCTTTGCTCTTTACATGACTAACATACACATGTTATGTTAGGAGTGAAAATCACTACACTACCAAAATTTAAAGGAAAGATAATAGTTGAAGTTAAAGAAAATGGCCTTTTTATAAAACTAATATATATATATATATATATATATATATATATATATGTGTGTATATATATATATATATATATATATATAGCAATAAAATGGGTAAGTATTCAATTCAATATAGCAATAAAATGGGTAGTTATTTGCTGATCTGGACACTACCTACAATTTCACTACAACTGATGAATTTCTGCCAAAAGAAAAAGAGTAAAAACTAATCACTCTAACTATGTCTCCATAATAATCAAGGAGAAACATGATTGAAGCATGTTGAAATGAAGCATTTTTCAAGATTTTTACATAATGAGTCTCTCTGCAGATTTTCTTAGCAGATTTTTCGCCTCTGATTAAGTTCATGTGTCTCACACAAGCAACATTTGAGAAAAATGGTAAAAGAAAATATACTCAAGACAATTTTTTAGACAAATCTCCTAGGAAAAAATATGTATTGGATTTTTTCCCTCCAATTATGCCTTAATGCCCTCTCTCTACCCATCATCACTCTATACCTGCCACACACACCACCAACACACACACACACACACACACACACACACACACACACACACACACACTTATAGCTATCAGGCTCTTTGTGTCACAGGGTTCACACAGAAGAAAGGAAACATTTGTTCCTATATCAAAACTTACAATGAATTTAAAATTGTCACCCTTATTCATTTATTTATGCGATTAAGTGTCAGCGATTTTCTTTAAATCTTTATTGGGGTGGGTCATAATATCCAATCTTGGTATCCAGATAAAGAAAGTGATTACTTAATATATTAATTCATCAACCATATATAAATGATTATCAAAAAGCCCATAAAGTGGCTTTCAGTTCAGTGAATTTCTTTTGTTTTTATGTTTATTTTATTTTGAGATGGGGAGAGAAAGAGAGAGAGTACACACACAAGCAGGAAAATGGCATAGAGAGAGAGAATTCCAAGCAGGCTCCTCAGTGGGGAGCCTGACATGGGGCTTAATCCCACAACGATGAGATAATGACCTGGGCCAAAATCAAGCGTCAGACCCTCACTAGACATAACCACCCAGGCACCAGTTCAGTGAATTTCTAAAGCGAGATAAAATTTGCGTTACTCTTATTTTAAGTTATGCTGTAAACAATAAATATCTCATCTGGATTTTTTTAAGCCTTAGTTTTCCTGTAGGTTTCTTTCAAATCAAATATGATGCAGCATGTTAAATATATTTTTACATCAACCAGTTTAATCGATCTTACACATGCAATGATGAGAGACTACTCAATCTGTTATATTATAAATATATATATTTTTTATTCTGAATATGTTTCTATGTGTTATATACATCTACAGCCATGTTTAACTGAAATACCTTTCTATTTATAATTTTTAAATGATTTCTATGGTGGTTATGCTCACAGACTTCTGTTTTGATTGTTGTTTGTCTCTGGAATGTAATAAAGGAAGAGAAACATCTCTTCTTCCTCTTAACTTTTACTGTCTGTCTGGTCTTGAATTGCATTTAAGACAGTAACTAATGTATACAAATAAATGCTCTTCAGTAAATTTACAGAGTTGTATAACTGTCAACAGAATTCCATTTTAGAATATTTCCATCTCTACAAAAAGATCTCCCATGCCCCTTTTGAGTCAATCACTTCTCTTCTGCCCTGTCCCACCCACCCCCAATACAGTCCCAGGCAAAACGTAATCTTCTGTTTCTGTATACGAAGAATCAGTTTTGAATTAGCTTTTTCACTTGACATAATATTTTTTGAGGACTATCCATGTTGTAGCATGGATCAATGGTTTATTCCTTTTTTATTGCTGAATAATATTCCTTTAAATGATATACCTTTTTTTTTTTCTATTTACCAGTTTATGGACATTTTGATTATCTTTACTTTTTGGTTATTGTGCACAATATTGCTATTAACATTCAAGTTCAAGTCTTTTTGTATATATATATGTTTTAATTATTTTAGAGGAGATACCTAGGTGTAGAACTATTTGGCTGTAAGATAAACTTTTATTTTACATTTTGAGAAACTACTAAACAGTTTCCAAAGTGGCCGTACCATTTTAAATTCCTACTTGTATTGTACAAGAGTTCTAATTTCCCCACATCCTTAGCAACATTTGCTATTTTACATTTTTTAAAATCATGGTGGGTGTGAAGTGATATCTCATTGTCATTTTAATTTGCACTTTCCTAAAAAGTAATGACGAGAAGTATTTTTCCATGTGTTTATTAGCCACATCTTTGCATTGCATATCTTCTTTAGTGAAATGGCTATTTAAATCTTTTGCTTATTTGTAAAACGGCTTGTTTGTCTTTTTTTTTTAATGTTTATTTACTTTTGAGAGAGAGAGAGAGAAAGACAGAGTGTGAGCCAGGGAGGGGCAGAGAGAGAGAGAGGGAGCCATAGGATCTTAAGCAGGCTCCAGGCCCTGAGATGTCAGCACAGAGCCCGATGCAGGGCTCAAACCCATGAACCGTGAGATCATGACCTGAGTCAAAGTCGGATGCTTAACTCACTGAGCCACCCAGGCGCCCCTGGCTTGTTTGTCTTTTGATTCTCAGGCTCCTTTATATATTCTGTATACAAGCCCTTTATAGGACATTTAATTTTGAAGTATTTTCTCTGCAAGTCTGTGGCTTTTCTCTTCATTTTCTTTACAGAATATTTTGAAGGTTAAGTATTTTTAGTTTTGATGGAGTTTAATTAATCAATTCCCCTTTTTTTTCTTTTTTTGATTATGATTTTGGTGCCCTATTTTAGAACATTTTGCCTAACTCAGGTTTTAAAGATTTTCTCTTAAGTTTTTCTTAAAATTTTATAGAATCTCTTACCTTTAAATCAATCCACTGTGAGTTATTTTTAGGTGGGTATTTTATGAAGTTCAGTCCAAATTCACCTTTGTGTATGTGAATATCTAATTGTTCCAGAACTATTTGCTGAAAAGGCTATGTATTTTTCATTGAATTCCCTTGATTTCTTTGTTGGAAATCAACTGACCATAAATGTAAATTTTTATGTAGACAATTCTAGTCCATATATCTAAATGCTTATGTTGGTGGTAATACCACACTGTTTTGATCACTGTAGCTTCATAAATAAATTTTGAAACCAGGAAGTATAAGTCCTCTATGCTCATTCTTTACTTTAAAACTATTGTGGCTATTCTGGATCCTTTTCCTTTCCATAAAAGTTTTAGGATTGACATGAAAATGCTATCCTAAATGTTGGGATTTTTACAGAGATAGCCATTCTCAACAATATTAAATTTTCCAATCCATGAACATGTCTCAACTTATTTAAATCTTCCTTAATGTCTCTCAATAATATCTTGTAGTTTTCAGTGTACAGATTTTGCACTTTTTTTGCTAAATTTATTTCTATAAATTTTACTCTTTTTGATGCCAATGTGAATTGAATTCTGAATGTCATTTCAGTATCGTTCACTGCCAGTATACAGAGATGTAATTGATTTGTGTACTTTGCTCTTATAGTTTGTGATTGCGCTGAGCTTGCTTATTAGTTCTAGAAGTGGTTTTATGGATTCCTTGGGACTTCTACTTACAGAGTCATGTCATCTATAAATAAAAACAAATTCACTTTTCCCTTTCCAATACAGATGCCTTTAGTTTCTTTTTGTTCCCTTGTTACACAGGTAGAATCCCAATTCAACAATGAATAGGAGTAACAGGAATAAATTTCTTTCCCTTGTTCTCAAACTTAAGGGGGATCATTCACTCTTTCACCATAAGTATGATTTTAGCTTTAGTTTTTTCTTACCTGCCCAATGTCAGGTTGAAAGGCCTCACTTTTGTTTTCTTGAAATCAATTTTCTTTTTCTTTAATGTTTATGTATTTATTCAGAGGGGGCCAGAGAAAGAGAGAGGGAGAGACAGAATCCCAAGAAGGCTCTGTGCTGTCAGCTCAGGGCCCAGCACAGGGCTCAAACTGAGGAACCATGAGATTATGACCTGAGTGAAATCAAGACTATGTCTCTTAATCAACTGAGTCATCCAGGTGCCCCTGAAAGGGCTCATTTTTTTCCAGTTTATTGACAGTTTTTATCAACAACAGATGTCAGATATTGTCTTTTTTTAATATCTTACTGACATGAACATGTAGTTTTTTCCTTTATTCTATTAATATGGTGCATTCCATTAATTAATGGTCTGATAAATCAAGCTTGAATTACTGGGATAAATTCTATTTGTTCATGGTATATAACCCTTTTCATATGTTGTTGGATATGGTTTATTGATATTTTCTTAAGAAATTTTGCATCTATGTTCATGAGTGGTGTTGGCCTCTAGTTTTCTTATAATATCTTTGTCTGGGTTTGGCATTACTGGTCTCATAAAATAAGCTAAGTGGTTTCTCCCCCATTTTCTGGAAGATTTTATGAGGTACAGGTATTCTATCTTCCTTAAATATTTGATAGAATGGTTTCTCTTTTAATTCTTTTCAAATATTGATTGATGTTCCCCAGGGGATCTGTTCCAATTGTGTTCTAGTATTGTTTTATGTATCCTTCTTCAATTAGCTAATCCACACTCCTACTATGAGCTTGCAGTCTACGGCCATACTACCCTGAACACGCCCAATCTCGTCTCTGAAGGTATCAGCTTGCAGCTTGTAGGCTAAGGATTTCCCAATGGTTCTTCAATTTAAATTTCCCTCTTGAGTTCTATATTTGTCTTTTCAACTGCTTGTTGTCTATTTGTATCTAAATGGTTACTGACAATTCAAATACCCCAAATGTCCTATCTGTATTAATGGAGTAAAAGTCACCTATTTGCACTCAGAGCCATAGACTTACCCACATCTACTTTTCACCACCACATATTTAATAAGCACCAAATATTACAGTATTACTTCCAAAATATCTCCTGAACTTTTCTTCTATTATTCTTCTCTGATACCGTCATTATTTCTTACTTGGGTTAAACTATTCACCCAACTGCTTTCTTTGTCCTTATTTTTGGGCCACTTTCAATTATGTGTTTCAACCAGGAGGCATCCTTTGAATATTAGAGGTGAAAACACAAATGTCCCTCAATTTCTCAGTGAAATCTTCAATCAAAAGAAAAGCAGTATATGCCAATGCAATCTGGCTTTTATAGCCCCTGGGATCATAGTCATAAAGAAGACTAGTACATGCCCTATTGGTATTTACTCTTTTTTTTTTTTTCCTTATCTCCTGATAATGTAAAAGCTCTGCCTCAGGTTAATACTGTCCTTTTCTCCATTAAGAATGCATCCTCTCCTTAATTATTTCTTTCAATGATGATGTAAAATTTAAGGTTCCTTACCCAAAGCCTTATATCCAGAGGAAAATTATCAGGTGTATGGTAACATCCCAAACATAAATTATTAATAACCTTACCATAAGATAATTTTCTTTAATTTTCTCATTTGAATGTCTGCTTATATAATTTCCCTAAGATCTGTAGTCTGCAAAAATAGGTAGTTTTTTATGAACTGAAAAGCCAAGCACCAGTATATATGTGTAGATAGATAGATAAATAGATAATAAAACTTGGGGGGGGGCAGGGGGACAAACATGACAAATAATAAAAAGGAATTATTTTCATACCCTATCCCTTAGAAGGCTAAATGAAATACATTTGCTTGTAAATGGGTATTATAGTTAAAATCATAAAAAGCAATTACAGTGACATTTTCAGTCATCTGCAGTACAATGCCAATTACCGGAGATGCCCACAATTATATATTTAAACTAACTGCCATTAATAAAAGTGCCTATTTAACAAATCAGTTCACTTTACAAATGAAACAACAGTTAATACCAATTATCAGTTGTCAAGGTAACAGCTGAATACTAAAAGGCGGCTATTTTTCTCCTTTAACTTGTGCAATCTGCTTCCTAGATGGGCGCATAGGGTATAAAGTCAAACATCTACGAGAGTACAATCCTTAGGTCAGATACTCTTTCTCTGACATTTAAACACTACCATTAAAGTTATATTGAAACACTATTAATTATGCCCGATTGTATCCTTGTCTAGGTTTTAAACCAAATAATTATGGAGTATTTATATCTCTAGATATTTCTATATTACTAGTTAGAAAAATATGCTTTACAAAATTGTGAGATTTCTCCTTTCAAAAGAAGCCACTTTATGTAAAATTAAAAAGGTTTGCACACCCATTTCACTTTCACATAAATCATCTACAAAAAAAAGTTACATATGAGACCTTAAAAGAATCACTTGATTGTAATTTTTTTTCTAATTCACATTCCCTAAACTTTAAAAATATATTTACAAGAGAGTTTTTGTTCAATCTCCTTTTCAATGTCTGGTGTTACTTCTTCTGTAGAGTCTTAACTTTTAGTGTGTAAATACTTCATGCTTTGTAGCACTTGTAGATAAAAAAGTAATATTTAAGCTCAAATTTTCTCATATTAATTACAAGATGAATACATTATATGAATTACAAAATGTTTAAATTTTTGATGATATATCTGATAAGGAGTTAATATCCAAAATATATAATGAACTTACACAACTCAACACCAATAATAATAATAATAATAATAATAATTCAAATCAAAGTGAGCAGGGAACTGGGGTGCCTGGGTGGCTCAGTCGGTTAAGAGTCCGACTCCTGGTTTTGGCTCAGGTCATGATCTCATGGTTTGCGAGTTAAAATCCCATGCCTGGCTCCATGCTGACAGTGCAAAGCCTGCTTGGGATTCTCTTTCTCTCCTCTAACGCTGTCCCTCTCCTGCTCTCTCTTTTTCTCTCAAAATAAATAAAGTTAAAAAAAATTAGTGGGTGGAAAACTGAATAGATATTTTCCAAAAAAGACATCCAGATGGTTAACAGACACATGAAAAGATTCTCAATCATCACATCATGAGGGAAATGCAAATCAAAACTGCAATGAGGTATCGCCTCACACCTGTCAGAATGGCTAACATCAAAAACACAAGAAATAACAAGTTTTGGTGAGGATGTGGAGAAAAAGGAACAGCTGTTCACTGCTGGTGAGAATGCAAATTTGTGCAGCCACTGTGGAACACAGTACGGAGGTTCCTCAAAAAATTGAAAATAGAATTATCATATGACCCAGTAATTCCACTACTAGGCATTTACGCAAATAAAATGAAAACACTAATTCAAAAAGATACATGCACCCCTAGGTTTATTGCAGTATCATTTACAATAGCCAAGATATAAAAGCAACCTAGCATTGATGGAGAAACAAACAAACAAACAAAAGATGTGGCATATATGTATGTATGTATGTAGATAGATATATAGATATAGATATAGACACAATGGAATATTATTCAGACATTAAAAAGAATGAAATCTTGCCATTTGCAACAACCGGGTTGAATCTAAGGAGTATAATACTAAGTGAAATAAGTGAGTCAGAGAAAGACAAATACCATATGACGTCAGTCATATGTGAAATTTAAGAAACAAAACAAATGAACAAAAAAGGAGACAAACAAAAATACCCAGACCCTTAAATATGGAGAACAAATTGCTGGCTGCCAGAAAAAAGCCAGATGGGAAGATGGGTGAAATAAATAAAGGCAGTTAAGAGTACACTTATCTTGATGAGCACTGAAAAATGTATAGAATTGTTGAATCATCATATTGTACACCTGAAACTAATATAACACTGTATGTTAAATATACTTCAATAAAATTTTGATGTTTAAACATCTCTGGTAGGTAGAAAATATATCATATTTATTCATAACAATTTCTGGTATGTCTCTGATTTGTTTATGATTAGTTATAAAAGAATCAGCACAGGGGCGCCTGGGTGGTTCAGTCGGTTAAGCGTCCGACTTCGGCTCAGGTCATGATCTCGCGGTCTGTGAGTTTGAGCCCCGCATCGGGCTCTGTGCTGATGGCTCAGAACCTGGAGCCTGCTTCTGATTCTGTGTCTCCCTGTCTCTCTGACCCTCCCCCCATTCATGCTCTGTCTCTCTCTGTCTCAAAAATAAACGTTAAAAAAATTTTAAAAAAAATATCAGCACAATCATAAAAGTGAGTATATTGAGGATATTAAAAATTATCTAGACCTGCGGTTTTTGTAGTGTAGTCCCTGGATAAGTTACATCAGCATCACCAGAGAACATATCAGAAATGCAAATTATCAGGACTCAATCCAGCACTATGGAATCAAAGGTTTTGTGGGTGGACCCAGCAATCTGTCCCAATTTATCCTGCTGGCTATAATGATGCATGCACAAGTGTGAGAAACTCTGGACCAGACTAGTGCTTCCCAAACACTTGTCCACAAACCAATGTTGATTAATGGCAAAATCATACCACTTAGCATCAAATGGAACGCTGCCAGAGAATGAGACCACCAAGAGTTAGAGATCTGCATAGAGACCCTAATATGCTTGCATCTTCACTTAGCATTTTGCTTTCCTTTAAACACAAACTCTCTCTTTCTGTACATTTTGGTAATAAAATACATAGATTTCACATGAAATTCTTTTGTTTTGTTCGTTTACTCTTAGTAGTGGGCATACAGAACCTTACCTAAAGTTTAGATACATTGGACCACAGCTCATGAAAATTAACTACACTGGGGATCCATTTAAAAGCTGATTTTGAGGGGCACCTGGGTGGATCGGTCGTTAAGCGTCCAACTTCTGCTCAGGTCACGATCTCCCAGCTTGTGGGTTCGAGCCCCGCCTCAGGCTCTGTGCCGACAGCTCAGAGCCTGGAGCCTGCTTCTGATTCTGTGTCTCTTCTCTCTGACCCTCCCCTGCCCGCACTCTGTCTCTGTGTGTCTCTTTCTGTCTCTCTCTCTCTCTCAAAAATAAACACTTAAAAAAAATTTAAGCTGATTTTGAGTCATGGGATGGGAGGCTGGAATGGAGAGATGGTGGATGAATACAAGTAACTGGCTCGTTCAAAAACAACAGATCACTACCTTGTTCTGTAACTTGATTCAAATGAGTTTCAGTGTGTAAGCAGAGTTTTTATGACCAAGGGCTGATTTATTTTGACGTAGCAAAAGTTGTCTAAGGGTGAACAGAAGTTGTAGTGGTAAATACAGTGAGGAACAGAGAGTGACATCTGTTCATAGTAGCTTTTGCTACTGTACTTTGTTTTTAGTTTTTTTTTTTTCCCTTCACAAATTAAGGAGATGTTTTTTCCATGGTTTCTGAAAGGTGATAGATATAGAAAGATATTTGTATATGGAAGTTGTTTATTGGAGTGGTGCCTGGGTGACTCAGTTGGTTAAGCATCCGACTTTGGCTCAGGTCATGAACTCATGGTTCGTGAGTTCAAGCCCTACATGGGGCTCTCTGCTGTCAGCACAGACCCTGCTTCAGATTCTATGTCCCCTTCTCTCTTTGTCCCTCCCCACTCTCTCTTTCTGAAAAATAAATAAACAGTAAAAAAAAGAAAGTTAATTTTTGGACAGTGATCAGATTAAGACAGAACAGACTTAAGCTACAACCAACTCATACCTGGGTAAGAATTAGATAATTGTCTTACTTGTAAAAAGTATTACTGATTACAAGAGGTTATAAAATATAGGCAGAATTTCTTTATGCAGAACAAGACAGTGCCTAGTACAGTGCTATGTGACAAAATCTGTGATGCATTGAATAGTGCTAATTAATCCTCCATAATAATGTCACAAAATTCCTCCAAACCAAAATATATTCAAAGACTCAACCTTTTTTTGTTTTTTGTTTTTTGAGGAGAGCTCAACTACGTATTGCAGAAATTTTCAAAAAAGTTGTTGAATGGATTTAATAATCCATGAACTTGGTGGCCCTGTGTAGGTTTTATTTTGCTTGTTTCCATTCAAACTCTCTACCAAAGGAAGACAAATAATGATATCAAAAACCTCAGATGCATCTTTTCCTAACACCACTAATCTGCCTCTTTGCAAGCAAGAACGGTCCAAATGAAGAATCCTTGAAATGTTTACTACACAAAAATTATTTTCCCATTCATTCAATATTTTTTAAAATATTTATTTATTTTGAGAGATAGAGAGCAAGTGGGGGAGAGGCATTGAGAGAGGCATAGAAAGAATCCCAAGCAGGCTCCACACTGTCAGTGCAGAGCCCAATGCGAGGCTCAAACTCACAAGTCATGAGATCACGACCTGGGCCGAAATCAACAGTTGGATGCTTAACTGATTGAGCCACCCAGCCTCCCCCATTCAATGAATTTGTTAAATAGCATTCCCCTGTGTTAATCATTACCTTTCCCAAATACTCCCATTAAAAATTCAGTTTGTCCTAGATCTTAATCCATCACTATAGTAAGACTGTTCTTAATAGGTTACCTAGTCTCTTCCAACATCATTCGGGTCAGCCCTAGAGGACGACGGTCCATGGCCTGCCTTGTAAACATCTTTATTGAGTTATATTGGATTTGCTATCAACATCAAGCCTTATGGGATATAAATCCACTGAAATCAGGCTTTGGTTTTTGACCTACAAAAAGTGCTTTTATTGAAGTCATTCATTACCTCCATCAAAATTCAATGATTAGACATTGATCCTCTTTATAGATCTATCCGCAGCATTTAAGAAAGAAAAAACAACAACTTGATCATGTATTTCAAACACTTCTTTGCTTGATTTCCTAATTTTACTCCTACTCACTGACTACTCTTTTCCCTCTTCCCAGCCCTCTTAAAGCTATTTGTATCAAGCCTCAATCCTTAAATAACTACTCAATACTAGTGCCATTGGGGAACGCATCAAGTCTTCTGGCTATAAATAAGATCTATATGCTGAGGATTGCCAAATACATATGTCCAGTCTTGACCTCACTTCAGAAATCCAGCCTTGCTAATATAATGCATATACTTTATCTCTACATCAAAGTCTAGCAAGATCTAACTCAATATACCAATAATAATAATAATAATAATATAATGATGATAAAACAATACTCATTCCTACCCAAAATCAACTCTCAATTTTTCCCATATCAATTATTAGAAATTAAATCCATTCAGTTACTCAAGCCAAAAACTGACTCATCTTTTTTCTCATATCCTAAATTTATTAGATTCACAGAATCTGAAGCAGGAAATCAAGTTGGCTCTACCTTTGCATTCTGAGTATCTCTTACCACATTCATGCTATTTACCTGGCTTATATCATGACATGTTTTTACATTTGAGCCTCCTAAGTACTCTACTTGTTTGTTTCCTTATCCCCGTTGGTCTATCATCAACCCAATAATCAGAGTTATTCATTTAAAACCTAAGTCAGATCACGTCATCTCTCAGGCCAACCTCCACTGTCTCCTGATCCCTCCTAAAATGATAGCCAAACATGCTATTCTTGCCTGCACGTCCCTGAATGAGTTCACCAATTGTTTCCCCTCACTTGCCTTATTACCTGCTACATTTCCCTGTCTCCCTTGACTGCATAAACACTAGCCTCTTGCTTTTTTCTTAAACATGCCAGAGACTTTTTAAGTTTGGAGACTTTGACCTTATTCTTTCCTAAGCCTGAAACACATTTCACATGATATGGTCCCTCACCTCCTCTAAGTCTTTTCCAAAAGCCATTTTCTCAGTGAGTTCACCTTCCACACTTAATAAGTCTACCCTATTTAGAATGGAAACTTCCACCAAGCATGGCACCCCTTATTTCCTTGCTCTGCTGTTTTTCTCAATGGCAAGTTCAGCCTCTAACATTCTTTATATTTTAAAATGTATTTTGTTGTTGCTCTTCCTCTTTCAGTGTTTAACCTTGTGATAGTAGTGAGGTAGTGATTGTTGTCTGTTTTGTTCATATCTGTAACCTTATCACTCAGAGCAGAGCCTGGCACAGAAGAAGTAGTCAATAGGGGCACCTGGGTGGCTCAGTCGGTTGAGCGGCCGACTTCGGCTCAGGTCATGATCTTGCAGTCTGTGAGTTCGAGCCCCGCATCAGGCTCTGTGCTGATAGCTCGGAGCCTGGAGCCTGTTTCAGATTCTGTGTCTCCTTCTCTCTGACCCTCCCCCATTCATGCTCTGTCTGTCTCTGTCTCAAAAATAAATAAACGTTAAAAAAAAATTTTAAAAAGAAGTAGTCAATAAACACTTTTGAATTAATTTTTGAATAAATTATCAAGATATTTTTGTAAAAGAATACTCTTCAGGCAGCTTGCCTTAGAAAGAACAAAGAAGGGAAAGTCCTTCTGCAGCTAGACTCAAAGATTTAGAGTAAGGTCACATGTCTGTGGTTTTCTTCTCATGCTACCACTTCATGTTACTTACTGTTTCAGCAACATAAGTATTTTGAAAACCACTATCAATGATTTCTTATCCTATGCAAAATTCATTTAAAATCCTTTCCATGTAGTTAGTTAATCACACCTGCAATATCATTTTAGTTTGTTTCCAATAATAACTAGTCAATGACTTTATGTCCACTGCTTGCTTGATACATGCTATATACAATATACACTCACTACTTTAAAAAAAAATTTTTTTGTAATGTTTTATTTACTTTTGAGAGAGAGAGAGAGAGAGAGAGAGAGAGCAAGCAGGGGAGGGGCAGAGAGAGAGGGAGACACGGAATCTAAGCAGGTTCCAGGCTCTGAGCTGTCAGCACAGACTGCGGGGCTGGAACCCAGGAACCATGAGATCATGAACCTGAGCTGAAGTGGGTCGCCTAACCAAGTGAGCCAACCAGGTGCCCCTATACTCACTACTTTTTATTCCTCCCTCTCTCTCTCTTTCTCACCTCCTCCATCCCTTCCTCTTTTTCTCTCTCTCATCTTATTACATTTTTCCCACTCATGGCTCGGGCAACTTTGCAACAAGGTTAGACACACATATGTATTAATATATCTTTTCAATGATCCTTCTATTATGCAACAGTGTCTCACTTATCCCTAACTGCATTTAATCAAGATTACATTGTGATGATTTTTGCTATGAGGACTCCTGCTGTATTTTAACTTAAAGCAGCTGATATCTGTGACAGAATTATATCCCCATGTATAATTACTCTCAGCAGTCTCAAATAGCATCAGGCTTTCAGACGTCTGTGAGTGGGAATTCCTGAAGTCTCACTCCCATTTACTACTATTGCTTTGATTTGTAAGTGTAAACAATTCAAGATGAGCCATTTCTAGCAGGTGTCAGGATTTAGAGCTTTGAGTTGTATTTAAATCTCAACTGATTCTTCATGGGCTGGTCTTGGAAATAAAATGCACTGCTTTTTGTGGAGTTTGCAGAAGGATCCTTGTATTAGTCTGCTAGGGCTGTTATAACAAAATTCCTCAGACTGGGTGACTTAAACAACAGAAATTGATTTTTGCACTGATCTGGAAAGTAAAAGTCCAAGATCAAGGTATCAGCAGGTTTCCTTTCTTTTGAGGTCTTTCTCTTTGGCTTGCAGATGGCCTCGCACTGGGTCCTCACATGATCTTTCTTCTCTGTATGCGTCCATGGGGTCTCTCTGTGCATCCCAATCTCATCTTATGAAGACACCAGGCATATTGAATTAGCGTCCATCTAATGGTCTCATTTTAATTTAATCATCACTTTAAAGGCCCTGTCTCCAAATGCAGTCACATTCTGAGGTAATGGGGTTAGGACTTCAACGCATGAATTTTGTAGAGACAGAATTCAGTCCATAACAATCCTTCAGAACTCAGTGTCCTTGGTTTGAACTAATATTTTAGCTCCACTCCCTCTACTCTGTCTCATACTTTCTGTCATATGCAAAGTAAGAAACGTTTTTTCTTCAAATTAGAATCATGCTAATCATTAACATAAACATAGAGTTCACTACTTAGATGTTGATGTATCAATCTTTCTCTTTCACCCTAAAAGTAGTAGTATATACTCAGGAAACAGGAATCACATACTGAAAACTAAATTAACACATATCACATTCACATATTCATTTGAAAATATTTATTCATTAATATGAGAATATCTACAGAATGGCTATTATTTTTGTAAAGATTATAAAACATATAAGCTAAAGATGATAAAATGTATGAAGCTCTAGTGAGAAAAATTAAACTTACCTGGAGAGACATCTGGATTTGCCTCAACTACCTGGAGCTGGTCTTTATGCCTTTGGAATGTTCTGCCCGATGACAGTACCTGGAGGCCTTGGCCACTGAACAACCTAACAGTGTCACTTGTGACAGGAGCTTTGCTCCACACAGTCTATCCTCTACCCCTGTAAGGGCCAGCGGGCTACTATCAGCTACACAATATCTGTTCTACCTCTGGAGGGGCTGGAGATTGAAGGTCAGCTTTGCAGATAGTCCACGACAGAGCTCCATGAAAGTTTCTAGATAGCAAGGCTCAGGTGAGCTTTTCTGGTTGGCGGTACTCCATGTGTACTGTTACCCACTGATACCAGAAAAATAAGGCTGTCCGTGACTCCACAGGGAGAGGACAACCCGAATCTCCACATTCAGATATTTCCTGTACTCTGTCCTGTGCACCTTTTCCTTTGGCTGGTTTCAATATGTATCCTTTAGCTCTAATAAACCATTCCTGAGAATATAACAGTTTCAATGAATTCTGCGAGTCCTCCCAGAAAATTATCAGATCTGAAACTAATCTTGTGGACTATGTTCTAATTTCACAATGGTGTGTATAAGTAATTGAAGGAATATAAAGGGTATTTACAAAAGATATACAAAAGATAAACACAGGGTGAGGATGTGCTATTTACCTAAGGGAATTAAAGTAGTGTTTCCCAGAAGAGATGAAAGCCAATTAGAAATTTGGTGAGGAGTGGCTAGGTGGCTCAGTCAGTTGAGCCTCTGACTTTGGTCAAGGTCATGATCTCATGGTTCATAGGTTCAAACCCTGTGTCAGGCTCTGTGCTGGCTGCTTGGAGCCTGGAGCCTGTTTCAGATTCTGTGTTTCCCTCTCTTTCTCTGCCCCGCTCATTGTCTCTCTCTCTCCCTCTCTCTTCCTCTCTCTCTCTTCCTCTCTCTCTCTCTTCCTCTCTCTCTTTAAAAAAAGAAATTTGGTGAACAATGGAAAGGTCATTTCAAGCACATGGAATCTATGCTAATAGGCAATGGAAAGAATGTAAGAATCTGCATTCTAAAGAATGGACAGTAGAGTGTTGCATGTGCTAAAAATCTGCCCATTTTTAGATGGCTATAACTGTCTTAAGTCTAGTGATACTAATTTTAGACTTCTAGCCTGCAGAACTATGAAAGAATAAATTTCTGTCATTTTAAGCCATTATGTCTGCAATAATCGTTACAGTCATAGGAAACTAAACAGAGTCTAAGACACGTATACAAGATTCTTCTTAAGTCCTTGTCTGAAAATTAAACTGCACCATATAGAATGAAAATCCAAAAAGTCAAGCAAACAAAAATTCCAGCGAATTATAAGCTGGAAAATTCCCAGAGGTCAAATAGGGATAGGACATGATCAATTTCCAACCTGCCAAAGCAGAGAGATCTGGGTGAATATCTCGGTCATTTAGTAGACTAATAGCCTACTCCTAGGATTGCCAAATTTGGCAAATAAAAATACAGGATACCTCGGCAATTTGAATTTCAGATAAACAACATTGCTTTATATAAGTATGTCTCAAATACTGCAACTGAAGTTTCAACGTCCCAATTTTTACTTATAGTATTGCATAGGACATACTTATCCTAAAAAAATGATTTGTTGATTATCTGGATTTCATAATGACAGGGTTTCCTATATTTTAATCTGGCAGCTCTTCAGACCCATCCTAATAGGCTTCAGAAAAAGTCAGAAATAGTCAAAAATGTCTGCCAACTCAAGGCCAAAAATTCCACAGAGAAAGACAAGAAAATATAAATATTTGACAATGTAATAAATACAATGCCAGTGTCTAATAAAAATAGTCATATAATCTTTCTTTCCCCTTGCAAATATACAGACAATGTGATCTGTAAACTGTGTAAAAATCAGTTAATAAAAACAGACCAAAAATTACAGAAATATTAGAATTTACAGTCAAGTTCCTTAAAACAGTTATTGCAAAAATATCCAGGAAATTGAAACTAATAATAAAAATAAAAAGGAAAAAGACAGGGACAAAATACAAGACACATATACACAAACATACAAACAAACTTGAAAATTATGAAACAAAAAACTCACTGGTTGAGATGAAAAGCAAATTAAACACTGTAGAAAGAAAGATTACTGAACTTGAGGATATACTAATATCAACTATGCAAATTGAAGCACACGAAGAAAAAATGGCAGTTAACACACAGAGTCTGAAGAGTTTACAGGATATCAACCTGTCTAACAGACATGCAACTGAAGATCCAAAAAACAGGAGTAAAAAGCCAAGAACTAAAACAGGTATTTGAAGAAAAGTGGCCAAATTTTTACAAATAATGTAAAAACTGTAACCCTACAGGTCACCTAGGTGGCTCAGTCAGTTAAGCGTCCAACTTCTTCTCAGGTCATAATCTTGTGGGTTTGAGCCACGTGTCAGGCTCTGTGTTGACAGCTCAGTGCCTGGAGCCTACTTCAGATTCTGTGTCTCCCTCTCTCTCTGCCCCTCCCCCACTCACACACTGTCTCTCTCTCTCTCTCTCTCTGTCTCTCTCTCTCTCTGTCAAAAATAAATAAACATTAAACATTTTCTTTTAAAGTCTAAGCGTACAGATTCAAAATGTTCAACAAACCCCAAACAAAACAAATACAAAGAAAACATCAAGACATCAACAAATTGTGTCAATAATAGCATATTTTATAAAAATATATTGCAAATACAATATCTACTATATATTTAAATATTTTAGATCTATGGCAGTTTAAAAAATGAAAGAAATCCAAAAATCTATCTACAAGAAAAAATTAAATAAAAATTATGTATGAAGAAATCTTCTCCCTTTTGATGAAAGCATATCATGACTCAAGTGCTATTCTTCATTATTTGTTCTTTCCTATTTGTTCTAGAATAGGTACTGATCAATAAACAACAAGAATGTCTTTTCCCATTGGCAAAGTCAGTCTACTGCAATTGCAAATCATCAATTTCTAATATCACATATTTTATCACAACTAAAATATGTATGAGTCATAACCACAAATGTCCTTTTGGGAAATATTCAGCATTCAGAGTAATTCAAGAGCAACATAAGAGATTTTCATGAAGAGTCTGTGTACAGAAATATACTGCATTTTATCAAAATTGTGTTCTTGTTTTATTGATGTGTCTACTTAATTTCAACTAAATTAGTAAACAGTGAATGCTTGATATGTTTTGTGCATTTTCTCTGAAGTTCTGAATTTAACGTGATTAAAAGGACCATTTTCACATTTTAAATCTATATTTTAATAAATGAAGATGATTTAATAGGTGATGGGGGAAATGATTAAATGGATACTTAAATAATGGAAATTCATGTTCCTAAAGATTTGCCAGAAGAAAGGGCAAATCAAGATGCAAATTAATAAGCAAAATGTCAATTTAGGTTAATTAGAGTTCAAAGTGGCAGCCACATTATTTTCATGGGCAGAAAGATTGCTGTTTATTTCTTCCCTCAAGTCAAAAAAAAATAGAATCCAAACTACACAAAATTGCTTCTTTCACTTTCTTAAAAATGGCTGCCCTTTATTTAATAGTGATAATGATTTTATTTTTTTAAATTTTTTTATGTTCATTTATTTTTGAGACAAAGGGAGACAGTGTGAGTGGGGGAGGGGCAGAGAGCAAGGGAGACACAGAATCCAAAACAGGCTCCAGGCTCTGAGTTGTCAGCACAGAGCCCTATGTGGGGCTCAAACTCACATGCTGTGAGATCATGACCTGAGCTGAAGTCGGACGTCTAACCGACTGAGCCACCCAGGCGCCCCAAACAGTGATAATGATTTTAAAACCCATGAGCTTATCTTCAACACAACCACACAGAGTAACTATGTGAAGAGAGCTGCCAGCATGCAGTTGGCTCTGTGTTTACATCACTGCAGTTTTCATATGGATGCCCTTCAGTTTAACATACTCTTGTTCCATGGCCCCATGAAGAAAGACACATGGGCAAATGTGTTGCATGTGATAAGGTGCCATGTGAAAATACATGTGGTAATAAAACATAATATATTAAAATCTAGCAGCTTTATATTTTAAATTGGCTCCACAATTTATGACACATTAAATAAAGGTATATGATTATTTAAATAAAGCTAAAGAGCCCACAATAAATAAGCTAGATTGATGTTCAGTAATACATCATAAAAAGTTAGATCATATAAATTGAGAGACGTTATATTACTTGGACAAAAATATGCCACCAGTAAGTGACTGGAATCACACAGGGCTCAGCGACAGGATTTTGATGAATGATAGTCCTGCTATTTATCACATCAAAGCCCTTCATGAAATGGCTGGGATGGCTGGGTGAAACTGCAAATTATATGAATAATGTAAACTTACACCTCCTGTGATTTATTTGCCCACTTTTTACAGGTCTTGGCTTGAGAGCCAAAGCAACTTTGTGAAAGCATAGCCAATTTCAAGCCTTCACTCTATGTCGTCCTTTTCAGTTTTATGGTACAATTGACATATCAAATTATAAGATGCTTAAAGTGAATAGTGTGGTGATTTGACATATGTATATATTGTAGACAGATTTCCCCCCCACCATTTAGTTAACATATCCATCACTTCACATATTTATCTTTGTGTGTGTGTGTGTGTGTGTGTGTGTGTGTGTGTGTGTGTGTGTGATTTAAATTCTACCCTTTTGGCAAATTTCAGTAATACAATACAGTGTTATCAACTAAAGTCACCATGTTACATTAGATCCACAGACCTTACTCATCTCATAGCTAAAAGTTTGTATCTTTTGCTGGCCTCTCCCTATTTTGCCTTACTCTCAGACCCTGGCAACCACTTTTCTCTGTTTCTGTGAGTTTGACTTATTATTTATTTAACCCTTTTCATTTGTTTCCTTATATAAATGATATCATGTAGTATTTGTCTTTCTCCGTCTGGCTTATTTCACTTAGCATAATGCCCTCCAGTCCCATTCATGTTGTCTCAAATGGAAGGATTTTCTTCTTTCTCATGGTTGAATACATCACCGTTTATATACAACACATCTTCATTTGTTTATCTATTGAAAGACATTTAGATTGTTTCCATATCCTGGCTATTTTCAATAATGTTGCAATGAACATATGAGTGGAGACACCTCTTCAAGATCTTGCTTTCATAATTTTCTTTGGGTATATACACAGAAGGGCAATTGCTGAATCCTATGGTATTTCTATTTTTAATATTGGGGGAAACCTGTACACTGTTTTCCATAATGGGTACACCTGTTTACATTCCCCAAGCAGTGCACAAGGATTCTCTTTTCTCCACATTCTCACTATACCTGTTCTTCACTCTTAGTTTATAACACTATACCCACCCCTCTTCATTCATCCCCAGACGAATTTGCCCTTGGCCCAACCTCTACTTCTGAGAGCCATAACACAACTTTGGTACCATCCTGTCATGGCCAAGTTCAAGATGAGAAGAAGGCTATGAGGAAAGATTAATATTTGGAGAAGAGTAGAAATTGGAAACAAAGAGCAGATTTCCTTGAATTATAAATCCTACTTCTTGACAATTTGTGGGAAGAACAATTACCCTTGAAAGCTGCGGTTTTCATGCTAGTGTTCAGCAGAATCATTTGATTAAAACAAAAACTGCAGATTTCTTCCCCCAGAACTTCTGATTCAGTAGGTCTGAGGTAGGACCAAAAAATTTGCATTTCCTACAATTTTCCAAGTGAAATATCACTATTGATCTAACAGCCACATTTAGGGAACCATTCCTTCACAGTGATATTTACCTGTTAGTAATTTGTGTGCCTATGATGTATTTTTTTAACAGAACTGAGGTGTACAGTGGGCTAGAAATAAATGAACTATTGTTACTTTTACGTGGCTCCTATACATTTCCCATATTTTCATAAGAAGTTAGCTTCCAATAGAGCTAGAAATTATTGAGGAAATAGACTTGACCATACATTCATATTAATAAAACTATTAATATTGTCCCTGTTGATGTACTTTAATATAGCTTAATATCTTGACATCATTGGCTTTGTTTTAAAAAGATAAAAGAAAATTGCATTAAGATAAACTTGCATCATAATGGATATAGCCTCAAGAAATTAATCAAATTATACTCATTAATAATCATACATTTATATCTCATCATTTTAAAATAAATACATGAGAAAGTAATAATTTTATTGAGAAATAAAAGAAAAAACTCTATTTGTTTTCACAATTTACATAAACTAGGAGTTAGTTACAGGACTAAGCCTATACACATGTGAAGGTAGAAAATTAAGTAGTTAACAGCAAAGCTTTACATAAAATAAAAATATGCCTAAAACTGAAACATAATTGAGGTCTGGCTTATTGGGAGACTTGAATTGCCTGAGCCACTTTCCTTATGAGTCCCTGTGAAGCACAGACATCCACTTGCTGCTTCTGATGTATTCACACCCTGCAAGCAGCTGCAGGTGATAGTTCTAAGTGATCTACTTCAAGGACCAGGTTAGCTTCACTGTGTCCTGTGCTGGGATTAACCCATAAATCTGGTGCCAAGTTAAATAGCAGTGAGGATCAATGGAGCTTTGCAAGACCCCACATCTTCCTGACTCTCCTCTCCTATGAGTTCATTGAAAGTTGAAATCTCCATTCAGTGTTTTAGAGCCTCTATCCAGTATTAAACCTCATTAATACACTTGTAATAATTCAATAATCATAGAGAGTGATTCAATTGTATACTAGCAGTGCCACTTTTTGTCTTCTGAGACTCTAAATGACTCTATAATAATTACAAAAATACTACAGAAATGTTTCCAAGGACTTAGGGCTTAGTGTAGGCCCACAGAGCCAGAATGTTGAGTTCAAAATCTTGTTCTACTGCCGGGTCACCTGGGTGGCTCAGTTGGTTAAGCGTCCGACTTCAGTTCAGGTCATGATCTCCCAGTTCATGAGCTCAAGCCACGCATCAGGCTCTGTGCTGACAGCTAGGAGCCTGCTTTGGATTCTGTGTCTCCCCTTCTCTCTGCCCCTCTCCTGCTCACACTCAGTCTCTCTCTCTCTCTCTCTCTCTCTCTCAAATATAAACATTAAAAAAATTCTTTAAAAAATCTTGTTCTACTACCTATTAACTGTGTAAACTTTGGCCAGGCTTCCTGTGCCTTAGTATGTCTGGGTAAAAGAGTTATTTTATAGCAGAAGCAAGCCACCTCTATGCTTATCTCTGGAGTCAACTGGAAGTCTGGAATGGACTTTTTTTTTCTTTAAGTTTACTTATTTTTGAGAGAGAGAGAGCACAGGAGGGGAAAAAGAGAGGGAGAGAGAATCCCAAACAGGCTCCATGTTGGTAGCACAGAGCCCTGCTATCCCATGAACCATGAGATCATGACCCAAGCTTAAATGAAAAGTTGAATGTTTAACCGACTGAGCCACCCAAGCTCATGAACAGACTCTAGGTCAAAATAAGGGAAGCAAGTGTTATAACTAATAACTTACAACGTACTATTTAAAGTTCAAACTGGTAAAGTTATTCATGGCTTACACCTGGTATTTCCAGTTAGACACCTTTGATTGATTAGAGGCATTAAAAATCCCACTGGAAACTTTTAGGGATGTCTCCCAAAACTAAGATTTATCAGACACATCATGATCGTTCAATCTGGAGATGAAATATGTTCTGTGCAAATGAGAAAGACTTTGAGAAGCTGCACCTGGAAATCTCTCCTGGATCTTGGTGCTTCCCCATCATCTTTCTACTGCTCTCCCACCTTTATTAAAAAGTGGAATCTTTGGAGTATTTTCAATATATAATTGACCTGTTGCAATTTATGCAGATAGCATAGTTTATCATTTAAGTAATGGTGAAGGGCTCAGTTTAGAAGAATAAAAAATGAAGAGAGGGGAGGTCAGGAACCATCGCCACCAGATGACTTTCCCCCACTCCCATTCCTGGCATGAAGGTGCACAAATGCAACCATCTTTGTGCGGAATGCCTAGCAGTGGATGTTGGAGACACAGATCCTTGGCTATGGCAAAGCGCTAAATAAGTTTACAGAAAAAATTCAAAAAGACGGCAAGTCAACCAAGCATAACGCACTTTGGCTGCTTTTGTCTTTTCTGGAGAAAAATATAGTAACAGAAACAGCTGGTGGCTTCTATGGCCACAGACTTACTGCATGTGATTCAGCCTGTAATGCCAGTGAGAGTTTGGAAGTAATTGTTCTGGTTAACATATGGTCCTTATAAGAACAAAAACCACTAAAAGTTTACAAATTGGGGAGAACATCAAGAGACTACAAAAACACAAACATATTCAGTTCAGTCATTAAGCTACCTTGTAGATGATTCCAAAGTCATTCCTGAACCTCTACGGAAATCAACCGTTATGCTTAGGAAATCAAAGAGCTATTTCCCTTACATCAGATACTGTTGGAGAAGCATGTGAGTTTTACTCAGGACCTTCACTTACTGAAGCTTTTGCAGAAATGTAGAGAGGGGCAAACTCCAAATTTGTTAAGCTCTGTGGAAAGGAAGGTAAATAACACAAACCTACACAGGGCAATTGTTCAAATCTATCCTTAAATATTAAAGCATACTTCTTCTGAGGCCACTGAGATGCAGAGAATATAAGTAACTTTGATTAGTTCTGGTAACTCTCAAATTTCTCCTAATTCTATAGCTACAGTTCTCTAACTCTATATGGTTGGTGCTTTGATAGAAGAGGCTCCATCTGCTTGAACTCCTGATAGAACTCAATTGTTCTAGGGACAAGATGAAGTGAGGAGAACTATGGGAGAACTCCTTGCCCAGTTAATGCAAATGGAAACTAATGATGGACAAATAATTATGATTATTCAAAAGAAAGAAAATGAGAATAAAAGGAGTTAAAAAAAAAACTCAAACTGAATGTTAAGTATTCGGAAGAGTCATTTAAAATAGCACTGGGGTGCCTGTGTGCCTCAGTTGGCTAAGTGTCTGCTTTTGACTTCAGCTCAGGTCATGATCCTAGGGTTGTGGGATGAAACCCCATGTCAGTCTCTGTGCTGAGTGTGGAGCCTGATTGAGATATTCTCTCCCTCTTTCTCTCTCTCTCTCTCTCTCACTCCCTCTGTCCCTCTTCCCCACTCACATGGTGCTCTCTCCTTAAAATAAAAAATAATAAAACAGCACTAAAAAAGGAGACTGTAAATAGTATAAATAAAATTTTAATGAATCACTGTATAAAGATTAGGTGATCTGACTGCCCCACCAACTATGCAAAGACTGTGACAGATTTGCTCAATGTTTCCTAGCCTTAATAATTTTTTAAAACTCTGATTACCATTTAAAAAAGGAATTTATAATTCCTGAGTCAATGGGAATTAAAATTGGGTGGGAGAAAAGTAAAGAATATGACTCCCAATTGATAGTGGGGCCAAAGTCACGTAGCTCAAACCCCTAGCAAGGGATGCAAGGCTGCTAATATTAATAAAGGTAAAATGATCTGAGGGTGGTGAAGAAACTTTAGATTGCTGGACAGTGGTGCCCAATATAATGTCATATTAAATGGAATAATGAAAAGTTAACAGGCAATGTAATTCATCTGAAGAGATGTAATGAGCATTTGTACAGGATACAGGTAAAAGTATGGCTTACAATATAGGAATTTATTAACAAAGTTTCGTGTGATTGTCTTATCCTGCCAGAACGTATTATGGGAACAGATGTAATTTTCAAATGGAGACTCTTACCTTACCCAAATTATTGGGGAAATGTTGTCTTGAAAATCTGTTTTGCATTCTTTTTTTAATGGAGCATGGTAGATGGGAACTTTTAAAATGATCTAAGCCCAATCAAGTGGATAATTTAAAACCATTAGGAAAGACTAGGGTTGGATACCTGGGGTGCATAAAGAAATTCTGATTTTAATTAAAGTTCTTTTAGATGCAGGTATATCAATACCCACAAATTCCTTATTTAATGATCTGTGAGAAAAGCTGATAAATCCTGGAGAGATTCACTGTAGATTACAGAAATCTTAATAAATAACAGCCCACACCACAAGGAATACACAATATGATATTACATATTCAAACTGTGCAACAAGCTAAGGGAGACTGTAATTTTGTGATCAATTTGGCTAATGTTTTCTACTCATAAAGAAATTCAAGGCCAATTTACATTCATGTGAGATGGATGGAAAATTATGCTTTTACTGTGTTTTCACAAAGATATTTAAATTCTTCTGCTATTGCTATGCCTAATGAGGTAAAGCTATTTTTTCTTTACATTAAACCCTCAAAATTTATTCATCATGCTGCAAATGTATACCCTTTGAGCAATATCTTCCCATTTCCCCTACCTTACCCTAGCCCAGGTAATCACCATTCTACTCTCTGTTTCTGTGACTTCAGTTTTTGAATATTCCACATATAAGTGAGATCATAAAGGATAGAGTGTTTGCTTTTCTCCCACTTATTTCACTTAGCATGATGCCCTCAAGGACCATCCATATTGCCACAATGGCATAATTTCCTTCTTTCTCATGGCCAAAAAAAATACCCCATTGTGTATATAAACCACATCTCCTATACCCATTCATATACTGACAGACACTTAGGTTGTTTCCATACTTTGGCTATTGTGAATAATGGTACAGTGAACATGTATCAATACATGTTCTTCAATATCTTGTTTCTATTTCCTTTGGATATATACCCAGAATTGGAATTGCTAGATCATATGGCAGTTCCATTTTTAATTTTTTGAGAAACCTCCACACCATTTTCCATAGTGGCTATACCAATTTACATTCCCACCAATAGTGAACAAGAATTCCCTTCCTCCACACCATCACCAAAATTTTTTTGGTGATAGCCAAAAAATCTCCTCTTTTTAATGATAGCCATTGGCAATGAGTGAGGTGATATCTCATTGTTTTGATTTGCATTTCCCTGATTAATAACAACATTGAGCACTTTTTCATGTGCCTCTTTGACATTCGTATACTAGGTTTTCTAATTTAAAATTTTTTTTTAAGTTAATTTATTTCTTTTGAGAGAGACAAAGACAGCCTAAGAGGAGGAGGGGCTGAGAGAGAGGGAGAGAGAGAGAGTCCCAAGCAGGTTCTGTACTGTCAGCACAGAGCCTGACATAGGGCTCGAACTCATAAAACCATGAGATCATGACCTGAGCCGAAACTGAATCTGACACTCAACTGACTGAGCCTCCCAAGCACCCCTGTATAATAAGTTTTCTTTGGAGAAATGTCTATTAAGTTCCAATCCCCATTTTTTGTTGTATATATTCTTTATATATTGTGAGTATTAGAGACAGACTTGATTCAATTGGAAAGTATGGTTACGTATTATATTAATGATATAATATTTATATATCAATCTGAACCTTATGCTAAAATTATAACTTATTGTTAGTCGTATGACCCCAGAGGATGGCTGATTAACTCAACTAAAGAACAAGGCCTAACAAAAATGGTAAAGTGCCTAGACATCTCTTGGACAAGGGTGACTAGGACATTCCTCAGACAAACATAATTTATTATTCTTGTCAACTCCAAAATCAGAACAAAAGGCACTAAAATAAGTTTTTCAGTTTCTATAGAAATCACACAAAACATTTGAGAAATCTCTTAGCCCCTATTCATAAAATTACCAAAAAAAAAAAAAAGGAAAAAAAATAAAACCCTAAATTTGAGTAGGGCTTTGAGAGACAGTAAGGTTTTTTTCTTTTTTGGAGGGTCTAAAAAACATAGCACGATCAAGCCCTTTATAACCTTACTTTCCCACGTTCATCTCAAGACAAGCCCCTCTCTCCCCATGCTCAAACGATTTGGGAAGTGTTCATTAAAAGTCCATTATTGCCACCCAGAGGCAGCTGCTAATACTCTGGACTAGAAAGTAACAAACTTGAAAGTGCATCATTTGAAAATAACGCAGCTTATTATTGTTATTGGGGCTTTGATTGAAACTGTTTGTATTATAGAGAACTTAAATTTATTTTGAGACTTGAGATATCCATTTTTGTGGATTATGTCATATGGAAGAAAACGGAGAGAAAAATTTCCTCTTTAAATGAAAACAGTGTATTCAAGAACACATAATAGGAGCGCCTGGGTGGCTCAGTAGGTTAACTGTCAGATTCTTGAGTTCAGCTCAGCTCATGATCTCCTGGTTTGTGAATTCAGGCTCTGTGCTGACAGTGTAGAGCCTCCTTGGGATTCTGTCTCTCCCTCTCTCTCTGCCCCTCCCCTGCTCTTTCTCACTCTGTCTCTCAAAATAAACGGACTTTTTTAAAAAAGATTAAAAAAAGAACATACAATAATAATGACTACTAGGGTACTTATCACATATGTGAACAGGAAGCTACCATCCCTTTGGGTCCTACATCTCACTGTGGAGTTATATAAGGATTTAACAGAATGGTCCCCTCTCTATGCCACATTATCAAAGGGTGCCTAGAAAGCAGTATGGTTTGTAGATGGTCATCAACAAGGTAGAAGGCCAGCCCAACCTGCATTCAATCTAGAAAGCAGCTACACTGTTGAGTGTTGATGGCAATACAGTAATTAAAGAGATAAAAGATAAATCTGGTCAAGGGGCAAAATTGAGTGTTCCTTGCAACATCAGAGGAACTAGATATCAGCAAAAGTGCCTTTTGCCAATTCCTGAGTAATAACCAACGGAGCTGCAAAATGGTCCAGAAAATGAGCCCAAGATAACTGAAAGACAGAGGAACACCAGTGTGGGGTGCTGTATGACATTTATCATGGAATTAGAGGTGGGTGTCAAAATGCAGCATTTCTAAAATAACCCCCATTTAACTCCCACAATAACCCATAACTGCTATTACTAGCTATTAGCCTGGCTTAGCTACATAGCAGAGAGACATAAAAGATCTTAGCAGAAACTTTTAGCAAGGTCTCCCAAAGCGAGGTAGATTGCACAAATAATGGTTCAATGGTCCATTGAACCAATGGTTCAATGGTTCAAATTGCACAATAATGGTTCTTGCAAACAAGAAGGACCCTGATAAACAGGCCCCTACTTCTTCCCCAAAGTCTCTTTCTCCTTCCATATTGTGTCCTTACCTTTGTTAAAAACCTATACAAAGGTTATCTGAATCTAATTTTCAATCTATTCAATCTCCATCTATATTATGGACCAATAAGGCCTACTTCATAGGACTGTTTTGAGGAATAAATTAAATCATTTACAGTGTTCACAACAAAGCTGTAACATTAGGTACTTAACAATATTCTTTTATCACTGGAACAATGGCATCAGTGGTATAATCAGTGTATAATCTCCCAAGGTGAAGAGCCATACATACTTGGACATATGAATTCTACTGTTTATTTTTTAATTACTTCATACTCACACATCAAAACAGAATCTGTTATTTTACCAAAACTATATTTCTTATTTCAACGAAAAAGATTAGCATATGTATTTGTTGAAAACAGAATATTTTCATACTACGATATGAGCTTTATTTTCTGTTTTCAAGAAAACTTAAATCAAGTTTAAGGCTCTACTTTGGCCACATTTGCTCTATAAGAACACATGTTTCTATTACCAGGTTAACCATGTCCCAGATGAATGAGATGTATCATATGTTTTATTTCAAAACAAAAGGTATTTATAAACCAAAAGCTAAATATGATGCAGAAATATTTGATACTGGTTTTTAGTATATGTTGTTTTTGATATTAATTTCAAATGAGACCAATTTAACAGCACTATTTCTTCTCCATTAATGACAATGATTCTCTGACTTCTCTGTGAAATACATAAAAATTATTATTCTAGGAATATGAACTTTGTTTCAATTTAATATACATGACTAATGTGCTAGAATCTAATTTTCAAAGTGATGAAAATAATTTTATAGTATGTTACTTTTTTCCTTGGCTTTTAATTAAATTTCTTCTATAAGGATTTGGAGATCTGATTTGAAAAATAATTAAAAATGGGTTATTTTTATTCATGAATTCTATTGCTACAAAATGGAAAGGGTCAGTGCAAACTTCCAATTAGATTGAAACTTAAATGGGCTTTATAATATCAGAATATGTCCAAAGTGCAGAGATAAAGATAATTTTAAAATCACATTTTGTTCATTTATCCATGACATGGATATATGTTGTGAATTATATGTGAATCTGCTTGAAAAAGTACTTACATTTCAACATCAGTTATCATTGCCAATTTATAAAAATTGAAGTGTTCTTTTGAATAGGACACGTGGTACACTGAGTAAAAATCTATCATTATAAGCAATAAATAAGCAATATAATTTAGGAAAGATAATTTTTGCTATTTTGCTCAGAAAGAATCTTGAAGTATACAAAAAGTGAGACTATAGAGATTGCTAGCTAGGATGACCAATAATCATATTCTTAAAATTGCAGGACAATAAATGTTTTAAAAATATGGTACATGGATTTGGGTGACACATAATTTTGGTCTTTAAGCTAACTAATAATTTGTATGTACCTAAGAGTTTTCCTTGGTCACTAGGGAAAGTCTAATGGCCCCACCAACATGATAAATGATCTTGTCCTCAGTTCTAAGTTCTGAGAAAATCAAAAATAATTTATTCAAAAAATACTTTTGGGGTGCTTTTTACATCTTATACACTATTTTATGTTGAGTCTGATTGTAAGACTAAGAAATCATCTGTCTTCATAGGGCTTAATCAGTGGTAGAGACACATTTTTTTAATAAAAGAAAAATATCATTTTCATTACATAGAAGATGAAGAAAGAAAACAAAATAAAGGGAGAAATAGGGCTATAAGTGAAAGGGTCTATTAAAAACACAGTGGTCAGATAAGATATTTCTAAGGAGGCAATATTTAAGCAAAGGTCTAGATGAGAAGAAAGAGTCACCCTTGCCAAAACATGGAGATCAAGGGTCTACATAAATGAAAAGCAAGTAAAATGTTAACTGCTAAGGTTGAGTAAGAGGCAAGCTTGATGTCTCTAAGACATCAAGAAGATGACATTCAGTCTGTAGTAGAATGAGCCATGGGAGAAGAGGTTAGAGAAGAGGAAAGAAAGATAGGGCTAGATCATGGAGGGCCTTATACTGGGAAGAAGTTTGAGTTTTATTTGAAGGGTTTTCAGAAGTCACTGAAGGATTATGAAAAGATGAGTAATATATCTAATTTACTCTGGTTCCTGGGTAGAGAATGGACCCTATCTAGTAAAACAAGTTGTCAAAGAAGCTCTGTGAGGAAGATTTTGTGGTACTCTCCGCTTGGATTAAGACAGTAGTGGTGGAAGGGATGAAAGTGATCATATTCAGGATATATGATAAAGATAGTATCGATAGGACTCGCTGATGCTTCAGGGTAGACCAAAGTAGTAAGACGAGACCTAGATGACAACCATTACAGATAAGATGAAAACAGAGAATAAGCCACTAGATTTGCAAAGATGACCATCATTCATGAAAAAAAGCAGTTTCAGAGTAGTGGGGGAAAACTTGACTGAAATGACACAAAGCATGTATAAAGTAGAGAGTGACAGTATAGATATCAGTTTGAAGGAGGTTTTCCTATATAGAGGAAAAGAAAAATGGAGTTATAGCTGGCAAAGAATGGGGAATGAAGGGGGTGCCTGGGTGGCTCAGTCGGTTAAGCGTCCGACCTCGGCTCAGGTCATGATCTCACGGTCCGTGGGTTCGAGCCCCACGTCAGGCTCTGTGCTGACAGCTCAGAGCCTGGAGCCTGTTTCAGATTCTGTGTCTCCTTCTCTCTGTGGCCCTCCCCCGTTCATGCTCTGTCTCTCTCTGTCTCAAAAATAAATAAACATTAAGGAAAAAAAAAAAAAAAGAATGGGGAATCAAGGGAATTTGTTTTCTGCTTGGTTGGTTGCTTCCTTTTTTTTTTTAAGTTTATTTTGAGAGAGGAAGAGAGAAAATGCAGGTGGGGAAGGGGCAGAGAGACAGGGAGAGAGAGAGAGAATCCCAATCTGTCATTGCAGAGCCTGAAGCAGGACTTAAACTTACCAACCTAAAGCATGAGATCTTGACCTGAGCTGAAGTCAGTCGCTTAACCAACTGAGCCACCCAGGTGCCCCTTGTTGCTTGCTTTTTTAAATGACAGTTGCTATGACACATTTTGGAGCTAATGGAAATATTAAAAGAATAAAATGATGATGATGAGTAGAAATGGAATGATTTCAAGATTAAAGGCCTTGTATAAGTTAAGAGAGAATGCATAAATAAAGTGCTTGGATACAGATAGGAAAAGGGCCTAAGTTAGGAAAAACAACCATCATTACAGGTGGTGAGGAAGAATATAAATGTACAGATGCACATGATGTACAAAAACTCCATGAATTATATTAATGGATATTTCCTCAATGAGACAATAAGAGAGGCATCTGCTAAAAATTAAAATAATAAAAAGTAGAAATGTGGAAGAGTGTAGGGGGTTGAGGTTTGATGAAGCTTGAAGTGACAGTCTTCAAGAGAGTGGAAAAGCTGAGCAGGATTTTCAGAATTGGTTATCACACACTTGATATTTTCAGTCACATGTTTAAATTGTACCCAATCTAGTGTTTTTATTGTGTATATGTTTTCCTTATTCTTTGTGATGTGATCATATATATTTCTCTCTGCACATAAACATTTTGCCACATATCTATTAGATTTAGATTGATCAAAATAACACAAGCATGCTAATTTTACAGTAAACAACTGACTTAGCAAGAATTATTAGTGCGATTTGTAAGCTTTGTACTTTTTAATGGCTCAATAGTTACCCACTTCATTATTGTTAATATCTGTGAAGTACCTAAATCTGCATTCTAAAAAGGACATCAACTTAACTATGGATATAGGACAAAATATCCTTCACTCCAGTCTGGGACATAGGACTTTGGAAAACAATCATCATTTAAAATAAGAGTAATTACTTTTTCTCAGATATTTATTGCTGTTCTAACTCTGTCAAAGTCAAAATTACAAACTTAATTATTATCTTTTTAAGATTTTTTTAATGTTTATTTATTTTTGAGCGAGAGAGACAGAGAGACAGAGCGTGAGCAGAGGGCAAAGAGAGAGGGAGACACAGAATCCAAAGCAGGCTCCAGGCTCTGAGCTGTCAGCACAGAGCCCAACATGGGCTTCGAACTCACGAACTGCAAGATCATGACCTGAACCAAAGCTGGACGCTTAACTGACTGAGCCACCCAGGTGCCAGAAACTTAATTATGTTCAAACATGATATGAAATTATTAATATACCTATATAATATTTCTAAAATGTCTGTCTTCTGTCCATTTGCCAAGACTTTTCAAGGGACTAAAAGATAATGTAATTAACCATAAGAAATAAAATTAAACATTAGCATAAATATATAGGTCTTTGTTACCTAGTAACAGAAAGTTTGACCAAAAATCTTCCTATTTATAGAGTTGCTTTTTTCCAGTTATGTTTAATTTTAACTCTGACAACAAGATGCATCTAAGAAAAGAATACGAGCAAATTTAAGAAAAGAATACGAGCAAATTCAATAGTCATTTAAGAGGTTTTGCTTTTTGGTAAATTTACTAGAAATTGAGATGAATGATTATTATGACTGGATAGCAAATCCTTCTGAACCAAATATATTTGTAAGCTAATAAACTGATATTTTGATAATAAATTACAATGTTCATATCACTCAGAGCTTTATGGAACTGAGTTACATTCTTGTAACAAAAGTACCATTCTTATCAAAGTACTTATCTGAACACCTTCTCAGAGTTTGCACCTATTAAAAGAGTAAAACTAAAATGTATGTTATACTGTCTCATCATGGCTGTTAGTCACATTCATCCCTGGATACATGTACTTATTGAGAAAGAAATTTATCTATTTCATTATATTACAATATATTTTAAAGATAATTTTTTTGGCAAAATGTGCACTGTTACTCCAAGGAAATCTCTCAAGAAGAAACAATTTTAACACTTAGAGTCTTATGTTGACAGGATTTGAAAAACAAATTAAAAAAATTTTTTTCAAGTTTTAATTTAAATTCTAGTTAATTAACATACAATGTAATATTGGTTTCAATGGTAGAATTTAGTGACTCATCACTTACCTATAACACCCAGTGATCATCATAAGTGTCCTCTTTAATGCCCATCACCCATTTTAGCCCATCCCTCACCCAACTCCCCTCATCAACCCTCAGTTTGTTCTGTATAGTTAAGAGTCTCTTATAGTTTTCTTTGCTTCCCTCTTTTTTTCCCCTTCCCCTATGTTCATCTGTTTGGTTTCTTAAATTCCACATATGAGGAAAATCATGGTATTTGTCTTTCTCTGACTGACTTGTTTTGCATAACATAACACATCCTAGATCCATCTACATCATTGCAAATGGCAAGACTCATTACTTTTAATGGCTGAGTAATGTTCCTGTGTGTGTGTGTGTGTGTGTGTGTGTGTGTGTGCTGCATCTTCTTTATCCATTCATCAGTTGATGGACATTGGGGTTCTTTCCTTAATTTGACTATTGTTGATAATGCTGCTATAAACATCAGGTGCATATGTCCCTTCAAGTCAGTATTTTTGTATCATTTGGGTAAATACCTAGTAATGCAATTGCTGGGTTGTAGGGTAGTTTTATTTTTAACTTCTGAGGAATCTCCATACTGTTTTCCAGAGTGGCAGCACCAGTTTACATTCTCACCACCAGTGTAAGAGGGTTCCCTTTTCTCTGCATCCTTGCCATCATCTGTCATTTCCTGTGTTGTTATTTTAGCCATTCTGACAAGTGGGAGGTGATACCTCATTGTAGTTCTGTTTGTATTTCCCTGATGATAAATGATGTTTAGCATCTTTTCATGTGTCTATTAGCCATCTGGATATCTTCTTTTGAAAAATGTCTATTCATGTCTTCTGCCCATTTCTTCACTGGACTATTTGTTTTTGGGCTGTTGAGTTGGATAAGGTCTTTATAGATTTTGGATACCAACGTTCTATCTAATATGCCATCTGCAAATATCTTCTCCCATTCCATATGCTGCTTTTTGGTTTTGTTGATTGTCTCTGTGTGCAGAAACCTTTTATCTTGATGAAGTCCCAATAGTTCATTTTTGCTTTTGTTTCCTTTGCCTCTGGCAATGTGTCTAGTAAGAAGTTGCTCCACCCTACGTCAAAGAGGTTACTGCCTGTGTTGTCCTCTATGATTTTAATGGTTTCCTGTCATACATTTAGTTCTTTCATAAATTTTGAGTTCATTTTTGTGTTGGTGTAAGAAAGTAGTGCAGTTTCATTCTTCTGCAGGTTTCCGTCCAGTTTTCTCAGCACCATTTGTTGAACAGATTTTTCTCCATTGGATACTCTTCCCTGCTTTGTGAAAGATTAACTGACCATATAGTTGTGGATCCATTTCTGGGTTTTCTGATCTGTTCCATTGATCTGTTTTTGTGCAAGTACCATACTGTCTTGATGACTAGAGCCTCGTGACTGATATAGCTTGAAGTCTGGAATCATGGTGCCTTCAGATTTCTTTTTTTTTTTTCAGGATTGCTTTGGGTATTTGGGGTCTTCTGTGGTTCCATACAAATTTTAGGATTGTTTGTTCTAGCTCTGTGAAAAATTTTGGTGGTATCTTGATAGGGATTACATTCAAAGCGTAGATTGCTTTGGGTAATATAAATATTTTAAGAGTGTTTTCTCTTCTAATCCATGAGTATAGAAGATTTTTCCATTTCTTTTTGTCCTCTTCAATTTCTTTCATGAGTGTTCTATAGTTTTCAGAGTATAGATCTTTTACCTCTTTGGTTAGGTTTATTCCGAGGTATCTTATGGTTTTTGGTACACTTGTAAATGGGATTGATTCCTTGAATTCTCTTTTTGCTGCTTCATTATTACTGTATAGAAATGCAACAGATTTCTGTACATAGATTTTGTATGCTGTGACTTTGGTGAATTTGTGTATCAGTTCTAGCAAGTTTTTGGTGGGGGTACCTGCCTGGCTCAGTCAGTAGAGCATGCAACTCTTGATCTCAGAGTCATGAGTTCGAGCCCCATATTGGGTGTAGAGATTACTTAAAATAAGCAAATAAATAAAATTTTTAAAGGATTTAAAAAAATTAAATTCCGATGTATAAAGGGAGAATTTCCAGTACTGATGTCCAAGTAACGTGGTTGTATAGACTCAATCATTATAGATAGATAATAATTATAATGGATGACAGTTATAATAACTGGATAAAACAAAAAGTCACCTATGTAAAGATACTAGAAATTGTCTAAAATCAGACAGAGCCATAGGAAATTTTACTTTCAAAAATCAGTTCTTAAACAATAAGAAATGTGAATTTGAGGGCCTAGTTTAGGGTTTAGGGCCTAAGCTTGTGGCTTTTGGGTTATTAGCTCTCTCAAACCCCACAGCTACAATGATGCAAACAGGAAAAAAAAAACCAAAAAACAAAAAACATGTTACATAGTCAAAATACCAGAAATGAGTTTAGGATTGGAAGAGCAGCTGGAAATTTAAAACAAAAATTACTAGACATTCAAAGAAACAGCAAAATGTGACACATATTCAGTAGATAGTCAGTAGAAACTAATTCTAAGTGAGCCCACACATGAATTTAAGAGAAGACCTCAAAGCCTCTATTGTAAATATTTGGATATAAGAAGAAATAGAAATATGAATAGCTGTTGACATTAAGTCCATAATAGAAATAAAATTTTCCAAGAACTCCAGACAAGTTTGGTTTCACTAGTGAAATCAACCAAATACTAAAGAAAGACACAAAAATATTAATATTACATAAATTCTTTTAAAACTGGATGAAAAAGAAACACCTCACAACTGATTTTTATGAGGTTACTATTCTTCTGATAAAAAAGCTAGACAAATCAATTATGAAAAAGAAAATACCAATATCATATTTTTATAAATATTAGTTGCAATTTTTATAGAAAATATTAGCAAATCAAATTCAATAATATATTAGAAATATAATGCATTATGGCCTAGCAGAGTTATTTTCTAGGAATACAGGTTAATTTAACATTCAAAATAAATTAGTATAACTCACCATATTGATAGAATAAAGGAAACAGTTTATTTGATTATTTTAATACCTTCAGAAAAAGAAAATTTAAAAATCCACAAATCATTCATAATGAAAAAAAGTTCCTCTTAGTCAACTATGGATAGAAGGAGACACCGTCAAACTGAAAAAGTATCTTTTAAGGACCATAGCTAATAATACACTTAAGATAAAAAATTAAATACTTCCCTCTAGGATCCATAAAGGCTAGAATGCCTGCTCTCCCATTTATTCAAAATTACACTAAGTTCCTAGCCAAAAAAATGAAGAAAAATAAATTTTAAAAAATACAGTTCTGGGGCACCTGGGTGGCTCAGTCGGTTAAGCGTCTGACTTTGGCTCAGGTCGTGATCTCGCGGTTCGCGAGTTCAAGCCCCGTGTTGGGCTGTGTGCTGACAGCTCAGAGCCTGGAGCCTGTTTCAGATTCTGTGTCTCCCTCTCTCTCTGACCCTCCCTCGTTCATGCTCTCTCTCTGTCTCAAAAATAAATAAACGTTAAAAAAAATAAAAAAATAAAAAAAAAATACAGTTCAGAAAAGAAAGGGTAAAACTATCTTTTTTCTTCAAACTGGCCAGTTCAAACTGGCCTGTTCAAACTGGCCCTAAAAATTTACAAAAGAGCTGCAAAAACTAACAAATTAACTTAGCAAGGTCCACAGAATGCAATGTAAATATACATAAATCAATGGCAGTATCATTTGTTAATACTAAATAACTGTAAAATAAAATACCAAATACAATATGATTTTCAATGGAATCAGAAAATGCAAGGTATTTCAGATAAAATTAATGTACTGAAAACAAAAAATATTCATGAAAAAAGTAGACTTTAATAAATTGAGAAATACACTATATTCATGAATCAGGAAATTAAATCTTGTATAGAGATCATTTCCCCTCAAAATGAACCTATAAGTTCAGTAAAATCCCAATCAAAAGAAATTGATGAGCTGTTTTAAGATTCATAAAATAATGGAAATAATTCACAGGAGCCAAAGCAATTAAAAAAGGAAGAGGAAGAGAAGAACATCAATAAAGTTAGAAAATTCACATTACTTCATTTTCACACTTATTATAAAGCTTAGTTATTAATTAAGAAAGTGTAATATTGGTGAAAGGAAAGACAATCAGGTCAATGGAGCATAATGTAAAGTCCACTAATAGACCCATACATATATGGTAAAACAATTTTTGACTCAAATGCCAGGACAAATTCATGGAGAAAAAAAATCATTTAAACAAATGGTGCTGTAAAACTGAGTTTTTGTGGGAAAAAAATAAAGCATGACTCTTACTTTATACCACACAAAATAGATCATATATCTTGTAAAAAATAACTATCAACTTCTAAAAGAAACATTGTGACATTGGAATAAGCAAAAATCTTTTAAAACACAAAGAGCATAAACTTAAAAACTATTAATTGGACTTTGTCCACTTATTAATTTAAAAATAAATAAAGAAATCTTCCGTATTCATAAGGCACCATTTCTTTTCTTTTAATGTTTATTTATTTTTGAGAGAGAGAGAGAGAAACAAAGCACGAGGGGGAGAGGGCAGAGAGAGACAGGGAGACACAGACCCAAAGCAGGCTCCAGGCTCTGAGCTGTCAGCACAGAGCCCAATGCAGGGCTCAAACTCATGAACTGTGAGATCATGACCTGAACCGAAGTTGGATGCTTAGCTGACTGAGCCATGCATGTGCCCCCATAAGACACCATTTCAAAAATAAAAAGACAAGGCACACACTGAAAGCATGCATTTGTGAATCAAAGATGATAAGCAATATGTGTCTAGAATGTACAACGATCTCTTACTACTCAGTACTAACACCATCAACTCAGTTGGAAAATAGATAAAAGATTTGAACAATTTATGTAAGAAGATGTAAAAGTGGACATTTAGTATATGAAAAGATACTCTATATTCTTAGTTATAAGGGAATTGCGAATTAGAAGCACAATGTGATATAACTACACAATTATATAATTAAAATTTTTAAAGGTGATAATGTGATAATATGAAGTGTTGGCATAAAAGCATCCTTATTTATATAATAGCTAGGTGATCAACAGGTAAATGGGTAAACAATATGTAGTATATCCACACAACAGAATATTACTCAGCAATAAATAGGAATGAACTGCTTACATTATGAATATACATTATGGTATATACATTATGAATCAATCTCAAAAATAGTCTATTAAACACATCCAGACAAAAAAGAGTACATATAATATGAATCCATTTATAAGAAATCCTAGATAAAGCAAACTAATCTATAGTTGCATAAAACAGATCAGTGGTTTCCTAGAGCAAGAGATGGATGGAGGGAGAAACTACAAAGAGATTTGGGAACACCTTTGTGGGTGATGGTAATGTTTTGAATCTTGATAATGGTTTCGGTTTTACACCTTCAAAACTTAGCAAGTAATACACTTCTAACTGAATGCAGTTAATTGTAGACAATTTAAACTTGTGTATGAAAATAACAAAGATTACTGGAAAAGAGCTATTGGCTTAAAGGAAAATGGAAAGCTTTACAAGCTAGCTCAGAAAAAAAAAAGAATGTATACACGTATTTATTTATTTGTTTGTTTATTTAAAATTTACTTATTTATTTTGAGAGAGACAGAGAGAGAATGCAAACAGGGGAGGGGCAGAGAGAGTGGGAAAGAGAAGATCCGAAACACGCTCCAGGCTCTGTGCTTACAGCAGAGAGCCTGGTGCAGGGCTCAAACTCACCAACCAGGAGATCATGACCTCAGCCCAAACTGGATGCTTAACTGACCGAGCCACCCAGGCACCCCAGTATACACATAATCTAATAAAATGACCTCTCCAAGAGACATTCAAACATAAATGACTTCGTGATAAACATCTAAAAGGGAAGTAGAATGGAAATCAGAGTTCAGAGTGGCAGAGGAAGGATGCTAAGTATTCAACTCTTGAATAAGAGCTTATTGTATGTTTTTTATATGATAATGGGAATGGAATTGCTATGGTATTTGGATTTCATTGGATGCTTTTAGATGAGTAGAAAGGTAAACTGCAACTAAAAGGAGGTACAGTTTTTCAAAATTCATTAGGGAATATTGAGATGAAACAGTTTGAAGGCCACTGTCTTACTGGAAAGAAATTTGTTCTATATAAAGCCACCTTGCCTCAACTGTTTTAGGCATTTTGCGGTGTTCAAGGAGGCAGTGTTATTATACATAAGTATATAAAAATTTATATTAAACAATTTACATTAATAGCACTTTTTTGGAATCATGTATAAAATAAGAATTCCAAATTATTAATTAATAAATATAAGCACCACAAGGCAAGAATCTTTGTCTCGTTCAGTGAAGTATCCCAAGCACCTAGTACTTCTAGGCATGTATTAGTTGCCTAATAAATATTTGCTAATAAATTGAATGAATGATGTAAATTTTGACCCAAGAAGGATTAAATGACTGTTTGGCATGGCATACTACACAGAAATTTAAATTTTATCTAGAAGATTCCCTGGTGAATAGTTTTCAAAAATAAAAAAAAAAAAATCATAGGGTTCATGTTGAAAGGCTTCCAGCCAGAATAACATGATAAATATTGCCAACATTGGGATTGCATTAGTTAGTTCATCCAGATCTAAGAGGTTGTGGATTTCCTATGGTGCAAGAGAGCAGAAGCAACAGAAAAGAGCAGCAGAAAATCTCCATGTATCTAAAAGTCTGTGCTCAGATATACCATACTACCACCTGCTCATTTTCCATTGGTTAAAGCAAGCCACATGGCTAAACCCCAAATCAAAGGTAGATAAAAGTATGCGCATATAACAGAAATGAAGAAAGTGAATGATTGTGAACAATAATATAATCTACAACATACCTGGTATTCAGGCCGATGCACCTCTAACATAAGCAATTAGTGGGTATACCAATACTTACCCAATTTTTCTATGCTTTTCTAACTAATCCACCTGCCTTTGGATTTATCCAAATATTTTTTTAATCATTAACTTTTAGAGGTTACAACCATGTCTTCTTGGCCTAGGAGTCATTCTGTCTTTTTAGACTGATTTAGCATATCTTCTTTCTGATCCAATATATGCTGATTTATGACCAGGGGACAATATTAATTCCAAGATATTGAATGCTGTTAGTATTTCTCCTTTGTACCTATTAGGTTGAATTTTAGCTCAAATGTAGTGGAAAAAATGTTGATAAAGGCCATATGTAACTACCTATTCAAAGTAAAATTTAGAATTAAGACAATTATAGTACACACTTGAGACCTCCTACCTCCCTTCTCTATCCCTGAGTGTTTGTTCCTTGGTTTCTCCAACGGAAGGCTTTTGCCTTCAATTTCTAAGCCACACTTCAAATGCTATGTCTTAATGTACTTGCTTATTGGGAAATTGCCCATACTGTATTAGGTAACTTGCTTATGGCGCTTAGCATTCTCATCTTGTATTCTATGAATTTTACCCATCTACCAAAATATAAATACCTTTGAATTAAGAAATATGCTTTTTAATTTTGTCCTATGTAATAGTTGTCTTGTTTTATTCCTTAACAGAATATGGGTATTAGCACAGAGACTGAGGTTATAGGTTCTGATGTTGAACTGCCTAGGCTCAAATTTCCACTGTACCACTTCTTAGGAGGTGTTCTGACTACACAGTACTTCAGTATCCTCCTCATGAAAATATACATAGTCCATAGAGTTGTTGTAAGAATTAAATTCACGAGTAGAGGTAAATTTGCTTGAAACAGTTATTGTTAGCATTTATTACTTTGTATTTTTATATTTTTATTTTTTATATTTTATTTATATTTATATTTATATTTATTTATATAAATTTAAATTTAAAATATAAATTATATATTTATATAATATATAAATATATTTATATTTATACATTTATATATTTATTTATCTATTTATTTATAAATATTTGTTTATTTATTATTTATTATAAATTTATTATTTATAATTTATATTAATTTATAATAATTATATAATTAAATTATATAATTAAATTATATAATTAATATAAATATAAACAAAATATAAAAAATAAAAATATAAAAATACAAAGTAATAAATGCTAACAATAACTGTTTCAAGCAAATATATATATAAATATATATATATTATATTTATATTTTAAATGTTTTTATATTAGGTACTCAAATTACATATAAATGAGTGAATAGGCCAAACTCAAACTATTATGAAAATTTTCAAAAATAATAAAGTAGAAGTACCTAATTATCTAATGGACTGCCATCTCCCCAACAACTTTCAAGATTTTGCCATACAGAATTAATATCTCCCACACCTTTTTTTGCATGAACTGTTATAAAGCAAATCCCAGACATCATTGTTTTAATTGAAAGCATTATTTATTTTTTAAAAATTTTTTACATGTTCATTTATTTAGAGAGAGAGAGAGAGAGAGAGAGAGAGAGAGAGAATCCCAAGCAGACTCCACGCTATCAGTGCAGAGCCCAATGTGGGGTTCAATTTCATGAACTATAAGATCATGACCTGAGCCAAAATCAAGTCAGATGCTTAATTGACTAAGCCACCCAGGCACACCTAATTGAATACATTTTTAAAAAGCTAAGTCATAAAGTAATGATGAGTGCAAGTAAAATAATCATTATCTGAAAGGAAATTAAGAAATATTATCAAATCTGTTTTCTCTCAGTTATGTGATAATATTAGAGAAAATGTTTGCCTCAAGTATTTTCACAATTCACATTTCACACTGACACACTTAATTAGAGCCACAAATCACACAGCTTTTAAAAATAATCATAAGAAAATACTTTTAGTTGAAAAACTCATTTTCTTTTGTTTTAAATTTTGAATCCTATATGTACAAGTATAAACTTACTTAGTAATTACTATATGCTTTTTAAATATACACAGAGAAAACACAACATGTACATAGAATTATTTACCAGATTACAACATCTTCAAAAGCAGGCATCATGCTTCTTTACATCTCAAATGGTACCAAGTATATTACTAAATTAATCAGACTTATGAATTGAATACTGCGGATATCAGATATTTCTCTGCTCATGGTATACATTACATTAAGAAATCCTGCTTAATGATCTTTAACCATATATAACATCAGATTGAAAGTAGTTATGGATGCTGCTTAGTTGATACTTATTGTAATTTTCTGTTCTTTCAACCAAAAATTATTTATCTGTAATTCATTTTTAAGTTTTTAAAAAATCTTATAGCCTAAAGGAACACTATATTGTTCACTAAATGGCAGTAAAATGATATAATACACATTAGTTTTGTGATGTCTGGAATAATAGATGAAGCTTATAGGGACAGATATTTCCTAACAATATTTTAGAATTTGAAGGTATTTTTTAAATCGTTTCCTTAAAATATAATAAAATTAAATGTTAAAATAAAAATATATATGGAGTGTGAAAATAATGGTGAATATATATGGTTTCTCCAAAGACTTATTGCTGGGTATTCAATTCTGACCTAAATACATTTTTTTTTAATTTAAGACCAGATATATAGTAGTTAAAGATACTTAAAGAATGGTATAGATGCACAAAGAACCTAGTAGCAGTTTGAAACATGAAGCTAGGGACCAGTGTACCTAAAACAATATCTAAAAATGATAACACAGAAAATAAATCATTAACTTTGTGGTTAATCAACTTACCTTTCCATAAGTCATCTGCTTTTTCTAAAGATTACACTTCTTTCATTGGTTGGCTAATGTATGTTTCTTAAATCAACACAGGACTGGGGTTCTATTTATTTTGTGCAATAATTCTGCCTACTCACTTATGACCGATAGTTCAGTGTAAATACTGTATCTTGAGACATGCTGTATCCAGAATTGACCCTACGTTTTCTTTCCTGAGAATCTGAGGTGAATGGTAGACATATAAATTTGATTGAACAGTGAACTTCAATTCTTTCTAGCTACATAGGAAAGCAAGTCTATGCCATTGATCACTTAGTAAAACTCTTTTTAATCCACTCTGAAGTTAACCACCATCATCAAAATGTTCTGCGGAGATTATGTAAGTATAATGGCTATTTCAATACTTCTTGTTCAATATAACTATTAAATGAAGATAATATTAGTAAATCTCAATCCCATTCTAATTTTGAAGTAATTATTCCATAAGGGCAATTTAGATGCTCTTGTTTCATAAGTAACCTGACTTTGAATTCTCACCGAAGTCTAAGATTTTTTCTCGATATGTACTTCTATAAGAAACTAAAAATTAACTAATTAATTTTTATTTTAAATCTATAATATCTTCAGAAAATAGTTTATTTTTGAATGACTGTTGAATTTAAGCAATGTATTTTGTTTTCGTGTTGGAAACATTTCAATCCAACTGCTCTAACAGTCCACAAACTTTTGAAGAGACTACAAAAACCCAGATTATCTAAATATTCATTTTTAAAAGATAGCCGTTTCACATGATCTTAGATATTATATATAATTGTGTTCTGTGTTGATATTTTTTAAATCTATCTCATAGAAAAAGTTTTTAGGAAGCTTTTTATTTTTTACTGCAAATTTTTTATGCAAAAAAAATAACAGCATAATTATTTGGTTAACTTTGGGACAAAAATAATATTATTTACTTATTTTAAAAGTATCAATTTCCAAGAAAATTCTATTTATTCTGTTTTTCAAATTAAATATTGAATGAGCATCTAAAATGTGTCCAGTTCCCATCACTGTTGCCTTAAGAAACCTTAATTTCATCATGAGATTTTAGGATCTCATTGGCAGTTGAGATTTATCATTACTGTTTTATTAATTATGCAGCAGTTACATTTCACTACAGAGAAATAGGAGTCCTTAGGTAATTTAGACCAGCATGGTAAATGATTTAATTTGTAAAAAGCTATTGTCCCTTTCCATTCATTCAAGTACAATTATTTGGAAATGGTATTATATTCTGTATATTGTGTACAGTCTTATACGCCAATTTATCAAAGGAACATTAAGAGAATATTTAAGTCATATTTCAAGGAATATTAGAAGTTATGGTGATGACAAGATTTTAAGGAAATTCGATGATTTGCCATGGTTCTGGAGCAGATAAAAATATCAAAGAGTAAAGAGTTGGATTAAAGAGACTGAAATATTCATTTTTAAGTATTTTTGAGCATTGAATGGTTTTTACATAATCAATCTCATTTTATTTTAAAGCAATTATTTCTTTTCTTAAGATATATGGCCCAGGCATTAGAATTCGGTCTCTTTACAGACCACCAGTTGAGGTTAAGTTCATCTGTTTAATCTCTACTTTGGCTCTGGGGTTCTCAAGCAAAAGACAAGTTCTTCTATAGGCAATAAAGCAGAAGTTCTTATGGTGTGGATGAATTTTCACTGGATTGCTTCTTAAAAACAGACTCTAAGGCCCTCCACTGAGCAATTTCTATTCAATATATGACATCTGAACTTATATGATTGATAAAAATATGTGACCAGTTTTTGAGAGCCACTGCAGTAATTCATTAATATCAATTAAAAATAAAGAAAATTTGGGTTGCCTGGGTGCCTCAGTTGGTTAAGCAGCTAACTTCAGCTCAGGTCATAATCTCGTGGTTCATGGGTTCAAGCCCCACATCAGGCTCTCTACTGACAGGGTGGAGCCTGGAATCTGTTTTGGATTCTGTGTCTCCCTCTCTCTCTGCCCCTTCCCTGCTCATTCTCTGTTTCTCTCTGTCTCAAAAAATGAATAAAAACGTTAAAAAATTTTTAAAAATTTTTAATAGAGAAAATTTAAATGTAAGTCAAGCAACAGGCAAGAATCATAGAAAAGTAGTTATGTTTCTGTAAGAAATAATCATATGTAATCCTTTAAAATTACTTTCTAGAATTAAGGAGCTAGATAACCCTTAATGGTTAAAGTAGTTTAAGTGGGTTAGCTACATTGAGAGGGTAAATTTACCTTTAATGCAATAAGTGTATTTTACTTATGTGTTTGACCATAAGGCTGTCTATTGAAAGCAAGATTTAATTAAATGATTATGGCAAGTCTGGAGGTGTTTTATTAATTAGTCAGATATAAATCACCTTTCAGGAAGATGTTATTAAAATATCCTCCCTACATTGAGGGAAATTGCATTGTAGAGTACTAAAATACATATATTTGCCAAAGCCAGGATCTAAATCCAGTCATCCCTATGTCATTATAATTTGAGATTTTATCCACTATAATATACTGCCTCTTCCAAACATATTGGCCTGATTCTTCTAGTGAAACTGTTGGCTGCTTTTGTCCTGTTGTGTCATCAACTAATCCCCCTTTTTACACAGTAGCATTTAATTTACTATAGATAGATTTATTTGATTTATACTCTTCCTTTTTGACTCAAAGTAAACTTTAATCTTTATTCCTTTTCCTAGCCTTTTGACAATATTTTATTTCTACCATATTTATTGATTGATAGAAAAATATTAATTTTAGGAGCAGTACAAGAAATACAACATATTGATATCATAGTCCATATCTGAATTAACATTATGTATTATAACTAAAGTAGAAAAACAATTATTAAAATTATCTGAATCTCTACCATACATCAGGAGCTTTACATAACTTGTCTAATTTAGTTGTTCACAGCAAATCTTTCCATAAGAATACCATTTAACATGCAAAAATTTTGTCTTCTTGGAGACACCAGATATTCTGTTCAGTGGTTCTATAATACATTATTTTTAGTCTTCACAATCTTCAAGGAAAGTATCCCCATTTTCTACATGAATGTACTAAGGCTCAGAGAAGGTCAGTACTTTCCTCCAAGTGAAAAGCCAAGCAGTGGTGATATTGGATCTTGTCTAACTCCAAAACCATTTCTCACACACACAAAAAGTAAAACTGCATAAGTGTGATGATCCTACATACTTACTGACTTCATGTTACAAGGCAAAAAGTAGGTCCTTTGGGAACGCCATTAAGAGGTAGAAAATCAGCAGCAGTATTGTTACAAAGATGCTCTTACTCATAAATTTTTCCCAAAAGTGCTCACCAAAGAGCATCAAAGCCAAACAGCAATTTAGACAACGTCTAGTGTGGGCAACCTGACATTCTACATTTTAGCCCAACCAATAGGGAGCAAATGCATTGGCACTTAGCAGTGAATTAGAGGTAGTGAAGGAAGAGCACTCAGTAAATCAGAAACAAATTCAGGGTATTCTATCCAGGAGTGATTGCAAGCTGAGAAGACTTCCCACGGGAGCAGGAGCTGTTGATTAGGCAAGATTATTTTTAAATCAGGCTTTTTCTATTGAAGGATATTCCTGAGAGAAAAGTTTCCATCCAAAAACTCTGACTTTGATTATTTATCTGCAATATGACTTACTGAACAAATATTAATGAAAGGTTATTCATACTTTAGATTGCTTTCTACTATCACAAGACTACATTGTCTGAACTTTACACACTTTGATTCAACAAAAGTTATGAATCATGCTAGTTATGCTTCAACTTTTTCTGAAGCCTCTGTTGAACTAATATGTATTGAACTGGAAAAATTAAATGTAGTAACTTTTTCCTTGAAGCAATATATAAGCATGCTGTTAAAATTTTTAAGCCCCCGGGGCGCCTGGGTGGCTCAGTCGGTTGAGCGGCTGACTTCGGGTCAGGTCATGATCTCGCGGTTCGTGAGTTCAAGCCCCGCGTCGGGCTCTGTGCTGACCGCTCAGAGCCTGGAGCCTGTTTCGGATTCTGTGTCCCCCTCTCTCTGACCCTCCCCCGTTCATGCTCTGTCTCTCTCTGTCTCAAAAATGAATAAACGTTAAAAAAAATTAAAAAAAAATGTTTAAGCCCCCTTATAATAGCTATCGATTGCTTTTGAATATAAGGGCTGGGCAAATACAACTATAAAACACCTCAAAAAGGTGCTCTATTATTAGTGTTTATGTAGCAACAGTTCCAATGTTTTAAACCTACTCTAACTCAAAAGCCCTGCCCTTCAGTAGCCAATGCACTACTTCTAGAGATGAAGTTAAGTTTGTTAGCAAGTTAAGTTTACACATACACACATATATATGTGTATAATCATTCACCTGTATATAAACACAGACACAGGGGCGCCTGGGTGACTCAATCGGTTAACACATCTGACTTCGGCTCAGGTCATGATCTTGCAGTTTGTGAGTTCGAGCCCTGCATTGGGCTCTGTGCTGACAGCTCGGAGCTTGGAGCCTGCTTCAGATTCCCACCCCCCCCCCCTCTCTTCCTCCCCTGATTGCACTAGGTCTCTCTCTCTCAAGAATAAATAAAAGATTTTTAAAAAATAAAAGTAAAATAAACACAAACACACATACATACACACAATATATGTGTGCATTAATAAAATTTATTAACAAATTTGAATAACATCAAAATTTCATGAATGGAAATATATAGTCTTTTAGATTCAGCATAATCTTTATTTTTAAATGGCTTCTACCATAGTAAAAATATTTTATAATCCAACTTCCCTCACCAGTTACTAGTAAATTCTTTTTTTTATAGTAAAATTCTTCAAAAGTTCATTGCATTCAATATATTCAATTCCTCTACTCCAATTCTCTCTGAATCTATTTTAAAAAGTTTATTTTGAGAGAGAGAGAGCGCACATGTGCTCCCGAGTGAGGGAAGGGAAGAGAGAGAGAGGGAGAGAGAGAGAGAGAGAGAGAGAGAGAGAGAGAGAGAGAGAGAGAATCCCAAGCAGGCTCCATGGTGTCAGCATGGAGCTCTAGGCGGCGGTGAATCCCACAATCCATGAGATCATCATGACCTGAGCTGAAACCAAGAGTCAGATGTTTAACCAACTGAGTCACCCAGGTGCCCCTCTCTGAATCCATTTTAATTGGGTTTTCACTCACTTCACCTAAACTGTCCTTAAGAATATAAACAGTGACTTGATTCCCTGATTCCCATACCCAGTTCTCATCCTCATCTTATTAGATATGTGAATGCTGTTTGACAGTCTCCTTTGCCAGGAATATCCCAGGGTTCAATTCTTGAAACTTATCTTTTTCCTTTTTATAGCCACTCATTTTTTCCTTACATCCAAAATAATGTCTATAATGTAGACACAGAGCCTTCTTTGAATTTATATGTCAACCTAACATCTATGCTAGAATCTCAGAATCATAACCAGGTGTCTGCTCAGTGAGTAGAAACTGCATTGACCTAGCACCTCAGGTCAAAAAGAAAGGCAAGGCAAGGCAAGGCAAGAAAGGAAAAGGAAAAGGAAAAGGAAAAGGAAAAGGAAAAGGAAAAGGAAAAGGAAAAGGAAAAGGAAAAGGAAAGAAAGGAAAGGAAAGAAAGGAGAGAAAGGAAAGAAAAGGAAAGAAAAGAAGAAGAGTCTCTGACTCTTCTCTTTTCCTCATACCTTAGAATTAACCTATTAACAAAATCTTTTGGCTCTACATTAACAATATATTATCTGACCACCTCTTAGTACTTCCACTACAACTACCCTGGTCCAAGCTACCATCATCATCAGTTGCCAACTTTATGCAATAGTTTCCTATCTGGTCTCTCTTATTTCCATCTCTGCTCTCACTTCTAGGTACTAGGGATACCACAGTGAATAGGATTGTTAAAACCTCTGCATTCTTGAAATCTGTATTCCAGTGATGTATAGGAAATACCGTTATTCCAGAATTCAACAAAGTCGTGAAATAAGAGGTAACACATTAAAAGGGAACAGGCACCTGTGGCGCCTGGGTGGTTCAGTCAGTTGAGCATCTGACTTCGGCTCAGGTCATGATCTTGCAGTTCATGAGTTCAAGCCCGGCATCAGAGCCTAGAGCCTGCTTTGGATTCTGTGTCTCCCTCTCTCTCTCTGCCCCTCCCCTGATCATGTTCTGTCTCTCTCTGTCTCAAAAATAAGTAAACATTAAAAAAAATTTTTTTAAAAAGAGCAGGGGGGCACCTAGACACTCGGTTGGGCATCCAACTCTTGGTTTTCAACTCAGGTCATGATCTCACAGTCTGTGAGCTTAAGCCCCACACTGGGCTCTGCACTAACAGCACAGAGCCTGCTTGAGATTCTCTCTCTGCCCCTCCTCTGCTGTCTTGCTCTCTCTTAAAATAAATAAATAAATAAATAAATAAATAAATAAATAAATAAATAAAATTTTTTTAAAAAACATTAAAGAGGAGACTGTGAGAAAAATTTTGTCCTGGTTTACACATTTTTAGAGTATTTATTATAATAGCAAGAACAATAATAAAACAAATTTGTAGAATCATTTCCATTTGCAAAAATGCTTATAGTATACAGATCATAGCACCTGTGGAAGATGATACTGCGCTGACATTCCTGTCTAGATTTGTTGATTTATCTTAAATTCTAGAGTGTCTGTATGATTTTAAAGTTTTTCAGGAAGTTATTTTGACATTATATTTCTGCTATTAACATTGATACAGTACACTCATTAAAATAAACATTAGGTTAAACCCAAACCCTCTTCAAGTTTAAAGAACACAAAGAGCTGTAAAAGTCACAGCAGAAAAAATATGGTTAACTATATTTTTAATTTTTGTAATTAATCAACCTATTTAACAGATACCACAGGAAAAAAAGTCATCAGATTACCGCAAATCACTTTTAAAACTATACTACTTTTGTTAAATCACAAGATTGAAGTCTTAAGAAATTATGTTTGAGTAACAAGACTCATAGTTATTTTAATGAGTCATGTATTTCTGGGACTAGGTGGAATGGAAAAAGCAAATAGAAAGACATCATTTAGAGGGCATTACTGGCTGATTTGTCCTTTTGTAGTACACCTCCGAGACCAACACCCAGCCCTCTATCTACCATAGATTTCTTCTATCAGCAGAAACTCCTTGTAATCAGGAATATCCTGGCTTGATTCACCAAAAAAGAATGGATTGCAGGATTTTTTTTTTAAGTATTTCAGAGTTCATGCTATCAATCTCCCTGACTCAGCCTCTTTTGAAAAGTCTCCAAAGATTCTTAAAACTCTGCTTATAACCTGTGGACATGCTTTTCTCATTCAAAGAATTAAAAACACTGTTTCTTAAGACCCATTTTCTTTGCCAACATCCCATCTTATCACAACACATAATTATAAATATATTCTTTTCCCATTACTCTTCTATTTATGTCCTTCTTCAGACATTCTGGTAATTATGCTAGAAGGAACCAGAAAAACATGTTAACAGTATAATAAGTATCATGTAAAAACATAAAAATAATCATAGGCTATTTGTACATAAGATATAGGTTATGTATTATTATGGATAAAGTGGGAATCAGCTTTACTCAAGCTGCTTTGGATTGGCTTTTCTTCCTTATTTTGTGGAAATTTATAATAAAGCAATAAGCTGTCTTAATGTATTTTATCATCCTATTTCTTAATTGCAACATTTGTAGTATTTTATTTTTCAAGTTAAAAAACAACCACTTTAACCCCAGTAGACACATTGTTCTAAGTAATGTGTATTAGTAATGATTTTAAAAATATATAAACAATGGTATTTTACAGCTGGAGAGTCTTGTGTTGTTGTCATCACTACAATAGTAATCTTCTTGAATTATTGTTCAATTCTTTAGAGATGTTGAATATATGTACACATTCTTCTAGACTGTCATTTAGCTGTCAGTCTCAAAATATCAGTGTTTTAAAGGGTAAGTAAGAAACCAGACAAAGGTGCTATAAGATAGAGGCACTGGTGCCTGGGGGCACACACACCCTGTGTACTTTTCATCACCTGTTGTGCTGACTACTGCGTGTTTAATCAAGCTTGCAGCTCATATATAAAAAAGTAAATATTTATAGTGAGCACAGTAGTCCCTTCAAAGCAAAAAGGGGTCAGATTTATGAACCCTCAAGATAGCCGAAATTATTGGTTTTGAAATGAAGATTGTTTTGTGCAACCAAGGTCACAACTGAACCTATCACAGCATAACGTCCACTAGAAGCTCTTCACTGTCTCACTCCCCTACAGTTCATATTTTGTTTCATCCTATGGTGAATAGTAGGATGATGGTGTGTGGATATGCCACTTCCTCCTTCAAGATATTAAATGTTCTCTAATTTTATGATTTAGTGGACTTGGTCTTCTTCTTATGTAAAATAATGATGTAGACTAATCTCAATGCTTCAGAGATGGAAATGGTTTCAGAAAATGTCATTTAACTTATTTGCAGAGGAAAGTAAGTATTAAATAATACCCCTTCTCAGAATCACAGGATTATGTATAACTTGTCTGCCAATAAAAACCAAGAAACAGGTGAGTCAGCCTCCTTCTCAAATACTATGCTTCATATGCTCTCTTAAAAAAAGATGCAGGAGTGCAGCTTTATGATCTATATTTATTTCCTTTCATTTCTTTTTTTAATTCCCTTCATGTATTTAGAGAGGAAATGTATTCAAAAGGAAATTCATGTAATCTAAAATTTGATGTAGGAACTAATTGTTAGAATAGGTATAATGTACTCTAGTGCACTACATGGTCTACTGTACTTTCCCCCGCCCCAGTCCTGGAATTAACCACTTCTCCAAGGAGCCCTGATGCCCTTCATTGAATAATAATACTTAAAAACCTAGATCTGGATGCTGGGTGTGCTCGTTGCTACAGGGGCATCACTGTTTATAAGCTCTTTAAGGTGACAGAGCAATGAAATATCTGAAAATGCTAACCTATATATCTGCACGCATCTATATTTATTTCTGTACATATGTGTTTGGATACATACACATATGTATGTTTACATCTACCGATCTACCTACATATCTATCTATCCATCTATCTACCTACCTACCTACCTTTGTGTGTGTGTGTGTGTGTGTGTGTGTGTGTGTGTGTCCAACCGTCTGTCTCTCTCTCTCTCTCTCTGGCTATTATCTCTTCCTATTGACAACTTCAGTCTAACCCAGCACCAAAATTTTAACCTCCTCTATTATTTAGAATTCCTCACAGTAAAAATTGTGAATGTCAATATCTAAAATATATGCTTATTTGCTGGACCCTAGCATACATACCTTAAAATGTACCAAGCCACAGCCCTGTGAGAAACAATTTTGCCAACAACACGACATTGGGTTCTTTTCATCTTTTGCTTCACAATATCCGGTTAAATACTATTTGCCAAAGTTACTTGGGACGCGTCCCTTCTTCCAACCCACTTTACTGTGTTTATGAGATTTGTTGGTAATTTAGATTTGTTTCCTACAATCTGCATTCCTTGTTGGATTCCTCTATGTGTGACAGAATATGCTTTTTGCGGTATACAGTTGTTTGATTTTTGAGTCATGTATCCAATACTACATTTCCTTATAGAAGACTCTCATCATCCAAAATATCCTCCACACTTCTCATTTATAGTCAACCACATCCCTAAACCCTCAAATCCTGGCAAATATTCATCTGTTTTCCATTCCTCTAGTGCTCCCTTTTCCAGATTGTCACATAAATAAATTCAAGACTGTGAAACCTTACGAATAAACCTTTTTACTTAGTAGAATGAATTTAACACTTATCCAAGTTGTTGCATGAATCAATAGTTGTATCTTTTTATTGCTGAATAGTAGTCTGTTGAATGAATGTACCATAATTTGTTTATTCATTCAGTTTGAAAGAGACCTGGGTTGTTTCCAGCTTTTACCAGTTGCAAATAGAACTTCTATGAAAACTCAAGGTTTTTGTGTGAAGATAAGTTTCCATTTCTTTTAGATAATGATCTAGGGGTGGAATTGCCAGGTTATATGGTAAGAGTATGTTTAACTTTATAAGAAACTGCCAAACTGTTTCTCCAAAATGGCTGTACAATTTTGCATACCACTGACAACATTTTGCAGCAGTATCTCATTGTAGTTTTACTTTGTATTTTTAATGTATTATGATATTAATAGTTTTTCATGTGCTTATTTACTATACCTTCATTGGGAATATGTCTTCCATAAGGCTTAACTATTTTTTACTTCAGGTTTTTTTGTTGATCTCTTATTGGACTTTATATACTTTGAACAAAAGGTTTTTACAAAAAAGGTGATTTACAAATATTTTCTCTGACTCTATGACTTACCTTCTCATTCTTTTAAGAGTGTTTTCCACAGATTACAAGTTTTCAATTTTGACAAAGCCCCATGTATTTTTTAAATTTTTTTAACGTTTTGTTTATTTTTAAGAGACAGAGAGAGATAGAATATAAGCAGGGGAGGGGCAGAGAAAGGGGGGAGACAGAATCCAAAGCAGGTTTCAGGCTGTGACCTGTCAGCACAGAGCCCGATGTGGGGCTCAAACCCACAAACCATGAGATCATGACCTGAGCCAAGATCAGAGGCCCAACCAACTGAGACACCCAGGTACCCCCCCACACACAATGTATTTTTTTCTTTATAGATTATATTTCTGTTGTCGTGGCTAAAAATTGTTTTATTAACCCAAAGTCATGCAGATTTTCTCCTATTTTTATACAGATATTTTCTTCCAGATAATATTTTCTTCCAGATATTTTATACAATTTTCTTCCAGATATTTTATACAATTACATTAATATTTAGGGCTATGATCAATTTGGGGTTATTTTTTGTGTAAGGTGTGTAAGGTCAAACTTTATTTTTTTTCATATGGACATCAGCTTTTAAAGGACAATTTCTTGGAAAAACTATTCTTTCTCCATTGAATTACTTTACAACTTTGTCAAAAGCTATTTGTCTATATTTATGCAGCTCTATTGTCAGATTGCCTATTCTATCCCATTGATCTCTTTTTCTACAACATTAGCCAACACCACACTATCATTACTACTGTGGCTTTGTAACAATTCTTAAAATCAGCATTATTCTTCCTTTTTTTTTTTTCAAATTTGTTTCAGTTGTTCTAGGTCCTTTGCATTTCCATGGGTAATTTAGAATCCAATTATTCAAATCTACATAAAATGCTGCTGGGATTTTTATTGGGATTGTATTAAATCCACAGGCCAATTTGGGGAGAATTGACATCTTAACAATATTAAGTTTTTCAGCCATGAAAATAGTATATATATCTCCATTAAGTTATGTCTTCTTTAATTATTGTCAAGTGTGTTTTGTTTCTTCTGTCCAATATATATGCCTTTTAAAAAAATTTAATTCTAGTGTAGTTAACATACAGTGTTATATTAGTTTCAAGTGTACAATATGGTGCTTTAACAATTCTATATATAACTCAATGTTCATCAAGATAAGTATACCCTTAATCTGCTTATCTATTTCACCCATCACCCACCCAACCTCTCCACTGGTAACTATCAGTTTGTTCTCTATAGGTAAGAGTCTGTTTCGTGGTTTCTTGGTTTGTCTCTCTCTCTCTTTTTTTTTCCTTTGTTCATTTATTTTGTTTCTTGGATTCCACAAATAAATGAAACCATATGGCATCTGTCTTTCTCTGACTGGCTTATTTTGCTTAGGGTTATATTCTCTAGATCCATCCATGTTGTTGCAAATGGCAACATTTCATTAATGTTTGCTCTGTTTCTTCTTGCTTTTATTATTTTTTTTGTTTCAAGTTTTTATTTAATTCTAGTTAGCTAACATATAGTGTAATATTGGTTTCAGGAGTACAATTTAGTGATTCATCACTTACATATAACACACAGTGCTCATCACAAGTGCCCTTCTTAATACCCAGCACCCATTTAGCCCATCCCCCACCCACCTCCATTCCATCAACCTTCAGTTTGTTCTCTATAGTTACCAGTCCCTTATGGTTTCCCTCTCTCTCTCTTTTTTCTCCCACCTTCCCCTCTGTTCATCTGTTTTGTTCAACTGTTCTGTTTCTTAAATTCCACATATGAGTGAAATCATGAATTTCATCTTTTCTTATGGTTGAATAACGTTCCATTGTATATATACATATATATATACATTGTATATACATTGTACATATACATATATACATATACATATATATACATATATACATATACATATATATATACATATATATATATATATGTATATATATCTCGCATCTTCTTTATCCATTCATCTATTGATGGGCACTTGGGCTGCTTCCATAGTCTGGCTATTGTTAAATAATGCTGTAATTAATTAATGCTGTAATTAATATAGGGGGTTCATATATTCCTTTCAACTAATGTCTTTGTATTCTTTGGGTAAATACCCACTAGTGTGATTACTGGATCATTTGATAATTCTATTGTTAATTTTTTAATGAACCTTCATACTGTCTTACACAGTGGTGGTACCAGTTTACATTCCCACCAAAGTTGTACGAGGTTTCTATTTTCTCCACATCCTGACCAACACAAGTTTCTTGTATTGCTGATTTCAGCCATTCTGACAGGTGTGAGGTGGCATCTCACTGTGGTTTTGATTTGTATTTCCCTGATGATGAGTGATGGTGAGCACCCGTTCATATGTCTGTTGGCATTTGAATTTGTTCTTTGGAGAAATGTCTGTTCAGGTGTTCTGTCCATTGTTTAACTAGATTGTTTTTGGGGTGTTTAGTTGTGTACATTCTTTATATATTTTAGATAGTAACTTTTTATCAGATATGTCATTTGCAAATATCCTCTTGCATTCAGTAAGTTGTCTTTTAGTTTTGTTGGTTGTTTCCTTTGATGTGCAGAGACTTTTTATGTTGATATAGTCCCAATACTTTAATTTTGTTTTGTTTCCCTTGTCTCAGGACACATATACAGAAAAATACTGTTATGGCCAATGTCAGAGAAATTACTGCCAATGCTCTTTTATGATTTTTATGGTTTCATGTCTCACATTTAGGTCTTTAAACTAGTTTGAGTTTATTTTTGTGTATGGTGTCATGAAGTAGTCCAGTTTCATTCTTTCATCTGTATTTGTCTAGTTTTCCCAATACCATTTGTCAAAGAGACTGTCTTTCCCCAGTGCACATCCTTACTTCTTTTGTCAAAGATTAATTGACTATGAAATCTTAGGTTTATTTCTGGGCTTTCCATTCTGTTCTATTGATCAATGTGTCTATTTTTGTGCCAGTACCATATTGTTTTCATTACTATAGCTTTGTAATATTATTTGAAATCTGGAATTGTGATACCTCTAGCTTTGTTTTTCTTTCTTAAGATTGATTTGGCTATTTGGGGTGTTTTGTAGTTCCATACAAATTTTAGGATCATTTGTTCTAGTTCTGTGAAAAATGCTATTGGTATTTTGATATGGATTGCATTAAATCTGTAGATTGCTTTGGGTAGTATGGACATTTTGATAGTATTTATTCCTCTCATCAATGAAAATGGAATGTCTTTCCATATGCTTGTGTTGTCTTCAACTTCTTTCATTAATGTTTTATAATTTTCATAGTTTACATCATGAGTTTACATCTCTCTCTCAAAAAATGAATAAACGTCAAAAAAATTTTAAAAATAAAACAAAGAAGTTGCTTTCTAAAAAGTAATAATAAATTAAATTTCTAAAAAGTTGCTTTCTCTTTCAAGTTTGTTGGGATTTTACACATGAATGAATGTTATACTTGTTGAAAGTTTTTACAGCACGTTTTGATGATCATATGGGTTTTCTTCTTAGTTTATTAATGTGATTATATAAATTGATTAATTTTTGAATGTCAAATCAGCTATGCATACCTGGAATAAACATCATTTGGTCATGCTATGTTATTCTTTTTACACATTCTTTGCATTGAATTTTCTTACATTAGGTTGTGTATTTTTGCATCATTGTCCATAAGGATTACTGTTCTATAAGTTTTATTTCTTGTATGTTGGGGGCTTTTTGGTACTAGTGTAATTACAACTTCATACAATGAGTTAGAAAGTGTTATCTTCTGTTTACTATAAGATTCAGTAACATTGATTACTATTTATTCCTTGAGTGGTTGGTAGAAATCACCAGTAAAATTATGTCCCTGAAGTTCTTTTCCTTGCCTAACTGAATTCAATTTCTTCAACAGATATCAGGCATTTTATATTATTTGTTTTTCTTGAGTGAGTTTTGATAGTTTTTGTCTGTCAAGGAATTCAAATTATCATATTTATTGGCATAGAATTGCTCACAGCATTCCTTTTGATAGTGATTTCCTCATATATTTTTATATTTATATTTTGTATCTTCTCTATTTTTCTTTGTTAGTCTGGCTAGAGTTTTATCAATTTTATTGTTGTTCAAAGAATAAACTTATGTTTTCATTTATTTTCTTTGTTTTTCTGCTTAAATTTTATGTATTTCTATTCTTGTCTTTGTTACTTCCTACTTTCTGCTTGCTTTGAGTATAATTTTCTATTATTTTTAAATTTCTTATAATAAAAGCTTAAAATTTTTATTTGAGAACTTTCTTTTGTTTTAACATATGCATTTAATGCTATTAATTTTTGTTTAAGTGCTGAAAAAAATTGACTTTTGTAGATGCCAAACTTGCATGTTGAATGTAGATCGATGACTTTGTTTCTCTAGTCTTTGATAGGGAAAAATTCCATATGGTCTTGAAAGCTGCTAAGATGTGTGATTATCTTCTGAATGTTTCACAATATAAACAGTTTTAGATCAATAATATTTTAAAGCATTTATTATGAATTTATAGATTTCTAAGATACATAAGAAATGGGAAAATATTATAAATATGTATGTGGGTACCTAAAAGACTACAAGTTTTAATATTTTACAACTCTAATTTTGTATCAAAATGATTCTTGAAAATGATAGTGTCCCATGACACTCTCATAAGAACAATTAAAACCTAGGTGGGATTATAGGTTGAAGTTAATGATGATAATGGAGAAGAGGTGGAAGAGGAATAAGATTAATAATAATGACTACTGACTGTAATATATCTCATTAATCTTCATAACAACTCAAGAGAAATCAAGCCAGCCTTACTCTAGTGAGATCTATGTGTTCATCAACAAGGGAAAGAAAGAGAAGGTCCTAACTTTTACTGGTTACCTTTTATATTTTACAATATCCAGAGACTGTAATTATCAGATGCTTCCTAGTTATATATTAGAATGATATTTGTTTTAATTTTTCACTTACTTGATATATGTATGTTTCTTTTCATGCCCCCTTCCTCTACTCAGGAATATGATAATAGAGAACAAAGATGCATTAGATAGAGAGATGGAGGTGTTTAAATCAGTGGCATAAAGCAATGACTTCATGCAGTTTCTAGAAGAGTTAACACTCCACATTAGGTGGGGGACCTCATAACTTCTCTCTGGAGAGTCATCAAAAGACAGAGTATACTATGAAATCATTGCCATATCAGTATTCTTTCACATGGACCCCACTGGCAATGGCATAAGCAGGCCAATCAAAAAGAGAAGGTATGGATTTACTTGATTAATAATGAAAGATTGAAGGGGCAACCGAGTGGTTCAGTTGGTTGGTTAAGCGTCTAACTTTGGCTCAGGTCATGATCTCATAGTTCCTGAGTTCTAGTCCCGCATTGGGCTCTGTGCTGACAGCTCAGAGCCTGGATCCTGCTTCAGATTCTGTGTCTCCTTCTCTTTCTCAGCCCCTCCCCTGCTCATGCTCTGTCTCTCTCTCACTCTCTCTCTCAAAAATAAAGAAACATTAAAAAAATTATTTTTAAATGAAAGATTGAATAATCCAATTTGATGTAAAATAAAAACAGGAGGAACAAAGCTTTGTAATTGGTAGTCAAAATGGCTATTAATTTGTTTCACTTCTCATTATTAAATATTTCTTTGAGAATGAAATATAGACTGAGAAAGTCAATTAAGAGAGGTAATGGGGTGAAACAGAACAAAGAATTTCAGTGAAAGATACAAAGCAACTTAAGCTTTAGAGTTTTTTTTAAATGAATATCTCTGACACGTTATTAATATAAATTAATGCACTATTATATTATTCATCCTTTGTTTAACAGGTATTTTTGGAAAACAGCAGAATAATTTTTCAGGTAGTTCAATTAAGTTTGGGTTATTAATTAGAAACAATTATATATGTGGCTTTTTTTATTCTTACACTGTCCTTTTAAACTCTATAGGGTTAGTTTCCCATATAGGTCCTGTCTTAGCTTACTTAGAGTGCTATAAGAAAATGTAATGAATTGGGTACCTTAACAAAACAGACATTTATTTCTCACAGTTCTAAAGACTAGGAAGTTCAAGATCAAGGTGACAGCAGATTCATATCTGGTGAAAGCCCTCTTTCCTGGCTTGCAGAAGGCTATCTTTGAGTCTTCACAAGGTAGAGAGAAACTCTGTCTTGGTCTCTTTTTCTTCTTACAAGGATATTTAATCCCATCCTGGGGACCCCACACTTAGTGCCTTAACTAAATCTAATTATCTCTCAAAGCCTCTACCTCCAAATGTCATTAAGTTGGGGATTAGGGCTTCATCATATGAATTTGGGACAGGCAAAATTCAGTTCATAGGTGACATCATGACTTTATTACTCTTACCTAATTAAATATTAATAAGTCACTTCACTCACAAAAATTTATAGAAATTAAAAATGTCTATGTGCAATGCAAAAATTTTGAATATTTCTTTTTGATTAAAGCTTCTCTCCCTCACCTGCTCCTGCCAGCTTCAGGACATTAGTAAAAATCCTCCATTAGTAAAAAGATCAAGATTGACTCTTTTATCCTTCTTTGGATCAGTCTTTCACACCTGAGAGCAGTCTAACAGGCTTTCAATATCTCCAGGATTAGGGAAGGGTGAGTATGTAGGGGAAATGTTCAGGAATATCTTTGGTTTTATTTAACAGGTATTTTAGTCACATAGCACTGATGCTCTCTGGCCATGGAAGATGTTTCTTTGGAATCACAGTAGGTTTTTAGGCTACCTCTCATTGCCAGGAATCTTCTCCTGATTTATCAGTCTGCTCTTAAGAGTTCCTAACAGTCCTTCTGAGGGAAGATTTGGAGCCAGATCCTTGAAAATGACTTACTGACTAACTCTTCCTATTTTGTGTCTCTCAATTGGCCCATGATAAACACTCAAGACATCCTATGTCCCAACAAACTCTGGGAGCATGACAAACTCTGAAAATACAATAAATTCTTGGAGTTCAGGCATTCATTGTGAAGCCACCCCTCCTCACTTAAAACAGCTAGTTATCCATGCAGTCTACCCTTAGCCTTTCCCAGTGTGAATCCACTGTGTTCCCCAAACTCCGTGAACATATATTAAGTTCTCTATGTGGTCTCCTTAATGATTACATTACCATCCAGCTTTCACCTCACTTCCCGTAGCATGACAGAAAGGCCTCACAGAGACTATCACTTCTACCCCAATAAATCCCATCTATAGTTTTAAATTGAGCCTATTCAATCCCTCAAGGTTGGTGAGTGGCTAAGTGTTACAAAACTAGTCTCTAGAATCTTCCTTGCAAAAGCCACCCAGCTGGTTTATCCTTCACTTTGGAATGTGGATGCACTTGGCAGCTAATGTTTAGCCAGCAGGTTAGAGCTTCAATGGAAACTGAATTATAAAGGGAGCAAAGTTAAAATCCTGCTATAGTGCTATATAAACTTTTTGCCATTTTTTTCTATTATTTGTCTATCAAATGAATATTTCTGTCAGCCCTCACTTTCCAAAAAGGAGATTAATATATGTCTTTGTGGAGCAACTCATAACTGATTCCTATTCAACACACCATATTTATTTGGCACAGAGTTTCCTTTTGATATAAGATACCATATGAGTGTTAATGAAGTTTAGTCCCTTTAGCATATGTTCTCAATATTTGTAAATTATCTAAATACTAGTACTGCGTTAGTTCTTACATTTAACTATTACATTTTTTTTAATGAAGAGAAGTGATGTAAAACATTCCAAATGCAATTTAAAACAAAAAATGGAATTGTACTTGAATAGATATTACAAAAATTTTAGGTGCATTACCAATGCTTCAAAGTACAAAAATAAGTTGTGTATTATATTAAAAAGTAAAATAACAAGATTGGATTCCCCCTTTATGTGGATGGTAATCATTTCCTGAATCAATCCTGGTATCATTTTGGCAAATGATTGATAGATTACTTTAAAAATTAAAAAAAGTGGTGGGGCACCTTACCATATAATTTAGTGACCATCAATATTTTCTGAATCATCTTTTACTTCCTAAACATTTGATGACTTCTGAGATATATAGTTCACCATGAAATCATTCATTGGTATTTATCAGAATATTGACGAACTTTTATGAGTAAAAGCATAAGAAAATTTAAGTCCAATGTCCTTATAAAAGCAAGTACTAATAAGAAATTAAAAATTACATTAAAATACTTTACACACTTTGTAAGTATTTCAGCTATTAATAAAATTAGCTAGGATATCTCACTTATCTTGGATTCCTGACTCTAATGCCATCAATGCATTTCATTAACGAAGTAGAAAGCTGTGAACCAAATTGACATAAAACCAGTCAAGATACAATGTGCTTCCTTTGTCCCCTTCATCCCCAGAGCAAAACATGGCTAGATGTGCAACTATTGTCTATAAAGAAAACTTCTGATAATGAATGTCTTCCACCTTTATTATGATACCATTTTCTTCATTTTTTCTTTCTTTTTCTTGTTTGTAGATATTTGTACATCTTGACTCACACTAAACATAATAAAATGCCATGTAGGACATTGATTTAAAACAGTTCAAAGCAAATATTACCCTAAAGAATCTGGCTATTACTTTAATTCTGCATTAGATATTAGTCACTTACATATATACACATATATGTGTGTATAAAGATTATTTCCAAAATTCTAAAACTTTTGTTTGGGTTAAATTTCTTTTAATACAGAAATATAAATGTTCCTTATTCTGTAGGTAACGACCTTACTTATGGATTACCCAGTCAAGATTTTATTTAGCAGCAAACTGGCTTTTCCTAAAATCATATTCTCTTCCTTTAGTTAATATTAACTCAGAGAAAGGAAAAAATGTAAAACCAGCTAGAACCAAGAATTAATACAAAGGTAAATTTGGTTGGCAATAGAACACCATATTTTCCAGAGTTGTTTTTCATTGTCCTAAAAGGAAATAAAATGGTAGGCAAAAGAGATGCCATTCTTTTTCTCATTACCATTTCAAAAACATATGGTTCACTTGATAACATTATCATTGATTTTTCTGTTAAAAGCTAAAGAAATTTTAATTACTGGGAGGCTGATTCCATTTGTGAAACAGATTACTGTGCTTTGAGAATACAGGTAACTAACCTCTCTAAAAATATCAAAGGCAAATTGTTGAAATTTTAGAATCACTACTCATATAAGAGCTGAAACATCATTTTGTAGAAGTTTTTTTTTTAATAAATCCAGTTCTTGGGGTGCCTGGGTGGCTGAGTTGGTTAAGCGACCGACTTTGGCTCAGGTCATGATCTCGCAGTTTGTGAGTTCAAGCCCCGCGTCGGGCTCTGTGCTGACAGCTCTGAGCCTGGAGCCTACTTCAGATTCCATGTCTCCCCCTCTCTCAACCCCTCCCCTGCTCACACTCTGTGTCTCTCTGTCTCTCAATAATAAATAAGCATTAAAATTTTTTTTTTAATCCAGGTCTTCACACATTAAATATGAACATAATTTCTATTTTAAGAAGGAAATCCTGGACTGTATGTGTTCCATGAATATGAGCAATCACTTAGATCCTATACTGACTGTGCTTCTCCTTTAACCTTCCAAAAATGTTACTATGTTTTATGCCCTCTAGATTACATTATATGCATTAGAAATTTTTAACCATTTTTTAAAATTTTTCAGTTATTTTTTTTACATTTATTTATTTTTTATTTTTTTTAACGTTTATTTATTTTTGAGACAGAGAGAGACAAAGCATGAACGGAGGAGGGTCAGAGAGAGGGAGACACAGAATCTGAAACAGGCTCCAGGCTCTGAGCTGTCAGCACAGAGCCCGATGCGGGGCCCGAACTCACAGACCGCGAGATCATGACCTGGGCTGAAGCCGGCTGCTCAACCGACTAAGCCACCCAGGCGCCCCTACATTTATTTATTTTTGAGAGAAGGAGAAAGAGCATGAGCAGGGGAGGGGCAGAGAGAGAAGGAGACACAGAATCTGAGGCAGGCTTCAGGCTCCAAGCTGTCAGCACAGAGCCCCACACAGGGCTCAAACCCATGAACCATGAGATCATTACCTAAGCCAAAGTGGGATGCCACCCATGCACCCCGATATTTTTAACAATTTTGAGAAATAAATATGAAAGCAGCATTAATGTTTTGAAATAAGAGAATATAATCAACAAAAAATAAAAAATGAATAGAATTGAGAAATAAGATATACTGAAAAAGTTTAAAGTCAGAATTCTATTATTCTGAGTTGCCAATTACTAAGCCAAAGGCTTGTATAAATGCTGAGTCATTTTTATATGTTATATTGAAATAAAAAACTCTTAGCTTGCCAGATATACCCTTGTTGATAACTTCAAATTAAATAAAAAATATAAAAGTACTATTTAAATTACAAAGTAGCTATACAAATAATAAGAAGCAAAATGCCTCCTTCACCTCCAGAATACTATAGTTTGCAAAATACACTTACACATTATTTTATTTGGGGCATGGATATGTTCATTAGACTCAAATGTCATTTTAGTTCTCTTTAAATAATATATTATTAATAAAATTAAAAGATTGTTATGAGAACTTATTATTAATTAGACCATTCACAAGAAAGGTTAATAGTATATTTTAGATCTGCTCCATGATATTTTTTAAGTTTATTTATTTATTTTGAGAGAGAGAGAGCCAGGAAGGGGCAGAGAGACAGGGAGGGAAAATCCCAAGCAGGCTCCACACTGTCAGCACACAGCCCAACATGGGGCTTGAACTCATGAACACCAAGATCATGACCTGAGCCAAAACCAAGAACAGGAAGCTCAACCTACTAAGGCTCTCAGGTGCCCCTGCTCCATGATATTTTTGTCTTCAAAGGTAATAAAACAGCAGAATAGACTTTAAGGTATTTCCTATGGAATGGCCTGGTATGGAAAGACAGATTACCACATAATATGTAATATATATTTCCATTTGGAAAATACAACTATATGTAAAGATATGAAAAGCACAAAAAGGATACTTGACAGGTGTTTCCTTTTAACATAACCATTAAAATATTTAACAATAATTTGTAGACAATAAGGTCATAAATTACTTTTTAACCTTTCTTGGTCAGAGATTTCCTTATTTGACAAATCTATTACGTTAAGTGTATATTAATTATTTAATGATAAAAATTTTCCATTCGTATTTCTTCTATATATGGAGTCTAGCAATTAAGAACACAGGCTTTGGAATCAGACACATCTGGGTCAGAATCTGGGAACCATTATTTACTCACCATATAAACTAGAAACAGAAATTAACCTTTATAAATCTCAATTTCTTTATCTGTGGCAATAGTACCAACCTCACTTGTTTGTATATTTGGTTGTTTATTTAATTACTGGGAGTTAAATAAGGTAATATAAACTATTTTACAACAATTCTTGGTATAAATTGAAAACTTAATGAGAGTTGACAATTTTTGGATTGTGGTACTAATAGTATTAAACTACTTCTTTCTTCACTTGACTATGTTACACTGATTCAGATTTCACTGGGTTGAAATCATTCTTAGGTATTAGGTTTTAGAAAGGATATGTAAATGCTAATTCTTCTTTTTGCCCTTTCTCTTAAATTATAGTTTGGCTGGCTTTAAAACTTGTAAATCCTAGATCTTTCCCTTTGAGTTCCAGAAAGACTGATCAAATGCCTTCTAACATTTACTTTGGGGAAGAGAATTCTGATCCCAATTTGATTATTCCTTTGTAAGCAAACTGAATATGTCTGTTTTGTCTTAACTGTTAACCTTGATTTCTTCATTAATATTCCCCAATTTGAGATGATCACTTTTCACAAAGATGTGATTCTTTCATTACCTGAATTTTTTTCTCTTTTCTTTGTTATTATCTTCCTTTGTTCTGCTCTCTTCAGATGTATATACATTAAATGTAACATCCTGAATTATGTCTCCATGCTTTTCTCTTTCATAATTTATAATCTGATCACTATATCTTTTTCTGATTAAATATTCTAAAAGGCTATGAACAGAATTTTCAAGTAATAACAATCTTTTATAATCTTCATTGATATCAGTCACATGAAATTCTTCTATCATCTTTTACAATGCTATACCTATTCCATTGTAGTAACTTTGTGATATTCTTTATTTACTTATAGAACTATAATAGTCCTAAAACATTACCTTTTATTTATCCAGACAGAATGTTATTTCACATTTCCTCATCATACCTTATCAAATGCTAGCTCCCCAAAAATGCTATCAAAACACTCTGAAGATGAAGCAAATCTGAGGGGAAAGTCTACCTTGACAGTCTATTGCATCTCAGAGTAGACAGAGAAAGGCAGGATGTTTATGAAATTTGGAGATTTGGTTTAAGGTGTGTCTTTGGATGAGGGGATGGGGGCTTGATTCGGTAAATTTGTGACGTAAGAATTTAAAATTGGAGGACACAGAAGATAAGATTTCAGTGTGAATGTATTAACTACTTATTCTATTGAAACAAATTACTGTAGTTAATGGTTTAAAACAATATAAATTTCCTCTCTTACAGTTCTGGAGACCAGAAATCCAGAATCAGTTTCACTAGGCAAAAATAAAGGTGTCTGTAGAGCTGGTTCCTCTGAAGGCTATATGGAAGAAATGATTTCTTGCCTTTTCTAGCCTCTAGAAGCTTCCCACATTCCTTGGGCCATGTCTCTTTCCTTCATTTTCAAAGCTAGCAATATAGCATCTTGTTTTCATCATCATGTTGCCCTTCTTCTTATCATCAAATCCCTCTTTACCTCCCACTTATAAGGACATTTAGGATGGTATTTATGGCCTACCTAGGTATTCTCTCCATCTCAATATCTTTAACTAAATTACACCCTCAAAGTCCCTTTTGCCAAAAAAGGTTAACATGCACAGACTCCAGGGAGTAGGAATTGGCTATCTTGAGCAAGTACTTACTCTTAAAGAGTAAGTAGTCATTCAATGCTATCAATTTTATTCTATTTAGCTTAACTTTAATAGTCTTCTATTACATATTATTAAGATAAACTTAATACCATCTGTTATTAAGATAAGTTATTTTCCATCATATCTTCCCAAGAAATTGTTTCATAAAAGAGTATAGTCATGTTATTAAAGACACTTTCAGATCTTAATTATAAGAGGCAGTGTGGGTGAATTCAATTCTCCTCTCTCTCTTAAACTCCTTGACATCTATTCACTAAATTGTAAATAAAAACTTCATAGTGACTAAATTAGCAATTGGTTCATTTTTATAAATACTTCTGCATCATTTGAAAAAATAATGTAACCAGGGTTATCTTAATATCATTAGCTGTGTTAGCTGATTGTTTGATTTTATTTTTAATATATATACAATACATACGTATTTTCTTTGCAAGCGTAGCCCAGATATAAACTGAAGTCATACTGTCCTTTAAGATTCAAATTTAAGCCACTAAAAATATTATCTCTGTGACTCTGTCTCCCTAAAGATGCTTGCCTGAGGCTAGAGGAACACAGGAAATAAAAATTAACAGATCTCTTCAAGTTATGTTTCCATTTCTTTTTAGTCTAGCCCATGTATGCCACTTCTTCTCTATGGTTATCATGGACACGACCCTGATTCATTCACTCTTTCAAAATACCATCAACAAAAAAGTCATCCCAACCAAACTTTATGGGGGGGGGGTGGTGGTTCATGGTAAACAGGAAGGGTTTATATTGGGGTTCTGCAAATACCTTGAGGTTAAATATTAGACACTGTTCTTAAATGTCTTTTGGTGATCCAGACAATGGGACTGTATTTTTGGCTTTTTCGTATTCTCTCGATCCCTCCTTCTAACACAGACAGACAGACAGACACACACACGCGCACACACACACACATACACAATCTTTCTTTTTCTCTTAGAACTGACTTAAGAGTAAGAGCTTATTCTTTTAGAGTTTTGTTTTTACCTGCAAGATCCTTTTCAAATAGAAATTTCTTTCGCAAAAATGAAAAAAAGCCTCAATAATACATGCTATTTTATTTTACATCAATTACAGCTATAATGGAAAGGGCACTAGCCATGAAGTTAAATTTGGATTTGAGTGTTGGCTTCATGACACACTATCTGTGTGGCTTTAAACAACTTACTCAGCCTCATAGTCACATCATCTGTGAAATAAGATTAGTATTATCGGTCTCATAAGACTGCTGAGGTGATTACCAAGGAAGTGAAAGTGAAAATACATAGAGCATAGCTTGCTATATGAATAATGAATTTTAAAAACTACTGGGTAAACTAAAGATGTCACTGTGGCACATGTATTTTTGTACTTTGTAAACATTCCAAGAGCCCATTTTCTACCTAAGGCACTAGCATAAAAGCTTTGAAAAGCAAGAAAAAAAATGTACCTGTCCTCCAGAGGTTTAAAATGTAGAGGAAAAGACAAATGCAAAAACTGTAAGGCCATGTATAATAGAGACGTAAATGATAAATAATAACTGATACAATCTGAAAAGACTTCACACAAGAGGCAGAATTTGAAGTGAGTCTAGTGTTGGGGCACCTGGGTGGGTCAGTCAGTTGAGCGCCGGACTTTAGCTCAGGTTGTGATCTCATGGTTCGTGGGTTCAAGCCCCACATTGCACTCTGCGCTGACAGCTCAGATCTTGGAGCCTGCTTCAGATTTTGTCTTCCTCCCTCTCTCTCTGCCCCTCCCCCACTCACACTCTCTCTCTCTTTCACACAAAAATAAACATTAAAAATTTTTTTAATTAAAAAATAAATTAAAATAAATTAAAAAAATAAAGTGAGTTTAGTGTTTGAGTGGGATACAACCCCTGTAGATGGAACAAGTGGAGAAAGAATTTTGTGTTTTTAAGTCTCTAAGTATATAGTCAATGAGTGATGAACAGTCTACTGACAAGAATGAATGATACCTAAAGACTAAGACTAGAGGTTAAGTCACTTGGAGATTTTGCACAAATTCACTTATTCCAGCTTTCGTTCCCTACATCTCTCCCTCTGAGTACATTTGTAGTATCCCTCCAAGCCAGTTATATTAACCTAGTAAAAGGTTAGTAACCATTTATTTTCACAAGAAGTGGAGGTGAGATGTTTACCACTGCCTTCTCTATCATCAGAACAATAGAGCAAAAAAAGAATTAGTGTCTTCAGATACCTACAAATAAAAGAAATTAAAATAAAATAAAATAAAATAAAATAAAATAAAATAAAATAAAATAAAATAAAATAAAGTAAAATAAAATAAACACCTTTCTGTGACTAAGCTACCAGATAAGATATATCTGAGAGTAACTGTAAATTAACAAAAGGAAATATTTTTACATTTCATATGTTTATTATTATAGAGGAAATTTTATTGATTTGCAACTATAAAATATTCTAAACACTAAGAAAAGATCCCATTATGGTATGATGGTGGTTTTAGATATTTGTTTCATTCCTTCTATAGAATGACTACAGACCAGTGCTCAGTAAGACAAATATCTAGAAGTTGGGATAGGTTTAAGCCAAACCCATCCACATTTTTTAATCCATGCTTTTTGTGACCTATGAGCTAAGTGAAGTTCTGTTTATTGATACATAGGGTAATGAAACACTATATGCAATTTACTATCACATTTTTATTTTTTAACTTAATTTTAGTAATTGCCTCCAGATTCACTAATTTCACAGTGTATTTTTTCAACAAGGGAAAAAAAGGGAATTATCCAGCTGTATTAGTTTCATTTCATTAGTCCTGCCTATGGCTAATTAGAAACATCAAATCCATCATTAACTGATAAATATTCAAATAGCTCTAAAAGCAATACTGAAATGGTAGTCCCCAAAATGATACTTGAACAATTGGAGTCATAGTGTGTTCTCCAAAATAACTTTTTTTAAAAATGCGCCAGACTATTAAATAATAAATGCATGTTTTAGTCTTCCAGTTTTTAGCAGGAATAAATCACATCACTCTACGTTTCTTATAATCTTTGTCTTATGAGCTAAGTACTAAGCTTCTTGTGAACAAGGGACTCACCTATGTGTATAGCTCTGCCATTGTATAAGGTTGGGCACTGTTGTAAAGCTGTACAAGAAAAGGGAAAATGCACATTTAGCCTTATTAGCATAGGACATTAAACAACAGAGCTTTCAAAAAGATCCTATAAAAACACAAGTTCCTCTATTTCAGATGAAATAATTATGTAGAATATCATCTGATGATCGGTCTCACTGTGGTCCCAGCCGTGTGTTCTATTTTGGGGAAGAAGCTATTGTAACCCTGCAGGTTCTTCTTATTCACTTTGATTTATGCTGTGCTCTTATCTCCTGAAAAATCCTTTAGACCAATCTGAGGGTAAAGTGATTGTAATGTGATTGCTGTCTTGAAGCAGGAGGGATTGCACGATATTACAAGTATTCTGTCTATTCTAATAAGTCATACTAACTAATGGGGAGTTATTGCCTAAATTATTCAGAATCCTTCTAGTTTTTCACTCAAAGAAAGATGTTAAGCTTATAGATTATATTCTTTACTATAGAGAATTTCTCCCTCAAAACCATTTCATGATGTGGAAGGAGGTTTTCAGAGATTTGCTTAAAAAATTTTTTAAAATATGAGGTGAGAAGAAAATAATTCTGAAGATATTGTTGAAATGTGTAATGATACCTTTATGTCATATTCTATTATTTATTTGGAAAAAGAGATAACATCAAGAAATAAAAATGATTATTCATAGTTTTTTGTATTCTATTTCATACCATTAGTTCTAAACTATCTGGCTAATACAGAATATTTGTGCAAATGATCAATGATAATAAAAACTCTACTAGTTGAAAGCATTTAGTATCTATAATGCTTGTTTTTCTATTTCACTATAAGTAGCTTTATTTTTATCTAATATTTTCCTTAGAACCATTATATACAATAATATAAATGTATGGTAAGATATATATTTCTCTATGATGTGTAGGACTCTCTCTCATAGGTCTTATGTTCTCTTAGCTCCAAGAATTTAATACTATTTGTAATTGTGATGAGGAAATTAGCCTAGAAATAATATGAAATAGCAAAACAGGAATAATGTTAACTCATAAAACTATCTCAGGAAATGAGGTAGAGCCTCCTGAAAAAAAACATGAGACTTCCAAGCAACACATTTCCACTTGTTGAAATCTAATTAAACATGAGATTATTGCCTCAAAACTTCTTCAGGAAAACTTCCCTTAAACTCTCTTATTTTATGCTAGACTATTTCTTTCCTCCAAATTCTACAGTATTTTATTAGATTTTTGTGATATAAGTTTTCATCTGCCTTAAATCAGTTATTGTATGCATTTAATTTACAGTAGTAAAATTAATGATAGTACATAGCACAATCTATTACACATACTGTTTATTTCCATTTTCTGATTAAATCAAATAATTGAATAAATTGACAGGGGATATGATAACCTATTATATGTAACCTATATGTAAAGGTAAAATAAATTAGTGTTTAGGGTGCCTTAAATTATGCACTAAATATCTGCATAAAAATAAGAAATTATTTCAAGTGTGACCACAAAATAATTTATCTAATTATTCAATACAAGACCTACAATATTTAAATCCTATAAGACTACAATAATTAAGAGCTACATTTATGTATATCTACATATATATTTCACCAAGCTAATTGTCTCATTCTATATTATGATAATATTAAAGTTAATTCCAAACTTTGACTAAAAATACATTAGTGATGTACTAAGTACTTAGAGTTAAAAGTTGAGAACGTTTCCTATACTACTGTACTAAATTCCAAGTTTAAGTCTTTTAGGATAGTAAAGATCACATTCTTGTATTCTAGAGTGCACGCTAAAAATATTTTTATTTCCCCTATAATCTCAATTTTTCTCCTTGAATTTTTTTTATACAGATTCATTCTCTTTTAGTTACTCAACTTATTTATCCTCCATTTTCAGCTTCCACTAATAAGACCCAGTCTCCAAAGTCCATGTCAATTGCAGTCTCTTTGGATCAGTGACATCTTCACCTTGTTTCCAAGCCTCCTAATCTCATTAGAAATATAAGGATAATAAAAGAAGGGAGAGGGTGTTTCTGAATGAGATAAGGTGATTAGGAAATAATTACCTTTTTATTGCATTGCCTACTAAGTAATTTAACTGGGAATTTGCACATAAACTTTAAGCCCAGTCATAACATTACATAGTGTAGAACTCAATTACAGCTGTGAATTTTAAACACTAAAAGTCAGCACTTAGAACTAATGTGAACATGTCATATTTAACCAAACTTCAAGCCAATTTGGTGAAATCAAAATTCTTACAATCTATTGAAAACTCTGCAAAGGCTAAATCAGCAATGCTGTCAAATCATATACAGCGTATACCTCTAATAAAATACCACCACACAATCTATGTCTTTGGGGAGTTCAAGTCTTGAAGGACCAGGAGGACACATAAGCCAGAGTCTGTGTGGAGGGTGTACACATGAGACTGCGTTAAATACTCTGATTATGTAACGTAAAGTCTGAAGCCTTCCCTAGACTTTAAATTTGTAACATCTTATGTTGTCAACATCTTTTCTCCATATGAGCCTACACAGCAACGCATTATTTTTTTTCACCCAGACTCACCCAGATAACTCCTCCTTTTCCCCAGTCTGAAAAAAAATTCCATGTACAATACCTTTTAACAAATATTAATGAAAAAATTGTGAATAGCAGGGAGAAATCACAGAAAGTAATTCTACCTCACTATCCATTCTTGTTATTTATCACATCTCTTCCCAAATTGTTTCCTGGAAATCCAAATATTCTTCCTTTATTCATAAGGACAGTTCAATCTCCAAATTTGCACAACTACTCACATTAAGGTTCATTCTCAACAAAACAAAGGAAGATTTATTATTCTTAGAAACTTGGTACAGTTAGAAATGAATATGTTTGGCTGATACATCACTGGTGCTCTAACAGGATATACTCCAATTCTGGCCTAGGAAAATTGTAGACACCAGGGAAAGAGCAGACAGTTCTACTGGAAGCATCAGGAAGGGTTCCCTGTGAGAGGTGACACTGGAGCTAAAGCCTAAAAGTTAAATCTTGAATAGATGTTTACAAAAATCATAAGATGAATCAGAGATGAATGTGTATGTTGCAAGGAGAAGGGGAATATTCCCAATTTATGGAACAGAACAAATAAGATACAGCTGTCTCTTTTGGCTGGAGTGTGTGGCTATATGCCATGGTATGGGAGTTGAGAGGTTCGGGAGAGAGAAAATAAGACATAAACCCACAAAGACAGTAAAGGACGAGGTCATGAAGAACACTGTTCACTCTGTTAGAACATCTGAACTAAACCTCACAAGTCATCTACTCTCAGTCACAGGAATGAGTTGCACCATGCACTGAAAATAATAAATACTGCCATTAATGCTAATAATCCAAAGTATGGATCCTTTGCTTACAATTTCCATTACTTACAATTCATGTTTTGCTCTCTAATATGAGATTTTCACTCAACAGTACAATATACTCTGTTGAGCAGGCAAAAATAAAATGTCAATAAGGCCAGCATCCTGGTATGTGTTCATAACCCTAGATGTTCCCAGGGATGTTTCTTTTATGTGAAAATCATCCATTCTGTGCACCACAGTAGAAAACAAATATTGAGAAGCATTGCCTTGAGTATTAAGAATCTTAGGTATGGAGGGGCGCCTTGGTGGCTTAGTCGTTTCAGCATCTGGCACTTGGTTTTCGCTCAGGTCATGATCTCACAGTTTGTGGGTTCAAGCCCTGTGTCAGGCTCTGCTTGGGTATTTCTCTTTCTCTCTCTCTCTCTCTCTCTCTCTCTCTCTCCCCCAAATTAATAAATAAACTTTAAAAAAAGAAGAATTTTTAGTCATGGACAAATGATGTGTTTGATCTTTTTAGAAGGATCACCCTGGCAGTGAAGGCAAATTGGACCTACTTAGCAGCATATTGAAATAAAACCAAAAGAAAGTGGTAAAGTCTTGTACTAAAGCAGTAGTGACAGAAATTTTAAAAAGGAGAATCACATGAATAATGTTGTAAGGATGGGGCTGACAGGACTGGACTGAAGGGCACAATAGTTGTGGGAGGGCGAGAGAGGGGAACAATGCTTGTCAACCCACCTTTCAGTGTTGTGTTTAAAGCCACTGAAACCCCATCAGAAAACTCTTGTCAGATAGAAGTCAGAGATTAGGTGGCTGAATACCTTCAGGAGAGTTTAATGCATTTGGGCCTGAGCCAAGGACCAATGCCCCAAAGATGAATAAATGTCTGGTTCAAGGGAAGTGCTCTATGGAAAGGGAATCCCAAGATTTCTGTAGATTTTCTCTTAGAGTTCTAAAAATCCTAAAGTAATGGGGCACCTGGGTGGCTCCATTGGTTAAGTATCAGACTTTAGCTCAGGTCATGATCTCACAGTTTGTGAGTTTGAGACCCGCATCAGGCTCTGTGCTAACAGCTCCGAGTCTGGAGCCTGCTTTGGATTCTGTATCTCCCTCTCTCTCTACCCTTTCTAGCTCACTCTCTGTCTCTCTCTCTCTCTCAAAAATAAATTTAAAATATTTATTAAAAATTTTTTCAACACTAAATTAACTGGAGATACTGTCATCTCCACTACACCAAAACCAAGGTATTTTGATGATGCTGAACTATTCACTGAAACCTATATTCTAACAAGCATCCAGTCCATGAAATCGTCAACATGCACGGCTAATATTTCAGCCTAAAAGTCTTAAGGCATTCAGATTCTCAATATGAGTATAACTCAAAAGACACATGAGAAAAAGGATTAAACTGTAGGTAGCTTATGAGTGCTGACTTTGGAGGGATATGGTTTTACGGACCCTGGCCCTTGGGGTAGCTGTGAATAAGTGAAATATGATATACTTATTGATGTGCCTATTGATCTGAGATGATGCAAATAATTTTATCAACCTCATGAGCAAAATATATGTGTTTTTTCTCAGTTTTTATTCAGTTCCAGGAAATAATTTAAAAATTTTTCTGTCAGTTAAAGAAATCTATTCATTATTTACTCAGAGGAGATTCTAGAGCTAACTTTAAATCTACAAATTACTCATGCTCTTCTGCTTAGTGAGTTCATGAGGCAGTTTATTCTGTTTTTTAAAAAGGGAGTATTTTGTATTCCTCTGTCAAAACCTAAATTCACAAATGACTAGAAGCAAAGATTATATTTTGATTACCTTGTGGTAAGAATTTAAATGGAAATGACAGGCATTAGAATTTATTTTGCCTTAGACAAGTGATACTATTTCTAAATCTGTCAATTTTCAAAGCAAGATAAATAAGATAATTTTACCGTATGCACATTTTTCATGTCACATCTGAAAGTGTCCGATTTTTTGAAATTCCCAATTTGCTCTAACACGAGTATAAAATAGAACATCACTTTAAGAGGTATATATGCTCAAAACACCCCAAACAACAGCCTCTGACCATTCCAAAAGACTAAATACTATTACTGCATTCAGTTAAAATACATCTCAACAATTAGTAAGTTAAATCACATTCAGCTAACCAAGCAATCTGTATTAAGAACATGCTGTTTATCTGTGTTCAGGAGTGCATTATATCTCAACTGGGTTTCTAAATTACCTACCTCTGCTACCTACCTCACTTCTTTTTGTGTCATCCTTTTACTCTCATGCTTAAAAATCTTTATGCCCCTCCCCCGCTCGTGTGTGTGTGTGTGTGTGTGTGTGTGTGTGTGTGTGTGTGCGCGCGCGCGCGCCCTCTCTCAAAAATAAACATTAAAAAAAAACATTTAAAAATAAAAATCTTCAAAGATGGCGGCGTAGGAGGACGCGGGGCTCACAGCGCGTCCGGCCGATCACTTAGATTCCACCTACACCTGCCTAAAGAACCCAGAAAACCGCCAGAGGATTAGCAGAAGGGAGTCTCCGGAGTCAAGCGCAGACCAGAGGCCCACGGAAGAGGGTAGGAAGGGCGGCGAGGCGGTGCGCGCTCCACGGACTGGCGGGAGGGAGCCGGGGCGGAGGGGCGGCTCGCCGGCCAAGCAGAGCCCCCGAGTCGGGCTGGCAAAAGCGGAGGGGCCGGACAGACTGTGTTCCCACAGCAAGCGCGACTTAGCGTCTGGGAGGTCATAAGTTAACAGCTCTGCTCGGAAAGCGGGAAGGCTGGAGGACAAAGGGAGGGAGAGCTGCTGAGCCCCCGGACGGCAGAGCTCAGCTTGGCGGGGAACAAAGGCGCCAGCGCCATCTCCCCCGCCCATCCCCCAGCCAAAATCCCAAAGGGAACCAGTTCCTGCCAGGGAACTTGCTCGCTCCTCGCAAACACCCAACTCTGTGCTGACTCCCTCCCGCTGCCACAGGGCCCCTCCTGAAGTGGATCACCTAAGGAGAAGCGAGCTAAGCCTGCCCCTCCAGCCCCCGTGCACCTTGCCTACCCACCCCAGCTAATACGCCAGATCCCCAGCACCACAAGCCTGGCAGTGTGCAAGTAGCCCAGACGGGACACGCCACCCCACAGTGAATCCCGCCCCTAGGAGAGGGGAAGAGAAGGCACACACCAGTCTGACTGTGGCCCCAGCAGTGGGCTGGGGGCAGACATCGGGTCAGACTGCGGCCCCGCCCACTAACTCCAGTTATATACCACAGCACAGGGGAAGTGCCCTGCAGGTCCTCACCACGCCAGGGACTCTCCAAAATGACCAAACGGAAGAATTCCCCTCAGAAGAATCTCCAGGAAATAACAACAGCTAATGAACTGATCAAAAAGGATTTAAATAATATAACAGAAAGTGAATTTAGAATAATAGTCATAAAATTAATCGCTGGGCTTGAAAACAGTATACAGGACAGCAGAGAATCTCTTGCCATAAAGATCAAGGGACTAAGGAACAGTCACGAGGAGTTGAAAAACGCTTTAAACGAAATGCAAAACAAAATGGAAACCACAATGGCTCGGCTTGAAGAGGCAGAGGAGAGAATAGGTGAACTAGAAGATAAAGTTATGGAGAAAGAGGAAGCTGAAAGAAAGAGAGATAAAAAAATCCAGGAGTATGAGGGGAAAATTAGAGAACTAAGTGATACACTAAAAAAAAATAATATACGCATAATTGGTATCCCAGAGGAGGAAGAGAGAGGGAAAGGTGCTGAAGGGGTACTTGAACAAATTATAGCTGAGAACTTCCCTGAACTGGGGAAGGAAAAAGGCATTGAAATCCAAGAGGCACAGAGAACTCCCTTCAGACGTAACTTGAATCGATCTTCTGCACGACATATCATAGTGAAACTGGCAAAATACAAGGATAAAGAGAAAATTCTGAAAGCAGCAAGGGATAAACGTGCCCTCACATATAAAGGGAGACCTATAAGACTCGTGACTGATCTCTCCTTTGAAACTTGGCAGGCCAGAAAGGCTTGGCACGATATCTACAGTGTGCTAAACAGAAAAAATATGCAGCCGAGAATCCTTTATCCAGCAAGTCTGTCATTTAGAATAGAAGGAGAGATAAAGGTCTTCCCAAACAAACAAAAACTGAAGGAATTTGTCACCACGAAACCAGCCCTACAAGAGATCCTAAGGGGGATCCTGTGAGACAAAGTACCAGAGACATCACTACAAACATAAAACATACAGACATCACAATGACTCTAAACCCATATCTTTCTATAGTAACACTGAATGTAAATGGATTAAATGCGCCAACTAAAAGACATAGGGTATCAGAATGGATAAAAAAACAAGACCCATCTATTTGCTGTCTACAAGAGACTCATTTTAGATCTGAGGACACCTTTAGATTGAGAGTGAGGGGATGGAGAACTATTTATCATGCTCCTGGAAGCCAAAAGAAAGCTGGAGTAGCCATACTTATATCAGACAAACTAGACTTTAAATTAAAGGCTGTAACAAGAGATGAAGAAGGGCATTATATAATAATCACAGGGTCTATCCACCAGGAAGAGCTAACTATTATAAATGTCTATGCGCCAAATACCCGAGCCCCCAGATATATAAAACAATTACTCATACACATAAGCAACCTTATTGATAAGAATGTGGTCATTGCAGGGGACTTTAACACCCCACTTACAGAAATGGATAGATCATCTAGACACACAGTCAATAAAGAAACAAGGGCCCTGAATGATACATTGGATCAGATGGACTTGACAGATATATTTAGAACTCTGCATCCCAAAGCAACAGAATATACTTTCTTCTCGAGTGCACATGGAACATTCTCCAAGATAGATCATATACTGGGTCACAAAACAGCCCTTCATAAGTTTACAAGAATTGAAATTATACCATGCATACTTTCAGACCACAATGCTATGAAGCTTGAAATCAACCACAGGAAAAAGTCTGGAAAACCTCCAAAAGCATGGAGGTTAAAGAACACCCTACTAACGAATGAGTGGGTCAACCAGGCAATTAGAGAAGAAATTAAAATATATATGGAAACAAACGAAAATGAAAATACAACAATCCAAACGCTTTGGGATGCAGCGAAGGCAGTCCTGAGAGGAAAATACATTGCAATCCAGGCCTATCTCAAGAAACAAGAAAAATCCCAAATACAAAACCTAACAGCACACCTAAAGGAAATAGAAGCAGAACAGCAAAGGCAGCCCAAACCCAGCAGAAGAAGAGAAATAATAAAGATCAGAGCAGAAATAAACAATATAGAATCTAAAAAAACGGTAGAGCAGATCAACGAAACCAAGAGTTGGTTTTTTGAAAAAAGAAACAAAATTGACAAACCTCTAGCCAGGCTTCTCAAAAAGAAAAGGGAGATGACCCAAATAGATAAAATCATGAATGAAAATGGAATGATTACAACCAATCCCTCAGAGATACAAACAATTATCAGGGAATACTATGAAAAATTATATGCCAGCAAATTGGACAACCTGGAAGAAATGGACAAATTTCTAAACACCCACACTCTTCCAAAACTCAATCAGGAAGAAATAGAAAGCTTGAACAGACCCATAACCAGCGAAGAAATTGAATCGGTTATCAAAAATCTCCCAACAAATAAGAGTCCAGGACCAGATGGCTTCCCAGGGGAGTTCTACCAGACATTTAAAGCAGAGATAATACCTATCCTTCTCAAGCTATTCCAAGAAATAGAAAGGGAAGGAAAATTTCCAGACTCATTCTATGAAGCCAGTATTACTTTGATTCCTAAACCAGACAGAGACCCAGTAAAAAAAGAGAACTACAGGCCAATATCCCTGATGAATATGGATGCAAAAATTCTTAATAAGATACTAGCAAATCGAATTCAACAGCATATAAAAAGAATTATTCACCATGATCAAGTGGGATTCATTCCTGGGATGCAGGGCTGGTTCAACATTCGCAAATCGATCAACGTGATACATCACATTAACAAAAAAAAAGAGAAGAACCATATGATCCTGTCAATCGATGCAGAAAAGGCCTTTGACAAAATCCAGCACCCTTTCTTAATAAAAACCCTTGAGAAAGTCGGGATAGAAGGAACATACTTAAAGATCATAAAGGCCATTTATGAAAAGCCCACAGCTAACATCATCCTCAACGGGGAAAAACTGAGAGCTTTTTCCCTGAGATCAGGAACACGACAGGGATGCCCACTGTCACCGCTGTTGTTCAATATAGTGCTGGAAGTTCTAGCATCAGCAATCAGACAACAAAAGGAAATCAAAGGCATCAAAATTGGCAAAGATGAAGTCAAGCTTTCGCTTTTTGCAGATGACATGATATTATACATGGAAAATCCGATAGACTCCACCAAAAGTCTGCTAGAACTGATACATGAATTCAGCAAAGTTGCAGGATACAAAATCAATGTGCAGAAATCAGTTGCATTCTTATACACTAACAATGAAGCAACAGAAAGACAAATGAAGAAACTAATCCCATTCACAATTGCACCAAGAAGCATAAAATACCTAGGAATAAATCTAACCAAAGATGTAAAAGATCTGTATGCTGAAAACTATAGAAAGCTTATGCAGGTAATTGAAGAAGATATAAAGAAATGGAAAGACATTCCCTGCTCATGGATTGGAAGAATAAATATTGTCAAAATGTCAATACTACCCAAAGCTATCTACACATTCAATGCAATCCCAATCAAAATTGCACCAGCATTCTTCTCGAAACTAGAACAAGCAATCCTAAAATTCATATGGAACCACAAAAGGCCCTGAATAGCCAAAGTAATTTTGAAGAAGAAGACCAAAGCAGGAGGCATCACAATCCCAGAATTTAGCCTCTACTACAAAGCTGTCATCATCAAGACAGCATGGTATTGGCATAAAAACAGACACATAGACCAATGGAATAGAATAGAAACCCCAGAACTAGACCCACAAACGTATGGCCAACTCATCTTTGACAAAGCAGGAAAGAACATCCAATGGAAAAAAGACAGTCTCTTTAACAAATGGTGCTGGGAGAACTGGACAGCAACATGCAGAAGGCTGAAACTAGACCACTTTCTCACACCATTCACAAAAATAAACTCAAAATGGATAAAGGACCTGAATGTGAGACAGGAAACCATCAAAACCTTAGAGGAGAAAGCAGGAAAAGACCTCTCTGACCTCAGCCGTAGCAATCTCTTACTCGGCACATCCCCAAAGGCAAGGGAATTAAAAGCAAAAGTGAATTACTGGGACCTTATGAAGATAAAAAGCTTCTGCACAGCAAAAGAAACAACCAACAAAACTAAAAGGCAGCCAACGGAATGGGAAAAGATATTTGCAAATGACACATCGGACAAAGGGCTAGTATCCAAAATCTATAAAGAGCTCATCAAACTCCACACCCGAAAAACAAATAACCCAGTGAAGAAATGGGCAGAAAACATGAATAGACACTTCTCTAAAGAAGACATCCGGATGGCCAACAGGCACATGAAAAGATGCTCAACGTCGCTCCTTATCAGGGAAATACAAATCAAAACCACACTCAGATACCACCTCACGCCAGTCAGAGTGGCCAAAATGAAGAAATCAGGAGACTATAGATGCTGGAGAGGATGTGGAGAAACAGGAATCCTCTTGCACTGTTGGTGGGAATGCAAATTGGTGCAGCCGCTCTGGAAAGCAGTGTGGAGGTTCCTCAGAAAATTAAAAATAGACCTACCCTATGACCCAGCAATAGCACTGCTAGGAATTTATCCAAGGGATACAGGAGTACTGATGCATAGGGGCACCTGTACCCCAATGTTTATAGCGGCACTCTCGACAATAGTCAAATTATGGAAAGAGCCTAAATGTCCATCAACTGATGAATGGATAAAGAAATTGTGGTTTATATACACAATGGAATACTACGTGGCAATGAGAAAAAATGAAATATGGCCTTTTGTAGCAACATGGATGGAACTGGAGAGTGTGATGCTAAGTGAAATAAGCCATACAGAGAAAGACAGATACCATATGGTTTCACTCTTATGTGGATCCTGAGAAACATAACAGAAACCCATGGGGGAGGGGAAGGAAAGAAAAAAAAAAAAAAAAAGAGGTTAGAGTGGGAGAGAGCCAAAGCATAAGAGACTGTTAAAAACTGAGAACACCTCCCCCGTTCATGCTCTGTCTCTCTCTGTCCCAAAAATAAATAAAAAAAAAAACAAACAAAAAAAAAAACTGAGAACAAACTGAGGGTTGATGGGGGGTGGGAGGGAGGGCAGGGTGGGAGGGAGGGCAGGGTGGGTGATGGGTATTGAGGAGGGCACCTTTTGGGATGAGCACTGGGTGTTGTATGGAAACCAATTTGACAGTAAATTTCATATATTAAAAAATTAAAAAAAATAAAAACATAAAAAAAATAAAAATAAAAATAAATAAATAAATAAATAAATAAAAATAAAAATAAAAATAAAAATAAAAATAAAAATCTTTAGATGTCCCTTTTCAGTGACTGTGAAGCTGGGAAGATTCTGGCCTGACAGAGGACGTAGGGTCACCTTCTGCTCCTCCCCTTTGACCTTCCCTCAAAGCTGCTCAATAAAATCGTTTGACAGGCACCTGGGTGGCTCAGTTGGTTAAGCCTCTGACTTCGCTCAGGTCATGATCTCACAGTTCATGAGTTCCAGCCCCATGTCAGGCTCTGTGCTGACAGCAGCTTCGTGCCTGCTTCAGATTCTATGTCTCCCCCCTCTCTCTCTGCCTCTCTTGTGCTCATTCTCTTCCTCTCTCTCTCTCTCAAAAATCAATAAATATTTAAATTATAAAAAAGATTTGATCCTCTCCCCCCAAAAAAGACTTTAGATGTCCCTTAGTAATCCTGCCTTTGCCACTCCTCGCCTCTATCCTCTGTTTCTCACATGAATCAGTTTTCAAGACTTACTGTGCTCCCTCTTCCCAGATCACTTACTTGCTCATACATGTGGTTGGAAAAATTTTTTGCCCTAGCAAACTAGGAACATCTCCCTCTCCTACACCTCTTCTCCAGGGTAATTCTTATTTGTCTGTCTCCTTTATTTGTCTCTGTTCAATTTTCCTAATACAAAACAATAAATATGATAAATATAATGACTAAAAGAATCTGCTTAATTCATATATGGTCTGTATTTGTAAAAAAATAAAAAAGTTTTATTATATTAATTGTGTATAAAGCCAGGTCATTCAGCCAAATATTTTATTTTTTAAGAAATCATTTAACTTAAGTAACATCACCAGTAGATGAGAATATTTTAAAAAGAGATCTCACTACATAGAAAATCATGACATAGAATTAATATGCCTTCTGTGGTCAAGGGACATAAAATATAATTAGAAGGATAAGAAATGAAGACAAAGAATAAATACTTAGGGCAATATGTTATAAAACGATGTGTACTCTATACGACACAGTGAAATTCCCCATTTTAAGAATAGATAGCAAATAGGAAAACATAAAGTGCAGATTTTAAATAAAAATGCAGTAAATGCTAGGGAGTTAGTAAAAGAAATGGTCAGCATAAATTTCATCAGAGAGACTGATATTGTGTATTAAGGAATGTATAGAATACGGTTGAGCACAGATTTTGGGGAAAATATCCAAAGGAAAGATCAAATTACCTTAAAATAGATGAGTATCTACCTATAGTTATATCATAGTCATTTGAAAAAGTTTTATGGCCCCAAACCATTAATCAATCTTTTTTGTTTCAAATTATTTAATTCAGGGAAGAAAATTAAAAACGTATAATTGACTGTTTCAATAGACTTAACTGGTCAGTTTAGTTCAAATGATCATTAAAAGATTGGTGATTGCCAGGGGCTGGCAGGGGTATGTGTCAGGGGGGTGCAGAGTGTGGAATTGGGAGATGTTGGTCAAAGAGTCCAAGCTTCCAGTTTCTATAAGGAGAAAAAGTCTGGGGATCTAACATAGAGCCTGGTGATTTTAGTTAACAATATTAGATCATATACATGAAAGTTGTTAAGAGTAGCTCTTAAATGTTCCTATCAGAATGAAAATGAAACTGTGAGGTGATAAATGTGTTAATCAGCCTTACTGTGGCAATCATTTTGCATTATATACATATATCAAAACATCATGTTATACAGCTTAAACTTACACAATGTTATATATCAATTACAGCTTAATAAAACTGGAAAAATACTATCATTAAAAGACAAAATCAGGGGGCACCTGGGTGTCTCAGTCAGTTAAGACTCCCAACTCTTCATTTCAGTTCAGGTCATGATCTCACAGTTCGTGAGTTCGAGCCCTGCATCAGGCGCCCCACTGACAGTGTGGAGCCTGCTTGGGACTCTCAGTCTCTCCCTCTCTTTCTGTCCCTTCCTCACTCTCACTAAATAAATAAAAAAATAAATAAATGACAAAACTAGTATACAATGACAAAGTAAGTAAAAGGAACATTAAGTGTGTGCCTTATATGGAATAATATTGCTCACTTTAGCTTAATTAAAACATAATAATTGGCATAAAAAGAAATATAATGGGGGTGCCTGGGTGGTTCAGTCAGTTGAGTGTCCTACTTTTGATTTTAACTCAGGTCATGATCTCACAGCTCATAGGTTTGAGTCATGCATCAGGCTCTGTACTGAGTCTGCTTTGGCTTCTCTCTCTGTCATCTCTCTCTCTGCCCCCTCCACACCGTGCATTCTCTCTCTCTCTCAAAATAAGTAAATAAATTTTTAAAATAGTAAATAAATAAATAAATAAATAAATAAATAAATAAAATGTTCTACTATGCACTCTGTCTCAAAATAAATAAACTTTAAAAATAAATAAAAAAATGTTCTGCTATGATATATAAATGGGCATAAATGACAAATACATACTAGAAAAATTGTGCTTTGTGAATTACTAAGCTTTTACAATTTTCCTTTACTTCGTGTTGAATTTTTTTCCAGAAGAGTTTTAGCATATTAACAATGCCAGCTGACAAGAAAATAATGAGTTTAAATGGCAAACAATATGAGAACCATAAAGAAAAAAGAAGAAAGTAATTTTTACATTATATTGCAAAAGTATGTTGCACTATTAATCTGTACAAGGATTAACACAAGAAAAAATACCTCTTTCACCTACAGATTGTGTCTGATAAGTCATTATAAACATTTACAACTTCCTTTACCTATAAATTTTAGAGTTTTTTTTTCTTCCCTATAAAGGTATATGCTTTTATTTTATAGCACTTATTTTATAGCACTCCAATAGAAATTCTGAAAGATCCTAGTCTAGCCAGTAATGAGATGTTTTGTAGTGAAAATTTGCATACTCTGTGCTTAAAATTGCCTAGATTAACTTACCCCATTTAAGAATATGTCTTATTTTCAAATACATTTTGTCTTTTATACTTTAAAACAGCCCATTAGCTAATAGCAGACAGCAAAATTAAGGTCTCCAAGGCAAAAAAAAAAAAAAAAAAAATGGTATTGTCCACACAAGACTTATCCAAACAAATCTTCCAACTCCTAAAATAGGGGAAATACAGTATCTCTTTTCCATGCCTCAAAAAAACACTTTATTTTCCCAATGGGGGAAAAAAACTGAGAAAGAACTACGTGGACAAAAAAGGCAATGACAAATAGCAGAAAACAATTTTCACATTCAATAGATGGCTGTTCTCTCAAAAGTTTAAAGCTTTCATTTTTCTAGGATAACAAGATTCAAAAAAAAAAATGCTTCAGGTGAGGAGAACTCAACCTAGGAATTTACATTAGAATCTGCTATTTAAGCTGCATTTAAGGGGCGCCTGGGTGGCGCAGTCGGTTAAGCGTCCGACTTCAGCCAGGTCACGATCTCGCGGTCTGTGAGTTCGAGCCCCGCGTCAGGCTCTGGGCTGATGGCTCGGAGCCTGGAGCCTGTTTCCGATTCTGTGTCTCCCTCTCTCTCTGCCCCTCCCCCGTTCATGCTCTGTCTCTCTCTGTCCCAAAAATAAATAAAAAACATTGAAAAAAAAATAAATAAACTGCATTTAATAAGTAAAAGAAGAATCAAAGTCTATCTTCTTAATAGAGACCAATGGAACAGGTTAGTGGATAAAGGAGGTAACATTCATATTGTCTCCTAATAAATAGCTCCCAGAATTGAGGATTGGCTCAAGAGAAATTAGTCTCTGGATCATTTCCACTAAACTTGAATATCAGAAGCAAATTGCATGCACTTTAGCAATGTAAGATGCATACCATATTTTCATTTTAATTATGTACATCTGCCATATATGTAATTAAGAAGGATGTCTTCCTAACATGGCTGTACTTATGAAAATATGGCCATAGCACAATTGATTCCCAGTCTCCTTCAAATAGACAGCCTCATGATCATTAATATTAGTCAAATGAAATCCAAACAGAATTTAAATTTTAGTTTTAATTCAAATGAACAATGCTCTTAACCCCCCAAAATCTTTTCATAAATATTTTGGTATTTGTATATGTATATTTCTTGGACTAGAAATGATGGTGCAGTCTTCTCATTAATTAATTTTCTACTGTTAGAAAATGGGCACTAGAAAACTTCATCTTCATCTAAGATATTATTCTTGCAGAAGAGCTTGGTGAAAGCTTGAGTTCTCAAGGCCTAGTAGACCCATTTGCTAGGGGAAGGCTTTTTCTCCCGATGTTTCTGGCCACACTGACAACAAACGGAGGGGAGGGGCGGAGTTCCCATTCTTAATAAATTTTGATTGACAATTCTTTTGTGCTGAGTATGATGTTACAGTGCCTAGTCCTGGCTGGCTCTGTCTGAAATAATAGACTGTGTATTCAAAGCCCAACACAAATGTTCTGCCATTTTATTATTAGCAAGAGAGAGAATTTAAATGGAATGTCAGTCACGTTTTTATGTTTTCCTCTGCAGCTGCAAGTTTCAGCTATCTCTGCCCTATCTATATCACCTAGATTTTTATGAATCCCATAATCCAAATTCAAATATTTCTGTTTTCTCTAACATGATTTTAAGGTCCCTGATGCATAAAAAACCTATGGTGGCAAGTGCCACTTCTATTTCATATGAATGTCATGAATCCCCCCCAATAGAGTTCTCTCTTCAGTTTCTCTAAAACAGCCATCAACTCCTGAGAAAATGTTTACTGTTTATTACAAAGATTTATATTTATTTGGCTTTCACATTTTCTACTATTGGTTCTAGTGTCTCAATTTCCTAGATGAATGATAGATGTCAATATAATAAGGCCAGTGGATTAAAAAACAACAACCAAATTTGCTCCATGCAATTAATATACAATTAACACATCTGTCTAATAGATGTATGTGTATGTCTTAGAGTAATTTAAATATATGGAATGTATTTTTATTTCCATTTATCTGCAAAAAGAACTGTTGAAATCTTTCTGGTAAAACAGTGCAATCTCTTTTTCATTCACCCTTCCCACCAGGTGCAAGGAACCATCTTCCCAGCTCCCAATTTCAACCCCATAATGGATGCCCAAATGCTAGAGGGAGCACTCCAAGGATTTGGTAAGCCAGATCATTTCTATCATCTTTTACTGTAATTTTTTCATTTTACCTTGCTTTAATATTATAATATGGGTGTAAATAGCTGATGTCTAGTGGAAGGCAAATGTGGATTAAAACAAAAAGCTGGGCAATGAACTAGAATAAGAAGAAAAATAATAGAAAAGGACAATAATGGATAAATTAATTTGTGCTCTCAATTACAAATCTGATCTTCACATGTTGTTATCTTAAATCCTTAAATGTCTCACCACTAACTACTAAATGAAACCCCAAACCAAAAAACCTTAATCTGGGGAAAAACATCTTTCTTTGCCTTTGTTTGTTTTCTAGCCTTTTTTTTTTTTTTTTGCTACTTCCATTTCCAGCTAAATCAGACTTTCTGCTATTCCCCAAATTGGATCTGCTTTTCCACATCTCTATAAACTAGTCCAATAATCCCCTGCCTGTAATGCTTTTTTCTTCTCCTGTTATTTTGTATCCAAATTCTATTCAAGATCCTCTTCAAATAGTTCCTCCTCTTTGAATTGTTCTTTGGGGACTCCAGACCCAACAAACCATGCCAACCTCTGGGGCACCCTCTCCTGCATTCCTATGTCACTGATCTCACTTTCTTTCTTTTTTTTTTAATTTTTTAATGTTTAATTATCACAGAGAGAGAGAGAGAGAGGGATGAGCAGAGGAGGGGCAGAGAGAGAGGGGGACAGAATCCAAAGCAGGCTCCAGGCTCTAAACTGTCAGCATAGAGCCCAAGGCGGGGGTCCAACCCATGAACTGTGAGATCATGACCTGAGCCAAAGTCAGATGCTTAAGGGACAGAGCCATCCAGTCACCCCCAATCTCATTTTCATTGTGTTTGTCCTTTTGTGTCACTACTGACTTCAGAGAGTTCCCAGAGCATAGAGTTTGGCATGCGGATTCTTAATTGGATATTCAATGAATTGAATCTAGAGTTTAGAAAAGGAATATAGAGATAAGGGAGGAAAACTGTTGAGTTATTTTTAGAAAGATTTAATTTTTAAGAAACGAAATGGAGGGGTGCCTGGGTGGCTCAGTCAGTTAAGCGTCCGACTTCGGCTCAGGTCATGATCTCGCGGTCCGCGGGTTCGAGCCCCGTGTCGGGCTCTGGGCTGATGGCTCAGAGCCTGGAGCCTGCTTCCGATTCTGTGTCTCCCTCTCTCTCTGCCCCTCCCCCATTCATGCTCTGTCTCTCTCTGTCTCAAAAATAAATAAAAACATTTTAAAAAAATTAAAAAAAAAAAGAAACGAAATGGAGCTGTTAAACATCCATATATTTTCCTTAACTAAAACCTGTTTTAAGACTTCAGGTGAGCATGAAGATAAATATCGAAATGTTTGCACAGAACATGCAAAGCCTTTCATAAGAAATTAAGCTCTTAACTTTAAAGATAAGGTCGCCTTTAAGAGAACTATGCTGTGTGTGTGTGTGTGTGTGTGTGTGTGTGTGTGTGTGTGTGTATGTGTGTACATGCACAGGAACACATGCATGCATGCTCATTTTTGTGTTTTATTCACTAGCAGAATCTCAGAGGAAAACAATAAAGGACTTTAAATATGCTCTCTAAAGTTGACTTTAGGAGTTTGCAAGCTTTCATGCCTTTTAAAATATCAGTCATCATAGAAAAAATACAGAGACAAGTTAACAAAAAGTTATAGATTAACTTGGTCTACAGGAGAGTAATTTTTGCTTTAAAACTATAGATCAATCTATTCACTGAAAAAATTTTTCTTTGCTCCAATTTCAATTTTCCTGTCATAGCAACTGGAGGGTCAGAATATGGATTCATTTTGACCATTGTAATTTTTTGCTTGTCAGTGTTTTAGACTGAAGAATTTCAGGAGGTTTTGGTTTTGATTGCATACTGTCCACTCTGGCATGCCAGAGCAAGAACACAGATCAAAATGCTTTAAACATCTATCCATCCTGATGACTCTGAACCATGAGATCATGACCTGAGCCAAAGTTGGACACTTAACTGATTGAGCCACTATGGTGCCCCACAACTTAAGACAATTTTTGTTAATACTTCTCCTTTTCATTTGCTTTAGAGTATTTTTTTTTGCTTTCTTGTTTTTCTAAATAAAACACAGCAGCCAGAAACTAGAAGCTTCTGAAGAGCAAAAGAAACAACAGCATGGAAAAGCAAACTACAGAAAGGGAGAAAAGATTTGCAAATCATATACTTGACAAGGGATTAATATCAATTACAGAAGAATTTCATACAACTCAATAGCAAAAAACAAATAATTCTATTAAAAATGGGCAAAGAACCTGAATAAACACTTTCCCAAAGAAGACATAGAAATGGCCCATAAGTACATGAAAGGTGCTCAACATCACTAATCATCAGGTAAATGCAAATAAAAACTATGATGAAATATCACTTCACACCTGTTAGGATGACTACTATCAAAAAGACAAGTAGTGTGGAGAAAAGGGAATTTCCACTGGTAGGAATGTAAACTGGTATAGCCACAATGGAAAACAGTATGGAGGTTCCTCAAAAAAGTAAACACAGAACTTCCATATGACCTAGCAATCCTACTTCTGGGTGTTTAAAGGAAATGAAGTAACTCTCTCATAAAGATATCTGCACCCCCATATTCACTGTAGTATTTTCATAATAGCCAAAACATGAAAGCCACTTAAGTGTCCATCAACAGATGAATGGATAAAGAAAACGGGATTCTCATTCTCTCTCGCTCTCTCTCTCTACACACACACACACACACACACACACACACACACACACACACAGTGGAATATTATTCAGCCATAAAAAGAAGAAAATCTTGCTATTTGAGAAAACATGGATAAATCCTGAGGGCATTATGCTAAGCAAATGAATCAGAAAGACAAATACTGTATGATATAACTTATATGCAGAATTTAAAACAGCGGAACTCATGAAAACAACCAGGGGCTGAGGGGTGGGGAAATGGGGAGTTACTGGTCAAGCTTTCAATTATTAGAGGAATAAATTCTGGGAATCTAATATACAGCATTGTGATTACAGTTAAGAATACTGTGTTGTTTGTTGTGATGGTGAGAACATTTAATATTAACTCTCTTAGACACTTTCAAGTACACAACACAGTAATCCCTTATCAAGTATATGATTTGCAAATCTTTTCTCCCTTTCTTATAGTTTTTTTTTTGTTTGTTTTTTCATTCTGTTAATTGTTTCTTTTGCTCTTCAGAAGCTTTTGAATTTAATGTAGTCTCACTTGCTGATTTTTGACCTGGCTACTGTGCTTTATTTAGAAAAACAAGAAAGAAAAAAAAATACCCAAAAGCAAATGAAAATGAGCAGGTTTTTTTCAACGTTTTTTTTTTTTTAATTTTATTTTTGGGACAGAGAGAGACAGAGCATGAACTGGGGAGGGGCAGAGAGAGAGGGAGACACAGAATCGGAAACAGGCTCCAGGCTCCGAGCCATCAGCCCAGAGCCTGACGCGGGGCTCGAACTCACAGACCGCGAGATCGTGACCTGGCTGAAGTCGGACGCTTAACCGACTGCGCCACCCAGGCGCCCCAGAAAATGAGCAGTTTTAACAAAAATTGTCTTAAGTTGTGGGGCACCAGGGTGGCTCAGTTGGTTACGCATCCAACTTCGGCTCAGGTCATGATCCCATGGCTCATGGGTTCAAGTGCCATGTCAGGTTCTGTGCTGACAGCTCAGAGCCTGGAGCCTGCTTCGAATTCTCTCTCTCTCTCTCTCTCTCTCTCTCTCTTTATCTCTCTTTCTCTGCTTCTCCCCCACTCATACTCTGTCTCTCTCTTTCAAAAATAAACTTAAAATTTTTTTTAATTGTCTTAAGTTGTATAAAAATTCACCAATCATACTAAAAAGGAATAACTCTCAGTTAACATTCCTTAATAGTGCAGTTCAGTATCCAGTTCCTTACCAGTCGAAACTATCTTTGTTATCTGTGTAATCTTAGAACAACTGTGTTTATTTTGTCTCAGTTAACAAATATAATTTCCAAATCATCCCTGTGAGATACTGGACAACCTGAACTATTTTTAAACTACATGCCTGAATTTTGACAAAGCTGCATACAAGTCAAAATTAATCTTTTTGAAACAGTCCATGCTATTTGCCTTGTTCAGTCTTCATCCCTATTAAGTATAATGCTCCCTATAGGTTTTACTCAGAATTTTCATCTTGAATATGTGTTGGATTTTTTTCAAATGCTTTTTCTTCATCTGTTGATACAGTCAACAATTTTTTTTCTCTATTCAATTATACCAATTGATTTTCAAATACTGAGATAAGACCTGAATACCTGAAATAAACACCACTTGGTCATAATACACAATTCTTTTTTTACAACATTGAATTCAATTTACCAGTTTTTTAAGGAAATTTTACTTCTGTGTTCATGACAGATACTGGCCTGTAGTTTTCATTTCTTCTAATATTTTCTCTAGTTTTGGTATTAGGGTAATGCTGACCTCATAGAATGATTTAGGAAGTATTTCCTCTACTACTATCTTCTGGAAGAGATTGTAAAAAAAAATCATATAATTTTATTCTTTGAAAGTTTGGTAGAGGGGCACCTGGGTGGTTCAGCTGGTTGAGCATACAGCTTTGATTTCAGCTCAGGACATGATCTCAGGGTCATGGGATCGAGTCTCTCATTGGGCTCTATTCTGAACATGGAGCCTGCTTAAGATTCTCTTTCTCTCCCTCTCTCTCTTTCTTTCTCTCTCTCTCTCTCTCTCTCTCTCAATTTCTCTCTCCTTCTGCTCCTCTTCCCTACTGATGCTCTCTTTCTAAAATAAAATTAAAAAAAAAAATTGGTAGAGTTCACCAGTGAACCCATCAGGCCCAGGTGCTTTCTGTTTTGACAAGTTATTTAATATTTATTTAATTTCTTTAAAAGACATAGGCCTATTCATATTGTCTATTTTTCTTTGTGTGAGTTTAGGTAGACTATGTCTTTGAAGAAATTGTCTATTTCATCTACAGTATCAAATTTGAGGGCACAGAGTTGTTCTTAGTATTCCTTTACTATTCTTTTCATATCCATAGTATCTGTGATAACATATCTTCTTTTGTTTCTGATATTAGTAATTATATCTTTTCTCCTTTTTTTCTTAGTTAACCTGGCTAGCAGCTTACCAAATTTATTGATTTTTTTCAAAGAATGAGCTTTCAGGTTAAATGCTTTTCTCTATTAATTTTCTGTTTTCAGTTAAATTGATTTCTACTTTAATTTTCATTGTTTCTTTGCTTCTGCCCACTTTAGATTAAATTTGTTCTTTTTTTCTGATTTCTTAAGGTGGAAATTTAGGTTAGTGATTTTAGGTCTTTCTTAATTTCCCACATATTTATTCAATGCTACAAAATTTCCTCTAATCATTTCATTTGCTACATACCACAAATTTTAATAGCTTATATTTTCATTTTCATTTGGTTTGCATTTTTTAAATTTTCTTGAGTCTACTTTGACCCATGTGTTATTTACAAGTGTGTTGTTTAATCTCCAGGAATTTTAGAGTTGTCCAGCTATCTTTCTGTTATTTATTTCTAGTTTAATTCCACTGTGGTCTGAGAGAATATTTTGCATAGTTTCTATTATTTTAAACCAGTTAAGGTATATTTTATGTAGTCTTAGTGTTACATGTGAGCTATAGAAGAATAAATAATCCGTTGCTTTCCTTGGATGCAGTTGGATGAAGTATTCTATAGATATCAGTTATATCGACTTGATTGATGATGTTGTTCATTTCAACCATGTTCTTACAAGTTTTCTGCCTGCTGAATCTATCCATTTATGATAAAGAGACATTAAACTCCAGATAAAATAGTGGATTCATCTGTTTCTCCTAGCAATTCTATCAGTTTTTGCCTCATGTATTTTGATGCTTTTTTATCAGGCTCACACACATTAAGATTTATAATATCATCTTGGAGAATTGGCCCCTTTATCATTATGGAATGGCCCTCTTTATCCCTAATAATTTTCCTTCTTCTGAAGTCTTTTGTGTTAAAAATAATATAGTTACTCCAGCTTTTTTTTCATCATGTTAGCATAGTATATCTTCCTCTATCTCATTACTTATAATCTATCTGTGTAGGCCACTCAGAGTTATTTAGATATAATTTGAAATTTTATTAATAAGTATTTTCTTGCCTCGTAGGACACTTTTACCTATTTGACCATATAGTCAATGTTCATCATTCATAGATTCCACATTTGCCCATTTGCCTACTGGCTAAAATTTACTTATAACACCAAAATCAATATTTGTAGTGTTTTCATGGTCATTAACAGACATGTGCAGAGACATGAAAACTTTGAGTCACCAGAGTACCTACTACCAGCTAAGATTAGACAAAATGATGCTTTGCCTCCTTGCCACAGCTCTCATACTGTTAACAAATATTCTTTTTGTAGTCTATTTAATGCTACATTTTTTGCATCTTTATGCTTTTGGTTGGTGATTGTATTCTTTAAAATGCCCCCAAGAAATGTTGTGCTGAAGTGCTGGTGAGTGTTCCCAAACACAAGAAGAAATATTATGGAGGAAACATGTGCATCGGATAAGCCTCATTCAGACATGAGTTCTAATGCTGTTGGCCATGAGATCAATGTGAATAAATCACTAATATAGTACATTCTGAAAAAAAGATAAAATTCACTGATCAATGCATGAAGCTGTCCAGAAAAATGCTAAAGTAACATCTGTTCTATGTTATGAAGCTATGGAAAAGCAGTTAAATTTGTGAGTTCATGAGATGACAAGCTAATAATAGTATAAAAAAGTGTAACTATCAGCTTTTTTCTGAAAGTGCTAGATGGCTTGCATGTTTCAAAAGGTGATAGAGCATAAAACTATTAAACTTTCAGCTGAACAAGTTCTGTAGATTAGTAGGCTGTAGAAGAATACCTCCTTAAGATATTCTTTAAAAATACCTCTTAAATTTTATACAGAAAAATTTTATACAAAAAATATAAATTTTATACATGAGGAAATGAAGGCTTTCAATGCTGATGAGACAGGCATGTTTTACCAGGACATTGGCTAACAAATATATGTAATGTAAATGGCATTTCTGTTGACAAAAATGTTGTGACCAGAGGTTGTAGAAACACAACTGTATATTTCCCCTCAGAGAAATAGTTCAGTATCTGTTAATTCAGTGTTCATGACACCTATGTAGAAAACTACCACAAATAACAAGAATCAACTGTATATTGTAAAAGCTTACAAAACTGCTATGGTTCATGATGCCATGCTTTTCTGTTAAACCAGAAAATAAGAATTATCTAGAAATTCTTGTCATAATGTAATAAGGTAAGAAAGAAAAACTTACAGTTACTGTAAAGAAGAAATCAAAATTCTTATTATGTGCAAAGTATATTATTTGTATCTCAAAATCTAAGCTAATCAACTAAAAAGTTACTAAAAATTATGAGTTCAATAATTTTTCTGAATACAAGGCAATTTTATGTTTACAAAAATTCAATATCATTTATTTAATTATGCAATTATGTGTTAAGAAACAAAATACAAATGATGTAACTTTAAATGTCAACGGACATGCAAACATGATTTTTTTTTAATTTTTTTAATGTTTACTTATTTTTGAGAGAGAGAAAGAGACAGTGAGCAGGGAAGGGGCAGAGAGAGGGAGACACAGAATCAGAAGGAGGCTTCAGGCTCTGAGCTGTCAGCACAGAACCCGACATAGGACTCTAACTCGTGAACCACGAGATCATGACCTGAGATGAAGTCGGATGCTTAACTGACTGAATCACCCAGGAGCCCCGCAAATATGAATATTTTTAACAAAATAAAGTTTCTTGTCATTTTCAAAAACTCTACAAACCTTTACTAAGTCTTTTAGAAAAGAAAAACACTGAAATAACTTAGCAAATACAGTGACAAAAACACAACTTTCCACATGGATTCCTAAATTTAGCTATTTGAATTAAAAATGTTTAATACATTTTTGAGGTCCATATTAAGTTAATCTGAAATATCCTGGAAAAATAAATGAGCAAGAATTGGTATGAGCACTTTGAAAAATGAAGATTCAGTCAGAGGTAGGTTGTAGATAATCTCAATGGAACAACAAAAAGCAGAAGAATATAATAATTATATAAGTGTGATCATAGTAAAAATGACAATAGATATAATTTAAAAATCTTCTATTTATTATTAAAAATTTGTTCGCTTTGGAATTCCAATCATGAAGTTAACAGATTCCTACAGAACTACTTAACATCCTTTGAGTCCAACGCATTAACCAGCTAAGCCCAGGGGAATACGATGCTCTCTGCCTCTCACAAACCATAAATTTCAGTTTTTGGAGCTGATTCTTTGCCTCTCTCCTTCCATTTTACACCTTCAGATCATTTCTCTCACCTGCATAAAACATCCTCCTCTTCCTTTTGTTTCACTGGGCGTAGTTATCTATGTAAATCCTAGTCACTAGCCCTCATTCACTGGATATTTCAGCACCTGACTCAGCTTTCCTAAGAACCTAAGGGCATCCAGAATGGCTTTAATTTCCCAAAAGATGATCTGCTTAACATTCTAGCCTTTCAATTCATTTTTCTCCTCATCTCCATTAAATATCTCCTTTTGTCAAAGAAAAGTTGTACCACACAGAATTAAACAGGCAAGGAAGACTTTATTCAAGACTATTGCAACAGAAATCAAGACTTTACCAACAGAGGAGAAAGACTGAACTCCGTTCCTCTGAAACAAATGGCAAGAGTTTTTAAGCAGAGTGGTAGGAGGGCAGTGAACCAGTTGAAAAGTATTGGAGAACCCTGGGAGTCGGGGGTGTTTGTCAATGTGATTAGGCCATCTGTGTTTGCTAATTAGTACTTAAGAAAGTTAGGTTCTTAACCCTCCCACGGAGACTTGGAGATAGGAATTCTTATCTTTCTTGATGATTATATTTCAAAGGGATGGCTCCCAAGTTTTTGGGAAAGACATTTCTGGATTGTAAACTGGGAAGTGATTTGACAGAAGATTTATATCTCAAAGGAAAATGAAATTACAGTTGCAAGTTTTCCAAAGTAAATGCTCTCAGAAGGGGAGATCAAGCAAGGGCTTATAGTCAGAAAGAAACCTGTCTAAATTTTAGTCAAGCTGAGGCAAATGTTAAGGCCTTCTTGGTCACTCTGCTATGACTGTAATTAGAACTAAATTTATCTAAACTAGTTGTGCATTCGGGTGTTATATCAGTATAATGAATTGGCGTATAAGGAAATGGAGGCCTCATACAGCCCAGAAACAGCCTCGGTTGCAGGAGAGAGAGACCATATTCTGTGCAAACCATGAGAGGTTCACACAGTCCCTCACAAGGGTACACATCCCTTGTACTTTCATAATTTCTTTCTCCACAAGGAAGGATCTTTTAAATGAGAAAGATGTACTCCTTTAAACACCAATCAGCCTAAAGTCAAGGAAGCCTTTTTCAGTGGGGTAGGAGAGATGGCTGAAGAAAAGACCATATTTTTTATTCCTCTGTATTTTTTAATTGGATCCTTTTAAAGGAAAGTCTGTAGTAATAGCAAGCACCAAATTGAGAGATAGGAAGAACCATGCCTTCATCAAGTGTTGCTCTGTGATTTCCAATTTTAGTTAAAATTGCTCACTGCTTTAAAGTACCATCAGGGAAAATGCTCGCACAATGGTTTTTGATCCTTAGATAATGGGTTCTTCCAAACTACAAAGTAGCAACTTTACTAACCTTCAAATATTATTCTTTTCCAGGCTGTGACAAAGACATGCTGATCGACATTCTAACTCAACGTTGTAACGCACAAAGGGTGATGATTGCAGAGGCATATCAGAGCATGTATGGCCGGGTAGGGTCTCTTCATCTTGACCTATTTCTAGGACAAACTCCTGGGAAATGACAACACTCTCAGAAAACAGATACTGTTATTCTTTTCAGTCTTGCAGATTACAAAGATCTCAGACTCCACTGTATATCAGACACAGAGTTCCTATGCCTCTAACATGTTTCAAGGAATGTAAGAAAGACGTATCTATGTGTGAGGCATGTTCACACTGACTCCATCAGTCCTTTCTCAAAACTCACTCAGCTTCATAAAATCAAAGTTCTGGTGGCCTTACACTGCTGGTTGGTCCAATTAGGCTAAAAATGTTGCGCTGGAAACACCCCTGTGTCAAGCTTTAGGGAAGGCATGGAAAGGGCTAATGATCACTAGGTCAAAAAAATAAGATCTTTCCTGCAATTCCCCACAGGTCTTCACCTAACTCTCAACCAAAGTGAATTCTGTACTAGCTTTTCTTCTCACAGCATGCAGTTATAGAGACCATTAAAAAAGAATGGCAGTTAAAAATAGTTTAAGGCAATAAAACTATCCTTAGTGCTTTAAAGTAATCACATTCTAATTTCAAAGCAAGTACCATTAAAGATTCCTTTCTTTTGTTATGCATTTAAACCACAGATTCAGAACAAAAACTCTTCAGGCCAAAAGGGCCTGAATAGCAATTACTTTGTCAACTGAGCATTATTGATGAAACACTATCATAAAACTTTCTCGATAGAGTTAGCTCTTATAAATTCACTCCATCTCTAAACCTCAGTCTTTGAACAGCTATAATACAGGAATAAAGGATAGCCCTCTCTTGTAGAATAAACTAATAATCGAAGAAGCTACCACTACTAATGAAATTAGTCGAATTATGCCACGGAAGCAAACCAGTTATGCTTTTTCCCAACCCCCCCCCCCAAGTAAAACTGCTACCTTAGCTTATGTTCCAGTAACACCAGTGCTCGTTTTCTTTTGAAAGAGAATGCAAAAAACCATAAAAGTTGTAGCATTGCAAATCTAATATTGTTTTAATATGCGTACCACTAGAACAGTGGTCATTTTTCAGTATTTTTTTAACCCAAAGGTTTACATACATTTTATACATCAGGTTAGTTTAGGTTGAAGCATTTTCATCACATTCTACAAAATTACACCAGAACAGATTAAAACGATTAAGAAATGTAGTAGTTCCACTCAAGGAATGTAAAATCTATTAAGCAATTTATACTTTCAACGGTTGTAAAGTTTGTTAAACCCTACCTTCTGCTGAATAATCCATAACGCGTGGAAAAGGTTGGCTAATCACCCAATTGCACCAACGGATGAAAAGGAGTCATGCAGGCCCCTTTCCTCCAAAATATCTTTGTCATACAATCAGTTATCATGTCTTGAAAATTAGTTTTCCTCTCATATTTCTCTTTTTCCTCACTAACACAGTCTTGATTCATTTGGCACCCAGGCTAACGTGAAACTCCTAACTGATACCTGCCACCCTCGTGCCTTCCTACTCCTAACTATCCTCCATACTGAAGCCAGAATGATTCCAACTCTAGATTTCTGCTTTCTGGCTTTAGCTCCTGAATATTTATCTTGTTTCTCCCTTACATATATATCCACAGGTCCGCGGAATAAACCAAGGCCTTCCCCGGGCCAACAAAGCCTTGCTTTTTATTCTCTATTTTAAGCCCTCTCCCCCTTCTTCACACGCCATCAAATGCAGACAAACTGATCTACTTATATTTCTACAATTTATCTGTGCCTGCTCCCTTACCTTCGTTCAGGGTGTTTCATCTACTCCAGTGGCCTGACTCCCCCCCTCCCCAAGCTGCACACCTGTTCATCTCCCCAGATACTGGGCATTTCCTCACACCAGTAACCCCAAACACAGTGGAACAGACTTGTGCTGCTATTGCATTCTTTATATAACTTCCCCCTCGGTACCTAATGACACGCTAGTGAACTTGTCTGTACGTGTTTCCCTTTACCAGAGTCCAAATCCTCTAAAGTTGGAATGCATTTCATCCATCCCTCGAGTTGAGCGCAAATGTCTGTCTATCATGCCGAGATTGCTGAATTATCTTTGTTGAATGATAGTGTGAAGGCCTAGTTTTGGCTGCTCCAATAAATCTTCCCCACCTGTCTCACTCACCCTCTGCCCCGGGCTAGGTGCTGCCTTCCAGGGCCCCAGAGTTCCCTGTACATAATGGGGCCTTGTCACGCTGGGTCGTGTGGGTTTACTGTCATGTCTTGATGACTAGACTGTAATCCTCTAGAAAATCAGGGACTAGGTTATTTGCTACTACTCTCCAGAGCTTAGTCCAGGGTCTAACAAAGAAGGTGCATTTCATTTATAGAATAAGGGAATCTAAGGAATTATATTCTGCCTATTTACACTTTGTTTAAAAAAGAAGAGGGGACATCCCTGTATTATCCACTTTATACTTAATGAATAGTCATAGATTGCCTAAATTTCTCTTTTCCCTCATTCCCTGCTCTAGCTGCTGCCAGGTCAATTGGCCTGATCTTCACTTAGGGCTTCCTGATCTCCTCTGCTGTTCCCTTTGAGAATTACTTCTTCCATTTGGCCAAGGTGTCTCTTTTTGCTACCTTTCCCTTTCTGTGGCAAGATTTCCTGTATGTTAGTCTTTGATATTTTTATTTTTTATTGGTATGGATAATCAAGATTTCACAGAATTATTTTCCTAGCTGCTGAGCAAAGTGCAATTCTAGGCATGGCCCATAAATTCTTGATATTTTATATTAGTGAAGAACAGCTGAATTTCATCAACAACTTTTCCTTGCCCAAGCCACACTAATCCCTACAGTCAAATGAAAAGCCTTTTGGAATGCCTCTGATTGACATATTTATCAATATAATTAATGAGGTCATTCTTGATCTTCCACACCAAAGCAAGTACTATGCTACAGCCAGTGTAGTGAAACCAAGGGAGCAATGAAAGGCCTCTGGGGCTGAGCAGATAAACTACGCATACCTGATAAGTTTAGCAATTAGACAGTGATCCCCGAATAGGGTTCCAATGCATCACTGAAGTAATTTGTTCTTTCAGTTTTCATCTGAAACAGGGATGATCAGCTCTGGAATGTCCTGGCATCTGGAATTCCTTAAAAGTGTGGTGTTGGTTATGTAATTTAGTGCAGAGGCTAACTTGCCCTGAATCACACAAAGTTAGAACTTAAACCAAGGTATTCTGACTCTGAATCATGTCTTTCAAAGCTTCTCACTAAGTGCCTCTTGTTCTCAACTGAATGAACACCAGATTTAACAAGAGGAGATATCTATATTGCTGACTGCCTGATGTTCTTCAAGGCTTTGCTCAATGTCAGCTACTCAAAAGGGCCTAACCTGATTGCCCTGTTTAAAACTGTCACCTCCCCTGGGGCGCCTGGGTGGCTCAGTTGGTTAGGTGGAGGACTTGGGCTCAGATCTTGCAGTTTGTGAGTTTGAGCTCCTGCCTTGGGGCTCTGTGGTGACAGCTCAGAACCTGGAGCCTGCTTCAGATTCTGTGTTTCTGCCTCTCTCTCTCTCTGCCCCTCCCCCACTCATGCGCGCGCGCGCGCGCGCGCGCGCGCACGCGCGCGCACTCTCTCTCTCTCTCTCTCAAAAATAAATAAACATTTTTTAAACGATTAAGAAAAAAACTGTCACCTACCCCAAAGCCTATGCCAGCACTCCAGATCCCTTTCACCTTCTCTGCTTTTTTCTATAACAGTTACTGCCCTCTAACAAGCTACATAATTTATTAACATACTATAATTATTATTTATTGTACTCCACCTCTCCCTAGCTCAGGCCCCACAAGGAGAGGCATCTTTGTTTTGTTCACTACAGTGGCAGGCACATAGCTGGTGTTACAGACTCAAATGCATCCCCTCAAAGTTTAAATGTTGAAGCCCTACCCCCCAAAGTGGCTGTGCTTGAAGACAGGGCCTTTAAAGAGATGATCAAGGTTAAATGAGGTGATCATGGTGGGGACCTAATCCTGTAGGACTGGTGTTCTTATAAGAAGAGGAAGAGATACCAGGAGTGCACGCACAGAGGAAAGGCCATGCAAGGATATAACAGGAAGGCAGCCACCTGTAAGCCAAAAAACAAAAAACAAAAAAAAGATGCCTCTCTAGAAACCAGCCCTGCTGGTACCTTGATCTGGGACTTCCAGACTGTGAGAAAATAAATTTCTATTGTTTAAGCCACCTAGTCTATGGTAAGCCTGAGTAGACTAATGCAGTTGATACTCAACACAGAGATGTGAATGTATGAAGAGTTCAAGTTCACTCTTCAGATCCATCTTGTTCTCATAACAATTTTTTTTCCTATTAGGTCTCAGGTTCATGGTTAAAAATATTGATCTTGAATTGTCAACATACCTAGGAAGTAGCCAGCTAGAAAATTACCTTACCTACTTCAGAGGTAGAATTATCATGTCACTCGTGCCAGTATAAGTATGGTATCTTTTCCTCTATCCTCACTTTTACTGTAGAAGTGAGGGGGTGGATGTAGTTTTAGCCTCAAAAGGCTATTGAATTCATTACATAATTTATCACAGACCAATTTTATAAGCATGAATTAAGTAATTTGAAATAGTATAACTACTTTAACTTTCAAATATATAATGAGTTACATACACCCCTTTTGATGAAACTTAACTACCAGGAAAATAATTTATAATTTCAAGAAGCTTTTCTATAGAATCAGTAAAAATTTTGTCAGTTTAGAAAAACCTCTGTATATGCTTGTTACAGCCTGAACAATTATTTCTCTTGAAAATAGCATACAATCTCTGCCAGGAAGGGAGGGAAGAAGAGAAGAAAGGAGGGAAGGAGGGCGGGAAGTAAGAAGAAAGGAGAAAGAAAATTAGATACTGCTAAATCCAGGCCTAATTAGGCTTCAAAACACTCTCTAAAACAGTTCTGTAAATTTGCACTCTCACCTGCAATAAATATATAATGGCTCCCATTTCCCTCAAATCTTCATAAAACTTAAGAAGTTTGGGCCAATTTTATGGATGTAAATGGGATCTCTCCATGGTTTTAACTTGCATTTTTCCTTGATAATATATAATGTTGAGCATCTTTTCATGTTTCTTTACATCCTGGTTTCTTCTCCTTTTAAGTTAATTCTATATTCTCTGTATTTTTCTTTCAGTAGCTTGCCATTTATTGATTTGTAGCTATTTACATAATTTGGACATTAGTTATTTTTTGTGTATGTAGACTAAAAACATTTTCTCCGAATATGTGGATTAATTTCACACTATGTTGTACAATCTTGTGTCCAAAACTGTGAAAGGTATGAGACTTTAACCTACAAGATAGCAAGCTAACCAACCAAGTTAACATAGATACTGGAGACTCCTGGGTCAAAGACAAAATACAGTTTATCACTCAGAGTAATAGCAGTCACCAGAGTGTCAGAATTTTTGCAACAGTTCCCTGAGCTTTAATCCCAAAGGTCTAAGCAAAGATGACCAGATAACGCTTGCATATGCAGTGAGTTGCACTGCAGAAGAGAAGCCATGAGATCAGAAACTTCAATCAGTTTTAATGGGCAGAATGCATGGCTGCCCATTGCTCATAAGGGAAACACTATATCTCTCATGATGCTATTCACTGTATAAACATCCTTGGAAAGTTAGTCTAGAACAAAGGCTGTCAGTGCCTCACTCTGCATAACATTTAGAAACACGAGGCCTACAGAAAATTGTCTCCCAACCTCACCCCTGATTTCTATGCCATCTTCACTATTGACTTTCTTTTCTATGAACACACCAATCCCTAAACCACTCCTATTATTCTGACTAACAAAGGCTGAGACTAAATCCATCAATTTGTCTCATACAACATTTAATTATCAAAGGATTTCAAGCAACAAGGGGAGGTCAATTGGCAGTATTGATTCCAACAATGCCGCCACGGGGGTTTGAACACAATGAACTCAACCAATTCCATAAATCATCAGGACTTATCTTAAAAAGCTGAGCGGATTTTTCTTAAGTTTTAGTAATGACTTTTCCACTTGGTTTGAAATTTTTACTTAGATACAGGAGGATGTATTAGCAATGGCACAGACTTCACCTTTGCCCACAAGAAGGAAGTTTAGAGCAAGTCCATCATCCATAACAATCTTGGCCAGTGAGTTGGGGCTGTCTTCAATACCGTGTAAAGACAAAGTGGTGTGATTAGGTAGTCCCTCCCCAGATGCAAGGTTGTTGTTCTTGCTCCACCATTAGAAAAATGTCACTTTTCTTGGGGTGGCTGGGTGGCTCAGTTGGTTAAGGTCCCACTTCAGCTCAGGTCATGATCTCTCAGCTCATGGGTTCAGGCCTGGCATTGGGCTCTGTGCTGACAGCTCAGAGCCTAGAGCCTCCTTCAGATTCTGTCTCAGTCTCTTTCTGGCCCTCCCCGCTCATGCTCGCTCTCTCTCTCTCTCTCTCAAATATAAACATTAAAAATTTAAAAAAAAAACAAAATTGTCACTTTTCTTGTAGTTGTAACTTCAGCATTTTTATTATTATTTCCAACTCACATCCCAAACTTTCTTTTGGGAGGGTCAGGTGCGGGAGGGACAAAGGCATTTTTATAAAACTTTAAAAAACACACTATGTCACACAAGCAGTGTTCTCAACTTATCCTTATGATCCAAGGCTCTAAAGAGTCCAGAGATATTCTGGTGGCTGAGCTAGAATTCTTTGAAATTCTTCACCCACTTTTGCTTAGGCTACCACCCACAGTATAGACCAACCAGCACACCTTGAGGTTGACAATGTTAAGAGGAAAAAAATCATCATGCCCAGAGAACGGTCAGGGTAGAATCCCAAATTTTCAAAATTTATCTGCGTAATTATAGGAAAACTCCTGTTTCTTTCTACGCAATTCAACACTTCACTTCTGACACCAAATGTGTGGATTCTTTTCCTCGAACTAAACAATTCTAATACTAACTACCCAGGGTTACCACACACCCTACAGGGCAAGGACTGTCTCACAAAATTATCCCCCACCTCAGATGCCAACCATAAGTCCTAGATTGTCATCTATACTCTGACTGACTGGCTGTAAAGTGTAAGTTCCCACAGCCCCTCCTCAAGTTTGATGATTTGCTAGAATGGCTCACAGAACTCAGGAAAGTGCTGTGCTCATGATTACTGGTTTATTTCAAAGGACACAACTCAGGAATGGCAAAATGGAAGAGATATATAGGGCAAAGTACATGGAAAGGATGCAGAATTTCCATGCCCTCCTTGGGCATGTCACTCTCCCAGCACCTTGATGTGGTTGTCAACCTGAAAGCACCTCAAACCTCTTTAGTTAGAGTTCTTATGGAGCCTTCTTTATACAAGCACGATTGATCGAATCATTCATTGATCATTGTTGAATAAATCAGTCTCCAGACCTTCTCTAGTCCCTAGAGATCAGGAGTAGGGCTGAGGGTTACAACCCAATAATCACATGGTTGGTTCCTCTGGCAACTAGCCCCATTCTTCTAAGATCATCTCATTAGCATAAACTCAATTGTGGTTGAAAAGGGGTTACTATGAATAACAAAAGATGCTCCTCTCACTCCAATCAGGAAATTACAATGTTTTAGGAGCTCTGTGCCAGGAATGGGGGACGTAAGATAGATGATAGATGATAGATAGATAGATAGATAGATCATGATATCATAACATCCCAATAACCCTCTCCCCCCATTTCATTATGATTATTATTCAGGAGGGAAAACTGTATTCAGTGACCAACTGCCTTACTAAACTATGTACATCAGAAAGAGGTAAGGAAAACAGACTCAGAAATCTCATTGAATCAATCAGTTATCACCAATACCAGAAGCCTATGGATGGTGGAGACTATGGAAGATCCATCAAATACCTTGATTATCAGTCTACTGTTGAGTGGCTTTTGTAATAAAAACTATACCATGGTTAGACCAGGTAGTCTGGAAAGTCAAACACATGACACAGATTAGTTTCAAGGACCATAATTGTGTCCAGAGTCAGCTGATTGAACAGGGACAGCAGCGCTATCACTTGAAAAAGTGACAATAGATAAAAGGACTTCTAATAACCTCAAGAGGGGACCAAGTCAGAAGAAATACATCAGCCAAGCCCTGTGAATGATAGTTTCCTTCACAATGAATAAGGCAAATCAAGTTTGACTAGACTCACAACAGTGGCAAGCAATGGTAACTTTGGTGTCAGATACACAAAATACAACATGCCTGCTTTAGATGGTATATGTATTGTCATGTCCAGTATGATGATGGATCCAGGTAGGAACAGCATAATCTGGGCAACACAGGCTTGATTAGTAGCTGGATTCTAGTTGGTCTCATCAAGGAAAAAGCCCTTAGTGTGCAAATCTATGCAAGTGACACAAAAGTTCCTACCAGCAACCACAGTTTATTTTGACAGACTACAGCCACAAAGAAACCTTTGAGGCTTTTTCATGTGGGATCTGTACTTTCCCAAGTGTTAAACCAAAGAGATAGGCCTAACAGCCCAAGAGTGAGTAAAAAGATAAAATGTTTATCACAAATGATACTGGTCAGAACTATGAAAAAAATCTTCTTGATTTCTGCCCATGGAACACAAATTGTCCATTTTTGGTTCTTCACAGCTATTGCTGAACCATCAATAAACCAGGTCAGGACACTTAGGGCAACTGATTGAAGTCCGCATTGATTCAGCATCTTGTTTCAAGCAGCAGAGTAGGGTTAAAGTTTCCCCAAAGGAATAGCTGCCATTTTTTCATGTAAACTCATGATGCTCCTGGAGCCAGGCGGGCTGTTTTCTTCAGTATGCCATTTCCGTTCGATGAGACGTGCTGATTTCTTCCCACTTTGCTAGTCATTGAGTCCCAGTTGACCCATCAAAATGAGACTATCAGGCACAAAAGTCACAAGCCTCCATACATCAGGCATTCAATTTCTACAAGAATCCAGTAGCAAGTCAGCAAGCAACAACTGCTGCTTTCTAAAAGTGATACCCAGAAGTTGTATGAAGAAGGTGACAAGTTTAAAATGCCAAGAGGCACCTCTGGGATGCTGCCTTTTCTTGCCAGAGGTTCCCATCGGCAGACCATCTGTCACAGAGTTGTGTAGCAGATAGGAATTATTGGGGTTATAAGACCTTCCCCATATTTGCTATAGGTAGAGCACTATATGTGGCTCATTTCTTATCAAGAGCATTCTCTTTGGTACTTATCAGCATTCCCAAGAGAAACAAATAAACATAAATTCCAGCCATATTCAACAATAGATTACGGTACAGTGACATTAGCCCAAAGGACCTCAATAATAAGTTGTTTTAGTTTCCCTTTTTCCACTGCAAACCTTGCCCACACCCATCAACTGAATTTGGAGGAGACCCAAATTCAACCAATGGGTCCACATAGAATGGTTACCTTGGCAGCTATAGCCAACAAACTCATAAAAAGTTCAGTCCAGTCCTTCCATTCCCCAAAGTCCCCCAACATACTCAGACAGTCATGAACCCTTTAGTCCACAGTGGGACAGGAAGACCTTGGTCCCACTCCTAATTATTACTCTCCTGAAAGTAACAGAAGCTACGGTAGAAGGGAAGGAAAGACAAGGCACATGAGGGGATAAAGATCTGCAACAATAAGTGAGGTGTTCATTTTCGGTATGTCACCTGTGTCCACCTTGATCAAAGGAACTTCAATGTTTTTGGCCTACACAAGCTTTACATCAGGTGGGGAATTCATCACTGCTGAAACCATGTTTCAACTTTGTGCGCTCTGGACTCAGTAGCCAGAGCCACATTTCTTTCTGGCCGCAGGCACAGAATTTGGTCCTTCTGACTGGTTTGGAGTTGGCTAATCTTTGAAATGGTTTTTAATGAGTCCATCTTTGAAATGGATTCTGTAGTACATGAAGAATGGATTCTTCATGGTAACAACTCTTAAGTCTTTGCCTGTCATTAACATAAGAGCTAGGGGAATTTTTCAGGGAATTATTGTTGAGTATTTTTATTCCACCTTGCTTTATACTCCCCCAAATTAATCATCATTATGCTTTTGACGAGTTAATGCTTCTTCAGTTATATTCACAATTTTTTATTTCTTTTTTCATTTTTCTTCTAATACCTAACTCCATGTTTCTGGCCTCAATGTCATTTTTCCAAAGGACACTTTTTAGCAGTTTTTTTTTTCTAAAATCATAAATAATTATTAAATTATTTCAGTTCTTTTCCTTAGGAAGAGCTTTATTTATTTTTTTCTTCATGGTTGAATATTAACTTAGATAGCTATAGAATTCTAGGCTGAATGCTAGTCACTTTTTCTTTGGTCTTTGTAGATATAATTTTAAATTTTTTCCTAGCCTTCACTGATAACTTTTGAGAAATCCATTCTCTCATTAAGAGTTTTCCTTTATAGATTACCTTTAATTCTCTGTTTGCTTTAACAATTTTTAAAAAATCCTAATATTTTGCAGTTTCACGGTATTAGTAAATAGGTTTTATCTAAATAACTGAAGATTCACATATTATATGATATTTTAAGTAGTGTCTCCCTGGTATTGTCCACATTCTCTCCTGCTATAAATCCTATTAAACAAAAGCTTGTTCTTGCCATTCAGTCTTCCAAGTCTCTTAACTTTGTATTCATATCATCTACTTATTGCCTGTCTCTGTGGAATTTTTTAGATTTTTCCAATTCATTAATTCCAAGTCAGTTGTTTATTAGATACTCCTCATATATATTGTGTTTTTAAATTCTAAAAGCTTTTCATTTCTAGAATTTTATTTGCCATTTTTTAGTGTGATTTTTTTTCATAGTGTTCTTTCTGATTGTTATCAATCGTCTCAAATTGACAGGGTTTTAATTCTGCCATTTGTAGAGTCCACTGTCTGTCCTCCTGGAAAATTGCTTCTAAGTACATACCAGATATTTTTGTTGTGAGAACTTTTAAAGTGATGCTCATCTTTTGCAGTGAGGTTTTTTTTTTTTCTCCCCCCTGAAGAGTCAGAGAATCTCTCTAGATTTGTCTGGCATTTGCTTCTTCCTGGCGTCCCAGGAGAATCACCAGCCCTGGATCAACTTTCATGATGATTTCTCTTCATGGAGTTCTCAGCCCATCGGGTACAGTAGAATAAATTTAAAAGTCATGCCCAAGGGAGACACAGCTCTATTATTTTGGATTCTCAAGGAAAATATCCTTCTTCTTAACCCAGACAATGAAAGGTGAGCTTTCTGCTCATCTTCCAATGTTGAGTGCTGTTTTTTTTTTTCCTAGTTCATAGTTTAACTGAAGGTATAATCCTTTGAGGTTCCCAACCTCATAGAGGTTTCAGACTTACTTAGTTCCTTGTATTACACTGGCCCCATAAATGCTCTCCTGTCCTCATATAATGTTCCACACTGAGCACTGAAATCCAAAACAAATAGTTCTCAAAAACAATCTCTATTCTCCCAAGTCACCTGCAAAATCATCTCCAAGGGTCAGCTGATTTGCTTATCCTCTGGTTTTCATTTTATCCCCTGGATTTTACACCCAGGGGTTTCTTTATTCTGAAATCAAGCATACTTAAAACAGTGTGTGTTATTTTTTTATTGTGGTATTTAGAGGGGAGGGTTTTAGCTTTAATATACTATGTTTCTCCAGAAGACCAAAGCATTATCATCATTAACAGATAAAAATTAGCTCAAATTTCCAATGAAAATTGAATCATTAAGTAACTATGAAAACATCTATAAAAGAATATTCACTTACTATTAGGATGATGCAGCTTACATAAATGTTTTTATAATATAATATAAAACCATGTGAATATTTACACAATGAATATTGGGGTAGGTAGAATTGAATATTGGGCACACTTTATATAGGCTTACATCACTGAGTGTTTAAAGAGCAAGTATCCTTTTTTACGATAAGAGTAAAAGGCATATAAGTTAAAAGCATATAAAAATGTTCCCCTGAGCATATTCAGACAAGCAAAATGTTAGTCATCTGTCTACTTCTTGCCCCTGATTACACATAATTATGTAAAGGCGTGAAGAACAAGGAAGAGGAAACTGCCATTTCACTTCTAGTTTAAATGGAGTGGTCAGAAGAGCTGCACCATGGGTAATCTACAGTTTCATCAGTAGCACAGAACAGCTCAATTTGAAAAGCAAGTAGTCATTAGCTTAATGCAAGGCCAAGCTGTGATTCCCACAGAGTCCCTTTAGGGCAAATCTTTGGCAAACACGAAAGCAGAGGCAGTCAGGCTGAGGAAAGTAACACTCCAAAGGTTGCATCCACAAAGTTATTTATATAACTCCAAGCCAGAATTTAAGGCTTTAATTAGAGCACCTATTTGAAGGCTCCTCTTTGAACACGCAAAGTTTAACTATTTAAACATATTATTCAATATTTATTTTCCCCACGGAAAGTAATCTCTCCTTCCAGATGTCCTGATGATATCATACAATTTCTACTACGATAGCACTTAGCACATTTTGCATAGCAAAGTAATTGTAATTTCTGTGTTTCTGCCCCTCCACTAAATAAAACTGCTTGAGGAGAGGGACTTTGGCTTGTTCATCTTTGAATGGCCAAGAATGACTCCAAACAAATAATTCTTGAATTATAAGTGGTCCTCATTCATTTATCCATTTTATAACAATTTGTGTAAGTTCTTAGTCTGTAGCAGGCACATTCTTAGGGGCTGGTGAAGTAGCCATGAATAAAAAAGACCAAAAGCCCTGCCATAATGGAGCTTATATTCTACCTGGGTGAGACAGATTTAAAAAAAAAAAAAAAAAAAGGGTAGTAAAATGTGTCATGTTAGAAAGTAACAGTGCTATGGAAAAAAAAAAAAAAAAAAAAAAAATGAAAGCCTGGTAAGAAATATAGCAAGTGCTGGGGAAACCAGGTTTAATTTAAAACAGTGTGACAAAGGCAAGCTTCATTAAGAAGTCAGGGAAGGGTGAGCCACATGAAAGAACATTCAAGGAAGAGTGAAGGGCAAAAGCAAAGGCCCTGAGGCGGAAATAGATCTGTTATTAATCTGAGATCAACTACACAAAAGCAGTTGTAGTTTATCCTGGAGTATAGAGTGGGAAAGGGCATTTCCAGCAGAGGAGTGACTGATCTGATTTGTATTTTTACAGGATCACACTGTCCTGTGTGTTGAGGGGAGACTGTCAGGGGCAAAGACAGAAGGGAAACTCATTTGGAGGTTATTACATTAACACAGGGCAGTGGGGATTGTGGTCTGGATGAGGTCTGTAGCAGTGAGGGGTGGTAAGAAATCCTCCATTTCGAGACAATAGAATTTACTGACAATTGGATATTATTAAAAGTTGTGGGAAATACAATATAACAGATAAAATCTGATGTGGAAAGAGAGAGACAGAAAGGAAGAGGAAAGAGTGGGAGACAGTCTGGTATTAGCCATTTTGATCCGCAGCAAATTATTTAATAATTTTTGAAGAAAAGACATTTTTTTCAGTACCTAATACGTGCCAGAAAAAAATTTAAGGATTTCACTTGAGTTAAATATTTTTATACTTGGATCTACCCGTGAGTAGATGCTGTTATTTTCACTTTACATATAGGGAAGCAGACACAATGACGTTAAGTAACCTACTTGCAATCTCACAGCTGCTACTTTCCACAGCCAGGATTCAAACCTAAATACTTTACCTCCAGAGCTGGTAGACTCTAATGGCATTATATGATGTCTGATACTGTTTCTTTCACTGAAATTATATAATTTCATTGACATCTTTTATACAATCCGTTTCGATAGCCATGTCACGCACGTGCTCGCTTGTATGCACACCTGAGTTACGCAACAAAGATATGCCAGCGCCATCTAGTGGCCCTACTAATCTCAGTTTGCAGTGGAATGCGTACATCTGGGTTCAGTATTACCATAGGATGGCATAATATGTAAAGTAACCGAAGATGTTGTTATAAATATTTGGGAAGGATGGTGATCAAAGAAATGTAACTAAAGATTAAATAAAGTACTTGCCTGCAATACCCAAGTGATTATCAGCTTGAACATTGACTTTATCCTTTACAAATAATCAGTAGGATAGGGTCTTCTCTAAATGAATGAGCATTCATTCATTTATTCTTGCACTTGTTTATATATTCGTTTATAAATTATATATACCATATACTCTGAACATCATATACTCAGTACTGTGAGATAGATAGATATAGAGATAGATAAATGAATTTAGTAAAATTTATGTGAAAGTCCATGTCCTGACAGACTTTGGCGAGAAATGAATGCATATAATATAGTCATGAAAATCTGGTATAATAAATGAAAAGCTAGAGAAGTTTTGGCAAAGAAATAATCAGCTTCACTTAGAGTTATAGAAAGGCCCATAAAAGAGATAATGCTAATGTTTCTACCTTTCCATCAACTGCCAAGTACCAATATCTTCTCACAATAAAAGTATATTACATTGACCCGTTTGCATTTAAACCTTCAATGCACTGCCGCTACATTTAAAAGTTCATAAATACTACATTTACCACCTATATGATATGTTCATCACCTTGCTGATATATCACTAGTGGCTTTCTATGGCCTACATAACATGGAAAAGGAGACAAGAAGGCCAGAATGGCTGATATCAAATCCTGGCTCCATCACTTACTTGTTTAGCTACGTGAAACTTGCTACTTAAGCTCTATGTGCCATGATTTTCTCACCTATATCATGGGATGTTTATACTTCCTATTTCATAGGGTTGTTGCAATGAGTTATTACAATTATTCTAATACTCAGAATCCTGTCTGACAGAGAGTAAACATTAAATCTTAGTGGTTAATACAATCACCACACTCCTCTGTTTAAATCTCCATTCTTAGGACCTTTTCTCTCTGAACTAGAAGGCATATTGGAATAACTGACATCCAAAGTGTCTTTTAAAACATTGAGATTTCAAATCAGTTCAATGTTTGTTGAGAGCTAGAGTTAACTGCATTATGTCCTGTTTTTCTCCATTTCAGTAATGTTCAGTTGGAATAAAAGAACAAGCATCCTACCTTCAGGCAGGTTGTTACATTACTCATCCAAAGAGCTTTTCAAACTCTTCCTCTCACCTAGGATTCTCATATGGCCCCCAACCCCAGCCCAGTTAAAGAATCATTGTTTTATGGCACCAGCATTAATGATGGGTGTATAATTCTAGTGTGGAAAACAATGCTAAAAACTATTAAATAAGATGACAATTTGAAACTGGGTATTAACTAGTATGACACACAAATAGATTAGAGGATGTATTTGAAAGAGTTAAATAAATGGGAGCTTTAGAAAACATTCTTTTTGTAGATGCCAAAATAACATGTTAAGATAAAATTTAAAATCCACAATATTGAGGCACAAGTTATATAAAATACTCATTTCAGTACACTTTGATGAGTTCTCACTCACGTCCCCACAAGCACTATCAAAATATAGAGCATGTCTCACACCCCAAAATTTTGTTTCCCCCGCTTTGCAGGCCATCTTCTGCTAACTTCTTGCTCACAGCACCAGCTGTGATCTCTTCTGATTTCTTCTCTTTTCTTGTATTTGTAGATTAACTTTGTCTTTCTAGAACTTTTATAAGTAGGATCATGTAATATGTGCTCTTTTGTGTCCAGATTCATTTTCTCAGCACATAGTTCTTAACATCCATAGATGTTGTAAGACTCTTGGTTCATTTCCTTTTTATTGCTGAGTATTATTCCACATATGTATATGCCAATATTTGTTTATCCATTCACCTGTTGAAGGACATTTGGGTGATTTCCAATTGGGGTTGTCATGAATAAAGCTGCCATAAACATTCATGTTCTGAACTCATAAACTTTAAATTTATTTGTTAATGCTTCGAGTGGATTTCATGCAGTTTATATTTATTAGAAATTACAAGAGTTCTAAAGTGGTATACTCCTACCAGTATTAATATGATAGTTCCAAATGATCCACATCCTTGCTAATACCTGATATCATCAGTCTTTGTAATATTAGCCACTGAAGAGAACGTGTAGTGTTATCTCATTGTGGCTTTAATTCCTATTAGTCTAATGACTAATGTTAAGCATCATTTTATGGGTTTATTCCCCAATTGTTTATTTTTTTTTGGTTAAGTATCAGTCCAAATCCCTTGTGAGTATTTTTATCAGATTGTCTTCTTATTATTGAGTTTTAAGAAATTTTTATACCCGCTGGGCACAAGTCTTTTGTCAAATATGTGAGTGACACCTGTGATCTTCTTAGAAGAATTGAAGTTTTTATTTTGACAAAGTCAAATTTATCATGTTTTGTTTTGTTTTGTTTTGTTTTGTTTTCATTTATGGGTTGTTACTTTTATGTACTGTCCAAGAATTCCTTGCTACACCGACTCAAAGATTTGTTCCTATGCTTTCTCCTACAAGCATTAGAGTTTTAGCTTTTCTTTTTAGGTATATACCTCTTGCATAACATACACGTAGTAAGAGCAGGTATCTTTGCCTTGTTCTCAGTCCTAGGATATGAGCATTCATTTTTCATTACTAGGCTTCATCTCATTTTTATAAATGCCCTCTATCAATTTAAAATCCCCTCTATTCATTCTTCCCTAAGAGTTTCTCTTATGTTTATGTGTTAACCTTTTTCAAATGCCTTTGCTACACCCATTGATACCATCATGCAGCTTTTCTCCTTATACTGCTAAAATGAGGAATTGTATTTATTGATTTTCAAGTGTAAACTGAGCTTGCATTCCTTGGACAAATCCTACTTGGTCATTACATATCATTCCTTTGACATATTATACATACTGATGGATTTAATTTATAAAATTTGGATATACCACATTTTTTTTTGCATCTGTGTTCATAAGGGATATCAACATGCAATTTTCTTTGCATGTGAAGTTTTTGGATTTCGGGATTAGAGCAATACTGGCCACATAAAATAAATTGAGAAGTCATCTTTCATCTATCATTGCTACAAGATTTTGTGTAGAGTTGATTTGATTTCTACCTTAAATGTCTGATGGATTTTATTAGTGATTGCACCGGGGTCTAAAGATTGGCAAGGTGGGATTAATTATGAACTTAATTTCTTTAATTAATATAAAGAAATTCAGATTGAGTACAAAGTTCTGCTTGAGTTTTCTTTGATAATTTGTATATTTCAAGAAATTGGCACATTACAACTAGTTTTAAAATTTAGTGGCATTCAAATGTCCATCTACTGATGAGTGGAAAAAGAAGATGTGGTATATATATACAATGGAATATTACTCAGCAATCAAAAAGAATGAAATCCTGCCATTTGCAACAACATGGATGGAACTAGAGTATATTATGCTAAGCGAAATAAGTCAGAGAAAGACAGATATCACATGATTTCATTCTTATGTGGAATTTAAGAAGCCAAACAGATGAACATAGGAGAAGAGAAGCAAAAATAAGATAAAAACAGAAAGGTAGATGAACCATAAGAGACTCTTAAATACAGAGAATAACCTGAGGGTTACTGGAGGGGTGTTGGATGGAGGGATCGACTAAATGAACAAGGGACATTAAGGAGGATGTTAGGATGAGCACGGATGTTGTATGTAAGTGATGAATCACTAATTACTATTCCCGAAGACAAATAAATTAATTAATACAATTTAATGTTATTAAATTGTTCATAATATTTCTCTTTTTTTCCTTTGTCTGTAGTATTTGTACAAGCCACTCTTACAGGGGCGCCTGGGTGGCTCAGTCGGTTAAGTGTCCGACTTTGGCCCAGGTCATGATCTCGCGGTCCATGAGTTCAAGCCCTGCGTCGGGTTCTGTGCTGACAGCTCAGAGCCTGGAGCCTGTTTCAGATTCTGTGTCTCCCTCTTTCTCTGACCCTCCCCTGTTCATGCTCTCTCTCTCTGTCTCAAAAATAAATAAACGTTAAAAAAAGTTTAAAAAAAAAACCAAAAACAAGCCACTCTTACATTCCCAATATTGATATTTTGTATTTTCTTTTTTCTCTTTTTAAAAAAAGTTTTAATGTTTATTTTTGTGTGTATGTGTGTGAGAAAGAGAGAGAGACAGAGCATGAGCAGGGGAGGGGCAGCGAGAGAGGAGACACAGAAGGCAAAGCAGGCTCCAGACTCTGAGCTGTCAGCACAGAGCCCAACATGGGGCTCGAACTCAAGAACCGTGAGATCATGACCTGAGACAAAGTCAAACACTTAATCAACTGAGCTATCCAGGCACCCCTCTCTTTTCTTAATCAGCCCAATTAAAATTTTATTAGCATTACTGATCTTTTTAGAGAATCAGATTTTGATTTTATTAACAGTTTCTAGTATTTAGCAATTTTTTGTTTTATTGGGTTCTGATCCTGTTATTATTTTCTTTGTTCTTATTCTGAATTTAATTTACCCTTTCTAGTTTTTGTTTTTTTGATGTGGAATCTTGGATCATTCATTTCATATGTTTTTCTTCTAATGTAAATATTTAAAGCTAGAAATTTACTGTCAAACACTATCTTAGCTGCATTCCACAAATTATAACATGTGCATTTTCACCTTCATCAAATTGAAAGTATTTTCTAAGTTCCTTGTGATGATGTATTATTTGATCCTTACATCGTGTCGAAGTATATTTTTTAATTTCCAAATATTTCAGATTCTCTAGATACATTTTTATTGTTAGTTTTGAAGTTAATTGTGTTGTAATGAGAGAACAAATTCTTGAAGAGGTACATCACAGGCCACATTGAAGGAAACATCTCAATCATGTGCTAGTCCAACTAGCCAGGACTTGATTACTGGGAAGGAGCTATAGGTGGGCATGGGAGAGGGCGAACAGGCAGAGGATTGAGAAAGCAAAGAAAGCCTGGCCAGGACAGTATAGTCAGGGAGTTAAACTCTCTATTTCCATGTCTAGGACAGAAAGCATGATCTTAAGGGCAAAGTTGAAGTTTGAATGTAGCTTGTCCAGACCCTAGTCCCACTCCTACTTGACTTCATCCTTAAAACACTTGTGCAAGGTAGACTTGACTTGAAGGTGAGGAAGAGGAAGAGTGATTAAAATTACTTAGTAATTTTTAAATAAAAAAAGTTATTCGATCTGTTGCAGACTCTCATAGATCCCCTACATGAATATTTGATTCCTTTTTTAAAAGATTTTTTTTTAATCTGGAAGAGACCATTAAGAAAAGAAGTATTGTATCCTAGATTTTTAAAATAACAAAATGATGGGAAATTATTTATGGAAATAATTTTAAGGGCACAGGCCTCTTTATATAAAATATACTACATTTTAAATTTGTAAGGGGTTGAAATTAAAGTTTAGAGAGCTAGTTTTTTTTAATCCAAAATCTGTTTATTGGGATAGTTCCCCACTCATGTTGACTCAGGGTGCATTTAGTGCTGCTTCAATCTGAAGGAGCATCCTTCTATGAGCCTTGCTTTTCCTCCTGTCGGCTGGCACAGGACGGTGGAGCAGTCCACACATAGCACCACCGTCTGCGTGTGGCTGAACACGGTGGTGATTTTGTAGCACCCTGGGCACTTCGCGTCCATGAAGTAGGAGTTGGGGCTCTGCACCAGGAGCTTCTTCTTGTGTTTTCTTCTCCTCTTCCGGGGACGGGTGCAGGAGGTCCTTCGCAAGGGGCATGTTCTCGTGGGCAGGTCGTCACCGCCGGAAAGGCTAAAATAGCTAATATTTTAATCAAGATTTGTATCTCTTGATGATGCACATTGAAAAAAAAAAATCTTCATTTTAAGAAGCCATAATTATTTGTTGCATTAATGGGACACAGGTTTAGAGTTCCTTTGTCACCAAAAGCTTCCATGGTTCCTGAGTTCCCACAGGAGCCAAGATCCAGTTATCACGTAATTCTGTGCTATAAAGTCTAGTTTAATACCCATCTTCTCCTCAAGTGGATCTTTCAGTCTCTACAGATTGACTTATTCATGCCCCATAGGAAAACACCGATATACAGGTACAAGGATTTCCCCTGCAGGCTCTGCATTTTTCTTTTACTGACTGACTTACCTTCCTGAATGTGGATTAGTCAGGGTTCTGGAGAGAAACAGAACCAACAGCATATGCATATATGCACATACCTGCTTGATAGGTGGCATTAGTAAGACTCCCTACCGGACAAGTCTGGGAAGAGCATCTGCCACACCTGGGGCACCAGGTGTTTATCCTCTCAGGAATCTCCGATTGGCTCTTGGCTCTTTTAAAACTCTGAGCTCCCGGGATGGGGCTCTCTCTCTGGGAAGAGTGGTATGGCCATAGCGCCGCAGGCCTCTCTCTGCCATTCTCCCAGCCACCCCTGACACTCAGCAAATCCCAGCGCATCCTGGGCCCGCCCCTCCATCAGGATCCACACTTCCTCCTCCCACCTATGAAAGAAAGAAAAGAAAGAAAGAAAGAAAGAAAGAAAGAAAGAAAGAAAGAAAGAAAGAAAGAAAGAGTGTATCTCTCTGTCCCTCAGTCCCTCTCCCACACTCACTCTCTCACTGTCCAAATCATGTAGGACCTTATAGCAATGTCATGGAGCTCAATATTTCTTGTAACAGTAATGGAAAACTGTTCAAAGAGAGCAAGGTAATCTCTGTCAATCTAAAGAGAGATTTTTTTTAAGGAATTAGCTTACATGATTGTGGTGACTGGCAAGCTCAAAATCTGTCCGGTAGGCCACCAAGCTGGGGACTCAGGGAAGAGTTGGCAGTTCAATTTCAAAGGCAGTCTGCAGGCAGAATTCTCCCTTCTTTGGGGAATGTTAGCCTTTTTCTATTAAAGCCTTTAACTAACTGGATGAGGGCCACCCATATTTTGGAGACTAATGCTTTACTCATCTACCAGATATGTTCACACAAAACCTCTAGAATAATGTACGACCTAAAATCTGGGCACTGTGGGCCAACCAAGGTGACACATAAAGTTAACCTTACAAATGGCTTCTCCATCTCCTGTCACAGTGCTACATGTCCTTCCTTGTCTAAACGTAACTTGGTTCTGTAATCCTATAAATCCATTCTGATCTCTTACCTGAATTCATCTAATTGTTTTGTACTACTGCTTTAGGATCTTATAATGTGAAAAATGATATTGAAAGCCTTAGAAAATGTATTAGCTCACATTTTTACTTATGTTACCTCTGGGTTTGTGGAATATCAATCTCCTTGAAAACAGAGACTGTGTTGCAATTCTCCAGCACCTACCACTATGTCTGGGAAATGGTATTAAATCAAACAGTATTGAATAACTGCAATCTTTCACTCAAAAAAATTTATTGAGCTCTTGTGTGCATAAGAATATAAGTTTCACAAGCTCATATGTTTATATATATTCTATTCTTTGATATAGCCCCAATACCTAGAAGAAAGCTTGGCTCACATCACCTTAACAACTATTTGGTAAAGAAATTAGAAATAGTCACTGGTGCATAATGAGGGAATTAAATTGAATATAAGTTTCACGGAAGGGGAGATCTTATGCTTCTTGTATATACTCCAAGCATCTGACACAACTCTGGGCATTTATTAATTGCTCATTAAATGAATTGCATTGACCCTAGCAAAAATTCAATAGATTCTCTGCATTACTGGTTACCAACTTATGGATAAATGCTTTATTTGCTAAATAAGAAAATCCACAATCTAGGAATGATGTTGTCAGATTATACTAAATAAAATGAAAATTATGACTATTTTGTTTTTATTGTAACAAAGCTTATTATGTCTTATTGGCAGCTTTTGCTTGAATCTATTATTGAATCACCTCAAAACTAAAATATTGCATATTTTTAAAGTACAACTGAATATACTCTATATATTTTAGCAAGAAATGTTAAGTTTTAAACATCTTTCAGATATGTTTGTAACCCTACAAAAAATGCATTTAACATTCACATTTTTAAACAGCCAGTCTACACTAATAAAATAAAAGTGAAAATTAAAATGATCAATTTTATACTTCTATAATCTGTATTCCAAGAACTAAAATTCAGCATGCTTGTTTTTCTCCTGAAGTGTTTAACTTTCAATATTTTAAACAAATGTATTACCGTGGCTATTTGATGAAAGTTCTTAGATTACTCAATTCATTTACACAGCTTTTTGGCAATAGTATAACCATGAACTCCTGCTAATAGATACTGCTTCAATGATAAAATAAAATGTATATTTTATTTAAGGACTAATGTTTCATTAATTCCATATAAGAAAACTAAGAACTCTCAACTATAATGTTTTTAGTTTCAAATTTTACTTATTTTCATAATGAGATCAACACAGAAGTTGGGGCTGGGATTAGGGAAAGATGATCATTTTGTATTTACATGACTAGAATGTCCATGTATATGACCTCTCATGCAGAGATATGATTACATAAGACACTTTCAAACCCATCAAGTCCATCCACTCCTGTAATGCAAAACCAGGCTTCTTACTATGTGAAATGACATAGGAAAGGACATCTTAGTAGACTTTCTGCAATTATCCCATTTCTCTTGTAAAGTTAGTACCTGATATAATAAAAGTATTTACTTTTCCACCCATAGGACCTAATTGGTGACCTGAAGGAGAAACTTTCAGATCACTTCAAAGATGTCATGGTTGGCCTCATGTACCCGCCACCTTCTTATGATGCTCATGAACTCTGGCATGCCATGAAGGTACTATTCTGATACAAAAATATACCTGTAACAAGTGCAGGGCAATATTTCAGTAGAGAGGGAACTGCCCTGTGATGTTCCTGTATGTGATCAGGAGTGGGGGAGAGAATATCTGAGCAAAAACAAAACAGTGAGGGGCGCCTGGGTGGCTTAGTTAAGTGGCTGGACTTCGGCTCAGGTCATGATCTCTGAGTTCGCGAGTTCGAGTCCCGCAACCGGCACTGTGCGGACGGCTCAGAGCCTGGAACCTGCTTCGGATTCTGTGTCTCCCTCTTTCCCTGTGTGTCTGTCCCTCCCCAGCTTGCACTGTGTCTGTGTCTCTCAAAAATAAATATACGTTAAAAAATAAGTAAGTAAGTAAGTAAATAAATAAATAAATAAAACAGTGACGATGCTGTGCTCAGGTGAAGTGACCCTGTTAGGAAGAGAGGGCTTCTAGAGCCCAGGAGCTTGGATCAGCCTATTCTTTTGCTGCACAAACTCAGATTCACTGACCCAGCTCTATGCTGAACAACGAAAAAAACCCAAAAAAACAAAATAAGCCTCCAGGGCTGTCCATATTTATCTCTCCCTAGTACACATTCATATATTAAGCAAAAATGTTATAAAACATGTGAACCTCTTCAAACTATTTGTAAACATTGGACTAAGTAAAAGTGGGATACTGAGTCAGAGACAAAATATAGATGATATCTTTGTTTATTTTTGTAACCTCAAGTTACTCCTTTCCAAAAACTATTGCTCAAAAGTATAAAACTTTTTGGGGCACCTGGGTGGCTCAGTCAGTTGAGCGTCTGACTTAGCCCAGGTCATGATCCCGCACTTGGTGGGTTCAAGCCCCACACGGGGCCCTGTGCTGACCAGCTCAGAGCCTGGAGCCTGCTTCAGATTCTGTCTCCCTCTCTCTGCCTCTCCCCCACTCTGTCTCTCTGTCTTCCAAAAATAAATAAATAAATATTACATTTTTTCTTAATTTAAAGTATAAAACTTTTACTTCTGAAGAATTATAATAATTCTTTACAGAAAAGTCATTTCCGTGAAATAAATTGACTACAGATTTGATAGAGACTTTGTTGGCTAGGGATTGGGTACAAAAGGCTTTTTAACATCTTCCAACTGCTGATATTAAACACCTGCAGAACCATTGCAGTCATTCCAATACAATTCCTGCCAATGACCAGATTATGCAGTCTGCAAACAATGTGTGACAGGAGACAGGAAAGGGGAAAAATTAAGGGAACTTGGATTTTGGCCATCATATTTGCAGATGAGAATAGACATTGTATAAAATTCATATGAATTTCAACTAATCGCTTTTTTGAAGTTGCATATGGCAATTCCTACCTCTTGCAAAATGATGTGACCACAACTATAAGAAGGAAGTCATATGTTACTGTTTAGATAAACTGTTACATTTTATCAATATTACATGGAATGGTAAGGATTTCTAACATTTTCTGGAATATGTGTTGTTTTTATGACAACAGAGAAAAATCAGAGAAAAAATCTGTCCATATAGCTGTAAGAGACCATAAAAAGCACCCAGCCTAATGTTTAGACCAATAGTACAAAATTTCACATTTAGGGAGAGGCAGGGAGTGGTCCCTGAAGTATCTTTAGGAAACTAGGAGACCCAGGTTCTAATTTCAGTTATCCAAAGAATGATATTCTAGCAGCAAAAATATCAGTGCCATGAGCCTTGTTCAAACATCTTTTTCCACATTATTTAGAAAGTCCCATGTTGTTTTATTCTAAATGAAGGAATAGGATTTCAGATAATAATATCTCCTCAGGGTCAAGCAGCTAGTGAATAGCAGAGCCAGAACTGAATAGGACCTATCTTTATCCCAAACATCCTTTCTTTCCTCTCTGCCATCTCTCAGAATATCAGGAATGTTGTAAATCTTTATTATACATAAGATGCACTATTATTCCCAATACAAATGCCTTTATATTTCTCTCTTTCTCTGTATGACAGGGAGCAGGCACTGAAGAGAATTGCCTCATTGATATTTTAGCTTCAAGAACAAATGGAGAAATTTTCCAGATGCGAGAAGCCTACTATTTGCGTAAGGAAATATACATACGTGCATATATTTTACACACACGTAAACTTCATATTTTTCAAATAACACACAAAATATTTCAGTTTATGTGTTTTAAAGTTTTTTTGTAAGACACTCTTAAATTTGATATATCACTTACTCAAGACCAATCAACTCACTGAGTAAAACTGATGATTATATTACCAAAAATGAAACAATTCTCTGCACAATCAAGTTAAGCAAAGTTTCCAGGAAAAGAACTACAAGTTTCTATGAGGTGAGTGCTTACATTAATACAGGTAAATGCCAGCACTGTGGTTCAGGAGCATTTTATTGCTTACCCTGAAGAGACCAGGTATATAGACGAAATAAGGCTAAGTTCAATGAGCACTTAGCAAATTCTACAAATATGGGTAACTAGTTCACTTTGCATAAATCTCATCATCACTGTGATCTATCACAAAATCAAATTTCTACACATTTTAAGAGCAGATAAGCTAATTATTTTTTTAAAAAGAGCTAATGCTTTAAATTGCATTGCTTCATGTATTGCCTCACATTGAATATCAAGAAAATATTCTAGACAGTCAGCTCTGTTGCATTTGAACAAAAACAAGGGGTATTTCCCAGTGGGAATGAAGTAAGAACCTTCACTTAAAATACTAAAATGAGGGGCATTTGCGTAGCTCGGTTGGTTAAGCGTCCAATTCTTTTTAATTTTTTAATGTTTATTTATTTTTGAGAGAGAGAGAGAAAAAGACAGAACGTGCGCAGGGGAGGGGCAGAGAGGGAGGGAGACACAGAATCGGAAGCAGGCTCCAGGCTCCAAGCAGTTGGAACACAGCCCAACATGGGACTTGAACCCACAAGCTGTGAGATCATGACCTGAGCCAAAGTCGGAAGCTTAACCAAAGCATACGATTCTTGATTTCAGCTCAGTTCATGATCTCACCAGGTGAGCTCTAGATTCATGAGTTGGAGCCCTGCGTTGGGGCTCTGAGCTGACAGTATGGAGCCTCCTTGGGATTATCTCTATCCCACTCTCTCTGCCTGCCCCTCCTCCTCCCCCGCTTGTACTCTCTCAAAAATAAATAAACATTTTTTTACATATTAAAACGAGACAGAGCACCTGGGGAAAGTGCTGGGCTGGGTAGCAGTTTATGGAAATAGAATGCATAAGAGCAAATTTTGAGAATTAGAGAATGTGAAATGACTTTCAATAGTGTTTTTCAATTTTGGAATAAAGATAATCGTTTTTTTAAGAAAACAGACCTGTGCCTATGCTACTGTTAGTTACCACATTTCTTTGGAGAACTGTTTAGAAAATTGGCTTCAAGACAAAGAGATGTCAACAGATCGATTGTATTTCCTGTGCTTTCCACCCACAACTGGGGCAATAGCATTAACTTATACAAAGCACATTGTTATGCGGTTCTATAATAAATCATACCTTTAACATGGAAGTTTTTTTCCCCAGAATACAACAGCAACGTTCAAGAGGACATTTACTCAGAGACCTCAGGACACTTCAGGGATACTCTCATGAACCTGGTCCAGGTATGAAATTCAAAAATTCACACCATTTTGCATTATTAAAAAATATATGTTTCCTTTTCAAAAAATAGAACAGAAAACTCCAGTTTAACAATAAATTCTGTATAATAATGTTTACTTAATGCCAGCTAAATTCCAACCACTATAATAGAAACTTGATTTGGATATAGAAATAAACAAATATGAATAATATACCATTTCTATTCTCAAAAAAATCTACTACATATAAGATGTTATGATTATAGAAATATACATAAGTACTTATACCTTATAAGGTAGTTAAAAGATTTAAAATATTAGTTACAATTATAATTCTAATGAGAAATTATAATTCTATTTCTATTTTTTTATTTTAAAAAAAATTTTTTTAACGTTTATTTATTTTTGAGACAGAGAGAGACAGAGCATGAACGGGGGAGGGGCAGAGAGGGAGGGAGACACAGAATCTGAAACGGGCTCCAGGCTCTGAGCTGTCAGCACAGAGCCCGACGCGGGGCTCGAACCCACGGACCGTGAGATCATGACCTGAGCTGAAGTCGGACGCTTAACCGACCCAGCCACCCAGGCGCCCCTATTTCTATTTTTTTAAAGCTACTAAACAGGTTGGGTGCATACTAACTTCTGAGGTCCTAGTATAGCCTAGTAGTAGCATGTTTCTCACTTAATAACTACAAAATACTGTAATATAAATATTCTTATAAGCATTTTATAAATAAAAGATGTCAAACAAAACCTACTAGGTTCTAGCTCTCTGTCTAAAGAGCTAATAAGTAGAAATCCAGAATTTGAATTTATTTCTATAGACTCACACATGCCAGCATCTGATCCTCAGCTCTACCTCAGAAAATTCCGTGGTATTATACATGAACACAAAGGAATACTGCTTCAAGTTAAAACTTGACACATTTTATTTTTATCTACTGACTAAATGGTATTATTTCTATCCAATTAATATTTCTTAAAAACATCCCACACATTAGCATTGTAACAATAATAATATTTTTAGATATAATTAACCTTTGTCTTATATAATCTGTCATCCAATTCAGCAAAGGCACTCAGGAACGTAAAGAGAATCAATATTCAGTTCTTTACTAACAAAAGAAGAGCTAGATGTCCAAACTGGAAAAAGTGTCTTAGGAACCAGTATTTTGGCTTGGTTTTACGTCATATGAGTGTGTGTGTGTGTGTGTGTGTGTGTGTGTGTGTGTGTGTGTGTGTAATGAAGCAAGCATTTCTAAAATCCCGAAACTTCTCTCTTTATGTCAAGAACATAACTGAGTAGTCAGTAGCTAGCATAAAATTTCACCAAGAACTGTAGGTAGATAGGCTTTTTTACATGGGGATGTAAAATTAAGAAAAAATTCCATTGTCTTTAATGATAAAAGAATAAATGATAGCCCTTCTAGGGAATAAAGGTGGAAGAATGATATGTAGAAAGATGGAGAAAGACCCAAGAGGGAGAAGAGTAGGGTAAGAATGCTGCCTGAGGTCCTTCAGGAGTCCAAGGCCCCACACACTCAGGAGGGGAGTCAGAATCATCAGATGAAAATATGGGATGGACCATGGAATGTCCTTTCTTCCTTTTCTCTGAGCCACTCTGGTTTCAATTGCTTTTATGAGTTCCTGGAAATTTTTTTAGCCTCAACATTTTATGGCCACTATTGCCAAACTCTGAGATGTTCTTCCTTGCCCTTTGTCCTGTTCAGGTTTATCTGAAGTGGTGCTGTGGAGTATATCCTCCGTGAGGCTTATATCTCTTTCACATTTCAGTTTTGGCAAATGTAGACATCTAACAGTTTGTTTGCAGCTTGAGTAGCACACTTTTCTTTAATCTGGATTTACGATGTTTTGGGAAATGTAAATCTCTAAGAAACTTGGAAGAAGTCTAATGTAATTGATTCCAGTGAATACTGTATACCACTTAGCCATACCAGAACTTCTTTCCTAGACCTATTTCTTTGCATCCTTGCACTCTCCCTGACCATGCCTCTTGTTTTTCACAACTAAAAGCCAGTTCCTTGGAAGTCCTCTCAGATAACATATTTAGTCAGATACATGCTGCAGGGCTGAGTCTTAACAGGTGTTTGCTTTTCAAATCTTCTTCAGGTCCCAGCTTACATTGCTTGGAATCAGTGGTTCCCCCTTTTAACTGTTAGGGACACCAAATATCTGGACTTTCTCTCTACCTCTTTTATTTCAGCTTGCAAACCAGGCAATTATTTGCTGAGCTCATCTCTTTCTTGTAATACATGGCCAAAAGCATACAGTAAATGACAGTTATCAAACTCACATGAAGACCAGAACGGGCTCTCTTGATCAGCTTACAGCTCTCCTCCAAAAAGTGATTCAGACCTCCCTCTCTCTCTGCCCCTCCCCCGTTCATGCTCTGTCTCTCTCTGTCCCAAAAATAAATAAAAAACGTTGAAAGAAAAAAAAAAAAAAAAAAAGTGATTCAGAGGCTCATTCTTTTTCCATCTAGTGGCTAATCCATCTTCACATCTTGCTTCTAATTTCATCATTCCAATCCACAATCTACAGAAGCAGAAAGAGGGTGGAGGATTGTTCATGGGAACTTTTATGGACCTCACTGTGATATCTATCACTTTTGCTCACATTTCATTGGCTAGACCTCCATCAGCTAATTCCCCTTATAGTCTGTTTTTTTGTCCTCAAAGAAGATGAAATAAGTTTGGTGATCACCTATCAGTGTGAAAATGAGACTTGAAAACTGAAACCAAGACAGGCCAGTGAGCAACAGAAGATGGAAGGATGAAGATATACTTGGCAATAAGCAGGAAGTCTATGAGGATGACTATATTGGGCACAAAGAGAATTTTCAAAAGGAGAGCAATATATAAACAAAAAAACAAATAAAAATGTTCTGCATTATTTCTTATAAGTACTTTAAAAGTAAATGTCTTTACATTTTTATCCAAGCTTTATGTTTTTTGACATATCACCATTTTAAGTGATCTTTTGAAAGATCACTGTGTGAAAGTTTCTTGGCCCTACTTCTAATCTAACTCGTAGAATGATGACGTTCATCACACTATATACTATATACATATTATACAATGTTAATCTGAACATATTAGCAGTATTTTTAATTTCTATATAACTAATCTTAACATGTATAATTAATTCATATGAGAAAAACAAAAACCCAGCTCTATTTTAATCTTTTATTCCTTCTCTTTTGTTTTTGGCATACATAAAGCATGTGTGTGTTAAAAAATATTGTCCAACATTTACCTGTGTTTCATTGATTGATTGCTTGATTGTTTTCCAACAAAGCAAATTTCAAAAATGCTGGTGTGAAAACTAGTGTGGGAATAATCGTTTCCCATCAGGCCTCTGATTGAACATACCCTTCAAAGTCTTCTTCTACTTCACAGGAATTGCTCTCCTCTAAGCCTGTCTTATGTATTTTTATTCAGTGTTACCACATAATGTGAGATGTGTTTGCATATCCGCCTTTCCCAGTAGTTTCCCAATCATGAGTTTACAGTTTACAGTTTTAGAACTAGGCTCAGTATATGGTACATAAAAAGCAAGTCAGACTTTTTGGAAATAAATGCTACAAAGAACAAATTCTTTTAAAAGTCTGAGTGAATAAAGTTCAATGTTTGCTGCAGTAAAAAATGAGGCTTAATATACAATAGGTCTATGAGAATTCTAGAAAAGGAACATCATTTGCACACCTGGGGAAGAGGAAGGAGGTGGTTCAGGGTAAGTAGAAACGTCTTGCTTGAGCATGCTGGCTCACTCGAAGGACTCCTGCTAAATAGGAAAAATTGTCTGATTAAATTGCTGGCTGGCATTGCCAGGTTGACGAGGTTCCTGTAAGCAATAGAGAGCCACAGGGAAATTTCTGGCAGAATGAGAGATGACTGGGAAGACTTTATCTATTATCATCTCCATGTAAGTAGGAAAAAATTAAGTTGCACGTGTCATGCTAATTTACCACAACAAGTGGAAAGAAACATAGTGAGAGCCTCGCTTGTGACTTAAATTAAGAGAATCTAACTTATTAAGAATAAAAACTAGTTTCCCCTTCTTATCATCTCTTTAATTTCTTAATTCCATTCTCATTGAGTTTGTACTGATCAAATCAATCAGATGTACCCTGAATATACGCTGAAGTGAGACAAAAAACCATGAGAAAACCCAGCAGGAGGCAAGGGACATGTATTTAGGCAAGAAAAAGCTATCAACAATCCCTCTCTTTTATTATTCAGATTGTCTTACTGGCCATCTTCCAACAGAGAAAGCAGTTAGAATTCTTGATGTCCCAGCTAAGTTTAAAAAAATAAAAGGAAACAAGGAAACTTCAGGTTAGGAAAAAAAGACAGAGTATTCCCCAGCTCTTCAGGAAAATAGACCCATAGTCATATGCTGACTTTTTTTCCCCAAAAATTACAAATTCAAATATTTACCTTACAGAGATTTCTAATTTTTTTTTACTTCTACAAAGCTTTGTTTTTTAAAAAATGGACAGCTTTGTCTCTGTTTCTGAAATTATTGTGTTACATCACCCAAGATAAGCATTGAGAATTATCTCTACCCTGTCTAGAACTAGTCTGTATGCAAAAATAGTTAAAGTGAGGAAATGACTATTAATAATAACTTTTTCCTCTAAAATATCAATAGCAGTGTGCAAGTTTAAATTACTTCATTTTCCTTCCTTTCTTATTATGTCCTTTTGCTGTCTTCCTTATTTGGGGTGGGTTAACAGATCCAATCAAACACAAGAGGTGTAGTTTCCCCTAATATGTGTTTACTGTGTTTAAAACCTTCATATTGTGCTTCACACACATTTTATATGATTGGATTAAAGAATGAATAAAAGTACTAGATAGGAACACTAACTATCCAGTCATTGCCAGGCAACGTGGATTTTAATTCTTTTTTGTCCTTTTATGTGGGTGTGTGTGTCCAAGTTACTATCAGTTTTGAATTAGGAATAAAAAAATCCGAAGGAAAACACTGCTGAGGAAGCCAGATATTAACTGCCCCGAATTGAGGAGAGATGGCTGTTTTGGACTGATTGGATTTCTTCAAACTGTTCACATGAGAAAGGTGGTATGTACCAGTCATATCCACTGACTTTTCAATTAAATTAAAATTTTCAATTTTTAAAGATAAAGTCACAAATTTGCTTCATTGTATTTGGTTTTCCTTTGGTGTGATTTGGATTTGCATGGTTTTGCTGCACAGTCATAAAACTGCCCGTATCACCAACCTCAGTTAATCAAGTCCTGGTTTGAGGTTCAGATCTCTAGGATTATAACATCAATGGATAGTGATAGTTTGTCTTTTCATAGTTCAGCTATACACTTCTGTGTAAACTGTTGAAGAAATAAACTTATTTTAACCTGTGAGAGAGGTTGAAGTCATTATGGGGAAAAGTGTTAATAATAATGATTAATTTAAAAAATGATCTCTGTTGACAGCATGTCAATTGAATATTTCCTAACTCTTAAATGTCATAAGACTAATTTTAATTAAAACATTCTCTCTGTAGTTAAGAGTCTGTAACTTGGGGCGCGTGGGTGTCTCAGTCAGTTAAGCGTCTGACTCTTCGTTTGCCTCAGGACATGATCGCATGGTTTGTGAGTTTGAGCCCCACCTCAGGCTCCATGCTGACGGTGTGGAGCCTGCTTGAGGTTCTCTCTCTCCCTCTCTTTCTCTGCCCCTCCCCCTTCACTCTCTCTGTCTCTCTCTCAAAAATAAATAAACAAACAAACAAACTTAAAAAAAATTTTTTTTAAGTCTGTAACTTGGTTTGCCTGACAGTTACCAGAGGGGAGGTGGGTGGAGGGATGGGTTGGATAGGTGATGGGGATTAAGGACGGCACTTGTGATGACCACGGGTGTCAAATGGAGGTATTAAATCGTTGTGTTTTGGGGCACGTGGGTGGCTCAGTCGGTTGGGCGTCCGACTTCGGCTCAGGTCATGATCTCACGGTTCGTGGGTTCGAGCCCCGCATCGGGCTCTGTGCTGACAGCTCAGAGCCTGGAGCCTGCTTCAGATTCTGTGTCTCCCTCTCTCTCTGACACCTCCCCCGTTCATGCTCTGTCTCTCTCTGCCTCAAAAATAAATAAACATTAACAAAAATTAAAAAATAAATAAATCGTTGTGTTTTGCACCTAAAGCTAATGTTACACTGTGTCTTAACTAACTGGAATTTAAATAAAAACTAAACACCTAAAGAACAAAAACAGAACAAAACAAAACATTCTCTCAGTTTAAAAGGATCATTATTTTTTTAAATTTTCAACTAATGAGGGGCACCTGGGTGGCTCAGTCGGTTAAGCATCTGACTTCAGCTCAGGTCATGATCTCACAGTCTGTGGGTTCAAGCCCCATGTCAGGCTCTGTGCTGACAGCTCGGAGCCTGGAGCCTGCTTAGGATTCTGTATGTCCCTCTCTCTCTGCCCTCCCCTGCTCATACTCTGTCTCTCTCTGTCTCTCAAAAATAAATAAATGTTAAAAAAAAAAAACAGTTTAAACTTTCAACTAGTGAGGCTGCAAAATATAAATTAAAACAACAGTTTCCAGTCAGAAATTCATATTGGCATAGCCATTGCCCCTAATAGAGGAAAGCCAAGAGTTCCATTGTAAACCGATGAGTTCCATCTTAATATCAAACAAGTGTTTATTTTCTTAACATCCAAATAGAAATTTATTTCAATTTATTAAAGAAAAATATACATTCTTTGGGTGCCTAGGTAGTTCAGTAGGTTAAGTGTCCAACTGCGGGTCAGGTCATGATCTCACAGTCTCTGAGTTTGAGCCCCACATTGGGCTCTGCACTGACAGCCAGAAGCCTGGAACCTGCTTCAGATTCTATGTCTCCCCCTCTCTCTCTCTCTCCCTTCCCCTCACCTGCCAATCTCCCTCTCTCTGTCTCTCTCAAAAATAAATAAAAAACATTTAAAAAAATTTAAAAAACTTGTTAAAGAAAAATATACATTCTCTAGTAAGAAACAAATGTATGTTATTAGGATAACGTTGCATTCCATTAGAGCTATATCACAGTCGAGCTTCTGCTGCTGAATCCTGCTTCTTTCTTCTCCCTTCCATGAGTGTTGCTCCCAAGCACACTCCATAATAAGCACGATGTGCTGATCTCCATCTCAGAGTCAGCTTTCCAAGGAACCCAATCAATGGCTATAACCCCTCCTTGCAGGGATGAGCAAACTGCGGCTCAGAGAGATTACCATTACACATATACTGAATGAGAAAGCCAATATGGAAATAGGACTAAGTGCACGATCCCTGCCTTGTTTAAATCTAATTTCTCCTAACTCCAACCCCATCTGACTCCACTCCAGTTCTACTTCTACTTGACAAAATGTCAGTGACCGATATGCAAATGACCTCTTAAAATTTCTGTACCTCTTCAGTGGTTGAACTGTAAGCCACTTAAAAGTACCGACATCTCATAATCAAGATTGCAGTGTATATTTTTTTAAAGCAAAGATTCTTATATTCCAGGAAAAAATAAAACACACCATTCTGAAAATTTAGCATGACAGAAAATAAGTCATGGAGGAAAAAGTCAGTGAACAGTGTTTTCTCATTGTAATAGGGCAATCAATCTTATTCATAATCACACTTCCTTTTTCCTGAAATTAAACAATAATGCTTTATTATTGATAAAGTATATATGTGTACTTGTATGTATAATAATATTATCTACATAGACACACATATTTTAAAACAACACACTGATTTATGTCACCATGGGATTTTACCTAATTTGGATTATGACTTTATAGTATAAAGTATTACTTCCTAATTTCATTTTCCAGAGTTCAAACATGAAATTATGTGTGTGTGTTTAACTTTGAAATAGCTTTTCTGTGTAGTAGTTTTCCTTCCAACAGACAATATCAAAAAATGAGGGTGAATAGAGACTTAAATTTTATAAGCCAAGGAAAATTAGTTTACTTAAAGATTATATACTTATAAGGTTTCACAGTATATTTCTCTTAAAATGTAAAACACACTTTATAGGTATAAAATAATATGGATTTCATAAAAATTACTTACATTACATTACATAGAAAATGGAAGTAATAAACATAAAGATATATCTTAGTACAATCTTCTTTAATAATAGCTTTTTTGAAGGCCAGAAGTCTCATGGCAATTCACACTGTTTAATAAAATATATAATTTCTCTTAGATTTTTAAATACTTTGAAGATTTTCCATTGACTCCTGACTTCTACATCAGTGGCTGTTCAGTCGGGAGCTTCTGATTTAGCATTTGGATCAGTAATGTAGAAGGTTGGGAAAGGATAAAAAGTGAATTAGGGAACTGAAAAAGTTTATCACTTCTGACCATTATCTGGGATGTACACCACTTCAGAGAGAATTTGTCCAGACATTTTACAAAAAAGAAATGGAATTTCTTCCTAAAGAGTTGTGCAATTTAGAGCTGGTGAGTTTTGACCAGATAACTGACGGCTGTTTCAGTGTAAACAAATATCTTTCACCCTGTAGTCAGGACCATTATTCTCTCTCTCACTCTGTGTGTGTGTGTGTGTGTGTGTGTGTGTGTGTGTGTGTGTCTGTCGGTCGGTCTGTCTCTGTCTTTCTCTTTCTCTTTCTCAATCTCCCTTTCTCGGTGTATATATAAATGACAGACAGATGATAGGTAGATGATAGGCGATAGATAGATGATAGATAGATAGATAGATAGATATACTCTGTGCAACACTCTATATTTCTTTTCCACTTGGCTCTATCATAAATCAGTTCTATGTCCTTATATTTATTATTTAACCTTCTTGAGATTCAGATTAGAGAGATTTACTTTGTAATTTAAGGAATGTGAACCCATTCTTCTTTTAACTCCCTCCCAATACATGTACTTTAAAATTCTTCAATTGTTGAAATTACAACCACTACTTCCCTCTACATTTTTATTTTCAGAATCAAACTAAAGACTGTCCATGGCTTTCATCTTTTTAACATCATGAAAATTAAGCACACCTCTTTTTGTGAATTAATAGAGATTGAGGGAATTGGAGCATAGGAGCCTTAAGGTATTCATGAAATGAAAGTGTTGAAAATTATTGTCATATTTCCTGGGAGAGATTTTTTACTTAATCTTTAAAGTATTTTCCAAAAGGGATATTTCTAATAAGGAAACAACTCAGCCAGAACATCTTGTTGAAAACGAATGCCAATCATTAAATGGACTTTCAACACTTCGTGCATGCTTTTATTAAACTAGATTTACAGGAGATCTAATTATCTGTCAAATAATTAAAAAAAAATAATCACTTGGAGATTAATTAATCAGCATATGCAAATCACACTGGAGATGATAAATGTTTTCACAGAAAGAATGGAAACTACCCAATTGGATGCTTGGCTGTCTGGATTTTCCTTACAATGGTTTCTCAAACTGGTACAGTGAGACCGACCACAGGGGATGTATTGCCATGAGTTTTCAGTGATCATCTGTATTCAAATTACCTTGTCCAAATATTTTCAGCTAGATTTTAAGTCCCTTAATTTCTTCTTTTCACAGTTTTACTTTGCCCCTAACCCAAATTCTATACTCACTGATGCCATTTCTTTGACATTTCCATCAATTACACACACCATGCTGCTGTCTTAGGCTTTTTACATGATGAAATCAGCTTGACTCTGCCTTGGTGGAAAAAACTAAATCACAAACTTACTGTATTCATATTTTTTTTAATCTACCAGTCTGTTTAAAGTGCTTTGGGTAATTAACGGCACGAAGAAGTAAACAGACAAGCACCATTTCAAGTTTAATGTCAAAAATCCTATGTTTCAAAAAATATTTCATATACCCAGAACTGCAGAAAATTCTTAAATATTTACCACAAACTTTGTAAGCGTAGGTGTTTACTTAGCTATATAGTTTGATTGGAAATCACTAAGAACACTTCAGTGATCTGGAAAGTCTTCCTACATCTTCTAACTGATCTTTTTTTATTCTTTATTTTAATTCCAGTGTAGTTAACACACAGTGTTATGCTAGCTTCAGCTGTACAATATGGTGATTCAACAATTTCATATGTTGACTCAGTGCTCATCAAGATATGTATCCTCGTAATCCCTTCACCTAATTCACCCATTACCCCAACATACCTTCTGGTAACTGTTTTTTGGTTTGTCTCTTTATTTTTTTTTTTTTTTTTGTTCATTTGTTTTGTCTCTTAAATTCCACATATGAGTGAAATCATAATGGTATTTGTTTTTCTCTGACTGGCTTATTTCTCTTAGCATAATACTCCCTAGATCCATCCATGTTGTTGCAAATGGTAAGATATCATTCTTTTTTATGCCTAGATAATATTCTATTATATATATACCACACCTTCAGGATCCATTCACCTATTGATGGACGCTTGGGCTGCTTCTGTATCTTGGCTATTGTAGATAATGCTGCAGTAAACATAGGGGTGCATATATCCCTTTGAATTAGTGTCTTCATATTCTTTGGGTAAATTGTCAGTAATGTGATTACTGGATCATAGGATAGCCCTATTTTTAAATTTTTGAGGAACCACTATGTCTTCCACAGTTGCTGCACCCGTTTGCACTCCCAAAAACAGTGCACAAGGTTTCCTTTTTCTCCACATCCTGACCAACACTGGTTGTTTCTTGTGTTGTTCAATTTAATCATTCTGACTGGTGTGAGGTGATATCTCATTGTGGTTTTGATTTGTATTTCCCTGATGATCAGTGATGGTGAGCATCTTTTCATTTGTCTATTGGCTAACAGGATTTGTTCTTTGGAGAAATGTCTGTGCAGGTCTTCTGCCCATTTTTTAATTTGGTTATTTGTGTTTTTTGGTGTTGAGTTGTTTAAGTTCTTTACATATTTTGGATACTAACCATTTATTGGATATATCATTTGCAAATATCTTCTCCCATTCAGTAGGTGATCTTTTAGTTGTGGTGGTTATTTCCTTTGCTGTGCAGAAGCTTTTTATTTTGATGTAGTCCCAAAATTTTAGTTTTGCTTTTCTTTCCATTTTCTCAGGAATATATATTTATAATAATATATTTTAGATATATTATAATACAATTGTGGGTTTATTTCTGGGCTTTCTATTCTGTTCCACTGATCTACAGAAATCTGTTGCATTTCCACACAACTAACAATGAAGCATCAGAAAGAGAAATTAAGAAAATAATCTTATTTACAACTACACCAAAAATAATAAAACACTTAGGAATAAATTTAACCAAAGAGGTGAAAGACCTATACTCTGAAAAGTATAATACATTGATGAAATTGAAGATGACACAAACAAATGGAAAGACGTTGCATGCTTATGGGTTGGAAGAACAAATGTTGTTAAAATGTCTATACAACCCAAAGCAGTCTACAGATTTAATTCAATACCTATTAAAATACCAACAGCTTTTCCACAAAGCTAGAATAAATAATCCTAAAATTTGTATGCAACCACGAAAGACCCCGAATAGTCAAAGCAATCTTGAAAAAGAAAAATAAAAGTGGAGATATCACAATTCCAGACTTCAAGTTATATTACAAAGCTATAGTAATATAACTGATCTTTGAATTGTGCTATCTAAAAGCTACTTCTTTATCTTTCCTCCACTCATTTAGTATTGATTCAGTTAGCATTTGTCAAGTACCTACAATGTGCCAAGCATGGTTCTAAACAATTGGGAATTGTCAATGAACAATAGAGACAAAGACCACATCAGTCCTTAAGAAGCTTACATTGTAGTGGGGGAATAGGAACAATTAAAGAGAAATCTAGTGAACATAATGAACAGGTACATTATATAGAATGTTAGAAAGTGATGAAAGATATGACAGAGTAGGATAATGGGGATAGAAACTGTTGGGCTGGGCATAGTAGGTAGGCTGCAATATTATATAGGTTGGTCAGGGTAAATGTCCTCGAGAAGATGAGATATGAGCAAACATTTGAAAAGAATGAGTTAGCAAATGAATGGCTATAATAGGGCAATACAGGCAAAGGGAAAAAGTTAGAGAAAAGTTCTAAGGCAAGGGAATGGCTGATGGTTGTAAAGAATAGCAAGGAGCCAGCTGGTGCTATCTGAGCAAGCAAAGGAATGTACTATAGTAGTGGTAGGTAATGTCAGACAAGTAACAGGTGATGAAATTAGGTCAAACCTGTAGCCACTCTAAGGACTTTGGCTTTTGCTCTGAATGAAATGGGGAAAGGTAAATCATTTCTGGGTTTTGAGAAAAGGAATATTATGATCTTATGCTTTAAAATATTCACACTAGATGCTGTGTTGAGAAAAAAAAGTAGGGAGACAGAATAGAAACAAGCCTGTAAGGATACTGTATGATCAACAAAGTCAAGATATAATGTTAACTTGGACTCATAGGAGAACACTGGCAGTGATGAAAAGTGCCCAGATTCTGCATGTGTTTTGAAGGTAGTGTCCATATTACTTCCTCAGGAATTGGGTAGAGGATTTAAAAGTAAAACAGAAAGAATAAGGGGTGCCTAGGTGGCTCAGTTGGTTAAGCATCCAACTTTAGCACAGGTCATGATCTCAGAGTTTGTGGGTTTGAGCCCCATGTCAGGCTCAGCATGACAGCTCAGAGCCTGGAGGCTGATTCAGACTCTGTGTCTCCCTCTCTCTCTGCCTCCCCCACTTGTGTTTTCTCTCTCTCTCTTTCTCTCTCTCAAAAATAAATAAACTTTATAAAAAAAAAAGAAGGAATAAAATATTGCTCAGTTTTTAGTCTTAGCAAGAGGAATTATGAAATTATGAAGTTTTATAAAATGAGATGTGGAAGATCTCGTGGATGTAAGAGGTCTTTGAGTTAGAGGGAGACCAGAAGATAGATTTGAACATGTTGAGTCTAATATGTATATTAGAAAACCAAGTGAAGATGTTCACTTGGCATTTAGAATATACGCATCTGACATTTGGGTGATAGATCTGAGCTAGAGATGTAAAATTGGGTATCACTACAAAGCAGATAGCATACAAACCACATGAATGGTTAAGATTAACAAGGGAAGGATTATAGACACAGACAAAGACCAAAAACTGTGTACTACAGTTTTAAGTACTACTTAATACTACTTTAAGTAGTATTTTAAGTACTTTAAGTACTACTCTTAATACTACTCCAGTATTAAGAGACTGAAAAGTAAAAGGGGATTAATATGTAAAATTGAGAAGGAGTAACCAATGAAATAGAACAGAAGGAAAAAGAGAGGGCAGGATCCTGCAAGTCCAGTGATGAAAGCATAGCAAGGAGAGAGAGTAAGTGCATCAAATCCTACTGATAGGTCATATAAGATGAGGACTATGAATTTCCATGATAAGTTTATATTGTTAAAGAAACAACATATGTTCATAGAAGATATAGCACATTTATTGCTTTCAGTCATTTATTGCTTGGGTAAATTAAAGCCATAAGAGACTGGCCAGAGGATATTATCTAAAAATAATGAGTTCTTTCGGCTAAGGGAAGAGTATAGTAACCAAATCTCAGGCCAGAAATGGCACTGAAATCAAATAATCATATTTTTCTTAATAATAAGACCTTGAGGAATTCATTTAGTACCTGTAAGCCTATTTATTTTTTATCTTTAAGATAAGAGACAAAACTATACAACCCCAAGATCCCTGCACCTTAAAACTTCTGCAATATGAAGGCAAAATAACTCCCATAATTCTACCACTTAATAAAATTATGTTCACACTCAAGCGTTGTCTTATATTCCTTGCCCATATGTACACACTTGCTTACAAAAATACACAGATTTTTGGGGTGCCTGGGTGACTCGGGCTCAGGTAATGATCCCAGGGTCATGGGATCAAGCCCCAGAATGGATCCCAAAATTCTCTCTCTCTCCCTCTACCCCTGTCCCCTGCTTGCGTTCTTTCTCTAAAAATAATAATAATAATAATAATAATAATAATAATACACAAATTTTTTAAGTAAGAGTTACACATATGCAGTCTTAGTCACCTAATATTTTAGGCAAATGAAATGAGGCAGAAGAAATGTGTATGATAAGTTTGTATCAACTTTTCCTTAGCTGGATAATTCTAGTTGATACAACTTCTAAGTTGTGATAAAACATATTAAATTTTCCAGGGTTACACATTGACTCACTAAAGTGTATAGTGTATTTATTTACGAATAAATTGATCTTTCTCATATACCTCCAGCTTTTGGTTAGCAAGGAAACCTAATATTTAATTATATTAACATAGCAAATTTAATCCATACAATACTTTGAACAGTTAATGTGAGTCCATGTTCAATATTATTTACACAGTTATTAAGTTAAATACTCAACTGTCAGATTTCTGGCCATCCCTTCTCCTTCTCACCAAGAGAGCATTTGGTGGAGAAGCATGTGTGTGTGTTTTAAGAGATATCTTTATGAGAGTGATAGTGTCCTCAGATCATGAAGATACTTCCTCCATCCTTGCTCATCTTGGCTATGGAATGGTGGTTCCGGGCAACTTTGGACATGTAGCCTATGAGATGTAGATGTCCAGGATACGAGCATTTCTCAACATTAGCTGCCAAACCATGCAGCTGGTCAATTTATGATCCTTTTTCTGTCTCAGTTTGATCAGAGCCAAGTAACCTTCTATGATGGTTTAGCCTCAGCTTTGTTCTCACTGGAGCTGAATAATCCCCCTAAATTCTAGGTCCCACACAATCCACCAGTATAGTCCACCTTATAGCTCTTGGCTACTAGAACAATCTGTCTCTGCCATGGTTATAAAACAACTGTATCTGTCAGCCTCCCCAGCCAGGTTCTCAACTAGCATACAAGTTCCTCCATCAAGAACAGGTAAGAAATTTGATCCAGATGAGAAATTTTCTCCATCAGGAGCAGATAAGTAGTCCATTAATCCTATTTAGGGATTGATATTAATTCAAGAGAGTTGTATTTCGATTTTCCTCTGCCCCATCTTGTTATATCCCTGAGTTCATTACAATGTGGCCATTTCCAAAATTCAAACAGAAGATAGGAGCAAAAGCCACCCTATTTTCACTGTTCTCTCAGCATAGTTGAAAAAAATTTTTTTAATTAAAAAAAAAAAAGAAAAAGAAAAAGAAAGCCTTCCCTCCAGATCTCAAACCAAGGGAAAGGTTAAATGAACTGTCTCATACATATCTCTCCTAATTCTTTCTCCCTTCTTTCCATCATAATTCTTGGGGACCAGAGGCTGCTGCACTGGCTAGCCATCTTTCCTGCCTGTTTGTGATGGACATCTCTTCAATTGCCTTGGTCATAAAGGGGTGGTAGTGCTGGGCATGAAACAAATTTGCAAAACATTCTTACTACACAAAATTTGGATTTAATCATTATTTTATTGTCATATATATCCTATTTTACAGGTCAGAGACTGAATATTCATACTCATTCTTTCACTCTAATAATGTTAAATCCACCTGTACTGCCCACTGCCAGACCTTGGATGCCCAGTTTGATGGGAAGAAGACTCTGCACAGAGAGCTGGAAGAGTGAAAAGCATTTTAACATCTTTTAAAGATTACCACCAGTGCAAAGACAAAATGAAGCCTACATTTTTAGGGGTGCCTGAGTGGCTCAGTCAGTTAAGCATCCAACTCTTGATTTCAGCTCAGGTCATGGTCTCATGGTTCATGAGATGGAGCCCTGTGTAGGTCTCTGTGCTGACAGTGTGGAGCCTGCTTGGGATTTTCTCTCCCTCTCTCTCTACCCCTCCTCAAAATAAATAAATAAACATTTAAAAACGCCACATTTTTTTAAAAAAGACCGATATTTCATATAGCGTTCAACAAATGTAGACTCCAAATAATGATAGAATTTTCTCAGGAATTATCAAAGATTTTTGTCCTAATAATCCTATATGGACCGTTAATTAAGAAAATTTACAAAGGAAAACCTGTGCTTATTTTGCAGGGAAACAGAGAAGAAGGATACACAGATCCTGCAATGGCTGCTCAGGATGCAATGGTAACTAGAACCAGATCTCAAAATGACTATGGAAAACCTTTGTTAAAATGTCTGAGGTGGTTGTGGTGCTATTTCCTAGCTGTATGATGTTTCAGGTCCTGTGGGAAGCCTGTCAACAGAAGACAGGGGAACACAAAACCATGCTGCAAATGATCCTGTGCAACAAAAGTTATCAACAACTATGGCTGGGTAATTGTTAATCAAGTTCCTTTTCAGCTACTTAACTGACTGTGTAATAAAAAGCAAGTTGTTAACTGGCAGAAAGAAAAGGGAAATGTTTCATATAGCTATGACAAAAGTGCTTATTTTGAATTATGTTTATACAGATCTGTCTCATCTAATGACATTACTAAGGAATTAAGTTCTCTTATAATTTTATTTTTTCTAATAACTGAATTATATAATCTTTAAGTACTGAATCTTTTAAAATAATCTCTGTTTTTGATGGAGAATTTACTCAAATATATTAGCTATTTCCTATTAGGCATTTTATGTGTTGTCCTGAAGAGACTATAGTGAACATAGTTTAGTCCATTACAAGTCAAGGAGATTATTATTAATGTCATGATCTATGCAAAGCTGCCATATGGGTCTTAAAGGTGCATTAATATTAGCTGGCACTTTATTTGACTTCTATACCTTTCTGTTCCTTTTATTTATTAATTTGTTTCTACTTGTATAAAACACTCTGAAAATTTGTAAAAGACAGCCTACTCCCACTCAACCTGCACCTTTATATTTTATTTACTTTCACTATTTATAGCAATCTAATCAATATGTATGTTGTAAATTTATAATATGTATAAACTCTCCTTTGAATTTTATCAATTTGTTGAAGTTTTCCAGGAATTTCAAAATATTTCTGGGCAAGACCTAGTAGATGCCATTAATGAATGTTATGATGGATACTTCCAAGAGTTGCTAGTTGCAATTGGTAAGTAATAATTTATTTGGTGTACAGCAGACCTTTTATCCCAGAATAAATGCTAATTAGCTCTGATTGAATTAAAGATGCATGAATATGCTCTTCATTGAGTCACTTTCCCCTGAATTTAATTATTTAGTAAGGATGTTAATTCTATACAGGAAAGGTACATTAGCTATTGACGCAATGCACTAACATGGCAAGTTGATAACTTAATGAACTAATACCCTTCCCTAGTAACTGGTTCAACTTTCATACTAGGAAACACCGAATTCTCAGATATTCTCTCAGGTAATTGGGATCTCACACCTTTCAATTCATTACTGACTTCCATTCCCTTTTTAAGGAGCAGATAAATCCTAGCAATATGGCTTTCTTTTTTCCAAGAGGAAAATAATTTTTTGTCACTGTCTCTAATATTTTGCCTTTAGGGGTAAGTTCTACCATAAAAAAAAAAAAAAGATTTACCAAGTTGTTACTTAGTAGTGACTTCTGCAGGCTATTGTGAGAGAGACATACCTCCAGCTCTTTCCAAAGAAAAGATATCTTCCCACAGAGAGGTAAACAGTAGTAGCTGTTCCTAACAACTACTATTAAATTACCCATGTTGTACCTTGTGCTGTGCTGTGACTTGACAACACACATTGCAGGACCTACAAATGGAGGGTGTTTGTAAAATATCCTCATAAAGAACACATCAAGTAATCACTTGTATTTGTTGAATAAATGGACAGTCTGATTTTCCATTCCTAGAACGGCACAGATATATATTCATGGGCATTGAAGATGATAGGTAACAGAATGTGTATAGCTTAGCTTGGAAAGGAGTTTGAAGCTAGGGTTCCATGAAAAGATTTGGTGGGTTCTATGAAATCCTTGAAATAGTATACAATATATGAATATTTGTATGTGTTTCTGGGGATAGGGTGCTTTTATTTTGGCTAAGTCTCAACATAATTTAATTACCGTGTATCTTATTACAATTCATGGAACAAACAAGGCCCAAGGACGTTAGTATGGTCTCAAAGTCTGCCAACTAATGAGCAACAAAGTTATGACTAGGACTTCATGTCATCTGAGTTTCAGGATAGCTCTTTTTCCACTGTAGACCACACCACAAACACAGCAGTGAGTGAGAAGAAATACTGGACATGAGAAATACCAGAAAACAATGTAACTGATTCATTCATTTATTCAATAAACATTTACTGAGTTATCTACCATTCTGGCCATTGATTTAGGCACTACAAATGGAACAGTGAAATAACAAAAGCCACAACAAAAGCCCCTGTCTTTAAAGTGCCCACATTCTAGCAATGACTCGGGAGTGCTAGGAGGTTCACAGTTATAAATAAAGGTAAAAGATGAAGGCATGGTCTCACAACCTAAAATTAGCGTTTGAATTATAGAGAAAACACTGTTGTGATTATCTTATTTTGCCTAAAAGTTAAAGCCTCACATACGCTACTTATTCATTAATTTATTCACTTACTCAAATAGACATTATTGACTGTCAATGATCATCAATTGACTTCTATCAAGGACAATTGTTCACTAGGCTCTTGGTAGTTCTAATGCCATAATGCTTTGATTAGATGACTCCTAACACTGGTATAGGTCCCTTATGGCCCATCCAGTTTTTCTTTAAGAGACTTCAGGCCTACTCACAGGTCTACCAAGGATTAAAAATAGCGTTTGGGAAGGGGCACCTGGGTAGCTCAGTTGGTTCAGCATCCCACTCTTGATTTCAGTGAAGATCATGATCTCAAGGTCATGAGATTGAACCCTGCATCAGGCTCTGTGCTAACAATGCAGAGCCTGCTTGGAATTCTCTCTCTCCCTCTCTCCCTGCCCCTCCCCTGCTCACTCTCTCCTCTCTCTCTCTCTCTCTCAAAACAAATAAATAAACATTTAAAAAAATAGTGTTTGGGAAAATGAGCCAACTGCACATTGAATTATACAATAATAAAAATCTGTAATAGTGATCTATTTAATCTTCAAATAAAGAGCACACATTTTTCTTCTCTAGGCTATGCAAAGGAACTACAGATCTCCAAGAGGTAGAGATAGACTAAATGAAAATCTGAATGAATCATTATAATATTGTTGGTTTATATTTTTCTATGTGTTATGGTTTTACCAGTATTCTAAATGTGGAAATTTTACTGCAATGTACAATGAGGGATCCCACAGAGAATTCAAAAAGTATCACTCTTCCAGGACTTTAACAGAAAAAGAAAGAAGTATTCTCATTGTTTCCCAAATTCTGAAGAAAATACATACTGTCACTCTCAAACTTTCTTTTTTTCTCTCTGATTTTTTCTAGTTCTATGTGTTCGAGACAAACCATCCTACTTTGCTTATAGGCTATATAATGCAATCCATGTAAGTATGACCCACGTATTTTTTAAAATTTCTCCAGAAACCATGTTTACCTTCTCAAATCACTAACTAAAGCACATGGGGGAGATAGGCCCCAAGGAGTCATACTTCTCAGGTAACTCAATTTGTATAGAAAGCAGAGCATTATTTCTTTGGTGGGTCTCATTCTGGTGTATAATACATTTTTTCACTTGAGCATTTCTTGTTTGAAATGAATATATTTGCATACGGTTCAAAAATAGAATTCAGTGTTTTAATAAAACACAAAATAATGTTAGTAATTATTTTTAAACATAAAGTGCTATCTTAAAAAACACTTAAAAAGAGATGGCTAGACAATAATAAACTCTAAATCTATTTTATAATTAAATGAGAATGGCTTTCATAGTTTAGTGTGATAGTCAATCACACATCTTTTGGTGCATTTGTTTTTAAAGAAACAAACACTTAAATGCATGAGACAATGCACACTTTATTCATAACGTGTGTGACCCATATTTTGAAAAAGAAAAGTTCTGATACGAATCATTGCATATGTATCATGGCTTCAAAAATTCAGTGAAAATTATTTTTTTAAGTCAGCAATACAACAATTTTAATAGTGTTTTATCACCAAAGTAATTTTTACAGACAAGTTCATTAAAAGTAGCTAGCATGTTGGGATAATATAATATTCAAGAATACTTCTATTATATATCTTGTGTAAAGAGTATTTTTTATTTACGTACAAGAACCTGTGTATCCTCAGAACACAGAAGGAAGATTAATGTTCATGGCCTTCCCCTATTTTATTCTATTTCCAAGCAGAAAAGGTTTATTTGATTTTTAAAAAATTAAATAATGTATCAGGCAATGCTATTGAACAATTTCAATAGTGTCCTTCCCCAAAACCAGAATGAAGTTTCACTTGTGAATGACCATGGGAAAAGAAGCACAATTACTCTGATTCCAAATTTGCCCAAGAAGAGGGCTACTTATTCTCATAATGAATAAAAATCCTATTCCTTCTGTGTGTCTTTCAATGCAAAAATAAAGATATGTGTACTCACAACTGGTTTGGAGGTAAAGAAGAAGATTGTATATTCGAATAATTGAGTTGTTGATATATGATAACCTCGAGTGTAAAATATTGGCCAAAGCTGTTTATACTACTGTTAATCAAAGAACATCTACAGAGATTTTTCTCCAGTACACTCTAATGAATGATATACAACTGAAATATGGAAACTTGGGTAAAATCACTTAATTGAATCACATCAAATTATGAAAATTTATTCGGCAGGTCTATTCCCAAAACATTCAGACATTAAAAATTTTATTATGCTCAAAAAAATTATGCTCACTGGCCACTGGATGTCCCCATTACTCCATTTGAAAAGACAAATCGAAATTGGTTTGTCAAGCAATATTCCTTCTGGAGCTAGTATACAGAAGTTGATTTTTGTATTTTTCAGTATTTGAGTTAAATTCGGCAAATATTTCAAATATTTGGAATTTTTATTTTTACGATTTTTAATAATAGACTATAAAATAAAGATGCAATTGCTGTCTTACTCAGACATACCAATGTTCATCTAACAGAATTCAAAACCCACCTGCCTCCCTGGCCTAGAAGAATTTTCACCTAGAAAGAGTACATGATCAGATTTGCATTTCATAATGCAGTGTGAGGGAGACAGTGTAAAAGTTGGCTGTTAAAGAAAGGAACTATTGCAGAATCAGGGTGAAATGATAAGGGCCAGCATCAAGGGAGTGGCAATGGAAATAGAAATCACAAGGCATTTAAGAAGCAAAATAGAAAGGGGTCCCAAGATGGTGATGTAGGAAGACCCTGAACTCACCTCCTCCCACCAACACACCAAATCTACACCTACACAGAGAGCAGTTCCTCTTGAAGAACTGAAAGCTGAACAGCTTCTGCACAACAAACGATAATGTTTCTCACAACATAGAGAAAGATGGGAGAGTTGGAAACATAGTAATCCTGACACAAAGACCTTAGTAGGAAGGGAAATCACTGAGGGGCCCATGCACAGACTGACCTGCCCTTGGCACAGTGAAGAAACAGCAGTTTAAAGGGCAACTAGACTATAAGTAAAGGAAATTCATCCATTAACCTTAAAGTAGTCACCAAATAGGCAAGGAACTGCTGGAACTTTCTCCAGGGTCAGAGGTGTGAACGAGCACCAGGTTTCATCTTCCCCCTCCACCTTGACAACAGAGACATGAACAGGGTGCAGGTGCTCTACCCAGCCTGCTAGAGCTGCCCAGCATGCCTTGGGCCTCTCACCCACACACCAGCTCCAGCAGTCCCACTGGAAGCAACATACAGATGGCCACCAGGCACATGAAAAGGTGCTCAGTATTACTAATCATTAGGGAAATGCAAATCAAAATCACAGGAGATATCACCTCACACCTGTCAAAAGACAAAAAATAACAAGTGATTGGCAAGGATGTAAAGAAAAGAGAATTCTCATACGCTGTTGGTAGGAATGTATATTGGCGCGGCCAATGTGGAAAATAGTACGGAGTTTCCTCAAAAAATTAAAAATAGAACTACTATACAATCTAGCGATTCCATTTCTTAGTATTTATTCAAAAGCAAACAAAAACACCAATTTGAAGAGATATATGCACCCCTATGTTCATTGTAATATTATGTACAATAGCCAAGAAACAACCTATGTGTCCATCAATAAAGAATGTGTCACACACACACACACACACACACACACACACACACACACACTGGAATATTACTCAGCCATAAAAAAGAATGAAATCTTGCCATTTGCAACAACATGGGTGGACCTAGAGGGTATTATGCTAAATAAGTCAGACAGAGAAAGACAAATACCATATTATTTCATTTATGTGTAGAATCTAAAAAACAAGACAAATGAATAAACAAAACAGAAACAGACAGGTACAGGAAACAAACTTGGTCACAGAAGGAGAGGGGTGGGGGAATAGGCAAAATAGCTGAAGAGGATTAAGAGACACAAACTTCCAGTTATAAGATAAATAAATCATGGTGATGTAACACACAGCATAGGGAATATAGTCAGTAATATTGTAATAACTATATGGCAAAAAACTGTATGGTAAAAAATTAGATTTGGGGGATCATCTTGTAATGTATAAAATACTGAATCACTATGATGTACATCTGGAACCTATAGGCAATAGTATGTCAAGTATACTTCAACAAAATAAATTAGTAAAGCAAATGAAAGAAGTCAAATAGGTAGACTGCTTCACGGTATGCACACAGTAAGAGAGAGGGAGAAGTCACAGAGGACACTGGGAGTATGACTCGGGCACTTCCCAGATCGCAATGCCAGCGTTCGAGGATCACAGGAGGAATAAATAGTCACAGAAAAGAGGATGAGTCTATATTAGACAGATTAACTTTTACCATTTTCTAATTTTTTCCCTCCTTTTCTCTATCTTCTAGGACTTTGGTTTCCATAATAAAACCGTAATCAGGATTCTAATTGCCAGAAGTGAAATAGACCTGATGACCATCAGGAAACGATACAAAGAGAGATACGGAAAATCCCTATTTCATGACATTAAGGTAAATCTACACATGATTTATTTTGACCCATATTTTGTCCCTTTTGAAACTGAAATAAGAGCTTTAATATAAACAACTTCATTAGAATCTAAAAATTTAATAAGGCACATGGGTGGATCAGTTGGTTAAGTGTCTGATTTCAGCCCAGGTCATGATCTCATGGTTCCGGAGTTCGAGCCCTACATAAGGCTCTCTGCCATCAGCACAGAGCCTGCTTTAGATCTTCTGTCTCCCTCTCTTTCTGCCCCTTCCCCCACTTGCACTTCTCTCTAAAAAATAAATAAATATTAAAAAAAATAATAATAAAATAAAAATTTAACTATTCTAACAAAGATAATCTACTTTTTTACATCAGACAGCCTTTAGTGCACCGACAGGTGCTGAATGAGAAAATCCCTTTACCTCAGTAACAGAATTTATTTCTCTTTGATGTGTTTTGAACAAAAATTGTTATTCATCCCTACTTGTGTAATTGTGCTTTATCAGTTAAATTTTGAAGCATGATCAGTATCAGGAAAAATACATTTTACAAAAAGACCACACTAATTGTGAAGAGGTTTCTTAGGTCAATTCAGCTCTCTTCCCATATTGTTATAGAAGGCAGGGCGGACAGTCCAATCCCATAAACTGGTAATTTGGAGGAATTTAACGTTGGTAGTAACATAAAATTCTTTGTGTACACACCCATCTCTTTACCCCTTAAGGGGCAAAGCAGCAATGATTCAGAAGTGAACAAGTCCATTTCTTCATCCTGATATGTCTAAACTTTAGTCTGGATTTTGATAAAACCTAGCAAAGAATTATTAGACTATATAGGGCTCTAGATAGGTACTTTGGGGCACCCAATCTGCAATTCAAGTGTCTGACTCCTCTTTCAAAAACTTATAAAGAATTTGAGGATGGCACCAGGAGAGCATTAAACCAGGCACAGGGCCCTGAGCATGTATCTTCACTTCTGCTTTGCACACAGCTAGATGTTGTTCCTTATACAAATTGTTTTACACTGAAATGTTCAATTGCATAAAATAGCTTTTTAGTTTATTAAAAGAGTGATCCAGAAGCAACATAACAGCCCAAGGACCAAAGGACCACAAAAACCCAGATGGCCCTCTAGGCCTTTTGTGGCCAAATTGGTTTCCAAATGGAGGACTTGATGCAACAGTTAAGAGGAATTTTATTCCTTGGTTCTGATAAAACTCTCCTTGCCCCTACCTTCAATATCCTAAACTTTGAGAACTGCCTGTCCTAATACATTTTCTAAACAAATAAACTACTGCAATTAGCCACAGCCACCTCAAAGTCTACTGTTATTTACATATAATTAATGTAACACTACTACGTGCACTTAAAGCAGTGAATTATTATTACATGACTTTGTGTGAGAGAATGTTAATATGATAGTTGATTTTTAACTTAGTTTTTATGATTCCATTTATTTATTGCTATTATTGTTTTGAAACACTTAGAAACTATAGAAGACCATAAAAAGAAGATAAAAATTGCCTTATTCTCTACCACAGATAACCAGTAATGAAATGTTGTAGGTTCTGTCTTTTTAAAAACATATGTAAACATTAATATGCTTTACTACATAAAGGAATACTTTCATTGAATTATGGTATCCCACTGTATAAGTTATAAAATACATAAACTACCCCACATTATTAAATATTGCTTTTTACTTTTTCACTATCATACATAAAGTTGTCTATATTTTTGAATGTAAATTTTTGTGTTCATCAATAATTAATCATTATTTCCTTAGAATATATTTCTTGAAGTGGAATTACTGCATTAATGAGTATAAACATTTTTAAGTCTTTGGAAACATATTGCCAGTTTACCCTCCAAGACTCTAAACTGATTTATAACAATAATATTAGGACACCTCTTCCTAAAGTTGAGGAGATTTAATTCTACTGTAAGTTATTCTTTTTATAAATACACATCAGGGTTAAATCAACTTTATAGAAACCCTGTTCTATTGCCTATAACCATGGTATTATTTTTCAATAACTTCCACTGGGATAGTTCTCAGGACATATTAAATCTTTAGATGAAAAAAGACAACAATTTTGGAAACACTAATGGCCCATGGATCTTTCTGACTATAGTTCAGAGGACTGACGCTTCTTTTTTAGAAATACTAAGACATTTTCTTTCAAATACATTGTTTGTTTGTTTGTTTTCAGAACTTTGCTTCAGGGCATTATGAGAAAGCTCTGCTCGCCATCTGTGCTGGTGATGCTGAAGATTACTAAATCAAGAGATGGATTTGCAGGACTGCACACTCCTCTCTACAGACTTGTCAAAATATAGAGTTTGTGATAAATTTGTATTGTTAGAAGCATTGTAGCAAAACTGTAGAATCATATTTTCTCTGCTATCTTTAAAATCATTCTGAGCCAAAGAAGAATCTATTGATAAAAGTATAGGAGGCTAGATTTGTACTTATTATCCAAATCAGCGATTTATTAAATTGTGTATAATGGAAAAATAAAAATTTTTTTCGTTGAAATATATTTTATTTAAATGTGAACTTTCAATTCCCTAGAGCAAGAGTCTGCTTACAACTGTCCTTTAGCATTCTTAGGGAAAAGAAAACACAGTGTGTGGCCATCCCCCTCAGAGAAATTTTCAAGACTTCTGTACAAATGCAATAAACCCAGAGTAAACATCTAAAGCTGCCTTTATGTAAAAGAAAATGAAGATATGAAACAGCAAAATGCAACCCGATAGATGTTCGTCAGGCTTAGATACATAAGAGACTTGGATGTAAATTGGGTGTATGCTTGTATGTGTGTGTGAGTACGTGTGTGTCTGTGTATTTGACAATCATTCTGGTAAAGGCAGTTTAGCTAATTTTTTTTAATATTAGTGCCTAAGAAACCTATTATTTGCCCATGCAACGTCAGAAAAGCCATTGTTCATTGTTTTTATCATCCCTTCTTCACATCTGCACCAAAGTCATTTGGAAGTTATGTGCTTTGTACCATCAGTAAAGCCTGGCCTCTCATGTGTCTGAAAACTCAGTAAATTAGGAGCAGCAAAGGAGAAATACTCACTGAGATCACATCTGGGAGAGAATCTAGATTGATGCCACAATACAGCCAAGAATAAAAGCAGAAACAGAGATGGGTGAGTCCATAACAGAGGGCTCCCATTATACACAACAGAAAACACAAATCCAAGATCACAGGAAGCTGCAGTTAATGAAGTCAAACAAGGAGAATGAGGACACATGCAATAAATCTAGATGAACTGGTGAAATTGATAGGAGTGCTTTACTCCACATGGAATTTGTTTTGCAATACCCTGTAACCCAGTTCCTATATATCTGTCTCTACCAGTCTCAGGAGAAATGAAAAATGTTCTCAGAACCTGTTTTCTTACAAGCAAAATGATATAGGACGTTTAGAACACAGTAACTGGGCACAACATAAAACATTTAAGAATAATTAGACTTCTGAAACCATTTTCAAGATTTAAACTTACTGCTATGGTGTATGACGTTATATCATTTTAAATTGGCTTTGATTTTTATCTTTAAAAAATATCATTAACATTTCCATCAAAGGTAGTCATTGTTTGAGTCATTTAGTATGGCTATTCTTCCAGATAAAATGTTTTTCACATACAATTTTTAATAAGAAAAATGTTAGAATTCTTACTGAGAATTTAGATATTTAAATACAAATTTTCCTTGCTAGGATATATTTCTGTAATTAGTTCAATAAATTGTGGAATTTACACTTCAGCTAGGTAATACCTTTTATTTCTCTAGTACAACATTGTGCTGCCAAATCAAATACAAATCTAGACTTAGATAGGGAGGGATTTTATCAAAAGGACTAGTGCAATAATTGGAAAGAGGAGCTGCAGTAGGGAAAGAGACTGCAATAGAGAGAATGCTCTGACCACGAGATTTACAGGAGTCTCAAGGGTAGCCAGAAAAAGGATTTTTAATTTCTAAGGGTGAATAAACAAGGCTAGAAAGAATCAGGTATGGGGGGATGGGATGAATTTGTGGTGTGGCTGGACAATTCATCTGGGAATGTCTTTGGTTACATAGCCCGTCATTGATCTGAGATTAGACAGTTGATTTGGAACAGTGAATGCTTCCAGTAAATTTTCAGCAGGAGACAAAGGGCGGATTAAAGTCGGGGACCTGTGGGAAGGCAGAAACCTGAGTAAAGTTTAGTCAAGTTAGTATGTATCTTGTCCAGATTGGTCACTAGAGGAAAACAGTTCAGTTAACCATTTATGAGGCAAGGAAAGGAATTTGATGGGTGGGTGGGTGTAGGATTGTTATAGGTAAACAGGAGGTCATCTGTAAGTCTTAGCTAAGTGGGATGAGGAAGAATGGTTCTATTAGAAAGCCATTTTCTGAAACTCAAAATGGTGGTAAAATTTCTTGACCATCTCTGTTTTCCAGCATCCCAGTACTTAGGTAAAGATTAACATTGCCAATGTCTTTTTTGTCTTGATTGCTACACTTAGTTGTTTACATGCCAAGATGACATTGTCATCTTCGTCATCACATAATTCACTTAGTGAAGTCCTATAAAAGAAATTGTTTCAATTATCATCGTTGTTATTTGTGCTTAATGATGTTTAGCTGTTTATATCATCTTCTAATGCACAAATGTTTACCTGATGGACTGAGTAACAAGTGAAAAATCTCTGGTTAAATTAAAAACATCTCCCATATTTAACTTATAGGGGAAAAAAAGACAAACATTTAAAGGAATAAATTTGCTTTTGGTGTGTTACCCATCTACAGTAGGGAAATAGTAAATTACCTGAATTACTGGCTATTCCAGAAAAAAATAAAACCAGATATGGAAAGACTGCAGAAAGGTATTTGTGTCCTTTGCATTCAGTATTTTACTATGCTCGGTTTAGGCCCAAATAGATTAAACATGTAAAGAGGCTAATCATTTGCTAAAAAAATAAAATGAGTGTTCTGATTTAGTAGCATATTATTATTATCAAAGTTAAATATTTCACGTATGTTAAAAACAATGCCAAATATGTGATGACACTGAAAACAGCAGAGTAGGCTGCTCTAAGGGCCCATCCCTCCAAAGAAGCATCAAAAAAAAATCATGCAAAAGCTGTCAGAATTAACTTTGTCAGAACTCTGAAAAATAGTAATTAACTCTGAATCAAGAAAACAGTCACATGAGGTAGGAAAGCTTTGTGACATTTTTATTTCTTCTTTTTCCATCTTCCTCCCAACTCAATGGCAGTTGTGAAGACACCAGCCACTGTGGACCTCTGAGGAGCATATCTGGCTTATTAACACAGAATATGTTTAACTCTGTCTGGGAGCTCACTAAAGGACCAAGGTGAGGCACTTGTCTTTGTTTTGTCCAAACCAGACCTCACTCGGGAAGGAAAAATCCTAAGACAAATGAACCACTGGCAGCTGCCTAGGGCAAAAGATTACAATTGAGGCAGTACAACTGAGTGATGAAAGCCTGTGAAGAAAATATGGGAAATCTATATATTCCCCCTATATATGGGGATTTATAAAGTCATGCACATGCCCGAGGCAGGACACACACTGAAAAGACTTGAGAAGACTCTAAGCTGTCAACTTATTGGTCTCTAGGATTAGTCCAAGCAGAAAGTGAAGGGCAATGCAGAGTTCTAAATGGTCTAAGTGTTGAAAGGCATATCTCAGCATACAGCCAATCTACAAAATATGGGAGAAATTTTTTTCTTAATTCCTCCTCCTCCTCCTTCACCTCCACCTCCTCCTCCTCTTCACTCTTTCTTGTCCATTCTTGTGTTCAAAGAAATATCTGTCAAAACAGTGACTAAAGAAACAAAGACTTCAGAGACCACACATGATGAAGAACAGAGACATTATAAAAAGTGTTTAGAAAAGTCACTAAACAAAACTACAGCTACTGTGAACAGATGGAAACAAAAACAAACACTTAAGAAGAAAAAAAAATTCTAGAATTACCACGTCATAATATCCAAAACATACAGTTCACAAAAAACATGAAAAAAACATTAAAGTATACTCATTAATGGATAAAATTACTAGAAACTATCCTTAAGAAACAAACAACACAAAGGCATAACACTTATTAAAAACAAGTACCGGGGCACCTGGGTGGCTCCATCAGTTAAGTGTCCGGCTTTGGCTCAGGTCATGATCTCGTGGTCCATGAGTTCGAGCCCCCCGTCGGGCTCTGTGCTGACAGCTCAGAGCGTGGACACTGCTTTGGATTCTGTCTCCCTCTCTCTTTGCCCCTCCCCCACTCATGCTCTGTCTTTCTCTGTCTCAAAAATGAATAAACATTAACAAAAAAAAATTTTTAAAAACAAGTACCAAAATGAGAAAAGTAAGTTCTTCATTATCAGTAATTATTTTAAATGTAAAATGGATTAAATGTAAGTGGATCAAAAAATAAAGATTGGCAGAATGGATTAAAAAAAAAAAAAACATGATTTAACTATATACTGTCTGTAAGAGACTCCCTTTAGATCCAAAAACCCAAAGATGTTAAAAGTGAAATGATAGAAAAAGATATTCCATACAAATAGCAAAAAAAAAAAAAAAAAAAAAAAAGAGAGAGAGAGAGAGAGAGAGCTAGTAGCTTTTACTAATATCAGGCAACATACACTTTAACTCAAAAACTGTTACAAGAAATAAAAAAGACATTATATACTCAGAAAAGGCATAATTCATCTAAAAGATATAACAATTAAAAATATGTAAACGCCAAACAAAAGAGCCCTCAAATGTATGAAATGAACACTAACAAAATGGAAGGACACAGAACTGACAGTTCTAAAATAATAGTTGACGATTTCAATACCCTACTTCCAATAATAGATAGAACTTCTGGACAGAAGATCAATAAGGAAAGAACTAACTTAACACCATAAGCCAATTAGACCTAATGAACATATTTAGAAGACTATACCCAACAACATCAGAACATACATTCTTCTCATGTACATATCAAACATTATCCAGAAGAGACCATATGCTGGTCTACAAAACAAGTTTCAATATACTGAAAAATACCGAAGTCATAGAAAGTATCTTTTCAGTCATAGAAAGTATCTTCATTTTTAACAGAGTGAAGTTAAAAATCATTAACAAATATATGGAAATTAAACAAATTAACAATTAACAAATATATGGAGATTAAACAAATATATGGAAATTAACAATATATGGAAATTAAACAGCACACACAATGAGTCAGAGAAAAAAAATCACAGGAAAATCAGAAAATGCTTAGAAAGAAATGACAGTAAAAGCACAACATACCAAAACTTATGGGACACAGAGAAAGCAGTCCTCAAAGGAAATTTATACCAGTTAATACCGTTTTCATTGAAAAAGATTAAAGATCTCAGATCAACAACCTAATTTTATACCCTAAAGAAGTAGAAAGAAAAGAACAATCTAAAACCTAAGCTAACGGAAGGAAAGACAGAAGATCAGTGTGAGGATAAATAAAATAGATAATAGAAAAATAACAGAAAGAGCAATAAAACAAAAGTTGGATCTCAGAAAAGATCAACAAAATTGACAAACATTTAGCTAGGTTGACAGAGAAAATAAGAAAGAAGATGCAAATAAATAAAATCAGGAATGAACATGAGGATATTAGTAGTGATGCTACAGAAATACAAAGGATTATACAGAAGTACTATGAACAACTAATTACACACCAAAAAAATTTATATAATCTAGGTTAAATGGTCAAATTCCCAGTAACACATAAATCATCAAAACCAACTCAAAAGAAATAGAAAATCGAACAACATCTGTAATAAGTAAAGAAATTGAATCAGTTATCAAAAACCTCTCAACAAAGAAAAGTCCAGCCTAGCTGGCTTCACGGGTTAATTCTACTAAACATTTACTAAGCTTTTTTTTTTTTTCCAAGTTTTTGTTTTGAGAGACAGAGAGAGACAGAGAGACAGAGAGACAGAGAGAGAGAGAGCATGTGCACAAATGGGGCAGGGGGCAGTGAGAGAGGGAGAGAGGGAATCCCATGCAGGCTCCATGCTGTCAGCACAGAGCCCAATGTGGGAATCGATCTCACCAACCATGAGATCATGACCTGAATGGAAATCAAGAATTGAATGCCTAACTGATTGAGCCACCCAGGAGCCCTGTAATTCTACTAAACATTTAAAGAAGAATTAGAACCTATCTTTTTCAACTTTTCCAGAAAACAGACGAGGTAGAAACATTTCCTAACTTGCATTCTATGAGTACTGTATTGCCTGATACTAAAATCAGACTAAGACATCATAAGAAGAGAAAACTACACACCAATATCCCTTATGAATATGATACAAAAAATCCAAATATAGATACAAAATACCAGCAAACTGAGTTCAACAGCATTTTTAAAATATTATACACTATGACTCAGTGGGATTTACCCCAGGAATGTATGAGTGATTCAACATAAGAAAACCAATCGTGTAATATACTATATTAAGAGAGTGAAGTAAAAAGACATATGATCACTTCAGTTAATGCAGTATGAGCATTCAAAAAAAGTATTTTTCACAATAAAAATACTTGGCAAACTAGGAAGACAAGATAACTTCCTCAACATGATAAAGCACATTTATGGTAAACACAGCTAACATTATGATAAAAGACCAAAATGTTTTTCCTAAAATCATCAACAGAACAAGGATGTCTGCTTTCACCACTGCTATTCAACATTTTACTGGAAGGACTAGTCAGAGCAATTACGTAAGAAAAATAACAAAGAAGGCATCTACATCGGAAAGGAGAAAGCAAAACTCTATTCACAGATGACATGATCCCATATACAGAAATTCCTGAAGGGGCACTTAGGTGGCTGCATCCATTAACCATCCAGCTTCAGCTCAGGTCATGATCTCACATTTCATGAGTTCGAGCCCCACGTCAGGCTCTGTGCTGGCAGCTCAGAACCTGGAGTCTGCTTCGGATTCTGTGTATCCCTCTCTCTCTACTTCTCTCTCTCTCTCTCTCTCTCTCTCTCAAAAATAAATTAAAAACATTAAAGAAAGATAAATTCCTGAAGAATCCACAAAATAAATATTGGAGACAATAAATTTTACAGTTATAGAGTTCAATATCAACATTCAAAAATCAGTTGTGTTTTTATACACAAGCAAGGTACTTAAAAATATCCAATCACAATAGCATCCAAAATAATAAAATACCTAAGAATGAATTTATTCAAGGTTAAAGACTTGCACACTGAAAACTACAACATTGCTGAAAGAAATCAAAGAAGAGCTAAAAAATGGAAGTACACATTTGTTTATGGATTGGAAGAATTATTACTGATAAGATGACAATTCTACACAAAGTGATCTATAGATTCGTTGGAATCCCTATCAGAATTCCCTTATCCCTTTTTATAAAAGTGGAAAAGCAATCCTTGAATTAATATGGAACAGCAAAGGACTTTGAATACCCAAAACAATATTGAATACAAACAGCAAAGTTGGAAGAATCATTTCCCTGTTTTAAAAGCTAATCGAAATAGTAATCAAAAAAGTTCAGTACCAGCACAAGCACAGACGTATAGAATAATAGAACAGAAATGAGAGTTCAGAAATAAACCCATACATCTATGGCCAACTGGTCTTTGAGAAGGTGCCAAGACTATTGAATGAAAACAGAATTCAAAGAATGATGCTGGGAAACTGTATATCCATATGTTAATGAATTAATTGGACCCTTATGTCACAACATATACCAAAATTTATTTTTAAATGTACCAATGATATATATCAAAATTTATTCAAATGGATTCAACAGCTAAACCTTAACATTTTTATAAGAAAACACAGGGATAATTCTTCATTAACTTTGATTTGCAAATGGATTCTTAGCTATAACACCAAAAGCATGAAAACAAAAGGAAAAATAGATTGGACTCCATCAGAAAAAACTTTTAGGGCACCTGTGTGGCTCCCTTGGTTAAGCATCCAGCTCTTGACTTCGGCTCAGGTCATGATCTCACGGTTTGTGGGTTCAAGCCTCATATTGGTCTCTGCACTAGCAGTGCAAAGCCTGCTTGGGATTCTGTCTCTCTCCCCCCTCTCTCTCTGCCCCTCCCCTACCTGTGTGCTCTCTCTCTCTCTCTCTCTCAATAAATAAACTTAAAAAAATTAAAAACCTTTTGTGTACCAAAGAACATTATCAAGTAAAGGAAACGACTTATAGGAGAAAATATTTGCAAATCATATATTTTGAAAGGGTTTACATCTAAAATATATAAAGAATATCTACAAATCAAGAACAAAAAGAAGTACAACACAATTAAACTTGGATAAAGGTCTCCAATAGACATTTTTCCAAAGAGAATATACATATTGTGCCATAACATGAAAAGATGCTCAACATCGTAAGTTATTAGGGAAATGCAAATCAAAACCACAATAAGATAGGTATCACTTCACCCCTAGAATGGTTATAATTTTTTTTAAAAAAAATGAAAATTATGGGGAGGAGCCAAGATGGCAGAACAGCATGGAAGATTTTTGTGTGTCTCGTGTCCATGAAATACAGCCAGACCAACACTAAACCATCTTACACACCTAGAAAACTGGAGGATTAACACAACAATCTGCACAAACTGAACCACAGAATTCAGCAGGTACGCGGCGTGGAGAAGTGAACTTGGGGAGCAAGAGGCGCAGGAAGGAAGGTGCTTTTGTGAGTGGAGAGAGGAGAGAGACTGGGGTGGGGTGGAGAATACGCGAAAAGCACCCCTCCCCAAGAGGACCTGGAGAGAAAGTGGAAAATTGGTAACAGCTGCAGAGACTAAACTAAAAAGGGAGAAAGAAGAAAGGAGAAAGGAGAGGGTTTAAATTCCATTAAGACTGTAAACAAAGGGAGCACAGTCTGCAACTCCATAGCTCCATACCTGGCAGTGCTCTGGTGGGAAGGGCGAATCCCCAGGATCAGAGTGAAAAGCGGGGAAAAGCGGTTCCACTGCTGGAAGGACATTTGGTAGAGACTGTTGAAGCCACCTGGTCCCACCAGACCCCAGAGGGTGGTCACATTCACTGGTGCTGAAACAAGGTCGTTAAGAGTGAAGCCTGCCAGATGCGTGTCGTGATTTTCAGATGCGTGCTGAAAAGCTGCTGCTACACTATGTCGCGAACTTTTTCTGGGGCGGGCTGGCACCTGGCCGCAGTCTCAGGGCACCGGCAGCAGCAGGGTCCCACAAGCGTTCCTGGGTGCAGCTGACATTCAGCCATTGCTCACTGAGACCCTCCCCCAGAGGGGCAGAACCGGTCAAAGCCTCAGTCCTTCAGAAGAGGCTGGGGAAAGCAGCCGCATCTCAGCCAATCTCGGGAGAGAGGTACTGCCTGGGGCCTGGTCACAGACAGTGAAAAAGCAGGGAGTGGACGAAAGCTGAAGACAGAGAATGGGTGTGCGATTGCTGATCCAGGAGAACAGACCGGATAGCTGGGTGACACCATTTTTACCACTCCCGCGCATGCACATACGCACCTAGGAGCGCCACAACACTCCACCAAAGTAGGCTAGCAGCGCCATCTAGTGGAAAGCGGAGCCATTACACTGAGCCCCGCCCAACTGGACCAACCTCATTCTTCAAGAACACAAGTCTCACTGCCGGCTTAGTTTATGCACTATAAAGCACCATTTAGACTGACTTATAGAGGAAAACGAAGTAATTTCAGTCCTAATTCAATCTGTTAGCAGGTCCATCATTCAATTTTCTTTCTTTGTTTTCTCTTTTACACTTATTTTTCTTGAATACAGAAAGAGAAAAAATTCATTTTTATTTTCAATTTTTATTAAAAATATTTTTCTTTAATTTTTATTACTATATTTCTTAATTTTGTGTAAATTTATTCAAATTCTATTTTACTTCCATCATTTTATTTTAGTCTACTTCAGTGTATTCACCTTTTCAAATTTTCAATCGCCTTTTTCTTTCTTTTCTTTTTTCTCTTTTTCATTTCTTTTTTCTTGAATGCAAAAAGAGAAAAACTTCATTTTTACCTTCAATTTCTATTAAAAATATTTTTCTTTAATTTTTTTACTACATTTTTTCTTTTATGTAAATTTTTTTCAAATTCTATTTGACTTCCACCATTTTATTTTAGTCTACTACAGTGTATTCACTTTTTCAAATTTTCAAACGATTTCCTTTTTTTTTCTCTTTTCTCTTTTTTTCTCTTTTTCGTTTCTTTTCTTTTTCTTGAATATAGAAAAAGAAAAATTCATTTTTATTTTTAATTTTTGATAAAAATATTTTTCTTCAATTTTTTTCTACCATATTCTTTACTTCTGTGTATATTTTTTCAAATTCTATTTTACCTCGATCATCTCATTTTACTCTAATTCAGTGTATTCATTTTTTCAAATTCTCAAACGATTTCCTTTTTTTTTCTTTCCCCCGCTTTTTTTTCTCTAATCTGTGAAACCACTTTCAACACCCAGAACAAAACATACCTAGGATCTGGCATCATTTATTCTATTTGTGTGTGGGTGTGTGTGTGTTTAATTTTATAATTTTAATATTTTTTAATTTTAATTTTTTTAATTTTAATTTTTCTACCTCATTAATTCCTTTTCTCCCTTCAAAATGACAAAACAAAGGAACTCACCCCAAAAGAAAGAGCACTAAGAAACTACAGCCAGAGATTGAACCATCACAGATACAAGCAAGATGTCTGAACCAGAATTTAGAATCACGATAATAAGAATACTAGCTGGAGTTGAAAATACTTTAGAATCCTTTTCTGCAGAGATAAAAGATGCAAAAAATAGCCAGAATGAAATTAAAAATGTTATAACTGAGCTGTAATCACAGATGGATGTGGCGGCAGCAAAAATGGATGATGCAGAACAGAGAATCAGCGATATAGAGGACAAACTTATAGAGAATAATGAAGCAGAAAAAGAGAAGGAGATTAAGGCAAAAGAGCATGATTTAAGAATTAGAGAAATCAGTGACTCATTAAAAAGGAACAACATCAAATATAGGGGTCCGAGAAGAGGAAGAGAGAGAAATAGGGGTAGAAGGGTTATGTGAGCAAATCATAGTGGAAAACGTTCTCAACCTGGGGAAAGACACAGACATCAAAATCCAGGAAGCACAGAGGACTCCCATTAGATTCAACAAAAACCGACCATCAACAAGGCATATCATAGTCAAATTCACAAAATGTTTAGGCAAGGAGAGAATCATAAAAGCAGCAAGGAAAAAAAAGTCCCTAACCTACAAGGAAAGACAGATCAGGTTTGCAGCAGACCTATCCACAGAAATTTGGCAGGCCAGAAAGAAGAGGCAAGATATATTCAGTGTGCTGAATCAAAAAAATATTCAGCCAGGAATTCTTTATCCAGCAAGCTGTCATTCAGAATAGAAGGAGAGATAAAAAGTTTCCCAGACAAACAAAAATTAAAGGAGTTTGTGACCACTAAACCATCCCTGCAAGAAATTTTAAGGGGGACTCTCTGAGGGGAGAAAAGATGAAAATATAAATAAATAAATAAATAAATAAATACGAAAAGCAACAAAGATTAGAAAGGACCAGAGATCACCACCAGAAATTCCAACTCTACAAGCATCATAATAATAGATTCATATCTTTCAGCACTCACTCAAATCATCAATGGACTCAATGCTCCAATCAAAAGACATAGGATAACAGAATGGATAAGAAAACAAGATCCATGTATATGCTGTTTACAAGAGTCCCACTTTAGACCTAAAGACACCTTCAGATTGAAAATAAGGGGATGGAGACCCATCTGTCATGCTAATGGTCAACAAAAGAAAGCTGGTGTAGCCATACTTATATCAGACAATCTAGACTTTAAAATAAAGACTATCAAGAGATGCAGAAGGGCATTATATCAAAACCAAGGGGTCAATCCACCAAGAAGCCTAACAATTGTAAACATTTATGTGCCAAATGTGAAAGCACCCAAATATATAAATCAATTAATCACAAACATAAAGAAACTCATCGATAGTAACACCATAATAGTAAGAGACTTCAACACCTCATTCACAGTAATGGACAGATCACCTAATCAAAAAATCAACAAGGAAACAATGGCTTTGAATGACACACTGGACCAGATGGACTTAACAGATATATTCAGAACATTTCATCCTAAAGCAGCAGAATATGCATTCTTCTCCAGTGCACATGGACTGTTCTCCAGAATAGACCATATACTGGGACACAAAGCAGCCCTAAGTAAGTACAAAAAGGTCGAGAGCATACTGGGCATATTTTCAGACCACAATGCTATGAAACCCGAAATCAACCCACAAGAAAAAATTTGGAAAGGTTACAAATACTTGGAGACTGAAGAACATCCTACTAAAGAATGAATGGGCTAACCAAGCAGTTAAAGAGGAAATTAAAAAGTATATGGAAGTCAATGAAAATGATAATACCACAACCCCAAACCTCTGGGACACAGCAAAGGCAGTCATAAAAGGAAAGTATATAGCAATCCAGGCCTTCCTAAAAAAGGAAGAAAGATCTCACATACACAACCTAACCTTATGCCTTAAGGAGCTGGAAAAAGAACAGCAAATAAAACCCAAAACCAGCAGAAAACAGGAAATAATAAAGATTAGAGGAGAAATTAATGCTATCGAAACCAAAAAAACAGTAGAACAGATCAATGAATTCAGAAGCTGGTTTTTTGAAAGAATTAACAAAATTGATAAACCACTAGCCAGTTTGATCAAAAAGAAAAAGGAAAGGACCCAAGTAAATAAAATCAAGAATGAAAGAGGAGAGATCACAACCAACACAGCAGAAACAAAAACAATAAGAGAATATTATGAGCAATTATATGCCAATAAAATGGGCAATGTGGAAGAAATGGACAAATTCCTAGAAACATATACACTACCAAAACTGAAACAGGAGGAAACAGAAAATTTGAACAGACCCATAACCAGTAAGGAAATCGATTTATTAATCAAAAGTCTCCTAAAAGACAAGAGTCCAGGGCCAGATGGCTTTCCAGGTGAATTCTACCAAACATTTAAGGAAGAGTGAACACCTATTCTCTTGAAGCTGTTCCAAAACTAGAAATGGAAGGAAAACTTCCAAACTCTTTCTGTTAAGCCAGCATTACCTTGATTCCAAAACCAGACAGAGATCACACTAAAAAGGAAACTATAGACCAATTTCCCTGATGAACATGGATGCAAAAATCCTCAACAAGATATTAGCCAACTGGCCCCAACAATACATTAAAAAAATTATTCACCATGACCAAGTGGGATTTATACCTGGGATGCAGGGCTGGTTCAATACCTGCAAAACAATTAACGTGATTCATCATATCAATAAAAGAAAGGACAAGAACCATATGATCCTCTCAATAGATGCAGAGAAAGCATTTGACCAAATACAGCATCCTTTCTTGATAAAAATCTTCAAGAAAGTAGGGATAGAAGGAGCATACCTCGAGATAATAAAAGCCATATAGGAACAAACCAACGCTAATATCATCCTCAATGTGGAAAAACTGAGATCTTTCCCCCTAAGGTCAAGAACAAAACAGGGATGTCCACTCTCGCCACTGTTATTCAACATAGTATTGGAAATCTTAGCCTCTGCAATCAGACAACACAAAGAAATAAAAGGCATCCAAATTGGCCAGGAGGAGGTCAAACTTTCACTCTTTGCAGGTGACATGATACTCTATATGGAAAACCCGAAAGATTCCACCAAGAAACTGCTAGAATTGATTCTTGAATTCAGCAAAGTTTCAGGATATAAAATCAATGCACAGAAATTCCAACAAGGAAGTGATAGAAAGAGAAATCAAGGAATTGATCCCATTTACAATTGCACAAAAAAACATAAAATACCTAGGAATAAATTTAACCAAAGAGGTGAAAAATCTATACACTGAAAACTATAGAAAGCTTATGAAAGAAATTGAAGAAGACACACAAAAAAATGGAAAAAGATTTCACGCTTCTGGATAGGAAGAACAAATATTGTTAAAATGTCGATACTACCCAAATCAATCTACATATTCAATGCAATCCCTATCAAAATAACACCAGCATTCTTCACAGAGCTAGAACAAATAATCCCAAGTTTGTATGGAACCAGAAAAGACCCCAAATAGCCAAAGCAACCTTGAAAAAGAAAACCAAAGCAGGAGGCATCACAATCCCAGACTTCAAACTTTATTACAAAGCTGTAATCATCAAGACAGTAGGGTACTGGCACAAAAACAGACACTCAGATCAATGGAACAAAACAGAGCACCCAGAAATGGATCCACAAACATATGGCCAACTGATCTTTGACAAAGCAGGAAAGAATACCCAATGGAATAAAGACAGTGTCTTCAGCAAGTGATGCTGGGAAAACTGGACAGCGACATGCAGAAGAATGAACCTGGACCACTTTCTTACACCATACACAAAAATAAACTCAAGATGGATGAAATACCTAAATGTAAGTCAGGAATCCATCAAAATCCTCGAGGAGAAAGCAGGCCAAAACCTCTTTGATCTTGGCCGCAGCAACTTCTTACTCAAAATGTCTCTGGAGGCAAGGGAAACAAAAGCAAAAATGAACTATTGGGACCTCATCAAAGTAAAAAAGCTTCTGCACAGTGAAGGAAACCATCAGCAAAACTAAAAGGCAACCGACAGAATGGGAGAAGATATTTGCAAACGACATATCAGATAAAGGGTTAGTATCCAAAATCTCTAAAGAACTTATCAAAGTCAACACCCAAAAAACAAATAATCCAGTGAAGAAATGGGCAAAAGACATGAATAGACACTTCTCCAAAGAAGACATCCACATGGCCAACCAACACATGTAAAAAGGCTCAACATCACTCATCATCAGGGAAATACAAATCAAAACCACAATGAGATACCACCTTACACCTGTCAGAATGGCAAAAATTAACAACTGGAGCAACGGATGTTGGCAAGGATATGGAGAAAGAGGCTCTGTTTTGCACTGTTGGTGGGAATGCAAGCTGGTGCAGCCACTCTGGAAAACAGTATGGAGGTTCCTCAAAAAATTGAAAATAGAACTACCTTAAGACCCAGCAATTGCACTACTAGGTATTTATACAAAAGATACAAAAATGCTGATTTTTAGGGGCACACAGACCCCAATATTTATAGCAGCACTATCAATAATAGTCAAAGTATGAAAGAGCACAAATGCCCACTGACTGATGAATGGATAAAGATGTGGTATATACACATACAATGGAATATTACCCGGTGATCAAAAAAAAAAAAAATGAAATCTTGCCATTTGCAACTACGTGGATGGAACTAGAGTGTACTATGCTAAGCAAAATAAGTCAGCCAAAGATAGATTTCATATGATTTCTCTCATACGTGGAATTTAAGAAATGAAACAAATGAACATAGGAGAAGGGAAGCAAAAATATGATAAAAACAGAGAGGGAGACAAACCATAAGAGACTCTTAAATACAGAGAGCAAACTGAAGGTTGCTGGCAGGGCGTTGGGTGGGGGAATGGGCTAAATGGGTGATGGACATTAAGGAAGACATTTGTTGGAATGAGCACTGGGTGTTGTATGTAAGTGATGAATCACGAAATTCTATTCCTGAAATCATTATTACATATATTGTAATACATTACATACATATATACACATACATATATTATATATGTATATATATAATATACATATATATGTGTATATATATGTATATATGTATATATATGTATATATATGTTAACTAACTTGGATTTAAATAACATACATACATACATACATAAAGTGTTTGATATATATTTACTGAGTTCCTATTCTGTATCATACACCACTTGTAGGTACAGGGATCATACAAGTAACCACACACAAACTGCCCTCAAATGACTTATACTAGGGTTTCTCAAATGTTTTTGCATTTTGAACTCAATAGTTCTGAGATGGCTCCCAAGATTTCATCATTTCTAGCAGATGATACTGATGTTGGTCTTTGGTTTGCACCTGGAGTGGCAAAGGCTTATGGTATAGTGATTCACAGTAAGACACAATTCATACATAATGATTAATCGAGAAACTAACACCCTTTTCATTACCTATATCAATTATTGTGATACTAAAACTACTCAAGCTGTTTTAGACAAAAAATTTTTTCTACTTCCGTGCAAAGTACTGCTATTATGGAATAAGAGTAAAGTGGCTTTGTTTCACTGGACACAGCTAGTATTACAATCATGTAACAATTGTTTCTTTTAAAAGAATACATGGGATAAAAGAAAGTTTCACATACATCACTTACCACATTCATAGGGAAGAAATCTTGATCAGTTGTACTGGACAGGAGAGCAAACGGGGAAACAGCAGTTCTACTCTCCGGGCCAGGGAGCAGGCGAGAGCCCAGTTCGGAGTTTTTACATCTTTTACCTGAAAAGTTGAATAAGAGGTCAATTAGAAAATCAAATAAATTAATTTAAAACAATTCTTCTTTTAAACACAAGTTATTGTAAAACAAGTCATACTTGTTTATATCACTATTATTAGGGAAATTACTGACTTTTTTAAAAAAAGGAAAATAATTAAGGTGAAAATTTAAGAATTCTATCTCCAAGAAGGCTTTTTTTTCCCTACGCTAAACATCCTGGCATGTGTTAGTGGCGTTATTATTTGTAGTCATCAGTTGGTCCGGTTGGGTAATTCCATGTCTATCCCCTCAGAAATTAGATAAACACCATTTACAAAGCAGGAAATAAGCTTCACTGGACACTAATGGATCTGAGAATCCCAGGTCAAGAACCAATGCCATCCATCTGTCCTTTAAAATATGTTTCATTGTCAGCTAATTCCTCTCAAGCTACAGAAACTACAAAATTTCTCATAACAGAGTTAAAATTGACATCATTACCACTTTCTTATGTTAACTCTCATATTCCAACAGAAGGGAAGAAATTCCTGCCAGTCGCCAGGAGGCCAAAGCAATAGAGGAATGTTTCTAGAACTTGTCAAACTCACTCCTACTGCCCCACCTCGATGTGAGTTTGGGAGAAGGAGCTACTGTCATGTGACTCAAGTTTTTCTCTGTCTTCCCCCTCCCAGCCTCCCTGCGGTCCTTCCTTCCATTCTCTTCTCTGACTGCTTTCTTGTACTATACACTGCTAAGTGTACTAAATACACTTAGCTCTGTGTGTTTCGTTGTTTCTCTTTGAATGACCTACTGCTTATCTTCTGTTGTTCTCTCCACTTTTTGTCATAGCTGTGCCTCTTTACCCCTCTACTTTGTCTATACTGCTGTCTCTCTTTTTTCCAGTCACATTCTCTAAGTCTTTCTCTGTTAATCTCTCTCTATGCTTGTCTCTCCGTTTTGTCCATGTTGTCTCTATTTCTATTTCTGTCCATCTCTCTCTGTCTTTCTGTATTTGTGTCTCATTTTTTTTAATCTCTCCCTACTTCTCTCTCCCCATCTGTCTCTATGTCTTTGTTTCTTTCTCTTTCTTTATGTATCTCTGCCTTTCCTATATACACTTCTCTGTGTCTTCCTCTGTCAGTCTGTCTGTCCCTTTCTCTTTGTCTTTCTTTTTCAGACCCAGCTGACTGCTAAGAAGATACATTCTAGTATTTTCCTGTCATATGGTAACATAGAAGATAGAGTCTACAAGAAGGGAGCATTGTTGTTTTATTTGGGGGACAGATAATTGAAGTTTCACTCGGGACTATGCTTTATATAACATATTTGAATGAGAATGAAAATCATGCTAATTCAGCTTCATCCATATCACTCCCACATTAAGTATTCAATCAATCCCAACTTTAGAGGCAAAATACTAGTGTTTGATGTTTACCCTTAAGCTCCCAAAATTAAATGCGTGACTTGGATTTATTAGTAAGAAACTCTGCAATTTTTAATAGTTACAATCATCTGATCCTGTTAACCAAGTGGCATTAAAATAAAAACTTTACAAAAGAAAAAGAAAAAGAAAAAAACAACCATCATTTGGTTGTATTTGTTTTAATTAGATAAAGGTGGTGATCACACATTTTACCATACCAAATGCCACAGGATTATATACTTTAAAATGATTAATTGTATGTTATATGAATTTTATCTCCATTAAAAGAAACCTAAAAAAATATTACCTATTATTTGTCTACAGTTTTTTTTATTCACATGTCCCTTTTCTTAAAAGTTGTATTAGCCTCCTAATGCTGATATAACAAATTACCTCAAACTTTTGGCTTAACACAATCTAAATTTGTTATGGAAGTTCTGGAAGTCAGAAGTCTAAAATGAATCTCATTGGCTTAAAACCAAAGTGTAGTCAGAGCTGTGTCGGTTCCTTCTGGAGACCAGAGGGGAGAATCTAGTTCCTTGCTTTTTCCAGCCCCGTTAGGCTGCAACCTAGTCCTTGGGTCATGGCACTTTTCCACCTTCAAAGCCAGCAATGATCAGTTAAATCTTTCTTGTACTATGTCTCTTTGACTCTGATTCCCTTGCCCCTGTCTTTCATTTATAAGGACCCTTGTGATTACATTGGATCAATCCAGGAAATCCAGGATAATTTCCTCATCTCAAAGTCAACAAATTAGAAAATTTAGTTCAATCCACAATGTCAGTTCCCCCTTTGTTACATAACATAACATATTCATAGGTTCCCAAGATTAGGATCCAGACTTTTTTTTAAGGGAGGGGGATTATTATTTTGCCTGCCACAGAAATCATCCCAGAGGCAAATAGGAAAAATAATTATACCTACCCCTCTAACTCCCAAATGTAGGCAATTGCCTGGGAACAATTAAGTTCTTTTCCATGAAGTTGACTCATTACTAGCTGATTTCTTATTCCATGATTGAATAAACTGACCATTTTCTCTTACTCTTCATAAGCCTCTACATTCCAAAATAATAATCTATCCAGAAATATGAATAAACCAAAGCAGACCTTACTGTTTCATTTTTTTTCTCCTTGCTTCTGGAGATAAGGGAAAGGAAATTCTGCCCCCTTTCCATTTTCCTCTTAGTACTCTCTCCTTCTCTCCATCTTTTCATTTTGGGGCACCAAGTATATCTCCTACTTCCAATACCTTTACTTTACTGGCATAGATTACAGAATTTTCCTTATGTTTGTGTTATCTTCATTTTCATTTATTCTATCCTTTCCTCAAAGACATAGGAAATACCTTCTTTGCTGTCCCCCATAGTCCTCAAGGAAGTATAAGATACTAATGGCCCTTAATAAATATGCCAGGGGTGCCTTGGTGGCTCAGTTGATTGGGTGTCCAATTACCCTTAGTTTTGGCTCAGCTCATGATCTCATGGTTCATGAGGTTGAGCCCTGCATCACGTTTTGCACTGCCAGTGCAAAGCCTGCCTGGGATTCTCTCTCTCTCTCTCTCTCTCTCTCTCAAAATAGATAAATAAATTTAATAAGTAAATAAGTAAATAAATATGCCAAAATTTCTTTTCTTATATTTTCAAAGTTATCCAGATTTGAAAGTTTAACTAGTTAAGAATGCCATTATCTACTAAAAGGCAAACAGCATCAATAGGAGAGGAGATATTCTAGAATAAATTTAGACCACGCAATGGTTTGTTAGCTTATAATGACACTAGAAAACATAGAAATATTTTACACATTTAATGTCAAGTCAAATCCATGGTGGTTTAGTTAATTCCAAATAATATAAGTCCTTTCTAGTATAAAATTTCTAGAGCATAGAGCTGAAAGATTGTTTCCTGTGTATTTATTCGCAATAGTTTTGTCCTCATTTTCTGAAGTTTAGTTTTATCTCAAAATATTTACATTTATTTCTTTTATTGACCTCACATTCTGTTCACAGACATTCACAATATCATCAATTTTTGACAAAGGTAGTTGGTATGCTTTTTTCATGTCAGTCAACTTAGAAATCATTAGGAGGAAGGAACCAAAATATTTTTTAAGTTTATTTATTTATCTTGTGAGAGAGAGAGAGGCAGAGACAGAGGGAGAGAGAGAATTCACAAGCAGCTGACAACACGTAGCCCCATGCGGGGCTCAATCCTACTAAGTGTGAGATCATCACCTGAGTCAAAATCAATAATCAGCACTTAACCAACTGAGCCACCCACGGTCCCCAGAACCAAAATTCTTTTTAATTATGTTATTGAGTTCCACAGTTGCCACTGTAGCAAAGTCCTTGGGAAGATCATCTAGAATTACCTAGTAACAATGAAATGTAGATGAATGTAGATATTTGAAACAAAAGCAGATTATTAAAGTCTGTGAGACACAGAGTGAAAATATTTTTAAAAGTCTGGATGGAAGTATATTTCTAAGTATGAATACTATCACTTACAGCAAAGTATAAATATAAACATTAAAGTCAGTTGTGGTCCTACCACACAGGAAGATAGAGCCATAAGGATTTTGGTATATAGTATTTCCTTCCAGTCTTCTATACACATATTTATGTTGTAGTATTCAGTTTTTATGGTCTAATGCTTATGCTTAACATAATATCTAGGGCATTTCCAATGTGACAGAATATTATTTGCAAAGATGAATTTTTGTGGCTGCATATAAGATAGCCACATATAAGTAGGTTAAAATTCATCTAACCTTTTTTTGTTGTTGTTGGATGTGGTAGGTAGCACCAATTTTCAATTATAAGCAAGCATGATGTCATAGACTGAACTGTATTCCTCAAAAAATCATGTCGAAATCCTAAACCTCAGCATCTCAGAATGTAACCTTATTTGGAAATAGGGTCATTGCAGATATAATTAGTCAAGATGAAGTCATATTAGAGTAGGATGGGCTCCTAATCTGATATGACTGGTGTTCTTATAAAAAGAAACTTGGACACAGAGACATGCACACAGGGAGAACACCATGAACATGAAGGCAGAGATTGGGCTAATGTGACTATAAGCCAAGGAATGTCAAAAATTGTCAACAAAACTCCGGCAGCTGGGAGAGAGGCATGGAACACTCTCCCTCAGTTTTCAGAGGGAACCAATCATGCCTGCACTTCTGGCCTCCAGAACCGAGAGCCCACAAATTTTTGTTGTTTAAGCCACACAGGTTGTGGTGCTTAGTGACAGCAGCCTTAGGAAACTAACGGAGTAAATTTTTACATCAATTTTTTTGTGTGTATCTTTGATTATATAATTATTATAAATTCTAAGAAGTAGAAACACTACGTTAAAGAATATTTTAAAAGATATATCTATTTACAGTCCTATCAATATAACTATTAATTGCAATCTTGCCAAATTAACAAGTGAACAATAGTATCATGTGAATTTCCATTTTTTATTGTTAGTAAGATTATTTTACATTATATTTTCTTTGTAACTTTAGTATGTGGGAAAGCTACATTTTATTAGACCTATTTTGCATTTGAAGACTTACTAAACTGTCATTAATTATAATCACTTCTCTGTTGATTCTTTTGGCTTTTTTTAGTAGCCAGTCATTTCATCTGAAAATAACAGGAATTATGAAAATAAGAGCTAAGAGCACCAAGTGCATATATTAACTCATTTAATCTTCACAGCAATCCATTGAAGCAGATAGTATTATGCTCCCCAATTTACAGATAATAACAGGCCTGGATAAAGAAATTTTCTTAAGGCTGTTTCTATGCTCAGTGGCAGAGCTGGAGTCTAGTTATCTGGCTTCAAAATACCCTACCACATGCTCACTAACCTTACTTTTCCAATAGTTACATTGCATTTTTACTTCTTGACATTTGACAATGACAGTTCTGAGAAAAATATTTTCAAATGGCTGTTAAAATGAAATATTTCTGGTTTCAAATATATATGTTACTGTGATTATTATTTCACTATTGAATATAATATTGTTTGAGATCATTTTTTTTTTTAGAGAGAGAGTGCACGAATGGGGGAGGGGGCAGAGGGTGAGAGAGAGATTGAGAGAGAGAGAGAGAGAGAGAGGATCTTAAACAGGCTCCACGCTCAGCTCTGAGCCTCTCACGGGGCTCGATCCTATAACCCTGTAATCATGAACTGAGCCAAAATCAAGAGTTGGACGTTCAACCAATGGATTCACCCCGGTACCCTGAGATCATCTTTAATGTAATTTAAAAAAATCATGTTACTAGCTTGCTGCTAAGAATCTCTATCAGAAATAAAGTTGTTCATTTTTAAAGAAGACTTCACTCTTTCCTCATTGACTGAGGCAGGATGAAGCAAAAGTAACTAATGACACCAAAATTTTTGTTATTAGGAAAATACGATCATAGTGCATGTTGTAATGGAAAGATTTTACATGAAATTATAAAGTTGGGGTATATATTTTTCTTACCACTGAATGAGAACATTTCTTTTTAAAGTTTCCCACACACAGAGGAAGACATTTTCTTCCCAAAAGATCTGCTAACACCACTACTAAAGCTTGCATCACATCTTCAGAAAATGTCTTTTGGCCTGTTCAAAATAAAGGGTTTAATTTTTCAAAACTTTAAAGAACAAAATTCGTCATTTTAGAAATACCCTGAGCCAGTTCTTAAGACCCAAACTTAAATTTTCAAGGTAAACCAGATTTGAAAAAGTCACTTTCCAGACTTTGGTAAATTCTTAATAAATTACAATACTACCTTGTAGTAATGCAGACTAATTGACCCTCTATTGATACAGATTGTTGGTTTTCTTTTTTTTTTTAATGTTTTGTTTTCTTTATTTTTAACGTGTATTTTGGAGAGAGAGAGGGAGTGCAAGCGGGGGAGGGGCAGATAGAGAGGAGGACAGAGGATCCAAAGCAGGCTCCACACTGACCGCAGCAAGCCTGATGCCGGGTTCAAACTCAAGAACCTGGGGACCACAACCTGAGTGGAAGTCAGGCACTCAACCGACTGGGCCACCCAGGTGCCCCTCCTTGTCCCCACTCTTAGCTGTAGGAATGTAGGGGGGGAAATGAATAGCCATTTGCCTTAGTTCTACAATTGCCATGGGATTCTATCATAGGCTTCAAATCCTCCTTCTGCTTCTTTGTTCCACTCAAGTTTTTCTACCTCTGTTCAAAACTTGCTAAGGAGTGAAGACCGTATGTTGCTTTCCAAATTCTTTATCTGCTATTCCAGACCATATGTTTATGCCCACTCACTCTCTCTTGGCACACGTTACAGTCAAAAGAGAGCTCACTAGAGCTCCCGCTGACATGACTTTTTTCCTCATATTTACTTTCCCTGGAGTATTTATCTCCTACATTTGCATAGACCCAAAACCTTGTAGTATTTTAGGAACTAAATCTCCTTGACGGAAAACCTATGTTTGATTCCTGATTTGCAATCTGCCACAGTATTTAGCAGAGTGCTATGCCCACGCTGATAGCCACTCAATCACTAGACAGTAAATGAATGAGTACACAACACATATTAATGTGAGTACTTGGAAACAGGCCACGACTGCCTCCCGTTACTGGAAAAATGAAGAACACTAAGAATGAAGCTTCCAGATTTCAAGTAAAAAAAAGTTAATTTGATGTGTTTACACCGATAGAATTATAGCAAAAATTATTTCAGTTTTTCTTATTCTTTTAATGTTGTGATACAATACACACAATATTTATAAAATAAGTAAAATTCACTGATCCCACTTTGTAGGATCCTTTAATGGAAAAATATAGATTCAAACAGATTAAAGGTTTTATGGTTTGATCTAGTAGTTACTAAGGTATGTTCTATAATATTATTTTAATGATTTTTATATTATTCTAACAATTTAGGCCATTTACCAAAAATAAAATGAACAATAGAATATTATTTATATATTCCTCTTCCCAGCTGTCTGCATTTGAGTTTGGATCATATCCACTTTATTATTCTCTAGTTGAGGTCATTATGGAAAAGTTATGGAAAAGGGAAAAATAATTGATAAATTAAAAAAAATAAAATCATTACAGATGACAACACTGTGATTCCAATACAGTCCTATGGTTTATATTTGACATTGAACTGTTACCTTCATATTTTACTACAAGACAGCTAATGATTAGGACCTAAATGTGAGGATACCACAGAGACTTATTTTTCATGTGTATGACCAGATACAAAAAAAGATAAAATTGGTGACTTTACATAAATTATTGAAATTTATATCAATTAATATATATTTAAAATGCCTTGTGATTTCAGAAGAGTAATATTTATTATTCAAGTGTTTATTCTTTCAAATGTAAAGTATATTAAATGGTCATTAAGACTTTTACATAACATTACAAATACACTCATAAATATTTTAATATTTCCATAAACCTCTTTAATAACAAAAATAAGAAAAATGTTCAAACTGCGTTAAAGGAAAAAACAGTTGGGCACCTGGGTGGCTCAGTTAGATAAGCTCTTGATTAACTCTTGATTTCAGCTCAGGTCAAGAACTCAAGATTTGTGAGTTTGAGCCCCATATGACTCCACACTGACAGAGCAGAGCCTGCTTAAGATTCTCTCTCTCTTTCCTCGTCTCGCTTCTCCTCCCTCACTGGGCACACATGCTCTTCTCCTCAAGCATGCTTTCTCTCTCTCTCTCTCTCTCTCTCTCTCAAAATAAATAAACTTAAAAAATACTTAAAAAAAAAGAAAAAGCAGTTAAAAAATGGCATGCTGTCCAAAGCAAATGCAGTTCTGGGGAATGTATGGCTGTATGTAAATACACACATGTGGTCTGTGTGTGTGTATGTGTGTTGTGCACAAAGTCTAATGAGTAAAAGTATGAGAAAAGCTTATTTGCTTACCATTTATGTTGCTTGGATTATACAACCTGTGAAATAAACCTATCACCAGCAAGCTTACTAAAACAAAATTCACATGTTCATGGTGGTACAAATGGGACACGAGTCCAGAATATCCAATAAGAAAACATTCTTGATTCATGTATTCCTAGAAATTAATTTTATCATGTTAAACTCAGTCTCTTGATCTCAGAAATATCGAACAAATAAGAAATATCAAACAAATAAACTAATAAAGGAGATATTAGTAGAGATAATTTGTACTAACACCTTAAATTAGTGAAAATAGATTTAAATCTTACCTCTGTGACCAAGAATTGCAAAGAATATATAAAACAAAATTCTAACATGAACTTGATCTTTGGTTGCTTGAAGGATATCAATAAATGTTGGACAACTAATAATAGCTACACAGACATATATCAAAATATCAAGTTAGATTTTAAGCAATTCTGGTAGTGTGCCTTCCAAATGTAATACCCCAAGGGACAATTAAACATTTCTATCACAAAACATGTTATTATATATACTTATATACTATATACAATGTATGGTATATTTTCACATTTTATATTAGGCATTGCATATTGCTTTATTATACTATTTATTATATTATTATAATACTTTTATTATAATTAGGTATTCCATAATGTTTTATATTAAATGTGTGTGTATAACAGAAAATGGTAAAAAAAAAAATTAGAGGGAGAGAGGAATAATTACAACTGCATGACAGTGAAAAGTAAACATAAGGTGTAAAAACGATGAACCAAGAATTGTGAACATTTCAGTATCTTATATATTTTTGAGCCATTTATTATTTTTTTGAAATTTAATTTCTAAAAGGCTTTAGACTATATATATTTATAGAAAAAGTTTCTTTTTTAATATATGCAGAGCCCAGGGGTAATTAAAACAGAAAAACCATGGGCTTAATTTTCCATATGCTTGAAAGCATGAAAGTTAAAAGCATGCTTTTGTGTTGAATAAGGGTACTGTAAAATAGAATCAAATGTCACAGTGAGTTTATTTACAGTACATTGTTTTTTATTCCCATCATCTTATGAGACTTATTATAAAATTGAGCTGAAATAATTATATTAATTAAAGTAATTTAAATAATATGAAACAGTGTCCCTTTGCTTTGGCAACTCTTTGTCATCTGTTTTGGCAATGAAGACCATAAGTCTGAGAACCAAAGATATGTTTAGAGGAAATTGACCCTTTAGTTTGGGCACATTAGACTTTAAGAGCCTATCTTAGGCAATAGAATATCATAGAAGAACACATTTCCTAGATGGTCTTCTCCACATCTTCCTGCACGACTGGACATCTAAAGAGCTGATCACATAATTTTTGAATAACTTCACTTCTTGTCTCTCTAATCGCTTAATGTCTAACTTACCTATATCATATGGAATATCAGATTTCAAAAATGTTGAAAAAGTTCTTTGTTGCTTAGTATATTAATTTTAGCAAAGTTTAAAACATTTTATTTTACAAATATTAAATGCGTTTGTTCTTTTAGTAGTATCTGTTTGAAGATCATGACTTTTAAGCAGGGCAATTTTCATCTTATTTCCCAGTGTATTTCTAGAAACCAGTCTGAACTGAGACCATTGTAGATAGTCCATTTACAATCGTTGGTGCCTGGAACCAATTGGGAACTCCAAAGGTATGGTTACCTCTCCTTCATAGTATTTTTAAATTCAGTAATATTTACCAAAGCAAGAATATTGTGAAGAAAGCTAATCTATTTAGCCAATGATTGCTTAAAATTTCGTTAAATATAATCATATTCATATCATATATCTAGAACCCATTTTCAAATATTTTATGTAGTCTCCAAATGTTTCAGAATAGACATGGTTTATCTTGGCTCACTGAATGGATGTTCCAGATCCAGTGTATACAACTGTAACAAAAGGCACGTAGCCTAAATACCTGTCAAAAGTTCAAGGCATCCAGGTAAACAGAATCTTCTTTTAAAACAACAGATTTAATGGCATATTACAAAGCAAGGGTTGAAGTAGTCGTTACTTCCTATGGGTGGAAGATAGAAAAAAATCTGAAAAACAAATTTAACATACAAATACATAGATGTATACATAGCCACTAAATGTTGACTGGATCAGACTCCCTGAAATTATGAGTAACAGGCAATGGAAGCTAGTGTCACCAAAAATAGAAACTGCATTTTCATTCGGAATAAATAATTGTGAGTCTCATAGTGCTTTACATTCACTTTAATGTTTTACCTTAATATTGCAATTACCTACCATTTTCAGATTAAAAATAATGTGAAATCAAAGTCATTCAGTAAGCATTCCTTTTTGCAGAAATAAAAGCAATAGGTTAGAAAAGGAGTATTAAGTTTACATTGAAAGATTTCTAAGAAGAGAAATGAGTAGGGAATAAAATCAGAAGCAAAGCAAGAACCAGGTCATATCAAGCATTAAAAAAGCTACTGTGAGGAACTTAGATTTTAAGAGAAAGGGGAGTTGCATGATATGGTTAATATTTAAGATTGTTTTGGCTTCTCTATGAACTAATTTTAGGAGGTGATGAATGAAAGCTGAATGATCTGGTAGGAGACTTTTAAATTATTCTGGACAACATATGATTGCATCATTGAGTAAGGAATAGTGTTCTCAGGAGAGATCAGATATACGAATAAAGGATAGCTCCTGGGATTTTTTACGTTCCTACTTCAATTTTAAAATGCTATTTTGACTCACATTTCTCAGAAAAAAAACTGAAGCCATCAGCTATAATCTCTCTTTTCCTTACCTTACCTACTTGAGGTTATGTTCTGTCTTGATTCTCTCTTAGGTTTTCTTCCCTTCAAAATGGACAACAGTTATAGTCTCACATTTTCCTCAAGTACTAGCTTTGCTGTACCACATAAGTTTAGCAATATAGTATTTTATTTATCAATTCTATGTGCTTTTTTAAAATTAGGCTTTCTTCTTTTGACTTTGTGATATCATGTAAAAATATTAAATAAGTATACCTCTCTAATGGCGGGAGTAACAGTATCTCTAACAAATAGTTTATCTTAAAAATATTTATTTTGGGGCACCTGGGTGGTTCAGTCGGTTAAGCATCCATCTCTTGATTTCAGCTCAGGGCAATATCTCATGGTCTTGAAATCGAGCCCTGCGATGGGATTCTTGGGATTCTCTCTCGCTCCTCCTGTGCTCGCTCTCTCTCTCAAAAATAAATAATAAATACACGTTTAAAATATATTTTATTTGATATAGACATAACAACATCAGCCTTCTTTTGGTTATTTGTGCATTTTTTTTTCCTTTCAATCATTTCCTTTTCTCACGTTTTAAATATGTTCCAAACAATCAAGCCTAGTTGGATATTTTGTTAATCACGTTTTTTTAAAAGTTCTATCAGAGTCATTAAGTTTATATGCATACAATATATTTAATATAATTGCTAGATTTTATTACCTAGCTACGATTTTATATTGTGCTATTTGTGTTTTACATACTTTTGTCTGCTTTCTTGATTACTTTTCCATTGATTTAGATGTTTCTCATGTTATTTATTTTTCCTCTGTAGTTTGGACATTATACACCTAAATTCTGTTCTTTAAGTGGGTACTGACAAATTTATATAATCTGTATTTATCTTATAAAGGTCAAAAAGTGATCAATAATTTTATCCTCCCTTTGAACATTACCTCAAATAACTTCCATTTCTGAAGCATATACTATTATAACATATTTTATGTCTTTTTTTATTTCCAGGTGTTATTTGAAAATGTAAAATTGTAAATGTGGGTACATTAAAACAGTTTTATTTTATCTAAATAAAAATGGTAAATGTGGATACAGTAAAGCATTTTTGTAAGAAATGTTTTATAAAAATATTTACTAAAACATTTGTTACAAAAATGTTTTATTGTACCCACTTTTACCATTTTCTAGAATCTTTCTTTTGTGTATATTTGACCATCTTTTATTTTCCTGAAATTACTTTAATTTGGCCTGAATTGTTTAGAATTTTATTTTAGTGATTGGGTGAGATGATGAACACTCCTAGTTTTTATTAGTCCAAAATTTTCCACTTTGCCCTCATTCTGGAAGAATAGTTTTGCTGTGTGTAAAAATCGAAGTTGACCCTTATTTTCTTCCAGTTTTAAAATTTTTTTAATGTTTATTTATTTTTTAGAGAGACACAGTGTGAGAGAGACAGAAGGGAGGGGCAGAAAGAGAAGGAGACACAGAATCTGAAGCAGGCTCCAGGCTCTGAACTGTCAACACAGAGCCTGACGTGGGCTGGAACTCATGAACCATGAGATCATGAACTGAGCTGAAGTCAAACCCTTAACCAACTGAGCCACCCAGGTGTCCCTATTTTCTTCCAGTTTTTAAAGGTAAATTTTTACTTATTTCTGGCTTCCATTTTTGTTTTCAGGAAGTCAGATGTCATTCTGTTATAGTAATCTCTTCATTTTTCCTCAGGGAGCTTTCAATGTATTTTGTCCTTATACAATATAGTGTATATTAAAACATATAAATTAAAACTGGCAGAACTACAAGGAGAAATAGAAAAATTTACAGTAAGAGTAAGAGATTTTAACACTTTCCACTCTTAATAATTCTACCCTCAGTAATTAATAGAGGACCAAACAACAACAACTATATGTGTGTGTATATATATATATATATATAACAAATTTAAACTAAGAACTCTTACAGAAAAGTACAGCCAGTACCTGTAGAACACATCATTTAATTCATGTATGGAACATATTTCTAAATAAACTCTATATTAGAAATTTTTTAGATTTACAAAGATAACACAGCATTGCTAAATACTCTGCATCTAATTTCCTCTATATTTTAAATTTGTACTGTACATTTGTTACAATTGATGAAAAAATATTGGATTATTAACTGAAGTTCATACTTTTTTCAGATTTTATTAGTCTTTACCTAGTGTCCTTTTCCTGGATCCATCCAGGGAATCACTTTACATTTAGTAGACATGTGTTACTAGGTTCCTCTTGATTGTAACAGTTTTTCAGACTGGCCTAAAAAAAATTCAGTTCTCTTTGGAGAAAAGAATATTTCTAAAACTGGGACAAGAGATATAAAATGTGAGCCTACAGCATCTTATTTTGCTAGAAAGTAAAAAAGTGATCAACAATGACAGCAGCAATAACAACACAATAATGGAAGCATGGCAAAGAAATTCAGGGGCAAGTGAAAGAGCTCCCAATGGCCAAAACTGGAGAAAGTTGAGCAATAAAAAAAGTAAAGTAGCACTGAACCACAATCTAAAGCATAAAATAAATATCTATGTGTCCATACTGGTAAAAATAAATGTTGGATACATAAATAAATGAAGGAGAAAAGATACATTTTCTGCACAAAAGAATTCCAAATAATTTATATAGATACTCCAACTATAAGGAGGTGAAACTGGGGCAACTGGCTGGCTCAGTCAGTTAAGCGTCTGACTCTTGATTTCACCTCAGGTCCTGATCTCATGGTTGGTGGGTTTGAGCCCTGCATCAGGCTCTATGCTGACAGCACAGAGCTTGCTTGGGTTTCTCTCTCTCTCTCTCTCTCTCTCTCTCTCTGCCCCTTCTCTGCTCCCATGCTCTCTATCTTTCTCAAAATAAATAAATAAACTTAAAAAAAAAAGAGATAGAACTACCTACTCCTTAAGTGTGGGCTGTACATAGTGACTTTTTTCAAAGAGGATAGCAGGGAAACTGGAATAAAAGGTAACTTTATAGTGGAGAAATCTAACAAATACTATCTTTGCCAGATGCCCAAAATTAACATCAATAGTGGTAAGTCATGTTAGTAGTCATACCCTTGATTTTTAATATAAGAGTGGCACATTACCTCTGTGGTCTTCCTTCAAGAAACACATAACCCTAGTCTAATCATGCGAAAAATACCAGATAAATTCCAATCAAGGCATATTCTACAAAACACCTGGGGTGTTCAGTAATCTTTGGGGCATGGGGTGGCACAGTCAGTTGAGCGTCCAACTCTTCATTTAGGCTCTGATCACAGTCCCAGGGTTGGGGTATCAAGCCCCGCATTGGCCTTCATGCTGAGTGTGGAGTCTGCTTAAGATTCTCTCTCTCTCTCTCTCTCTCTCTCTCAAAAATAAACTTAAAAAAATTTAAAACAGAAAATTAACTAGAAAAATAAGAAAAATACAACAAAAGAAAAAGAAAAAGAAATCTTAAACAATGACACCTACAATGAAAGTTCTTTTTGAGCATAGTAAAACTAGACTTACTGAAGAAATTGCCTTCCATGAACCACAGAGAAGCCAAGGATCGTTATAGATGTAATGCAAGAAAAAATGTTAGTAACTCTAAGACTAAAGTATATCAGCTTGGACTTTGTTAAATACCTGTTGAGAGGTACCTAATTCATAATTGGAAAGTGTGTTGACATCCCCATCATGTGAAATTATAACATTAATCAAAGCCATATCAAACCACAAAGAAACAATATAACTAAAAAAATAAAATAACTGCAGGTGTATCTAGCAAAATGATTGGGAAAAATTTATAAGCATCCTCCCAATGAAAAATGAATTTAGAATGAAAATGATATCGTGACAGAAAAAGCTGGCCACATAAATCTTGATTGAAAGCAGAATTTAGTCTAATGTACCATGACTTGTAATACCAGAGGATGTCTGGTAATAAATAAAGAGAGAATGTTATTCATTTATTCATTCAACTGATATCCTATTCATACACTTTTGGTCTATGAATATTTTCAACAGAATATCTAAAATTAAACAATTTTAAAAAAGAAATACTTAAAACTAGAATGTTAGGTGAAAAGAATGTAAATTGACCAACCAAAGGTTATTAGACAAGATACAATAAATAAGAAGAGGATTTTCAGGTTCTGAATGTCACAGTTTATTGCCATGAGACATGTCATAAGTTTGAAGGGAAAGAAATTTATGGTTAGTGTCTGCTGGAGAGGGTATTGAATGGAACTAATTGGAGGCTAAAAGTGCCACCTCCTAAGAGATGGCAAGTCAAGAGGATTAAGTCAGATTAGGCTGACATCTATACATCCCAATGTATTAAATGCCAGATAATGGCAACGATGAACCAAAGATTCTCACCTGTAGCTGTACACCAAAATTTCATAGAACATTGTTCCCTGGCCCCAGGCAAGGCCAATCAAATCAGAATTTTTAGAAATGAGACCAAGCTCCCCAGGTGACTTTAATAAACAGCTAGTGTTGAAAACGTCTATTTAATATAATAGTAATTCTTGACATCAGGTGGCAGATCAGGTGGTATGCCCAAGTCAGTACGCAATTAAAATTAAAAAAAATTTTTTTAACGTTTATTTATTTTTGAGACAGAGAGAGACAGAGCATGAATGGGGGAGGGTCAGAGAGAAGGAGACACAGAATCTCAAACAGGCTCCAGGCTCTGAGCGGTCAGCACAGAGCCCGACGCGGCGCTTGAACTCACGGACCGTGAGATCATGACCTGAGCCGAAGTTGGACGATTAACCAACTGAGCCACCCGGGCGCCCCTGCAATTAAAATTTATAAAGAAACAAATGGGTTCCTTCCCACATGGCATGAGGAGATGGGATCCAGAAACAGATTGAAATACATCTTCCATTACCTGAGACCATGCTGATCAAAAAATGATTAAACATAATCTAGGGTTTCAAGTGGTCAATTACATGTTGGCATATATGAATGTGTTTATCCACATTCTTTTCCTTCTAGTAGTCCCATCAGTTATCCCTGGGTAACACTGCTCATGCCATTAAAATATTGTAGTACCCGTTTTCAAAAAGTAAACTGTCATTTGTATTTTTTTAATGGAATATCATCAAAGAATAGAGCCTAAAGTAAGAAAAATAGCATACTTCTTAACACTCCTCCTATATATTCAGTTTTTTGGTCACAGAGAAAAACTGAGCATTTACCTTTCCAAGTAAGTAGACAAAAGGTCTTCCTTGGAAATATATTGGAGAAGAAAATCAGGGCATGATCCAGTGGCATCACAAATCAGGGAACTCCTCCTTCTATGAAAAGCAATAGCCCAATGGTTTTTTGCTTGTTTATTTAAGTTTATTTTGAAAGAAAGCATGAGTGGGGGAGCAGCAGAGAGAAAGAATCCCAAGCAGGCTCCACACTACCAGGGCAGAGCCAGATGAGGGGCTCAAAGTCATGGCCCATGAGATCACGACCCGAGCCAAAGTCAGACGCTCAACCAACCGAGCCACCCAGGTACCCCCCAACTTGAGTTTTATTGTCTGAAGTGCAGATTCAAAAAGGATATGGTACCGGCGGGTACGGGTTGTCCAAGCTAGGACATAAGTAATAATTTTTTGCCTTTCCACCTCTAGCTAACTAAATTTAAGGTAGAAAAGCAAAGCATGGTAATGAGATATCCATTTTCAAAACCGCAAGAGCTTTATGAGTGATTCTCTTGAAGCTAAATGAAGAAGTCTGACTCATTCCATGTTAAACTTCTATTTAAATAAGTTCTAATGGTGTTAACTACCCTGCTTGGGTCCAGCTGTATCCAGTAAATCCTTTCCTTTTTCAGTTCCTTTTCATATTTCTTTGCATCTGCCCTCTCAATGACTACTTTATTTTTGAAGCAGCCGAATTCTTCAGGTTCCAAATCCTTGAAAATAAAGAACCACAAATGCCAAGGAAAGTGAAGTCATCATCTTTCTAAAGTTTTCCATTTATACTACTATGAAGTAAATCTCTCAAGCAGTCAATACCCACCCATATTCAGTTAACTGCATATAGGCTAACAGGTCTGTTCTCTAAGTAATGGTTGCATATGATTCTGCTTTCATTAGAACCTACCAACACACAATATTTTTTAATATTGCAGTTAGCTTTAGAGATAAAAGAAATTAAAGTTCCTAAAATGTTCACTTTAAAACTATATGTGGCAAGACACTATTGTAACCACTTTACAAACAACTCAGTTAATCTTTATAATAACTCTATACAATAGATATTATTATCTTTATTGGCAGGGAAAAATGCATATATAGAAAATACAACTAATTTGCCCAGTTCTAGAGTTTATCCTCTTAACAATGAAATGTGCTGTTCTTATCTAATCCAGAAGATATACCATTCACCAATATGTTTATTCCTGATGGACTGTCATAGACAAAGAACTAGAAATGTCAGCCATAGAATATATCTATACACACACCTGCATTCTTGGCCATTCTGGCCAAAGGTATACCGTAGCATCATAAAGCAATATGGTTTCCCAAGAAGAAAATCCAGGGTCTAAAGGTATTCCATATTTCTCTACCTAAAAGCTATAAAATAGAAAATTATTAATGTTACATCCCATATGCAGATTTTAACAAACTGGATACTTACTTCCAAATTGGTTTCTACTTACATGGTTGAGTGTAAGTGCAGCACATGGGTGATAGTGTTCAAACAGAAAGTTCCTATCCTTTAGGGGACACATCATTGTATTGTTCTTTATAATATATCGCAAAGAGAGGATTGAAATGACTGCTAAGACCTATTTGCTTTCGAAGCAATGATGTAATTACGATCGTACAACTACCAGAAGTCCTAGAGAGAGCAATGCATGAACCCATTGTCAATAAAACACTAGAACCAGTGCTGTGCAGAGGGAAGAAACTTGAAAGAGGATTCAGTGACCTCTGCTGCATGTATGTGCTCCAGTTTTCCTCCTGGTCTTAATCTTCAATTGTAATCTACAACTTCTTTTTCAGTTCCTGGTATTTAATTATTATTTTCTAATTTATTTCTCTATGCATTATTGTAAAGCATGCCTCTGTGAAATATAATCTATGTATAGTCATACAGTTACTTATTTAAGAACATTAGGTATTACTATTAATATTAATGTTATATCATCTCCCTATCTTTGAGAATATTACCAGGCCACAGAAAGAATATGTGTCCTCTTTTGACCCTTGTCCATTTTTTTAAAATTTAAGAAGCTGATATTCCATATGTCTCTATTAATATTGCACTTGAATTTTTTTAAGTACTACCTGACGTGCTATTTTTTAAATTTATGCATGTATTTTTTTGACTTATTCTACATCTTGCTTAATCACTGTGCTCTTAAAATTTAAGCTCCATGAAACAAAGAATCTGTTTCCTATTGTCTCCAGGGACTAGAATGGGTCTGGCACATTCTAGGTACTTTAATATTTGTTAAGTAAAAACATGAATGTTACATAGGGATTTTCAGCTTTTCATTGGAAAATAGCCAGAAAACTATGATTTGTATACTACTTCAGAGAATCCTCATGGAAATAGTCATATGTGTATAAGATATAGCAACATTCATTCATTCAGTAGTAAAATATTCAGAGTACATATAAAATATAAGACACCATGATATAGATAAATATATATACTTAATATATAAATAATATTGCCTATTTACTTATATATTTAAAATGTCAGATATTTTTCAAAAAAAAATAAAGCATATAAAAAACACAATAGGCAGTAGAAAATGTCATAATATAGGATATACTATGGCCCTTGAGCTGAAAGAATCAAGGTGGCAGGCATTTGAGCTGTGCCTCTAGACTATGTCATTGAAATAATGAATACATAGAGTCTGCTCACATGTGGAGGAAAAGTCGCTCCAGATAAAGAGATTGAAAAGCAAAGGCAAGATGTAGAAAACAACGAATAATCCACACATCAAGAAAACGCATGAGAAAGGACGTTCTTGTGGTATGAAACAGGAATGACAGCATAGCTCTAGGCCACAAATGAAATAAGGGATTTCAAAGCAACCATTTCTCAACATGCCAAAACCTCCCTCCAGACAGGTTTTTTACTTTAATTTTGTTCTTATAAAATAAGGTGTGAAACATCCTTGTTACATTATTCTTAACCACATGAAATTTTGCAGGAGCCACATTTTTTTCTAAATAGATAATCTTTGGAAAGAGCTTAATCTTCAAGTTGAATAGGTTCACCATTAGCTGTGCGGACTTCAACATGTTACTTAATCTCCTAGAATTAACTTATTATTTTATTTCCTCTGTAAATTAAAATAAAATTGATTTCCTTTCAGAGGTTAAGTAAAGACCAAATTGTTTTAAATGTATAAGATACTCTAATCTGTCACAAGCACATAGAATGTGCTCAGTAATTCTGAGCTCTTCTCCCAGGTTACGATAGTCATACCCAGTTTAACTCTGTACAATGGCTTTTCTATTCTTTTTCTTTGTTGTTTCATCAAACACAAAATGTGTGATGAGTTAGAATTTTCTGCTGTGCTCTCAATGTTTTGCCAGTATCTTTTAATTAACACCAACTGCCTAGTTATAACAGCAGAAAAAGATAGGTATTGTCACAGAAAAACAAATCTAGGATACCAGTTGTTTGCTAAGAAACATTATTAAAAGGTGATTTTTTAAATAGTTTTTTTAAGTAGGCTCTGTGCCCAGTGTGGGGCTTGAACTCACGACCCCAAGATCAAGAGTCGCATGTGCTACTGACTGAGTCAGCCAGGTGCCCCTAAAAGGTGCTTTTAAAAGAATAGAATCTCCTCTAATTTTGAACACATTAAAAACTGTATTTGTGTTCACACAGTTTAATCAGTTGTTACTTTTTATATCAAGAACTGATACTTTGAAATTCCTTAAGAAATGCATTGACTAAATATAGTGGGTATATCCATTTCCACTGTACATGTTGTCTCATTTTGAAAACATTTGTTGATGTTTTGCATAGAAAAGTAGTGTGCAAAGGGTGGTTCTAAACTAAGTGCCTTTTGCTGCTTTCTGAGAACCCAAGTATCAAAGTATCTCACACAAAGTTCGGGAGGAATCAGGTTAAGTATGGAAACCACATCTAATCCAAGGGTGAGAGAAAATGCTTTCTAGTCAACCAACCAAATTTAAAGAAAATAAGTCTTTTTTTAATTTAAAGTTTAGTTAGTTAACATACAGTCCAATATTGGTTTCAGGATATCACTCACCATCAGGGAAAACAAGTCTTGAAGAGAGGTTTGTTTTGGTTTTAGAGATTATTTTAAATAATTCATGACTGGATACAATTAAATGCCTATTAGTAGTGATAAAAATGGATGTAAAACTCAGGCTTACTCAGTGAGATGTTCAGGATGAGTGATACTAACAGAGAGTGCCAGGGAGGGACACCAAATCATAACAAGAAGATGTGCCCAAACTTCTACTCCGATTTCTGCCCCCAGACGGTGAAACTGACAACGTGGTTAAATTGATTCAACATAAAATCAGTTACAATTTCTTCCAAAATGTGCTACCAGAATTTATTACTCCCTTCTCTCTCCACATTCAGTACTTCATTCACCCACTGACAAGGCTGGTCAAAGAATCCAACATGATTTTGAGAAGAATTAACGTGGATTTGAGACTTTACCAATAATATATTGAGAAATGACTTGCTCTATCACGCATTATGACAGCTAAACAACTATTACCTGCCAGGGTAATAACATTTATAAATGAGAACAAAAGCCACACATTTTGTAACTTTTATTTACAAATGAAATATTGGCTAAATTATAGATTGTCATAAAAAGAAAATAATATGAAAAAATACTCTACAAAATAAAACATTTACTCTTTATGAGTAAATACAGACAAAATGAAAAACTGAAACATAGGCTGAAATATCCCACTGAAACACAGACAAAAATGATTATAAAATAAATTCATTTGAAATCAATTAACTACTCCAGGCCTTAGTCTGCAAATGTACCTAGAGCATTCATTCTATACTAGTCAGAAATCTAGAGGAAAGCCTGAGCCCTGTGACTATAAATAAAGGCAAGATAAGTGAAATGATTCATTATAAGTTTGCCACAGTGATATGTACAATTAGTAGTAACATGTGAACTTAGGAACGACTTTATGAGACTTGATTTTAAATAATTTCTGCAAAAATTCTCAACTAATAATAAAGTTTGATTTAGCAAAATTAGATCCTTATGTATGTTATGCTCTACATAGAGCATCTGCAGTAGAATAAGAAAAAGAAAAGAAAAACAACTCAGCTTCAAAAATCCTATGTGTATGCTTTATTTCTGATTTTTACTATGAAAAATCAAGGTCACTATGAAACAGGAACAGTGGAGAAGTAAAGAGAAGGTTTCAAAGGACTTTTCTTCAAAATAGGAAGAAAAAAGAAAGAGAAAAGCATGTAAGGACACCAAAAATATATTGATAACAAAGTGATTTTAGTAAAGTGCAACAATCATGAGTGTGTTTGCTGTGCCAGAGAATGATAAATCAGAGACAAATACAGAATTTATAATGATGAAATGAGAACTTGGTAAGAATCAGTCACTAGTGTTTTAACCACCAAAGACGTAAAAGCCTTAAAATAACTCTATATAAACATTTCGTAGCTTTTAAATTCATTGTAATGTTTGAGAACACTTAACCTCATCTTTTTACATGTAGAGAGAGCTCTGTATCTCTGTGCAGCAATGTGACAGAGCATTTAAAGCACAGAAATGGAAGCAGGCTGCCCGCGTTCTACCCGTGGCTCTGTCACTTAACATTGTATGAGTTTGGGAAAGTTCATCTCTCTTTGCCTCAATTCAGTAGGTAAAATAATACTACTTACATCACAGGATTTTTCTGAAGAGTCAATAGCTTTATAGCTGGAAATTGTTTAGAACAACTGCCCATAGTAAACATTAAAATAGCAATAGATGTTATAATTTTACGTATAGCGATCTGTCCAATGTAATTATTCATATCTAAGATTGATACCAATTTCGTATTCTTTTTTAACCTTTGCTTTATTATAAAATATAACATTCAATAAACTGTAGAAAATATAGACTCTCGTATTAACAAAGTGATATTCAGATTAACAAAGCAACATCCCCATAAATCAAGATAAATGTTCCCAGCACCTCAGAAATCTATATTATAATACCCCCTTCTTTGAAATTTGTGTTGCTTTAAAAAAATTATGTCTCGGGGTGCCTGGGTGGCTCAGTCGGTTGAGCGTCCGACTTCGGCTCAGGTCAGGATCTCACAGCTTGTGGGTTCAAGCCCTGCGTCAGGCTTGGTGCTGACAGCTCGGAGCCCGGAGTCTGCTTCGGATTCTGTGTCTCCGTCTCTCTCGCTGCCCCTAACCCACTTGCATCCTGTCTCTGCCTCTCTCAAAAATAAATAAACTTTAAAAAAAAATTATGTCTCCTTTTTCATTATACTTCTCTCCATATACGTATGTGTGTGTGTGTATGCAGAAAAAAAAAAAAACACAAGTTGATTTTGCCAGTTTTGTAAGTTTTTATAACTGGAATTGCATAGCATGTGTTCTTTTGTGTCTAGCTTCCTTTGCTCAATATTATGTTACAATTATTCTGTGTTGTTGGGGCGACTGAGTGGCTCAGTTGGCTGAGACTGTGACTCCTGATTTCAGCTCAGGTCATGATCACTGGGTAGTGGGATCCCAGGCCCACGTTGGGCCCCATGCTGAGCATGGAGCCTGCTTAAGATTCTCTCCCTCTCCCTCTACCTCTTTTCCCCGCTTGTTCTCTCTCTCTCTTTCTAAATAAATAAATAATTCATTAATTAAAACCACAATTATTCTATGCTGTGCTAATTTAATTGTCTTACTCGTCTTATTTTTGAAGATCTTAAATCTTATTGTTCTGGTCCTAGGGTACATAATCAGAACTGGAATTCCTTGTTCATCAAATATGGCCATCTTCATCAGATTTTGTCAGAACGATTTCCAAAGCAGCACCCGCCGGCAGTGTAGGAGTTTTCCTGCTGTTTTCCTTCCTCTGTAACACCCGATAGTGTCAGATTCTAATTTTTACCGATCTGGTGGAGGTATCTCATTGTAATTTTAATTTGTATTTCAGGAGAATTCCTTTTCAGAAATGTATTGGACACTTGGAAACCTTTTGTGAATAACTTTTCCCTTCACAATTTGAAGGAAATTTTTATATACTTTGAATGAGAGTTCTTGGACCGTTATAAGTTACAAATACCTTCCACTCGGTGCCTTGTCATTTCGTTATCTTAATGAAATATTTTGATGAATAAAAATTCTGAATTCTAATATAGTCAAATTGGCTAACCTATTTTTCATAGTTTGTGCTTTACGGGTCTTGTTTAAGAGATCTTTCCTGGGGCGCCTGGGTGGCTCAGCGGGTTAAGTTTTGATATAGGCGCAGGTCATGATCTCACCGTTTGTGAGATGGAGCTCCTATGTCAGGCTCTGCACTGACAACACAAATTTTCTTGGGATTCTCTCTCCCTCTCTCTCTGTCTCTCTGCCCCTCCCCCATGATCTCTTTCAAAAACAAAGAGATTTTTACTCCTAAGAAGTGAAGATATTCTCTTCAGATAATATATTCCAATTTTTTAATGCTTTTTTTTTTTTTAAGAAAGAGAAAAGAGTGGGGGGGGAGGGGCAGAGAGAAAGGGCGACACAGAATCTGAAGCAGGTTCCAGGCTCTGAGCTGTTAGCACAGAAAGCAACGCAGGGCTCAAATCACAAACAGTGAGATCATAACCTGAGCCAAAGTTGGACGCTTAGCCAGCTGAGCCACCCAGATACCCCCAGATATTGTATTCTAAAGTTTCATTCACTTATTTTTCACATTTATGCTTTTCAACTATGTAGGTTTGATTTTTGTATATGATGTGAAGAAGTGATCTAATTTTATTTATTTTTCATATGGATTCCCAATTTTTCCAATACTGTTTGCAATGTCACTTTTGTCTTAAATAAAATGTGTGTGATTCTGTTTCTGGGTTCTCTGGCTCATTTTGTCTATATGTTTATCTCTGGTTTCAGTAGACACTGTCTTGATTATCACAGGTCTATAATAAATCCTGATACCTGATAGAGCAAGTTTGCTCAACCTGATCTTCTTTTTCAAAGAGTATCCCGCTACTTTGGTTCTTTTGTGTTTTTATGTAAATTTCAGAATCAGGTAATCAACTTCTCTCTCCCATCGGGCCTACCCACCCCCACCCACAACATGGAAAGACAAGGAAAAAAAATGTGGAAGATTTTATTGTTATTGTACTGAATCTGTACAACAATTTGGGGGCCTAATAATATGTGTGTCTAAATTGAGCTAAAAATTCAGGCAACTATAATCATAATATTGAATTTTCCAATAGAAAAACATGGACTATTCCTCTCTGTATCTGTATTTAAATACTTTTATTCTTTTTAAAAACATATATATTTAAATATCACTTGGTAAAGTTTAAAGATGTCTTTATAAAAGGCTTGCACATGTTTTTAAAGATTTATTCCAGACTACTTCATATATTTTATGCTATTATAAGTACTACTGAGAATGCTTGCTTATCTCATTGCCTCAACATGTATTGCCACCATGAAAATCCCTTATTAATTTGAACTGCACGGGATGAAAAATATAAGACTAATTCTTGACCTAATGCAACTATGCCAGAAATACAAAATCAAAAGATAGTTTAAAGAAAAAGTAACTTTGGAAATTAGGAAATATAGTTCTTAAATACACCGTGGACCAAAAATAAATCATGATGGAAATTAAAGGACATTCTAAACTGAATGATTAAAAAAGTAAATACTTCAAGTGTGGCTAATGTAGTAATTGAAGATTAATAGATAACCTTCAACACCTGCATTAGAAAAGAACTAAGAAGTAATATTCAAATTACATATCATCTTTCCAAATTTGCAACCTGCCTATTTGTTTACTTGTTTAGTCTATTTTTTGTTTGTTTGCTTCTTTCTATTTTGTTTTTTTAATTACTTCTTAATAGAAGTAATCAAACTAATGCAGACTGAGAGTATGACACATTTTAAACCAACAAACAGAAAAAACGTGTCTAATTATAGCTGGTAATAAGTAAATATCAATATACCTGGTAATAAGTAAAGAGGAAAGTATCTCTTAAAAGATAGCCAGTTCAGTGTGATAAAAGTTCTGTAGCTGAAAGAAAGAAAGAAAAAAAATTATATTTGCTAATTGGTCATCGGTGTGTCCACTGATTTCTGGGATCCTTTTTTTCTGTTCCTGTTACTTTTAATCTAGAATTTCCTCCCCTGCCCCGATTCCCAACTCCTTCCAGACTTACCTTTTACCACCAGTATATAGAGACGTCCCTCCATAATTGAATTAATATTTATTTTAATTGCCATCCATAGGAATGCCATCTTTATTTAAATATATAAGCTACATATTTTTATATACAAAAAAATCTTTAGCTGGGGTAATGGTATTGAAAGGTAGCATACCCCATAAAATATGACATATCTGTTTCTTTTTGCCAGTTTTGTTTACTCTTGTGATAACAAGAGTATTTCCAAAACTGAGGCACTGTCACCAATAGCTGTTTTCAAAGAATAGAGAAACATCGGTTTGTTTTAAAAAAAAATTTTTTTTAAAGTTTAGTTTTCTAAACATTTAAACATTAATAAAATACTTTAGACAGAACATGCATATTGACATTTCCATTAAAACAACCATCTCCTTTGTGAGAAAATGTAATGAATTTGTGTAATAGATGCATGTTGCCACTGATACATTCAAAAGGAGTTAAGCTTATTTCGTTAAGAAATATTCTTGCACATAGGACATTGGGAATATGAGATCATCACAATTTGAAACCGTCACCATTAGAGGAAGCTGCCTACTCATGTTGAAACGTCAGATAAGAAAAGCGTTCTACTTTGTATAGAAAACATAATTATTTGAAGGGTACCTAGGTGGCTCAGTCTGTTAAGGATCCAGCTATGGCTCAGGTCATGATCTCACTGTTCGTGGGTTCAAGTCCCGCATCAGGCTCTGTGCTGACAGCTCTGTGTTTCTCTCTTGGTCTGCTCCTGCCACACTCACATTCTCTCTCTCTCTCTCTCTTTCTCTCTCTCTCTCTCTCAAAAATAAATAAAACATTAAAAGAAAATATAATTATTTGAAAGTTGACCAAATTATTAAGAAACATCTTATAATTAATCCATTCAAATATAATTGTCAGGGTGATTGTGAATTTAATTTATCCCTGTAGTAAAGCCTTTAAGTGTATAATGGAGTGTCATAATATGTGTTATTATCCATTACATGTACATGTCCGTGACATACCTGACAACTCAAGGTGTCGTGACACTAATCTCTTGTAGAAACTCCACACACCACTAATCCTTTGCGTAGCCCTTTGGTAAATAAATTGCAGACAGTTTCTACCACTTGATTAACAAGAGCCTTAAGTCCTAAAATATACAATCTGCTCTTCAATAATTATTGACAAGACTGCAAAACATTGCTTAAAGTGAACAAATGTCTGGAACAATTTTCATGCAAAAACAGTGCAGTACCAAGTTTATATAACTCTTTCCTAATAAAAGAATTACAGTTGAACTTTGAACAACATAGGTTTGTACAGGTCCACTTATAGGCAGAGTTGTTTTTTTTTTCAGTAAATACAGTGCCATATTGTAAATGTGTTATCTTTTCCTCATGATTTTCTTAATAACACTTTTCTCTCTAGCTTACTTTATTATAGGAGTATAGTATTTAATAAGTTTAACATACAAAATATGTGTTAATCAATGGTTTATGTTATCTGTCAACATTATGCTATCAGCAGTTAAGGTTTGGGCAGTCAAAACTTATATTTGGATTTTTGACTGCACAGAGTGGTGGGGGTGACTGTGCCCCTAATCCCTGTGTTGTTCAAGGGTCAACTGTATTTTTCACCTAAATGGTTCCTACTGGTTCCATTTTAAGGTTTTCCTAATGTATAATATATCACCCAGTGCTTATTGATGTGACAGCCAGAAACAATGAACAAATAATAATCTATGCCATATAAATGTGATATATATTTGTACAGGTGAAATCAGATGATTATTTTTTATTAAAAAATCAAATAAGCCATCCAGCGATGGACACTTTACTTAATTTCACTAAGCCTCAGTTTCCTCATCTGTAAAGTGAGAAAAATGGGTCATACAATAGAGACGACCCTTTCCAACATTAGCAATCTGAATCTCTCTTCTCAGTGCCTCTCTAAGGCCTGCAGTTAAGGGTTCTCATAGGGAAAGAGAGAAGAAAGAACACCCTGAGTCCCTTCTAGATGAAGAGAAAAGTTCTAATTTAGCCAAGAGCTTCCAGACTCTTTTATACAGTAGCCGTAAAGGAAGAAATCTATTGCAATAATCAGGGGCTATTTCACAGAGCATATCGAACCCCAGCAAGGGCAAAACTGAGATGGGCTTCTGCCTCTCCCTCTTTCTCTCATGAACTTGTCTATGCTCTCTTAAGTCATGTAATCCTGGCACAGACATCGAATGGTTTCCTTTAGCATAATTGTCAAAAGTGTCAAATCTTGTCTTTTAATAACTTGGACCTAGAGAGTTTTAAGCAATAAAATGAATATAAGGCAAGTGTGAATGGTACCAATTATTGATCATTGTTTACATCCAGACAATGTATTAGATGCTTTACATACATTTCACTTAATGATTAGAAAACAGCATAAAGTAAATATTCTTATCCCCTTTTGCAGGTGAAGAAACTAAGGTAAGAAACTGGCTTGAGGTCCCAAGCACATAAGCACTCACATCCATGACAGCAATGCCGGAGCCTATAGACTGTGGTACCTCTCTATGACTGAGGACACAAACTACAGTTGAGGAAAATTACTGTGAGATATGCAGTGTCATATGGACACAATGCCTCCGTAGGGGCAACATAAACAACTCTCCCTTCGCTGTCCTCTCTCACGATTTTCTCCATGCAGCAGTATGAAGCAGAAAGCTTTCTCTGATGAAGTCAGAACAACAATCACAGCCGATTCATTTTTTTTTTTAATGTTTATTTATTTTGAGAAAGAGAGGGAGAACACACATGCATGAGCAGAGGAGGGGCAGAGAGACAGACAGAAAGAGAATCCAAAGCAGGCCCCGTGCTATCAGCACAGAGCCCAATAATGCAGGGCTTGAACTCACAAACCGTGAGATCATGACCTGAGCCAAAATCAAGGGTTGCATGCTCAACTGACTGAGCTACCCAGTCACCCCACAGCAGATTCATTATTATCTACAATGTCGAGAAGCTCCCTCTAGATAAGAAAAAAAAATCACAATTTTTTTTGAAAATACATATTTAATGTCAAATTTAGTTTGACATCAACTGTATTTAAGGTAAATTAGTGTTCAAAGTTCCTTCTGAGACACTGGTGTTCAAGATGGGAGGTCTTTAAGGGAATCACCATTTTCTGTTTTTTGGAAATAACTCACACATCACTTTCTCCTACAAGACTCTTCACTTAAACTTGGATAAAAATTCCCTAATAAATAAATAAACAGACATCTCTGCAAGGGACTTTCCCAGAGTACCATGCAGTCAAGCTCTCTGCATTCTTTTTAGCTTGAGTTGGGGAACCTCAGGCTGAACTCAGAATTACCAAAACCTGCTATTCTTCATAATTTCCATTTTTCTGTTCATAAGTTAAAGGTCAGCAAGGGGTGTAGAAAAGGGAAGTTCTTCAAAACATATATGTATATAACAATCCATATATTTATGATATATCATGGTACATTACTATGAATGGCTGCTACATTTGCATAATATGAAAGCACCATTACTTTTAAAAAACAGAAAATTTTTGTCAAATACATATCATTAAACATTAGGCACTATATTTCAGAATTGAAATTAAGTGGATGAATATTACAACTACATGGTATAATGGTTAACAGCAGTCTAACTGGAGTTAGAATGCCTAGTTTTTAATCCAGGCTCTAACATTATTTAATAAAACCGATTTTTGAGGGGGCGCCTGGGTGGCTCAGTCAGTTAAGCATCTGACTTCAGTGCAGGTCATGATCTCATGGTTTGTGAGTTCGAGTCCCGCATCGAACTCTGTGCTGACAGCTCAGAGCCTGGAGCCTGCTTTAGATTCTGTGTCTCCTTCTCTCTTTGCCCCTCCCCCCACTTTCTCTCTCTCTCTCTCTCTCTCTCTCTCTCAAAAATAAATAAACATTAAAAAAACATTTTATGGTTGTGCACAATGAAATCTGAACCAATTGTTTCCATCAAGTTTCTTTACTTTTCCAGACTGCTGATTTTTTTCAGTATATACTTGCCATGTGTCTGGAATAAAATGATGCACTCTGAGATCTGGATCACTTCTTTCTTCTAGAAATAAGTAAGGACCCATGTATGTTAACTGAAATCAAGCTGCTCCCATGTGAACTGAATATTTAGAAACATCTTTCTCAGTACCTGATTCCTTTGCCTAAAATAATATTAAATATTAGAAGTGTATACTATTTTATAATTTTTAATCTAGGCAAGGAAATTATTATCAATCATGTAGTAGTTTGCTTTGCTTCATCAAGATGCTTATTTCATGCTTCTTTCAATATCTTACAAGCCATAAAATTTTGTAAGACTGGGGCACTTGGGTGGCTCAGTCGGTTAAGCATCCAATTTCTGCTTGGGTCATGAGTTCATGACCGAACGGTTCATGAGTTCGAGCCCCGCTTTGGGCTCTGTGCTGACAGCTCAGAGCCTGGAGTCTGCTTCGGATTCTGTGTCTCCCTCTCTCTCTGCCTCTCTCTCTCTCTCTCAAAAATAAATAAACATTAAAAAAAAAAGGAAGGACTTGGTCAGAAAGAAGTAGAAGGCTATGTCTCATCGTGCTGGCCAGTATCCTGAGTTGATGTCCTCTCCCCCCACGCCTTCCAATTCTGCTGCTGACAGAAAGTATCTACACTTTTCACAAGACCAAGTAATAGCACAAATGCAGTTGCCTTGTTTCTAAATGCACTATCTTTATGATTCTTGAGTCGTTACTTGGAAAGTATTTTGACTTAAAAAATATTTTCTCTTCATGTGGTACCTGGGTGGCTGTCAGCTGAGCATCCGACTTCAGCTCAGGTCATTATCTCATGGTTTGTAAGATCAAGCTCTGCATCAGGCTCTGCGATCACCACAGAGCCGACTTCAGATCCTCCGTCCCCCTCTTTCTGTCCCTCCCCCACTTGCATATGCTCTCCACACAAAAATAAAATAAAAAACATTAAAAAAATATTTCCTCTTCAAAGAGATTCTTTGGAAGCAACAGCTGAAGACAAATAGAAAATTTAAGAAGTCAGTCCTACCTCTATGGAACTTACATTCTAATTTTGAGAAATATGTAATAAATAAACGGACAAAATATGTATGAAAAAAATCGGATAATGACATGCTGTCAAAAAAGAGTAGGAGAGACATTTCTCACTGAGAAGGGGGAAGAGTAGAGGAAATGCTACTTAAGATTGGATGGTCTCAAGCAGGCCTTAAATGTTTCCTTGATGAAATGGGTTTTCATCTAAACCATTAACACCCAAAGGAGTAAGCTATGCCAAGATCTGAAAGAACAAATGTTCATATAGAAGAAGGAGCTGAGAGGTGCCTGGGTGGCTCAACTGGTTAAGTGCCCAACTCTTTATTTCTGCTCAGATCACGATCTTATGGTTGGTGAGAGCGAGACCCGCATCTGGCTCTGTTCTGAGAGTCCAGAGCCTGCCTCGGATTCTCTCTCTTCCTCTCTCTCTCTCAACAAATAAATAAACTAAAAAAAAGAAGCAGCAGCAGCAGCTGATGCAATGCTCTAAGACAGAAAGGAATCCTGTTCACTCAACAAAGGGAATGATTGGAAATGGGAAGAGGTTGGTAATCAAGGACAGATATGTAGGGCCTTGTGGGCTTTTGTAGAGTTGATTCTAAGTAAGATGCGGGAGCTCCTGTTTTTAGTACGTGTAGGCTATAGCAACAAAAATACCATAAACTGTGTGGCTTATCTACAATAAACATTTAATTCTCACAGTTTTAGAGGCCAAGAAGTCCAAGTGAGAGCCTGCCCAGACACCTATATTTTTGCTGTCAGGTCACATGGTAAAGGGATAAGTTGGCTCGCTGGGATTTCTTTTATGAGGGCACTAATCCCATTTATGAGGGCTCTACTCTCATGACCTAATCATCTTCCAAAGAACCCACTTCTAAATACCATCACTCTGGAAATTAGAATTTCAACATAGGAATTTTAGGGAGGACACCAACATCCAGACCATAGCAACCCTGGTATGAATAAAACATTTATTCTTGGTAAATACATGTTTACAAAAAATATTAGATCTGTATCTCTATAGAATAATACATGACTAACCATTAACTTAATTACTGTACATTAATGTAATTAATATACATTAATTTTAAATATATTCAGTAGTATATTTCATATACATGTACACACACACTCATATAAGAATGCCATGTAATATTTAGCATCTACCTGAGTATATAATGAGTGTGTCAAGTTATCTAGTTCAACATATTTTAGATATTTGGCTATTTTTGGTTGATGTGTATTTTATAATAGTTCTGAATATTTTTCATGGATTATGTGAATCCTTTTCATCAAGGTAATTATTATGTTTGTATCTCTGGATTCTGCTTCTATTGGAATAAGACATTGGCATGCATAATTTAATTTAGGCAAGATATCTATAATAAAACCCGCAAAACTAACTTAAATTTTATTGCAGGATAAAAAACAAAAGCATATCCATATGAATCACCCACAGTAATTAAGGAACATATAGGTTGGGCTCTGTGCTGACAGCTCAGAGCCTGGAGCCTGCTTTGGATTCTGTCCCCCTCTCTCTCTGCCCCTATCCCCCTCATGCACTGTCTCTTTCTGACTCTCAGAAATAAATAAATGTTAAAAAAAATTTTTTTAGGGTACACATAGGAACCAGTATTTCATAGCAGTTAAGAGGGTGGGCTCTTGAGTTAGAGGAGTGATGCCAGCTTTGCAAATAAAAATATACAAGACCCAGTTTGGGATATATATTATTGCATGACAAAGATTTATATTAAAAAAAATCATTGTTTATCTGGAATTAAAATTTAACTTGCCTGTGTTTAATTTAGGAAGTTGGAAGGTTCTGTCTTGGTGCTATTTTCTTTTCTTTTCTTTTTTTTTTTTTTAAATACTAGCTTCTGACAAACATTAATTTGTTTTACTTGTGAACAAGTAAAACTCTAGAGACTCTTGCTGTGAGAAGTTGCTTGGATTTGCCCTGAGGTTTGGTGTAAGCCCTATTTTCTTTATACACATGACAAGGACACTAATAATAGGTTTCACTTCATGTGGCTATTATAAGGTTTAAACAAACCAATCCATATAAAATGATACCATCATGACAGTAGTTATTATTAATTTTAAGGATTAATATAGAGTATGGGCTCAATTGACATCTTTAAGATGACCTTTCCATGTTTTCCTCTTTTAATATTTACTGCCCTGTGGCCATAATTAGGCAATAAGTATCTTTTATCTCCCCTTCAATCAAAAATGTTCATTCTCTGGCCCTCATCTATAACACTGTTGTTCACCAATTTACTGATTATTTAATTTGTGCACATTCTTTGGAGTAAGGGTGCTTATTAAAATCCTTGCTCTTCCCAAAGCAATCTACACATTCAGTGCAATCCCAATCAAAATTGCACCAGCATTCTTCTTGAAGCTAGAGCAAGCAATGCTAGTTTGTATGGAACCACAAAAGACCCCGAATAGCCAAAGTAATTTTGAAGAAGAAGAAGACCAAAGCGGAGGCATCACAATCCCAGACTTTAGCCTCTACTACAAAGCTGTAATCAAGACAGCATGGTATTGGCACTAAAACAGACACATAGACCAATGGAATAGAATAGAGACTCCAGAATTGGACCCACAAAGTATGGCCAACTAATCTTTGAAAAGCAGGAAAGAATATCCAATGGAAAAAAGACAGTCTCTTTAACAAATGCTGCTGGGAGAACTGGACAGCAACTTGCAGAAAAATGAAACTAGGCCACTTTCTTACACCATTCACAAAAATAAACTCAAAACGGATAAAGGACCTCAATGTGAGACAGGAAACCATCAAAACCCTAGAGGAGAAAGCAGGAGAAAACCTCTCTGACCTCAGCCGCAACAATTTCTTATTTGACACATCTCCAAAGGCAAGGGAATTAAAAGCAAAAATGAACTATTTGGACCTCATGAAGATAAAAAGCTTCTGCACTGCAAAGGAAATAATCAACAAAATTAAAAGGCAACATACAGAATGGGAAAAGATATTTGCAAATGACATATCGGACAAAGGGCTAGTATCCAAAATCTATAAAGAACTCACCAAACTCCACACCTGAAAAACAAATAATCCAGTGAAGAAATGGACAAAAGACATGAATAGACACTTCTCTAAAGAAGACATCCGGATGGCCAACAGACACATGAAAAGATGCTCAACGTCGCTCCTCATCAGGGAAATACTAATCAAAACCACACTCAGATACCACCTCACGCCGGTCAGAGCGGCTAAAATGAACAAATCAGGAGACTATAGACGCTGGAGAGGATGTGGAGAAATGGGAACCCTCTTGCACTGTTGGTGGGAATGCAAACTGGTGCAGCTGCTCTGGAAAACAGTGTGGAGATCCCTCAAAAAATTAAAAATAGATCTACCCTATCACCCAGCAATAGCACTGCTAGGAATTGACCCAAGGGATACAGGAGTGCTGATGCCTAGGGGCACTTGTACCCCAATGCTTATAGCAGCACTTTCAACAATAGCCAAATTATGGAAAGAGCCTAAATGTCCATCCACTGATGAATGGATAAAGAAATTGTGGTTTATATATACAATGGAATACTACTTGGCAATGAGAAAGAATGACATCTGGCCTTTTGTAGCAACGTGGATGGAACTGGAGAGTATTATGCTAAGTGAAATAAGTCATACAGAGAAAGACAGATACCATATGTTTTTACTCTAATGTGGATCCTAAGAAACTTAACAGAAGACCATGGGGGAGGGGAAGGGGAAAAAAAAGTTAGAGAGGGAGGGAAGCAAACCATAAGAGACTCTTAAAAACTGAGAATAAACTGAGGGTTGATGGGGGGTCAGAGGGAAGGGAAAGTAGGTGATGGGCATTAAGGAGGGCACCTGCTGGGATGAGCACTGGGTGTTGTATGGAAACCAATTTGACAATAAATTTCATAAGAAAAAAAATCCTTGCTCTGCCACTGACATTTGGGCACATAATTTGTTCTCCTGGAAACTTGATTTCTTACATGTAATATCAGGGTAATGGTACCTACTTCAAAGAATTATAAGAGTTAAATAAGATATATATATAGATATATAGATATATAGATATATAGATATATACTTATATCTATATATATATATATAAATAATTATATATATAAATTCTATATATATATATAAATTCTATAAATTTATATATATAAATTCTTTTAGATTCTTTATTATATTAAAGAATTATATATAATTCTTATATCATGTATTATATTTTATATAAATTCTTTATAATTTATATATAAATTATTATTCTTTTTAAAAATTGTTTATTTTTTGAGAGAGAGCACAAATGAGGGCAGGGGCAGAGAAAGAGGGGAACAGAGGGTCCAAAGAGGGGTCCATGCTGACAGCAGAGAATCTGATGCAGGGCTCGAACTCACAAACCACGAGATCATGACCTGAGCCAAGGCTGGTAGTTTAACCAACTGAGCCACCAAGGCATCCCTAAATTATTATTCTTATTCTACATATATGTAAAAATTGAATATATATAAAAATATACATGCGGTTGTGGTTATTTCATTATGTTGCAGTTAGAACAGCATGTGCCTATGTCATTGAGACTGATCATTAAGCACCTTTCGAGCAGGGCCAGTGCACCTCTCTTCAGAAGTTCCATGGGCACTTAACAAGGTACTCAGCTCATGACTGGTCTTGAAGAACTGTTTACTGAATTGCCTTTCAGATTGAATCCATCCGCCAATACCTATAACAGACACAAATTGCCTTGATGTTATTACTGAATTAAACAAGAGAAAATCTTACTCTTTAGACATCAAAAAGATTTCCCAAAGTCATAAAGGACAGAAGAATCGGAAATTCTGTGGCCAATACCAATTCTTTTTCTCTGTTCTTTTGGACCATTTATTTCAAAAATGTTTCTAAAGTCAATATACTTCTATACCTGGTTTTGAATAGTATTCCATCCATAATCTGAAGCAGGCATTCAATCCATCCATTTTTGCAGTAAATTTTGTAGATTTAACAAAGCATGTGTGGAGAAAATCTCCTAGTCTTTTTATTCCATAACTATGATTTTCTTTAATTTCTTTTTCAATAGATAGGTGAATTCTTCACTTTTCTCTAGTTTAGCTGTCTCTTTTGGTTTTCTTCAGTAAATTTTTCTGCATTTGTATTTTTAAAGGCAAAGAAATAGAAAAAAAAGTCAAAAATTAAACAGATGTTTCTAGGACAATACATTTGATATTTATGAAACAAATCTTCAGTATCTTGGGCCATTAGTTTTACCATTTAGGACACTGAAGTAGCCCATCGAATTGGATCTTGGGGTTCCCAAATAAAGTGCAAACATCTATATTTTATACAAGCATGATTATTTGTCTTTCCTCTCTGTCTCCTCAGCTATTATTTCCTTAACCCATTGTGCTGAAAATCAGTGTTCTGGGATTCCAAGTCTGTGGGATTGAGTCTAAGAAAAAAAGTCTGTTTGAAACTAATATTCAACTGAGATAGATACCATTTATAAGACCGGACAAATTTTGGCATAATCACAAAAACTGCTCAGGAGTGTAGCATGCTGCCCTTCCTGAAGAAGAAATAGAACTTTTGCCCAGTGATTCCCAGAAGAAGTCTCATTAGTCTGAATGGAGTAAATAGAAGCAGTCATTGCGTCTAATATTTTAATATCTGGACTACCGTATGCAAGACAGAATGCTGCCAGAGTCAATATGCGTGACAAACTTTCCTTTCCAGAACTCGGGGTGTGTCCTTATTTAGCTCTCCTTCACTGTCTACCTCCTCAATATGGAATCAGTGGACTCAAGAATTCCTGAGAACAGATTAAGTAACGTTAGCTCCTGACAGGAGTAGCATGGCCTAACTACAGGTGAAAGGATACCCTTGGAGATGCAGATAACACCTTAGAAACAGAAGCTTCCTTCAGCACAAAATACAGTATGGAGACTAAGAAAATATTTTCATCATATATGACAAGGAATATTATGTTTTAAATATGCATACCTCTTAGCAATGAATAAGCAAAAGGAAAATACTACAGCACTAGTAAGGGACATGAAAGAAATTAATAAGGAAGAGATGCAAATGAATTCTAAATTTTGAAAGGATACTCATGTTACTGGTGTTCAAAGAATCAAGATTAAAACCCCTTGTCGAGAGGAACTTCAGAAAGAAAAAGTAGGAACTGTCATCCACTGATGAAGGTAATCATTAGAGCTGAATGGTCACAAGGAGCTGGTTCTCGAGTCCAGCCTAAGTCAATGACTCACTAACTGTGTAACTTAGCTCAGCGTTTTTCACATAGGAGTTGATAAATTGATAACATATTACTATTATTGCTTGTATTCATATTAAAATTGTTATAGCCTTTTAAATAAGAATGTATCAGTATATATGAAAAGTCCTAAAATTCATCATCTTTGATCCAGGAGTTACTTCTTTAAGTAAATAGAAAAGGATAGGACGATTCATAGCACAGGTTATAATAGCAAATTAATTAAAATATAATAAAAAATAATATTAATGAATTATATATTCTATATATTATAGAATGTAATGCAAATACTAAAAGGAAAAGTTTATTTCTAGCTCATTGAAATAGAAAGTTCTCCAAAACAGACTGTATAATGGGGAAAAATAATAAAGCCACATGTACATTTTAAAATTGTGAGTATATTTATAAATATGTATACACTGAAATATTTGGAAAGACAGTCACCAGAAAGTTGATAGAAGTAACTTTGGTGGGGGGTAAAATTTTAGTGATTTTTCACTTTTTTGATACTTTTCTAAATAACCTAAGTTTACTAGATGTGTTTGGCCTGTGTCATCTTTTTCTTTTAAGCTGTTTAAAATTTAGGAAACAATGTGCTATTATAGAAGTATACTTAATAGCACAGAAAAAGAATGCCCATTATATATTGATAGGTGGAGAAACAGGTTAAAATATAGAAAGGGATTTTCATTTTTTCATAATTTTAAAAAATATTTTAAAGTTTATTTGAGAGAGACAAAGACAGTTTGAGTGGGAGAGGGGCAGAAAGAGGAGAGAGAGGATCCCAAGCCGACAGCACAGAGCCCAATGGGGCTCAGATTCATGAACCCAGGAGATCATGACCTGAGCTGAAACCAAGAGTCAGACGCTTAACTGACTGAGCCACCCAGGCGCCCCTAGAAAAGGATTTTCTTGTAAAAAAAATACACTATATGAACAAAAATGACTGAAAGATTATATGCCAAAATTTTAATAGTGATTATCTGTGGGAGGTGAGTATAGACCTTTCTTCTTTTTCTTATCTATTTTTCCATATTTCAAAAGGAAATAAGCAAATAATAGCATGGCCAGATTATAGATTACACAGTTACAAAATTGTTTTAAGAGATTTTTAATAATACAAAAGGGAAAATGACTACAAAGAAATGCACCAATATGTTAACAGCACTTAACTCTGTGAAGATCCTATTAGTAGGTTTTTCCTCATTACACATTTCTTCATTTTACAATTATTCCAAAAGGAGAATAAATTATTTTATCTTTGTAATTCATGTCTGGTATTTAGAGCATACTTGATTTGTAGCTATTAACTTTTTTAGGAAAATTAGTTTTTCCTTCTCTGAACACAAGATTATCAATGTGTACAATGCTGGATATTGTTAATGAAACTCTTGCAGGGAAAGGGTCTTAGGACCCCCACCTGACTAAGCTCTGCTAATCAAGAATGTACCTGGTATTTTCTCATCTTCCGCACAGAATTTTCTGGAGGTGGCAGACTTCTTTCTCTTAAAATCCTTACTGATCTGTTACCTCCTATCAAAGAGTTTCCAAAGACGTAATAGAAATGATGTAATTTCTGGATTTCTCGTTGTCCTCTGGCATCTTAGCATTTAGCTGTAGGAAATAAAAAAAAGTATTAAAATATGCTGACAATGCTATTTATGAGTCTCATTCAGAGAACATTCATAAAAAAGATTTTGACAGATACCGTTACAACTCATATTACCCTAATTATAAACATGTTAGAGATTGGGATATAGAAACTGAAATTATTTGAGCCATATTTAAATATCTTGGAAGGATCTAAATCAGCATCTGTTATTTGTATTTTCACTTTATTACAATCAGCAAGGCATTATGGGTATATCCCATAGAATGAGTCCATGGTGAGCTTATGCCCTTCTTTTCTTCCAGGGCATCAAAACCACCAGAGAAAACACCAGCTCCTTGGCGTTGTTGATAACAAGTGGCATAAACTCAAGAACAAAGTACATGAACAGTCTGTTAAGAGCATTGGATTTAGAAACAGAATCTCTGAAAACCACCTCAGAATTAAGGCAGAAATAACTGACTAAAAGAATTTAATCAAATTCCAGGTACTATCATAGAATGGACTCTGGAAACAAGGCATTAGCAATTTTCAGAACCACTCTTAGTCTGCAGCAATACTGCACACAACCAAAAGGACTATATCCTTTTTCCACATTGATGTCAAAGCAGTTCTTTAAAAATGTAAACCTGATCATGTCTCTCATGTGGTTTGAACATTTCAGTGGCTTCCTGTTGCTCTTCGGTTATTCAAACTCCTCATTAAGGCCTACAGAAACCTGCATGAGCCAGACTCATCTCACATCACTCTCTGTACCCCGAGCTCGTTGACCACTTCCTGTCATGGTGTCTCTCTCCTGCCCCACCCCTCGCTACCACACACCCAACTAATCAGCTTCATCTTTCAGATGTGGCTTGAAAATGCCCCAGTCCTTCTAGCCAACCCTCTTCACACCCTTTGCGTTAAATTGTAGTATTCATAATTTTAAAGAAGTATCTCTGTATTGGTTTGTTTAATATCTGCTTTGCTAGACTGTGAGCACTGCAAGAGCAAGAATGTATCTTTCATGCTCCCTGTTGTATTCCCAGAACCCAACACAAAGCTGGGCCCATAGTAGGTCTCAATGTGTAGGTTAGATGTTGAATGAGTGTGTCAGAGACCTGAAATACCAAGCTGGCTGCCACTTCCCAAGCTATAAGAAATCCTAATTGGGTGCAACTGATTTTTAATTTTTCCTACACTGATTTTCCTGCATCAGTTTGAAATCCAAGAAGATAACAAGATGACACAACTATACTGGCCCATGATAACTTACTGACAAAATAATTATTAGATTATTTGAACATTTAAAACTTATTTCACTTAATAAATACCATTACTAGACAATATTTTAGAGCAAATAACTAATGTAATTAGAAATTGGGACAAACAATGAAGGCATTGGTCTTATATAGTAATACAACAGGAATTTTTCGCCAAAAAAAACAAAGAACTAAAAGGAACTTTAGTGCTAACATGTAAAGTAATTTGTTGTAGCAATCTAAGAAAAATAAAAAGCTAACGATCTCACCTAGGCAAAACAGTTTTTACTCTAATAGATCAATTGAAATTTCATTTTTCATACTATAGAAACTAGATTCTTCCCAGTTCTGCTGTGAAAGGTGCTGGGACTGTGTACGGTGGCAGAGAGAGAGAAGAAGAGTATAAATTAGACTTCATTAATGTCAGATGAGTCATTCTTTTCTTATACATATAATTCTATAATAAATAAGAATGGTAAAAATGTTTACTAGAAATTATTTATATTTACCACCACTGTTGTGCTTAGTCCTTTCAAAATCATCACTGAGAGGTCTAGAGGAATCCCAGTGTGCAAGTTAACCAAATTCTTCCTTCTTAAAAAAAGATAGAGGCACCTGGGTGCCTTAGTCAGGTAAGCACCTGGCTCTTGATACAGGTTCAGGTCACGATCTCACGATCATGAGATCAGGCCTGCATTGGGCTCCACAGTGAGCATAGAGCCTGCTTGTGATTCTCTCTCCTTCTCTATCTGCCCCTCCCCCGCCCCTCAGAAATAAATAAATAAAAACCTTAAAAGAAAAAGAGAATAAAATTAGCTGGGTCATCACTGAGGGAAAAAAAACAAAAAGCATACAGTATAACACACATGTAATTTTTTAGTCTAACCTATGTACTTATTTAATGGGTCTCTATCCTTAATTTTATAATTATGAATAATTTATAATTATTAAAAAGCAAAACATGTTTTTAAAAAACTTAATGCACCTCTTGAAGAAATAAGAAGTGGCTGGAATATCTGTAGAATTGTCTCTGTGGTAATAAAAAGCGCGTATTAAGAATTTATTTGTGTGTGGGACTGAAGTAGGTACCAAATAATGTTGAAGAGTATATAGCCCCACCCATAAAATATCATATTTCTGACACTGAGAGACCCTTCTTGATTATTTTAGCTTGCTTATTGGTGGGAGTTTGTGTATGTGTGTTTGTAAAATATTTCAAGCACAGAGAAGAGATTAGAGAAAAATGATACCTGTGAACCTATTATTCACTCATTCCAAGCTATTGATTGAATGCCTGCTATGTGCCACGTACTCTTCCAGGCTCAGAATACGTCAGTGAACAAAACAGATTAAAAAAAATTTTTAATGTCTCTGTGAAGTTTATTTACTAACAAAAACTTACAGAAGACAAAGAAATATAAAGACAAAATATATTCTATTCCAGATGATAAAGCATGAAGGAAAAAAAATAAAGCAGGGAGATAGGATAGTGAGTTCTGGGAAGCACAGATGGCATCATTCTAAGCAAGATGGTCAGGAAAAGCCTTGCTAAGAAAGTATTTGAGCAATGGGTTAAAGGTTGTTTGAGTCAGAACATTTCGGACAAATATAACAGCAAGTAGAAAGGTTGAGAGGTGGGAGAGCAACTGTTGTTTTCAAGAAATGCAACGGCCAAGACATGGAAAAAACTTAAGTGTCCATCAACAGATGAACGAAAAAGAAAATGCAGCGCATACACACAGTAGAATATTACTCAGTCATAAAAAAGAAGGAAATCCTGCCATTTGTGACAACATGGTTAGACCTTGAGACTAATATGATCAGTGAAATAAGCCAAAGACAAAAACAAAAAACAAAAAACAAGCTCATAGAAACAGAGCAGAATGGTGGTTGCTGGGGGGGCTAAGGGATGGAAAAAGTGGAAAGATGTTGGTCAAAGTGTACAAACTTCTAGATTTAAGATGAATATGTTCTGGGGATCTAACATACGTCTTGGTAACTACAGTTAACAATATTGTATTGTATACTCGAAAGTAGTTAGAAGAGTGGGTCTTAAAGACTCTCACCACAAAAGGTAATTACGAGGTGATAGATGTGTTAACTAACTTATTACAGTGATCCTTTTGCAATGTATACGTGCATCCCATCATCAGGTTTTACACCTAAAACTTGTACAAAGTTATATGTCAATTATATCCTAAGAAGCTTGGGAGTGGGGGTGGAGGTGGGGACAAAACAGAAAGGAGGCCAGCATGGACAGAGCCAGAGACCTTGGGAGAGATTAGTAGGAAATGGGGCCTAAGAAGTAAAGGAGAGTAGGTTGGAGCATAGAGCAAAAGATCCCAGTGGTCCTTTTGTTCTGACTGACTTGAAACTCCTTGGAGGGCTTTGAGCAAAGGAGAGAAATAATCTGATTTTCCTTCTATGGCATTACTCTGGCTGCTGTGTTGAGAGCTTAGTGAAGGAGACCAAGGCAGAAGTAAAAGGCCAATTAGGGGCTAGTGCAATAATCAAGAAATGATGGTATATTGTACAGGATATGAAGGGTAGGCAAAAGCAAGAAAAGGAAATACTCTGTGCGAATTTTGGGGGAGGAGAAATGAGGTTGGCTGAAAGACTGGGTGTGGTATGCGAAATATAAAAAGGACTCAAGGATGATTCCAAGAATTCTGTCCTGAGAAACTGGAAGAAAAGAGAAGATGAAGATAGAAAACACTGAGGGATGACCAGGTTCCCACAAGAAGTTCACGAGTTTGGCATTTACACATTGAGTTTGGGATGTCTATGAGATATCCGATTAAAATCAGGAGTTCAAGGGGCGCCTGGGGAGATTTTGACTCCGGTCATGAGTGAGCAGTTCATGGATTCGAGCCCCGTGCCGGTTCAGTGCTGGCAGTGCAGAGCCTGCTTTGAATTCTCTCTCTCTGCCCCTCCCAAGCTCACGCTCTCTTGCTCTCTCTAAAAATAAACTTAAAAAAATTAAAAGAATCAGGAGTTCAAAAGGCTTGAGTCAACAATTTGGGGAATTTACAGCAAAAAATCTGAAGATACGAATTCAAGACTTGCTGATGTGATAGCAAAAAAAAAAAAAAAAAAGATATTTAAAACCATGATACTAGGTGACCCATGGGATGACCACTGGCTTTGTCAAATGTTAATAGTTTTCTAGGTTTACTTCAGATCTTCTTTGTTTTAAAGAAATAAATATTGCAGATATATTTTAAGCCTCCTAGTTACCTCTGAGAAACCCTTTCTTCTCTCTTCTAAAAAGGAATTGCCATCTTGTATTTATCATGTCCGTGCAGATTTATATATCGCTGCTAAATAGACTGCACATAAATGGCATCATAACAGGTACATTATTCTCTAAATTTCCCTGTGGCATTAACCATATGATTTTGAGATTCATACATTTGATATTTGTGTGCAGTTATTTATCTTTACTGTGCAGTGTTTCACTGTATTAATTTCCCACAATTTTCTTCTCATTACCCTCCTGCTGGATATCTAGTTTACTTCAACAAAGAATGCTGCAATGATTATTAGTGCAACTTTTCCTTATTTAAATATACAAGAGTTTCTCTAGTTAAACTGCAGGTTGTAGAGAATGCACATCTTTAGCTACACTAGGTTTTACCAATTTTTATTCCCAGGTCAATGTTTAAACAATGTTTCTATTGCTTCCCTACATTGATTCCATTGCCACACATCCTTGGCATCACTAAGTCAGAACTTTTACCAAAATGAAGGATGTTGAATAACAGCCAAATGTAGTTGTAATCTTAATTAAATTTAATTTCCTTGATTAACAATGAAGCTAAACATCTTTTCACAGTTTTACTGGCTATTACCACACTTGCTCTTCTATTAATTAACTGTTTCTATTCTTTTGCCCTTTTTCTTCTGTCTCATTCATCATTTTCTTATGAATTTTAGGAATTCTTTGCACTAAGTCCTTTATAGTAATCTCATGCTGACTATATACAATTTTAATATCTCCTAATTTTTGTATTAAAGTATTTAATATTAATAATGTCAAATGTATCACATTTTTCTTAATGATGAAAATTTTATATAGCATTTGAATGCTGTGAATACCTCTACCCTGAGGTCATAAAAATATTTTCCTATATTTTCTTCCACAAATGCAACTATTGTCTTTCACACTTAGATTTCTATCAACTTAAAACTTATTTTGTTGCATGGTGTCATGTAGGAATATGCTTTCATTTTTAAAAAGAAAAGATGTAATATTTGCAAAATAATGTGTTATTTTCACAGTGATTAATTTTGTCATATCTGCCATATATATATGCAACTGATAGGATTGAGTTTGCTTCCAAAATGCACCAATCTCCTTGTGAGACCACTAATGTCCACACTGTCTCTGCACCATGCACATTTCAGCCTTCCTTGTCTCATCACCATTAACTGCTTGAAAGACCCATTCCCTAGAATAATGGTTAATATTTGGACTACCTAAGCCACCTTTAAAACTAGTTCCATGAGGACGGACTTCTCTGTTCATCTCATTCTTCACCCAACATTTACACTTACAAGGTTACCATCCATTATTACCAGACTCCAATGTTCCTATGACTCTACTTCTATAACCTCACTAAACCTTTCACCGTATCTTCTAGACTTTGGAGACTGCCATCAGTAATTCCTTCTATGCATAAATTGTTCTTTGAATATTCCCTTTGCCCAACTTTTCTTGACTAAAATCTGACTCTTGGGGCACCTGTGTGGCTCACTTCACTAAGCATCAACTTTGGCTCAGGTCATGGTCTCATGGTTCATGGGTTTGAGCCCCGTGTTGGGCTCTGTGCTGTCAGCTCGGAGCTTGGAGTCTGCTTCAGATTCTGTGTCTCCCTCTCTCTCTGCCTCTTCCCTGCTCACTCTCTGTGTCTCTCTCTCTCACTCTCCCCAAAATAAATAAACATTAATTTTTTCTTAAACATGACTCTTCCCTGGGGAACTGCTTGCTTCCTTTGCTTCTTCTTCAAGTCTGGCTAGTTTTTCTTCATTTCCTCCCTTACTATTGGGCCCAGAGGCAATTTAATCCACTCCTTTCTCCTCCTTTCTGTTTTAGGACTGCTATTTCCCTTTCCATTTCATTGAAATATATGCCTCTGATAATTCCCAATACGTTTGGCAAATAAAAATGTAGGACACATTTGAATTTCAGATAAAGAGTGGATACATTTTAGCATAAATATCTCTCATACAGCCTTACTCCAGTGTCGACTCCAACAACTCTTCCTTACTGAATTATCCTCCTCACTACTCCCTTTCTTTCACTAAAGATATAAACCTAACTTAATGTCTTTCTCTTATTTTTTTCTCTCATTGTTCCTGATGATTTCAAGATGCACATTGATGATTCATTTCACATCTAGCTTTTAAATTCTATATCTTGGCTACCACCATGCCTCAGCCACTCACTCCCTTTAATTATACCCTTAACTTCTCATACCCATTATTGAGAATAAAGGTAAAAGAAATATCTCTATATGTGAGGGATGAAGGAAAGTTGTTTAAAGAAATTTTTAATGTTTTCTAAATCATAATAATCAATTTTGTATAAAGTAAAATTCACCAAAATTGTGATTAAAACTTATCTTCCAATGTGAATTTTAATCATGCATGTACAATATATACAATAAATCCAGCTCATTATACCCAGTGATATATAAGATAAATATCACAAACAAGGCAGTTTTTCTACAAAAGTTGCTTAGAAAAGGTAGTTCTGACAAAATATCTCCAGCATAATCTTGTATAATTTCAGCTTTCAGGGAAATGAGTTCTGATTTATCATTTTCTTGATTTTATACTGGTAGTACTTAGAAATACAATTAATATTTGAACACAAAACTCTAATAATAATTTACCATTGTGATGCAAGTGTTTCTTAGATTTTTTTATATGTTTTTTTTTATTTATTTATTTTGAGATATAGAGCAAGCACAGGGCAAGGGCAGAGAGAGAAGAGGGAAAGAAAGTCCCAAGTAGGCTCCATGCTATCAGTGTAGAGCCCAACACAGGGTTTGATCTCACAAAGGTGCCCCACGATGCAAGTGTTTCTAAAAGAACAAAGTTGGAGCTCCTGGGTGGCTCAGTCAGTTAAGCGTCCGACTTCAGCCCAGGTCATGATCTCACGGTTCATGGGTTTGAGCCCTGCGTCGGGCTCTGTGCTGAGAGTTCAGAGCCTGGAGCCTGCTTCTGATTCTGTGTGTGTCTCTCTCTCTGGCCCTCCCCTGCTCACGCTCTGTCTCTCTGTCTCTCAAAAATAAATAAATGTAAAAAGATAAACATAAAAATAAAAGAACAAAGTTAACATTTACTGCAAAACAAATAATTCTTAAACAGGATTGTTGCAAATCAGGATGTTTAAATAAAATGTATATTATAGCTATTAAATCACAATGTAAAAATCTATTGAGTCAATTGAAGTAGAATTTTATTTCTTTTTTAAAAAAATGTTTTTTTTTTTTTTTGAGAGAGAGAGAGCACATTAATGAATGGGTGAGGGGGAGAGAGAGAGGGAGACCAAGAATCCCAAGCAGGCTTCACGCTGTCAGCACAGAGCCTGACATGGGGCTCACCCCCAAAATCAAGAGTTGGATGCTTAACCAACTGAACCACCAAGGTGCCCCAAAGTAGAATTTATTTCAACTCAATTGAATACATTTGAGAGATGTCAAGAGATGTCTATGTAATCTGGAAAAAACAGGTATTTATTCTGAACCACACTAAGAACTATACCTATTTTTCCATGGAACAAAGGAAATAAGTAGCCAAGTTTATAAAAATTCTCTAAATTTAATCGTCAGTATTAATAGAATTAAATAGTAAGAAAGTAACTTCTGTATCATTGATTAGTTGAAACTTAAAAGAACCTTCATATATTTCATTTAAATCCCAAATAAAAATTTTCTACATAAACAGTCTGATCTAGTCTGTCAATCACAATCCCTTGAGGTCTACTTAAATACAAGCTGGTTTCTCCAAATATGCTTTAGCAAAATTTTTACTTTTTGTAGGAAATACAGTAAAGATATTATTACAAGATATCTTCTCTGCCTGGCTGTGGAGACAGACAGACACAAATCCAAATCTTTTCTCTACCACAAAGTTGGTATGTGATTTAAGACAACCTCCCTAGATCTCATCTGTAAAATGAAGTTGATAATAATATGAGTAGGCCTGTTTTGAAAACCAAATAAGAATATCATGTGAAGGCCAAAGCACAATACCTGACAGAATGGGTGCTTAATAAATGTTAGCTCCCTTTCTCGTGTTCTCACGAGAAATAAACAAAATGAACAATAAACAAATAAAACAAGAGGAAGGCAAGAAAGGTGCAATAAGTATGGAAGCTAATTAGCAGGACTAATGCTGCCAAAAGACAAACTTTAAAAAGTCGAATCTATTTTCTAAAAAATGATTATCCTTTTCTGTTAATCCTTTTCTGTCATGAATGAGATCAACTTTAAAAAGTTGTCAGTACCTTTGGGTGACCATTTCTTCTGTGTAAGAAATGGCCTGGATGTGGTCCTCAAGGGCATGGGTCTTTCAAAGTCACCATCCCCTTATACAGTCAAGACTTCTGATATTTCTACATCAAATCATCACTCAATCCTAGATTTAGCCCTGTGAAGAAGAAGAAAATATATTCCAATTGTAATTAATGTCTGAGTGATAGTCATATTTTATGTTTTATAAGGATATAAAAATTATTTCATAAGTTTATGTCTATATCTCATTTTGAATGCTTAAAATAAAACAGAATAGGTCCTGGCATATTTTTCATATTGGAACTAATGTTATAAGAGAGTAAAGTATCTTTGAACTTAGTTGCTGGTGTTATTATATTTTTCTATTACTCAGAAAACAGAACCAGATAGGTGAATGAGAAGTCAACCATAGCTCCAGTATGGCAGGTAATGGAGTCAGAAATCAATATCATGCTGAAGGTCATGCTCAGGGAAGTGGAATGAGGCCCAAACTGTCCATCTTCCTCCTTCAGATAATACTCTAACCTGACACTCCTTTTCAATTTTCATAGGAACAAACCTTTTCTAAAATGATCAACAGCAAGTTTTATAACATATGCAAAATATCTGATTTATGAGATACATAATAAATAATAACACCTATCATAGTGTTCTAGGGGTAGCTCCTATAGTTTAATTTAAACTCCTTTTTATTTTTTTTCTAATAGTTGGCATTATCTCATAGTCACAAGGTCTTCAATGGAACCATTTACCTTTTGTGAAAATGCAGATTTTCCATAGAAAATATCTGTGAAGAAAGCTTCCTACCCAATTGTAGTTAAGTGATGAATCATTGCCATTATTCGTCAGACACAATTCTCACCCACTCATCAAAAAATGAATAAAAGACTTATTTATACAATTATTTAAAACATACTTCTATTGTATTCAATTTCATAATAAATTCCACAAAATATTACCAGTTCAGTAAGTAAGCCAGTGAAACTCACATTCCAATTATATCTAGACTTTAATTGTTTTAGGATGAAAAATTTACATTTCTTTAACTGGAAAAAAATGAAACAAATAAATAAACTGTAAATGGGAGAAGACATTTGAAAATGATATATCAGATAAAGGGTTAATAACCAAAGTATATAAAGAATTTATACAACACCAAGGAAACAATCTGATTTACAAGTGGGAAGAGATAGGGCACCTGGGTGGCTCAGTTGGTTAAGTGTCCGACTCTTGTCCCACACTGGGCTCCACAGTGAGCGTGAAGCTTACTTAAAAAAAAATGTAAAGAGAACCTGAACAGACATTTATGCAAAGAAAATACACAGGTGTCCAACAGACGCAAGAAAAGATGTTCAACATCACTTATCACAAGGGAAATGCAAATCAAACCACAATGAGATATCACCTGACACCAGTCAGTATAACTAGTATGAAAAAGACAAGAGGTTACAAGTGTTAGTGAGGATAAAGAGAAAAAGGAACACTCAAAGTAGTATTGGTGCGAATGTAAATTTGTGTAGCCACTATGGAAAAGAGCATGGAGGGTCCTCAAAAAATTAAAAATAGAAGTACCATATGATTCAGTAATTCCATTGCTGGATATTTACCTGAAGAAAATGAAAACACTAATTCAAAAAGGTATATAGACTCTTATGTTTATTTCAGCATGATTTGCAATAGTCAAGATATGGAAGTAACTTAGGTATCCACCAGTAAATGTATAAAGAAGATATGGTATACATATACAACAAAATATATACTCAGCCATAAAAAGGAATGAAATCTTATCATTTGTGACATAATGGGTAGACAAGAGGGCATTATGCTAAGTGAAATAAGTCAGAGAGAGAAAGACAGGTATGATATGATTTCACTTACATGTGGAATCTAAAAATTAAAACAAATAAAAACAAAAAACCCAAAAGCATAAACAGACTCATAAATACAGAGAACAAACTGGTAGTGCCAAAATGGGGTGGGAGAATGGGCGAAATACAAGAAGGGTATTAAGAGGTACAAACTTCCAGGTACAAAGTGAGTAAGTCATGGAGATGAAAAGTACAACACAGGGAATATAGTCAATAATATTGTAGGGGCGTCTGGGTGGCTCATTTGGTTAAGCAGCCGATTGTTGATTTTGGCTTAGGTCATGATCTACGCTGAGCCCTACACTGGGCCCTGTGAGATTCGTGAGATTGAGCCCTACACTGGGCTCTATGTGGACAGCATGGAGAGGGCTTAAGATTCTCTCTCTCCCTGTCTGCTGCGCCCCAGCTCTGTCTAAATAAATAAATTTAAAAAACAATAATATTGTGCTTCCTCTTCTGCCACTCCTGGTGCTGCTTGTGTGCTCGTTCGGTGCAGACCTGCTACCTCTTTTGTGAAGCGGCAGCTGAGGAGACTCCGGCGGTCGCCATGGTGGACGAAAAGCCCAAGGAAGGAGTCAAGACTGAAAACAAAGATCATATTAATTTGAAGGTGGTAGGGCAGGATTGGTTCTGTGGTGCAGTTTAAGATTAAGAGGCATACACCACTTAGTAAACTAATCAAAGCCTGTTGTGAACGACAGGGTTTGTCCATGAGGCAGAACAGATTCTGATTTGATGGGCAGCCAATCAATGAAACAGACGTACCTGCACAGTTGGAAATGGAGGTTGAAAATACAACTGATGTGTTCCAGCAGCCGACAGGAGATGTCTACTAAAAACGGAACATGCTACTTGACTCCAGAACTCTGTTGCTCCAGATCAAGAAGACATTCTCAATTAGAAAACCACAATTTGGTTCCACCACATCCTGACTGCTACAGCATAGTTTTCTCTCTTCTTTCATTTTCCCCTTCCCCATTCCTTTATTGTACGTAAAGTGTGTATGTGCACAAGAATTTTGCATTTTTTTAACTAAATGGCCAATAGTATGTTTTGATCGACATCAAATGGAGATGGGATGGGGAAAAATACTGGTTCTGTGAAAATACCTCCTTTCTCCATTAGTGGCATGCTTATTCAGCTCTTATCTTTATATTGCAGTAAGTTATTTTGCTCTCACTGCTTAACAAAAAAAGAACAACATAAAAATCCTTGCATACCTTTTTGGATTGGAGAATTTTAATGTTTTTCAATTATCATTGTAAAACCAAGGACAATTTTATAACTTTTTTGTACATAGCTGTTACATGTAGGGCAATCTGTCTTTAAGTAGGGATAAATTACTCTAAAAGAAATGGATCCTAGATAGTTTTCCCTTCAAGTCAAACGTCTTGTTGTTTCCATAAACTTCTTGTTTAAAATGAAAAAAAATAACATTGTAACGACATCATATAATGACAGATGGTAACTACACTTATCATGCAAGTGTAATGTAAGTAATATAAGTATCATGTAAGAGCATTATGTAATGTTGTTGCAGTTTGTGAGATCCAGCCTTGCCTCCGGCTTTGTGCTAACAGTGTGGAGCCTGCTTGGGATTCTCTCTTTCTCTCTCTCTCTCTCTCTCTCTCTCTCCCCCTCTTCCCCTCCCCTGTTCACACTCTCTCTGTCTCTCAAAATACATAAATGAATTTAAAAAATAATGTATAAACACAATTTAAGTAAATTATTTATTATTTGATGTGGATATATATCAATAGTATTTTTGTTTCTTCAAAGAAATTGTACGATTATCTGGAATTCTTAAGAATATGTACTATTTTATATGTAGTTGAAGTGCTTTTTCTTGTTGAGTACTTGTATACACGATGGGACTATCTTTCCTAGAAACGTGTCGTTTGGTCATGGCAATTTTTAAGATGCATATAAAAAAAAGCAATTTCTGGAAAAGCAAAGTATTATGCCTTTTAACTTTGGCCTTATTGAATTTAAAATGTGAATTTCCATGTGGTTGACCTACCATTTTTTAGAAATGTTGAAATTGTTTTGTCCCAAATAGAAGTAATAATTCTACTCTTAGCTCTTTGAAACAGAGGCAAGTGTTGAAGGAAAATCCCACAAAGGCAGTGCATTCTGAAAAGATCCGCTGCTTCACTTGGTGTTGGTGGTTTCTTCAAGTTCTAGAAAAACATGAATTTAAAGAGTAGCAACCTCCAGATAGACAATGTAAAAATTCAGATACGCGATGATTGCATCTTAAAGTATTTTATCCATAGTTTTTCCATCTGACCAATTCATTTTCTCAGTTGTTTTAAGAAAAAATGTAATAAGCATATAATTTATTTTTCTGAGCAGTACAACTAGTCATTTTGCCTGAAGGAAGATTTTTCAAAATAAATAGAGCCTTGGCATTCACCATATCTAATATTTTCATTGTTTAAAATGGTGGAGGATGGTTACGCATCGAAGGTATGTCTACTATGTATTTATTTATTCATTTATTTACAGTCTATGTATTTATTATGATGTATTTATTTACAATCTCAAAGCAGCAATAAAAAGAGGGTGATGAAGCTTCATATTGTCACAACTGTTTCAATATGGAAGACTAGGACTGAGTAGGAGGTATAATCTGTATACTAGCAGAAACAAACAAAAAAACAAACAAAAATTTGGGTTTGTATCCCAACTCTGCCATCAATTAGCTGTTTGACTCCTATTCATCTATAAAGCAGAACAACAAGACCATCTAACGTGCTAAATGGCTGTAAAGATTAATGATAATGTGAATAAAGTATCTGGTATTAACATATAATAAAGACTCAATAAAAGTTAAGGTTATTAATAGCAACATCACCATTATTATTGGTCTTCTTAACAGAAAACATGGGTTCTGAGCAACAGAGTACATGTATCTTAATAACCACCATAATCGCTGCCTCCAGTAACACTCCTCCCCAACAGCTTTTATAAAAGCTAAATCCCCTGTGGGATGTTACCACCTATGTCTTGAAATTGGCCTATGAAATTTCAGCATCAATGATAATCAGCTGACTCAAGAATAAAATGATATTTATTGTTTGGTCAGGGAATAAAGAGGTGACAAGCTCACCACAGGAAAAAAATCTTAACTTGTTTTGAAAAGAGCCCTACATACTTTCATTAGAATATGATCAATATAGTTACCTCAATGCTTATTGATCAAACATGTAACAAAACATATTATCTGTTTAATGATGAGAGTACACCTATGGCTCATATTCATAAGCACTGTCACATGTTTAAAAGTAAAATTAGATACTAATTTTTGAAAAAATGAAAGAAAAAAGAAAGAAAAGAAAGAAAGAAAGAAAGAAAGAAAGAAAGAAAGAAAGAAAGAAAGAAAGAAAAAGAAAAGAAAAGGAGGGCTGGAAGGAGGGAGGAAGGAAGGAAAGAAGGAAGGAAGAAAAAGAATCTCACCTGTGTGTTATGATTTTTGGTGCATGTATTTAAGCTTTCATGGTCTTGTACATCATATAACATTTTTTATAGAGTTTTGGTATCACAGAGCATGAAACAGCATGACACTTATGTCAGCTCCTTCTGGCCAGAGACTCTGAAGCAAGGAAAAAGTTTGATGTATCTGAAATAAAATATATCTTAAAGTCCTAGTGATTACAAGACATGGTATTCAAAGCTTAAGTGATATTTAATCCTAGAAAAAGGAGTTTTTTCCCAGTAAAAATATCAATATTAAAATTTAATCTTTAAAAATTTTTAAAGAAAATTTTGAAGAAATGCCTAAGAAGTGAAAAGAACAGTTAGAAAATATTTAATGGAAATGAGAATGCACTGCATTTAACTAGATTCTAAGTGCCATTTTAATATTAACAATTTCTCCTCCTGATCTGTATACTCACTAACAAATCTGGATAAGCCATGCCCAGTTTGCAAGTCTCTGAATGATTAACCTATAAATTCTTGAGTGCTATCAGGTCAGACATTTTTCAGTGGCCACTGAAGCAAATGAGATAAATACCATGTATTTACCCAATGTTCAACAGCTATCTTCTTGTGGGTTGGTAATTATGAACTACTACTACTAAAAATTATTATCACTACAATGTACTTTGGGGAAAGTTGAAAAATAGCAAGAAATTGAAAAGTTCAGCAAGATAATGAGACAACAGAGGGAGGTAGCTATACAGACTTAAGACAGTTTGCTCAGTCTTTGGCAGGGTATCACAGTCTCAGCCAAAAACTTTGCTTCTCCTAAAAACTTAAGATGTCAATTAGACATATCACTTAACATCATTCATTCATTATAAAATGGTTTTTTAGTGTCTACATATTATGTAGGGTTTATAGGAATTTTATTCTAAGCTTGATTAACACATTTCCATAGAGTTTTGAGTAGAGTGGTAACAAGACATTATATTTATGCTTTTAAAAGATCACTCTGATTACTGTCTAGAAAGTAAATCATAGGAGATCAAGAACAGAAGCAGAAATACAAGTAGGTTAATGTATGTTAGCCTACTGCATTTGTCCATGCATGAGATGACAGAGTCTTAAAGTCACAGTAATGGAGATGGTGAAAAGGTGGCAGGTGCAAGATACATAGTGACAGGATTTACTGGTGGATGGCATGTGGGGTATGAGGAAAAGAGTGAAGTCAAGGACAGCTCCAAGGTGTTTGCCTAGATAGCTATAAGAATAGAGATGCCATTAACTGACATGGGGAACACTTCAATGGAATCAGTTTTGGGTAAGGGTCTGTTTAAGCCACGGTAAGCTTGTAGTGCCTATTAAAATCCACATGGAGATGTCTGATATAGGAGAAACTAAGTATATTGCTTGTAAGCATTTTGACTCCAGAGTCATATGACCCTGACTGCATCATCCCATCATACCTACTCTTCCAAAAAGAATGATCTGTTGAAAGGAAAACAATGTCAGATAGTATGTTTCAAGAAACCGGAAGGGTAAAATAACCATTGACTTAGGTCATATTCTTCATGAGAGATTACCAAAGAACCAATTGTTTAAGTTCAATTTACTAACTGCAGAGATATTTTTCCTCTTCAGAATACTGGAAAAGTCCTGTCTTCTTGGGATAAAAGTCCTTGTGGTCATCCATACATTTTGAGATCTTATAATTATCATAGTCATTGTCTTCAATTTTACTGTGTATTTTATACTAAGTGGTTTTTTGGATTTTTTTTGTTTTTTGCAGAAAATGATTAGGGTCTTGTAATCAATAAATTTAGCAAGATTCTTTCTACCACAGAGCTATGCGCCTTGATGGAGAACACATCCCAAAGATGTAAGTTTATGTAATCAGTAAGAACATGAATGCCAGGAAGGAAATGTCTGTCTTCTAGATGGAACAAATCATTAAAAGTATATTACCAAATGCTGAACTTTAGTAATTCAAAATAAATGTGTTATTACCTGTTTCTGCATGTCTCCCAAGTTTAGTTTCAAATAACCATACAGAACTATTTCCATTTCCTGTGACTTCTGGAAATAATCTATTATGTAGGCAAACAAGGCATGTTGCAGTTGTTTCTCATTCTCAAAAATGAAACACACAAGTAAATCTTCTGGTTCAAATAAAAATGCATATTACAAACCTCTAGTTAAAATAAATACGAGGTGGAAAATAATGTTCATGATAATTTGGCTGCAGAAAAAAGAATCAGTTAATTCAAGTTCAAATAGACTTTCACCCCTTTTGCTTGGGCTGTTCATTGCTGGGATTATTCACATATAAGAAGAAAATTTTAAACGCATTTATTTCTAACAAAACCAGCCATTAAGAAATTACTGGTCTTAGTAGTAGTATAATTGCTTTGTATTTCCCCACACTGGCCTCTTATGTATTAAGAAAGAAAAGGGGGATGGTGAAGAAAGGAGAGACTGAAGACTTAAACTATTGGTTCTCTGGTTAATTTTTCACATATTATATCTTTCATCTCTTCTGGGAGATTTACCCTAACTTAACCATTTCAAAAAAACGTTGGTGAACATAACAACTTGAGGCACAGTATCCATGAATTGGGTTTTTTCCCCATAGTATCCATGAATTCTAAGGACATCTGACTCTATTCCCAAAGGCTGTAGAATATTGATTTTCTTCTAAAAAGCATGAATAATAAAAACATTTAAAAAGTCTGTTTGACAAGGTGTTATACCCCTTTCAGAGACAATTATGAAATAAGGATAATATTCTGTAAGAAATATCTCCCATTCTGGTGACAGACAATTGGAAAATTCTGTATGAATACTGACATCAGTGCTGTGTCCTAAATTTGAATCAACGTAATACGAAGTGACAGAAGTTCAGGGTAATTAAAATATATATTTTCTGCATCCTGCAGGAAAAGAAAGTCAATGTTAATCTTAGAGATAAAAATATAGTAATCAGTGATTTTTCTAAAGATTACAATTGTGTACAATTGTCATATTAAAATAATACAGACAGTTAAGAATTTCAATATGTTAAAATATATTTTTCTGCTACATATATTTTTCTATAGAAATGTTAGATAAATACTCATTAGCTAATTTCCTATTGATAATACTTGTTATTATTCCTATTAGTAGAGATTTTAATTATAATCTAAAGAAGCAAAATATCTTAAAAAGCAATAATTGATCAAATTTTAAAATTATTGAATTTTTTTTCTCACGTTCTATGAGAGGAGAATTTCATAGGCTTTACAAAATAAATTTAATTGTTACCTTAAAAAGTCTATTATAAATTTGGCTTCTTTTGAATGAAATCATGCAGTAATTTTCCACAATATAGAAATAAAGATTTTGCCCTTTCTAGAAGTTGACATTGAAAGCACAAGTGATGAATAATGAATTTCCATCAATCAAAAAAATTCAAGACTCAACAAACTTTAAGCAAATCTTACTATGATGAATAAAAATACAAAATACATAACACAATTATAAAACTAATAGCAGCTTAAGAGAAATTCCACAGTTCAATTGGTTATACAAACTTGCTTCTAACTTTAGAAAAAAATGTAAAGAACTAACCACAGTCAAGGAGCCAAGATGGCAGAGCAACATGAATATTCTCTGCTTCTCTCATCCCTGAAATGTGACTACATTAGCAACAAACTATTTTCCACACCTAGAAAATTTATCTGAGGATTAACACAAAAATCTGCATAACTTGAGCCATAGAACTCTACAGGTATGTGCCATGGAGAGGTGAACTGGGGGAGAGAGAAGCCGTGGAGGGTAGGAAGTTGTTTTTGTTTGCAGAGAGAGGACAGAGATGGGGAGAGAGTACAGGAAAAGCACTCCCCCTGAAAACAGCTAGAGAGAAAGAGAAAGAGTGGAGAGGGTTTCAATACCATTAGGACTCTATAAACAGGGGAGTGCAGAGTCAGAAATTCTGCAGCTTGATACCAGGCAGTCCTCCAGTGGGAAGAGCAAATCCCCAGGAGCAGATAGCAAGGTCCGAGGGGTCCTCCGGTCACATGGGGAGAGGCAGTTCCCCTGCTGGGAGGACATTTGGTAGAGACCCTGAGGCCTTCCCATGGGAAAAGGTCCCATGGACACTGGAGAGCAGCCATGTTTGCTGGTGTTGGAACGAGGACTCTAGAGTGTGGTGAAACATGGCACCAGTTGTGTGTTGTGATTTGCCATCATGATCACATGAAGTTTTCTGGGGTGGGCTGGCACCCAGACACAGTCTCTGAGCCTCTGCAGCAGTGCGGTCATGCAAATGTTCCCCAGGAGCAAGCCAGCACCTGGACATTGCTCAGGAAGACCCTCCCCCAGAAGTCAGAGTGGGCCCAAGCCACAGGCCCTAAGAAGTGAATGGTTTGGAAACACAGCCCCACCTGAGAAAAAATTCAGGAGAGAGGTGATGACCAGCAGGCTGACAGCTTGGTCATGGACAGTGTAGAAACAGGGAGTGGATGGAGGCCAAGGACAAAGAAGGGGTGCCTGATGGCCAGTTGGTGAGAGCACAGAGTTCAGATGCTAGAGACTGGGAAGCTGGGTGACACCATTTTTGCCTCCCCCACACCTGCACGTACACGCACATGAAGGCCACACTGATCCACCCCAATAAACTGAGCAGCACCATCTAGTGGAGAACAGAGCCATTATACCAAGCCCCATCCAACTGTGCCAACCAAGCACTGGAGAATGACCACATGTCTCTCCACCTGCTTAGTATATGGACTATAAAGTGCTTCACAGTTTGACTTCTAGAGGAAACAATGTAATTGCATTCAGATTTCATTCTGTTCTCTGGTCCATCTACTCATTTTTTTTCTTTTCCTTTTCTTATTTGTGGATACAGAAAGAGAAAACAAAATATTTTATTTTCTTCTTGTATAAAAAATTTAATTCTTTTACTATAATTTTTATGTTTTTATAAATTTTTATTCTATTTTACTTCATATTATTTTATTCTATTTTTAGTATACCTTTTTAAATTTTTTAATGTTTTTTTACTTTCTTTTTCTTTTTTTTCTTTTCTTTTCTTTCCCTTTTTTCTCTATTCTATCAAGCTTCTTTCACCAACCAGACCAAAACATGCCTAGGATCTAGCTTCTTTTATTTGATTGTTTGTGTTGTTCTTAATTTTTCAATTTTAATTTTTATTTTATTTCATCCTAAATTACAAAAAGAAGGAATTCACCCCAAAAGAAAGAACAGGAAGAAATGACAGTCAATGATTTAATCAACACAGATATAATCAAGATGTCTGGACTAGAATATAGAATCACGATGATAAGAATACTAGCTGGGGTGGAAAGAAGAATAGAATCCCTTTCTGCAGAGATAAAAGAAGTAAAATCTTACCAGGATGAAATTAAAAATGCTATAACTGAGATGTAGGCTTGAATGCTTGCCATGGTAGCAAGGATGGACAAAGCAGAGCAGTGAGTCAGTGATATAGAAGACAAAATTTTGGACAAAAAAAATGAAGCAGAAAAAAAGAGGGAGACTAAGGCAAAAGAGCACGATATAAGAATTAGAGAACCCAGTTACTCATTAAAAAGGAATAACATCCAAATCATAGGAGAACTCAGAAGATGAAGAGAGAGAAAAAGGGGTTGAAGGTTTCTGTGAGGAAATCATAACAGAAACCTTTCCTAACCTGGGGAAAAACACAGACATTAAAATCCAAGAGGCACAGAGAACTCCCATTAGATTCAACAAAAACTGACAATCAACAAGGCATATCATAGTCAAATTCACAAAATACACAGGGAAGGAAAGCATTATGAAAGCAGGAAGGGAAAAAAAGTCCTTAACCTGTAAGGAAAGGCAAATCAGGTTTGCAGAAGACCTATCCACAGAAACTTGGCAGGTCAGAAAGGAGTGGCAGGATATATTCAACATGCTGAATTGGAAAAATATACAGCCAAGAATTCTTTATCCAGCAAGGCTGTCATTCAAAATAGGAGAGACAAAGAGTTTCCCAGCCAAACAAAAACTAAAGGAGTTCATGACCACTAAACCAGCCTTGTAAGAAACTTTAAAGGGGACTCTGAGGGGAGAAATGATGAAATAAAACAAAAACAACCAAAAGCGACAAAGACTAGAAAGGACCAGAGAACACCACCAGACACTCTAACTCTCCAGGCAACACAATGGCAATAAATTCATATCTTTCAGTACTCATTCTAAATGTCAATGGACTAACGCTCCAATCAAAAGACATAGGGTAACAGAATGGATAAGAAAACAATATCTATCTATATGCTGTTTACAAGAGACCCATTTTAGACCTAAAGACACCTTCAGATTGAAAGTAAGGGGATGGAGAACCATCTGTCATGCTAATGGTCACCAGAAGAAAGCCAGAGTAGCCATACTTATATCAGAAAACCTAGATTTTAAAATAAGGACTGTGACAAGAAATGAATAAGGGCATTGTATCATAATTAAGGGGTCTATCCACCAAGATCTAACAACTGTAAACATTTACACCCCCAGGGAACTCCAAAATATATAAATCAATTAATCACAAACATAAACTCATTGACAATAATAACATAATAGTAGGGGACTTCAACACCCCACTTACAGCAAAAGACATATCATCTAAACAGAAAATCAACAAGGAAACAATGACTTTGAATGACACAATGGACCAGATGGACTTAACAGATATATTCAGAACATTTCATCCTAAAGCAACAGAATACATATTCTTCCCGAGTGCACATGAAACATTCTCCAGAACACATCACATATTGGGATACAAATCAGCCCTCAACAAGCACAAAATGATTGAGAGCATACCGTGCATATTTTCAGACCACAATGCTATGAAACTTGAAATCAGCTGTAAGAAAAAATTTGGAAAGAAAACAAATACTTGGAAATTAAAGTATATCTTTTTTTTTTTTTAACGTTTATTTATTTTTGAGACAGAGAGAGACAGAGCATGAACGGGGGAGGGTCAGAGAGAGGGAGACACAGAATCTGAAACAGGATCCAGGCTCTGAGCTGTCAGCACAGAGCCTGACGCGGGGCTCGAACTCACGGACTGTGAGATCATGACCTGAGCCGAAGTCGGATGCTTAACCGACTGAGCCACCCAGGCACCCCGGAAATTAAAGTACATCTTACTAAAGAATGAATGGGTTAACTGAGAAGTTAAAGAGGAAATTAAAAAGTACATGGAAGCCAATGAAAATGATAACACCACAACCGAAAACCTCTGGGATGCAGCAAAGGTAGTTAGAAGAGGGAAGTATACAACAATTCAGGCCTTCCTAAAAAAGGAAGAAAGGTCTGAGATATACAACCTAATCTTACACCTTAAAGAGCAAGAAAAAGAACAGCAAATAAAATCCAAAATGAGCAGAAGACAGGAAATCAATGCTATTGAAACCAAAAACAACAACAATAACAACAACCAAAAGAGCAAAAACAACAACAACAACAACAACAACAACAAAAAACAGTAGAACAGATCAATGAAACCAGAAGCTGGTTTTTTGAAAGAATTAACAAAATTGATAAACCCTAGCCAGCTCAATCAAAAAGAAAAAGGAAAGGACCCAAATAAAATCAAGAAGGAAAGAGGAGAAACCACAACAAACACTGCAGAAATATAAACAATAATAAGAGAATATTATGAAAAATTATAGGCCAACAAATTGGTCAATCTGGAAGAAATGGAAAAATTCCTAGAAACATATACACGACCAAAATTGAAACAGGAAGAAATAGAAAATTTGAACAGACCCATAACCAGTAAAGACATTGAATTAGTAATCAAAAATCTCCCAACAAACAAGAGTGCAGGGCCAGATGGCTTTCTAGGGGAATTCTATCAAGCATTTAAAAAATAGTTAACACGTATCCTTGTGAAGCTGTTCTAAAAAATAGAAATGGAAGGAAAATTTCCAAACTCATTCTATGAAGCCATCATTATCTTGATTCCAAAAAGAACTACGGATCAATTTTCTTGATTAACATGGATACAAAAATTCCCAAGATACCAGCGAACTGAATTCAACTATACATTAAAAGAACTATTCACCATGATCAAGAGAGATTTATACCTGGGATGAAAGGCTGGTTCAAGATCCATAAATCAATGAATGTGATACATCATATTAATAAAAGATAAGAATAAATAAATAAATAAATAAAAGGACAAGAACCACATGATCTTCTTCAATAGATGCAGAGAAAGTATTTGATAAAATACAGCATCTTTCTTGATACAAACCCTCTAGAAAGTAGGAATAGGATAATACCTCAAGGTCATAAAAGGCATATGCAAAAGACCCACTGCTAATATCCTCAATGGGGAAAACCTGAGCGCTTTCCCCCTAAGGTCAGGAACACGACAGGGATGTCCACTCTCACCACTGTTATTCAACAAAGTTTTGGAAATCCTAGCCTCAACAATAAGACAACACAAAGAAATAAAAGGCATCCAAATTGGCAAGGAGGAAGTCAAACTTTCACTCTCTGCAGACGACACTATCCTCTATATGGAAAACCCAAAGGATTCCACCAAAAACCCATTAGAACTGATCCATGAATTCAGCAAAGTCTCAGGATATAAAATCATTGCCCAGAAATTGGTTCCATTTCTATAAATCAATAACGAAGCAGCAGAAAAAGACATCAAGGGTGCAATGGTGCAAGAAATTGCACCCAAAGCCATAAAATACTTAGGCTAACCAAATACTTCACCTAACCAAAGAGGTGAAAAATCTATACAATGGAAACTATAGAAAGCTTATGGCAGAAAAACTTTTAATGTTTACTTTTGAGAGAGAGAGAAAGACAGAATACAAGTGGGGGAGGGGCAGAAAGAGAGGGAAACACAAAATCTAAAGCAGGCTGCAGGCTCTGAGCTGTCAGCACAGAGCCTGACACGGGGCTTGAACTCATGAATCACAAGATGATGACCTGAGCACATGTTGGACACTTAAGCAACTGATCCACCCAAGCTCCCCTCATGAAAGAAACTGAAGAAGACACACACACAAAAAGGAAAACTATTCCATGCTCATGGATTGGAAGAACAAATATTGTTAAAATGTCCATACTACCCAAAGCAATCTACATATTCAATGCAATCACTATCAAAATAACATCAGCATTCTTCACAGAGCTAGAAAAAAATATCCTACAATTTTTATGGAACCAGAAAATACCTTGAATAGCCAAAGCAATCCTGAAAAAAGAAGATCAAAGCCGGAGGCATCACAATTCCAGACTTCAAGACAGTATGGTACTGGCACAAAAACAGACACTTACATCAATGGAATAGCATACAGAACCCAGAAATGGGCCTACAAATGTATGCCAACTAATCTTCGACAAAACAGGAAAGAATATCCAATGGAATACAATCTCTTCAGCAAATGATGTTGACAAAACTGGACAACAACATGCAGAATATTGAATCTAGACGACTTTCTTACACCATACACAAAAATAAACTCAAAATTGATGAATGACCTAAATGTAAGACAGGATGCCATCAAAATCCTAGAGGAGAAAGCAGGCAGAAACCTCTTTGATCTTGACCTCAGCAACTTCTTACCCAAAACATCTCTGGAGGCAAGGGAAACAAAAGCAAAAATGAAATATTGGGACCTCACCAAGATTAAAAGCTTCTGTACAGTGAAGGAAACAATCAGCAAAACTAAAAGGCAACTGACAGAATGGGAGAAGGTATTTGCAAAGGACATATCAGATAAAGGGTTAGTATCCAAAATCTATAAAGAACTTATCAAACTCAACACCTAAAAAATAAATAATCCAGTGAAGAAATGGGCAAAAGACATGGATAGACACTTTTTCAAAGAACACATCCAGATGGCTAACGGACACATGAAAAATGATCAACATCACTCATCATCAGGGAAATACAAATCAAAACCATAATGAGATACTACCTCACCCCTGTAAGCTACCCAGGCACCCCTACATCACATTTTTTTTTTAAATGACCAAACTGGTACTGGGAAGTCTTAACATGTTTAAAATATATGAATTCAATCTAAAGGCGCCATTTTGACATTAACCTTTAATGGGTCTTAATTTGTTTTCTAATAAAATATTTTCTCTGCAGACACAAACTACCACCACTATTCTGCCCTAAGTCTAACCTTCAAGTTTAACTTAGCTCTTTGTAGTCAGTTTTTTTTTTCTTAAATGGTCCCTAAACATATGCACTCATGTTTTTTTTCCTCATCACTTCATCTCTGTACAAGCACCAAACCGTCTTCTACTTATGATCTGTGGTTTCTTTTTACAATCTAGCCCCCAGCAACAGTCACAAGATGGTAGAGTGAGAAGACCCAAAAAGGCAGACAGGTACACTACTCCCCTGATGGAACCACTGGTAGCAGCCTCTTTACACGTCTGATTCCTACCAGAAATGTTGCTGAAACAACTGTTTCAATATACTCCAAATTAAATCATTAACTTTAGTTCCTCAAATATTTGTTTGATATATCTGACATAGTTTAATGGCATCCTAATCCATTCGGTCAACCAGATGAGAAGCCTACCTCCTCTCCTACAAGATTCATACTGAATTCATTATCGGATCTTGTCAATTGTGTCTCCTAAATATCGTTCATACCCATCTCTTCTTTCTACACTTAGCATCCCTGCCTTTGTTAAGGATTTTGTTTTATAACTTCTGACTTGACTATTTTAAGGGGCTCCCAACTAGTCTGTGTCTCCAGTATTACTTTTTACTCCAGCCACTACATAATTGAAAGTTTCATTCCAAAAGAGAAATCTAGACTTTTTACCCACTTACTTTACTGCTTCTGATGGATCTCCACCAAGTAGTTGATAAAGTTCAACTGCCTATGTGATATCTTCCTCAATAATTCTAAATACATATAACTGCCACCTCCATGTTCACAAAGACTATTGTATTACATATATTTATCTCACAAGGATGCTTTAAGAATTAAATGATATATTACCTGTAAGACATTTAGCACAGTACCTAGCATATTATAAGTTCCCAATAAAAATTGTTATTATTATTGTCAGTTGGAAGTATAGTATGGCAGTTAAGAGAGTGCCTTTTCAAGAGAGACTGCTTGAGTTCAAATTCCTCAAAAAAAAAAAAAAAAAAAAAAAAGCTTTATACTTACTAGCTGAATGATCTTGGGCAACTTATCTAATTTCTCTGGGTCTAATTTCTACATCTATACAATGCAAATAACAATGACATCTATCTCAGAGGCTTATTTTAGTAATTAAAGGAAATAATTTCTATAAAGTACTTAGCACACACCAAGGATAAACTTGTAACTAGTTTTTACTGTACTCCTCCTTTAATGTAAATATCTACTTATCTCATTCTTCCCACTTGACCAGTGCTTCCTGCTGTGCATGACATAGAGTGAGCATTCAACCAGGATGTACTGAGTTTAAGTATGAATATATGAGAGAATGAATGCAGGAAGGAAGAAAGGAAGGAAGTATTTAGGAAGCTTAATTGGACAGTGACATATACGCTTGTCCATTAGACAAGAACTTGGAATGTAAATTTTTAAATGTATTCAAATAGGGGCATCTGGGTGGCTCAGTTGGTTGAGCATCCAACTCTTAATTTCAGCTCAGGTCAGGATACCAGGGTTGTGGGATAGAGCCCTGCATCAGGTTCTGCACTGGAGTCTGCTTAAGATTCTCTCTCTCCCTCTACCCTTCTCCCCCTACACGTGCTCTCTCTCTGTCTCTCTGAAATGAAATGAAATGAAATGAAATGAAATGAAATAAAATAAAAGTATTCTAATAATTCAATAGCATAGACCTGGGCAAGTATGGTAGATAGAAAAATAAAATAAATTTGAGAGACCCTGTGAAGGCTACATCAATAATATGTTAGTATTGTTTGTATAAAGAGGTGGAAAATTCACTGAAAGATAACAACTTTATCATAACAAAGTGAAAGATATAAAAGATCTACAGAAAATCTCATGCTCTAATTTCTTTCTATTGTTATATCATACATGATTTGAAAAAAATGGAACAGCTCCGGCCTTTCAGTACTATGCTGTAGAAACACTAGTGGCAGTTTACTTACAAAACTCATATTTTCTAGTGAAGGAAGAATTGTTACACGGTACAGAGCTAAGAATGCACCACATGCATGCACACAGACACACACACATTCTCTCTCTCTGTAATGCACTAAGGCAATACTTCCTCATATTTTCTTTTTCTCTTATGCTTTATATTCGTCAATTCACTTCATAACAAACCTGAAAAGTGATGTAGAGATTTCTTTCATGGAAACATATCAGAAGCCATGGAGGCTAAGGAGAAAAGAAGCCAGAGCTGATGACTGTAACAACTTATGGTTCAGAAGCTAGGAGAAAAACAATAAAAATCTGAAATATTTAATATATGAACCCAGCAAAAAAAGCCAACACTAGCTAAATATATCATTTGTTAAACTGAGTTTTATTTTTTCTTCAGTGTTAATTGACTGCATATCCAACCCGCATAAAATCAGCTAAGGTCAGGGCATGATCATACATTCTTTTATAGGGGACTAAATATGTATGTAGAATTTTATGAAGAAGGCAAGTCATTGCAATGAAAGAGTCTGCCTTCTTTGGTTTCTAGGACACTGTTCATCTGCACTAGCTATAATAAAGGCTTGTTATCAACTCCAGCGTCACAAGGGTATGTGGTACAAGCATTATCGATCTATTTGAGTAGGAAGTTAGATTTGGTTTCATATTGGTACATCCACATAAGCAATAAGAACTAATTTGGCTTTACAACCTAATAAGGACTTTGACCCTTTGCAATATGATGAAGATGATAGAGTTAGGGCCTTCATTCAACAGGAAGATATAACAAAGATCAAAATGGATATTGAGAAAAGCAAAAACTGGCTTTCAGAAAATTCTCAGGCTACGGAAGCCTTGCCTCACCTGCCATGAGACTTCCTGAACCACACACAAATCACTGTTGAAATCATAACAAGTTATGAAGAGGTGAACATTTCCCTTAACCCAGTTACTGATTCAAGTAAAAATTACAGACCCAAACATTTCCCAAGATGTCCATATCTTCCTTTCTTTTAATAAAAATCCAAGACAGGGTAGCCCCATTCCTCCTAGGTCTTCCTTTTTGCAACAAGAACACCTAGACATAACACAAAAAAGAATAGGAAACTTGAGACTTGAGAAATGACATGACAATGAGTTCCCTGAATTTTCTTATTGTCTCTTATCTATCCAAAGGAGATGAGGAGGGGCTAATCACCACTGCACTTCACCCTCTCCAGGTGTCATTGGGCTTCTAACTGCCCTCTGGCCTAGTGCCAATAAGAATAAATAAGGCAGTGTGTGAGATGGGGCTGATCAGAACCCTGCCTTCACCCCCTTCCCTGGTGTGTGTGTATCAGGGAGCCAGGGGTGCTGAATCTCTACCCTCAACCCACATTAGTAGGAAGAAATTAATTGGGGCAAGAGAGAACTAATCACCTCTGTCTACAAACATTTCCCGTGACAGCTGAGCTTCCATCCTCACCCTAAAACAATAGAACAGTGTGAATCAGCCCTGTTTCTCTTCTCCCTGGTATCAACATGGCCCAGCGGGAAGCTCAGTATACACCCCCATTCAAAGGTAAGGAACAAGACCATGAAGGCACAGTTCCACTTTCACCAGGAAGACGTCACAACGACTGCTGCCAGGGAAGCTGAACTTCAACAATGTTGCTATCTGCATGGAGGCAATGTCAGCTTGTGCTCCTTTAGCTAGAGTGATGCCAACAGGTCTAAAAGAAAGCTGAACCCCCACCCACCTCATCATGCTCTACACTTCAACTTATCTTCTAAAAAAGATTAAACAGGACCTAGAGTCTCATTGCAAATTATATAAAATGTCCAAATGTCCAAAGGATACAATAAAAAATCATTGATCATATCAATAATTAGGGAAATCAAACCTTGAATGAGAAAAAAACACTGATGCCAATACCAAAGTAAAGCTGATGTTGAAATTAAGTGACAAGGATTTTAAAGCATCTGTCATTAAAATTTTCCAACAAGCAAATGCACATCCTCTTGAAACAAATAAAAAATGGAAAATCCCAACAGAGACATAGAAGTTACAAAAAATGAAATAGGAATTATAGAATGGAAAAATTCAATAAAAGAAATTTTTAAAAATTGCTGGATGAGTTTAATGGTAGAGCAGAGATGACATATGATGGAATCAGTGAACTTCACAACAGATAAATAGAATTTATGAATCTGAAAAACAAAAAGAAAGTAGTCTGAAAAAAAAATGAACAGAGTTTTAGGGACCTGTGAAGCAATGCAAAAAAGTTAACATTCATATAATTGGAGTCTCAAAGGAGAGGAAACCTGGATAGGGCTGAGAATACACTCAAAGAAATAATGGCTGAAAACTTCCCAAATTTAGAGAAAGGGTATACCTACAGAGTGAAAAACGTAAGTGGACCCTAAATTTTAAAAAACATGCAAAGAAAACACCATAATTAAATTCCTAAAAACTAAAGACAAAGAAAAAAATCTTGAAAGCAAACAGAAAGAAACAACACATAACCAATAGCAGAATACCGATTCAAATTACACTGGGTTTCTCATCTGAAACCATGAAGGCCAGAAGTGGCACACTTTTCAAGAACTGACAATTTTAAAAACCTGCCAATCATAAATTCTACCTCTAGTGAAGATATTTTTTAGAAATGAGGAGAAAATAAAAACTGTCCACTGAAGCAAAATTAAGATAATTTTCACTAGCAAATCTATCCTTCAAGAATGGGTAAAGGAAGAGGCACCTGGGTGGCTCAGTTGGTTAAGTGTCTGACTTTGGCTCAGGCCATGATCTCACAGTTCATGAGTTCAAATCCCACATCAGGCTCTGTGCTCTCCGCACAGAACTTGAAGCCTGCTTTGAGTTCTGTGTCTCCCTCTCTCTCTGCCCCTCTGCATGCTCATGCATGTTCTCTCTCAAAAATAAACATTAAAAAAAATTAGAAAAAGAAAAGAATGGTAAAGAAAGTCCTTTAAACAGAAAGGAAAGGATTATAAAAGAAAGCCTGCACCTTCAAAAAGGAAAAAAATAAAATCAGAATGGGTAAAAATAGAGTTAAGTATAATAATTCTTCTCATGAGATTCTTACATCATATTTAATGATTAAAACAGAAATTTTAACATTCTGATGTGGTGCTCGATGTATGTAGACAAACATCTAAGATAGCTATATTCAAAAAGGAGGAAGACTAAAGGGATCTAAGTAGCATAGTAAAACTTGATACCAGTAGACTGTGATAAGTCATCCATGTATATTGCAACCACTAAGAAAAATGTGCAAAGTGATGTACTCAAAACCACTATAAGTAAATCAATATGGAATCCAAAGATTTTTAGGTAATTCACAGAAAGGCAAAAAAAAAAAAAAAAAAAAAAGAGAGAAACAGAACAAGAAACAGAGGAAACATAAATATTAATAGCAGCTTTACTTCTAATAGCCAAAAGCTGGAAACAACCCAAATGTCCTTCAGTGGGTTAAACGGTTAAACAAACTGGTACAACCAACCATACTATGGAACACTATTCAGCAATAAAAAGGAACACACTACTGACACATGTAACAACCTGGATTAATCTCAAGGTAATTATGCTGAGTGAAAAAAGCCAATCTCAAAAGGTTACGTATTGTAAGATTCCACTTCTACAGGTCTTGAAATGACAAAAATTACGGAATTAGAGAACAGCTGGAGGTTGGTGGAGGTTACAGTTGGGGGCAGGAGTGTGGAATTAGATGGGACTCAGGGAGAAGCAGGAGGGAGTTGAGAGGGGAGTGGTTTTGATTATAAAAGAGCAGGAAGATTCCTTTTGGTAACAGAAGTGTTCTGTATCTCGCTATAATGATGGTCACACAAAACTACACATGCAATAAAACTGCTTAGAACTAAATACACAGGAATGAGTGCATGCAAAACTGATGGAATCTGAGTAATGGGTTATATTTATATCAGTTTCCTAATTTTGATATTGTACTATAATTATGCAAAATGTTACCATTTGGGAAACTAGGTAAAGGCTTCATAGGATCTCTCTGTATTATTTCTTTTTTTATTGAGATATAATTGACACAATATATTAGTATACCTAAATGTTTTGGTATTTGTATATTTTGTGTATATTTGTATATTTGTGAAATGATCACAATAAATCTAGTTAACATCTATCACCATACATAATTACAAATTTCTTTCTTGTGATGAGAACTTTTAAGATTTACTCTCTTGGCAACTTTCAAATATACAATACAGCATTATTAACTATAATCGCCTTGCTTTACATTATATCCTATGATTTATTTTTTTTAATGTTTATTTATTTTTGGAGAGACAGAGCGTGAGCAGGGGAGGACCAGAGAGAGGGAGGCAGACACAGAGTCTGAAGCAAGCTCCAGGCTCCAAGCTGTCAGCACAGAGCCTGACGCGAGGATCAAACTCACAAACTGCAAGATCATGACCTGAGCTGAAGTCAGATGCCTAACCAACTGAGCCACCCAGGCACCCCTATCCTATAACTTACTTATTCTACAAGTGAAAGTTTGTAACTTTTTACCCCCTTTACCCATTTTACCCACCCCACCTCCCACTTCTGGTAACAACCAATCTCTTCACTGCTATGAGTTCAATTTTTGTTTTATTTTATAGATTCAACGTATAAGTGAGATCATATGGTCTTTGTCTTTCTCCGACTTATTTGACTTAGCATAATGACTGACCTGAAGTTCCATCAGTGTTGTGGCCAATGACAAAATCTCATTCATTTTTACAGCTGAATAATATTCATATATATATCTCACATTTTTACTTATCCATTCATCCATCAATGGACACTTAGATTCCATCCATGTCTTGGTTATTGTAAATAATGCTTCAGTGAACATCTTTTATCTTTTTCATATATCTTTTTCAGTTAGCATTTTCATTTCCTTCAGATAAATGTTCAGAAATGAGATTCCTGGGTCATATGGTAGTTCTATTTTTTATTTTGTGAGGGACTCCCATAGTATTTTCCACAGTGGCTGCACCATTCCCAAAATAGTGCACAAGGGTTCCTTATTCTCCACATCTGCCAACACTTGAATAACCATCTTCCCAGACATGAGGTGATACCTCTTGTAGTTTTGATTTGCATTTCCCTGCTGATAAGTGATGTTTAGCATCTTCTCATGTGTCTGTTGACCACCTGTATGTGTTCTTTGGATAAATGTCTATTCAGGTCATCTGCCCATTTTAATTGGATTATTTGGAGGGTTTTGGGTGTTGAGTTGCATGAATTCCTTATACATTTTGGATATTAACCCCTTATCTGATTTATCCTTTGCAAATATTTTTTCTTCATTGGCATGTTGCCTTTTTATTTTGTTGATGGTCTACATTGCTATGCAGAAGCTTTTTAACTTTATATAGTCCCACCTGTTTATTTTGCTTTTGTTGCCTTTGCTTTTGGTGTCAAATCCAAAATATCATTGTCAATATCAATGTTGTCAAGGAACTTGCCTAGTTTTCTTCAAGGATTTTTATGGATTCATCTTATTTTTGTGTCTTTACTCCATTTTGAATTAATTTTTGTGTAAGGTGTAAGATATTGGTCCAGTTTCATTCTTTTGCATGTGGCTGTCCATTTTTCCCAGCAACATTTATTGTAGAGATATTCCCTTCCCCATTGTCTATTCTTGGCTCCTTTGTCATAAATGAATTAACCATATATGCACAGGTATATACATATATTTTTAATATGGAATAGTTCACAAATTTGCATGTCATCCTGGAGCATGTGCTAATCTTCTCTGTATCCTTCCTGTTTCAGTGTACGTGCTGCTGAAGTGAGCATGGTATATTATTTCCAGCATTTGCATCTTTAATTTTCTCAACATAAAAATTTTTACAAGTGTCTCTTCCAGAAGACCCTTTATAGACCTAATGCCAATATGATGTTTTCCTCTCATGGGAAAAAATGGGAATAAATTACGGTGGTAATAATGATTCTCCAGTAAATCTTAGCAGGGTGTCTATACATATTTCTCAGAGAGAAAAATTTCACATTATCTCAAGAAATGGAACATAAAATGTTTTCAGAGTTCCTATATAAATTCTCTCTTCAAAAGTTGCTCCACGTTACTTTTTAAAGTTATTGCTAAAAGTCAAAAAGGAAGCAAAGGAAGCTGACCATTAGACCTACCTTAAAGAGGTTAGGTATAACTTCCTCTTTTACTAGAATGCCAGTTTATAGGAAATAATCTTATTCTATCCCTAAAACTTAGGGAGCCAGTTTGGTTCAGTCATGGAAAAAAAATCTTCATGTATTCATCAGACTTATGAAACCACAAGTGAGAGGTGGAAACCAACATGACAATTTATTAATATTGTGTATCAGTGTTTCTAGGAGAGATCAGTAGTGGTCTACTGACCATGGAGTGGTCAATAGAAACGGCTTTGGTTTCTATGTATTTTGGTGTCCAGAGATTGTTACATTGCAAGTTTTAAATAATGTGAATGGGTCTAAACCAAGGAAACTAGAGACCCCTAACATGGCACATCCGATAATGGGACATGTCCAGGTAACAGAGTATTCTTTTATCTCCAGACAAAATGAAGCACAGGTGTTTTTCTAAACCAATGTAATATAAACCAATGTAATATAAATAATTTCATACAAAAGATCATCTTCAGGAAGACATCTGGATAGAAGGAGAGAACAGACCTTTTGCTCTGAGGATAAAATACTGAAGTTTAGGGTCTAAAATAGTTTCTAAAACTGTGATCTGAGGCTTAAGGCTAGGGAGTGAAAGTGATTATATGTGAACTATTTATTATATACAAAATGTATATGTGTGTGCAAATAGTCTGAAAGATGCATAGACTTAACACAAAGAGACAAATGGTAAGTTGACTACACCCATTTTATTTCTTTGTGGTTTTTAAGTCATTTATATACAATTAAAATCAAGCCAAATCACAAGTTAAGTGTTGTTTTAAAACATCACAGGATTCATGCCAGAATTCTCATTTATATTTTTAAAAAAAATAGTTCAAGTTTACTACAAGCCACCATTTTAAAAACCACATATATAAGTCATATAATCACATTTAAGTTAATTAAAGAAAATATATTTCAACTTCAGCGTACTGTAGTAGCTTATTCTAGCCTTAATAGACTTCTATAAATTATGACATTGAGGCAAAAAATGTTGAGAACGTAATATTTGTTTAGGCTTACAGAGTAAAAATTGTTCTTCAGTCACAAACAAAATCTACACATTTTCTCAATCAATCCACAAACTAGCTGAAACATAGGCATTATTATTCAACTATATAAAGAAGCCAAGATTCAAAGACATTAAATAACTTTTCCAAGGGTACTCATGAAAGACACGCCGGGTTTGATTATAATTCTGACTCCAAATTGTTACTTCCACTTCATTATATATGTATTTATGACCAAAAATATGAGGATCACAAAATATGACTTGAAAAATGCCCACGGAAATATTTTAAGTGATCTGGATAGTCTTTGTTTTTAAACTTGGTTAAGTTTTTCAAAAAAGGTTTCACTCAATTGTTCAAATGCTAAGACCACATTGTCATCTTCATTTTCACATAGTTCACGCAAGGAAACACTGTAAATGGAAATACACAGCATTTTAGTGAGAGTCAGTACTATAAGAAGGACTTTCTCCATGTGGGAAGAATTAAGAAAATCCCATTACATGATGAAATGTTAGAAAAATATGAAGAATGATGATAAGAAACATGTTTATCTTAAAAAAAAAAAAACTTGAATGGAAAAAATAACAAAATAAAGATAACAAAACAGTTCCCGTACAGTTCCTCTTCATGTCAATTACCAAGATGATTTTAAAGGCCAACAAATTTCATGTAAACCTATCCCTCTTCCCTTCAAAAGCAACAACACAAATTCCCTTCCTTTCTCCATACACCTCTTTAGAGGCTATTTTGTGATTTTTTTTTTTTTTTGGCTACCTTGTCCAATATATACTGAAACCCACAAGTAACTACTGCTAAGAAGGGCAAAATATTACTTCCTTTACCTAGATATGTAAGAAAATTTAAAAAAAAACAGGCTGTAATAAACAGAATAATGGTCTTCCAGAAATATTTATGTTCTAATCCTCAGAAATCTAGGGCCATGTTAGTTTACATGGCAATGGAGAATTAAGGTTGCAGATGGAATTGAAGTTGCTGATCAGGTGACTTTGAGATGGAAAAATTATTCTGGATTTTCTGGGTTAGCCCATTATAGTCTCAAAGGTTCTTGTAAGCAGGAGAGGGAGGCAGGAGAGAGCTCATCTCAGTGTAAGACTTTCCCCACCATTGCTGGCTTTGAAGAGGGAAGGGGACCATGATAAAAATAATGCCAGCAGCCTCTGGAGCCTGGAAAAGACAATAGAGCAGATTGTCCTAAAGCCTCCAGAAAGAAATGAGCTTTGCCAATATCTTGATTTTAACCCAGTTAGACCCATTTTGGATTTCAGGCTTCCAGAACTGTAAGATAATAAATTTGTGTTGGTTTAAACCACTAAATTTGTGGTAATTTGTTATAGCAGCAATAAGAAATGAATATGCAGGTGAAAAGAAAGGAGAGAGGAAATCCACAAATGAACCGTGCAGCTGCAGTGATAAAGTACTGAACACAATCAGGATCTGACATTTTATCAACCTATTGCAATTCCTATTACCTTGGTTTCACTAGAGTTCCAGAATTTTTCCTAGTGTCTTCATTAACCTACTACAAACAATGACCAGATCTGTATCTGTAACACTGAATTTCCTCCTAGTTACAGACCTATAATTATGACACCGACCATTTCCTGTTGAATGATTTCCCACAGATATTATGTGACATATATAAATTCTAACTCACTATTTTTGGTTCTTAGTCCTCCTCCAACCTCATCCTCACTTCTATGTTTCTTATGTATCATTAACTAAAATAGAAATCTTGTTATCTTTACCAACTACATGGCCTTTATTGACAGTTTCTTTGAATACTATCTCATAAATATTTCTCTAATCATCATTAGTTCTATTTCCTTAATTCAGACCCACACCCACTCTCACCTGCATGGCTGTTATAGCCTTTGAGTTTCTGCCACATATATAAGCCATACATCTCTGTCACACATATAAACCATAGACCCATATCATACTCATGTCTATGCACTGTCTACACATTATTCAAAATATTAAGCCCAAACTCCATAATATGAGAATTAAGACCCTTCTCAATGTATCCAAATTGTCTTTAAAGCTCCTTTAAGCAACTCAGCATCTTACCCCATCCCTATCACAACTCCCATATTCCCCATGCCACTATAGTGAGATCGAAGCCAATACCTGACATATCAGGCCCTTTCTCATTTCTGTACTTTGAAAACACTATTTCCTCCACCCCCTTAATATACCTTAAGACTTAGTGAAAAAAATTACTTCATTTGAAAATCTTTCTCTGAATCCAAGGTCAAGTTAGTTGCCCCCTTATCTGTCACCCTAGCACTTATTACCTTTTTAATATCTAGAAGTAAGTTTCCTCACACTACACTGTAAGATTATGTTTAAAGAAGGGATAGATTTAATGATTATCTGTATCTGAAATGCTTAAACATATTCCTCAAATCAGTAATGTTTCAATAATTTTTAAAGAAAAAAATGAATGATATTTCTAGGATCAGATTTTGAGACAGCTCCAAAATCTCTGGAGTTTCTTGAGATGCTCTTGAATAACTATGAGCTACTCAAGAAATACACTACATAGAGATACTCAAGAAACTAGAGCAGTTCCCTCTGCTCTAGCATCCTCATAGTTTCATTCTCTGTATAAAACATCCAAACAGGTCTAACTAATCTTGTATCAAAAAAATAAAAAAACAATGACCTAATTAGCAACAACTTCATGAAGATGAAGAGATTCATGGCAAATTACATGTATTCATATATGTGAAGAAATATAATTTTTAAAGCAAGTGATAGAAAAGGGAAAACCCATAAAGTATTAAGGTACATGCAGAACAGAGGCTTTAGGAAGATGTATATTTAACCAGGAAATACATGATGGGCTTAAGGATGGATCTTCTAATAGAGCCTTAGGATGGGGGTATCCATATAAAGTTTGGAATTGTTTGGGTCCCCACAGAGCTCTGTTAAAGATGAAAACAGGAAGCCAATATGAGAGATTAGTGTCAGATGAAGCCTGGGCAAAACACTATATAAAGCAAGAGAATCCAGAATATGTAAATTGATATATAACCAGGGACCAATGGAGCCCTAAGGGGCCCTGTGAAGTATCATGTATCTGACAAACACTGGTTATGAAAACAGAATACTAGCATCTAGGAATTCCTGAGGTTTTGGAATATCCTCCTATTATGCAGTGCCTGAGGCTAGGGTTCTGGTCTGAATTAAATCTTACGTCAAATGGGCTTTGGAATTAATTCTATTATAGAATCAGTGCAACAGGGTGTTGAAAAGAAGCTCTGCAAATTGTTTGGGGAGTTGAAAGGCGTGACATCTAAGAAGCTCAGTGTCACTTCTAAGTATAAGGTCAACAGGGGTGCCTGGGTGGCTCAGTCAGTTAAGGATCTGACTCTTGATTTCAGCTCAGATCGCGATCTCGTGGTTCATGAGTCTGAGCCCTGCATGGGCTCTGCACTGACAATGCAAAGCCTGCTTGGGATTCTCTCTCTCCTTCTCTCTCTGCTCCTCCCCTACTCATGCTCAAGCACTCTCTCTCTCAAATTAAATAAACTTAAAAAAAGTATGAGGTCAACAAACTCAATTTAATTACCATTAAAATTTTGGAAAATATGAAATCAATACTTAAAGTATATAACATACCTGATAGATCGAATGGTGAGTGCAAAATCTTTCAACAATTCATAAGCAGTTCCTTCATTCATCCTAAACAAAATATCATTTTGAAAATTAATAGTATAAAAACATTAAAGAACTTATTTGATACTGAAATTTTGGATTTGTCAATAAGAGATTACTTTCATCTGTCAAGACATGTTTATTAGAATGCCACAATCCTTAAGGATAATTCAATCAACAGGAGTGATAATTATGAATTCAAATATCACAAGTACAATACGCATAGGAGACTGACCATTTCAGGAGAAAACCAAAGTAGGAAAGTTAAGCTCAGAAGAGTGAATGGGGGCTGGAGAATCAAAAGGGAAGAATCAGACTATTTACTAATGTCACAACTACTTTTATTCATGACAATGAGTCATATTTTTAAAAATATTTAAATATTTAAAAATATTTTTAAAAATGATCAGAAATACATCCGAGGGGGAAGAAGGCAGCAGGGTAGGAAGACCCGAAGCCTGCTTCATCCCATGAATACAACTAGATAACTATCAAAACATCCTAAATACACCAGAATCAACCTGAAGACTGACAAAACAAATTCCACAACTAAAGGTAGACAAGAGGCCACATCAAAAAAGGTAAGAAGCACAGAGACACGGTTTGGGAGAGAAACATACTGTGGCTACTGCAATGGGGAGGGAGCCACAGGCATGGAGAAGGGCAAGAGACAGACTAGCACATAGGGGATTGTACAAGGAGATGTTTCCCCATACCAACTGGCTTGGAAAATGAGACGGTCTAAATTTCATGAGTTCTTACAACCAGCAGGGCCTAAATAAAGCCTGAAGTTTTAAAGGTCAGTAGCGGTGGCACAGATAGAGCCCAAAGGCATCGGGGCTGCTCTTGGAGAGAAGACAGGGCAAACAGCCCACAGATGCACAGCATGAAAAGAGTTACCTGAAGAGTGGCTGCGGCACACAGTGGGGAGGTTATTTGCTCTCAGAGTATGTTTCAGAGAGGCAGTGTTCACAAGAGACCCCTCTGGGAACAAAGAAACTGGCCAGCATAATTTCCTCCCCCATCCCTCAGCATAGGCAAAGGGCCACCTGCAGGAACCAGCACCATGCTAACAGCTGACACTCGCTACCTAACTTGCTCACACCAAGCCTCATCCCCACACACGCTCTGTTGGAACCACCCTTCCCAGTCATTCTTGCCTCACTCCCAGTGCTGGAGGTACCCTCCCAAAGAAGACCAGCCCAAACCTGTGCCTATACCATGTCTACCAACATAGGAGCTCTTCTACATAAGGCCATTACCGTAAAAAACAGGGGAAGTAGCTGAGTTTCCTAACATAGAGCAGGCACAGAGACTTAGACAAAATGAGAAGACAGAGGAATTTGTCCCAAATGAAAAAACAGGACAAGGCCATGGCCTTGAAACAGATATAAGTAACATGTCTGATAGAGAATTTAAAGAAATGATCCTAAAGATACCCATTGGACTTAAGAATGGAAGACATGAGTGAGAACCTTAACACAGAGATAAGTTATAATATATCAGAGATAAAGGGCTCAATAAACAAAAACACAAACATGCATGATGGAATGAACAGCAGAATGGAAGAAGCAGAGGAACAAATTAATGACCTAGAAAACACAGTATTAGAAAGTAATCAAGCTGAACAAAAGAAAAAAAAAGGATTATTCAAAACAAGAACAGACTTGGGGAACTTAGTGACTCTATCAAACATAAAAACATTCATATTATAGAAGTCCCAGGAGAAAGAAAAGGAGACAAATGATTTATTTAAAGAAATAATAGCTGAAAACCTCCCTAATCAGGTGAATGAAATAGATATCCAGATCCAAGAGGCACAAAGAACTCCCAACAAAATCAACAAAAGCAGATAAACACCAAGACACAACTAAAATGGCAAAATATAGTGATAAGGAAAACAATTTAAAAGCAGCAAAACAAAATAAAACAGTTACACACAAGGGAAATCCCATTAGGCTATCAGGGTCTTTTTCAGCAGAAACTTTCCAAGCAAGAAGGGAGTGGCATGATATATTCAAAATGCTGAATAGGAAAAATCTGTAGTCAAGGATACTCTATCCAACAAGTCTATCATTCACAATAGAAGAAGATATAAAGTTTCCTAGACAAAAACTAAAGCAGTTCATGACCACTAAATCAGCCCTCCAAGAAATATTAAAGAGGATGCTAAGGAAAAATGAAACACCAAAATTGACAGTATGAAGGTGGGAAACACAAAATCAGTATAAATGAATCTTTTTTGTAAAATACCAGCCAAAGAACTCACAAAATTAAAGTATGAAAATAAGACACCATGTACCTAAAGCATGGGGAGGAGAGGAGTAAAGAATGGGTTCAAATTAACTGACCATCTACTTAAGATAGATGGCTATATTCAGAAGATATAACCTAATGGTAACCAAAAATCAAAACCACTAATTAATATGCAAAGAATAAAGAGAAAGAAAGCCAAATATATCACTAAAGAAATCCATCAAATCATGAAAAAGAAAATGACAAGAAAGAACCAGAGAAAATTTTCAGAAAGAACCACAAAACAAGTAATAAAATATCAATAAATATATATCTATCAATAATTACACTGAATGTAAATGGACTAAATACTTGAATCAATGACACAGGGTGACAGAATGGATTTTTTTTTAGAAAAAGACTCATCTATACACTGCTTATAAGAGCATTTTTAGTCCTGAAAACACCTGCAGATTGAAAGTGAGAGGATGGACATTTATCATACAAATGAATATCAAAAGAAAGCCAGAGTATCAATACTTATAATGAACAAACTCAACTTTAAAACAAAGACTGTAACAAGAAGTAAAGCACCCAAATACATAAAACAGTTAATAATGAACATAAAGGAATTAATTGATAACAACACAATAAGAGTAGGGGGCATTAACACCCCCACTTATATCAATGGACAGATCAACTAAACAGAAAATTGTCAAGGAAGTAATGGCTTTGAATTACACACTGGATCAGCTGAACTTAACAGATATATCTAGAACATTCTATCCTAAAACATCAGAATACACATTCCTTTCAAGTACACATGGAACATTCTGGAGAATAGATCATGTATTAGGCCATAAAACAAGCCTCAACTAATTCAAAAAAGATTAAATTGTACCATACATCTTTTCTGACCACAATGTTATGAAACTAGACATAAACCAGAAGAAAAAATTTGCAATGACCGCAAAGAGATGGAGGTTAAGTAACATACTACTACACACTGAATGTGTCAAATAGGAAATCAAAGAAGAAATAAAAAATACATGGAAACAAATGAAAATGAAAATACATAGGTCTAAAACCTTTGGGATGCAGCAAAAGCAGTCCTAAGAGGGAAGTTTATAGAAAAACAGGCCTCTCAAGAAGAAATAAAAATCTCAAATAAAAAAACCAAAAAACAAAAAATTAATCTTACACTCAAAGGAGTTAAAAAAAAGAACAATAAGCAAAACCTAAAGCCAGCAGAAGGAAGGATATAATAAAGATTAGAGCATAAATAAATGATATAGAAACTAAAAAAAAAAAAAAAATAGGTCGATGAAATCAGAAGCTGGGTCTTTGAAAAAAATGAATAAAATTGATAAATCACTCTCCAGAATTATCAAAAAAAGGAGAAAGGACACAACTAATAAAATCACAAATGAGCAGGGAGAAATAAAAACCAACACTAACAAAAATACAAATAATTATAACAGTATATTATGAAAAACTATATGCCAGCAAATTAGACAACCTAGAGGAAATGAATAAATTCCTAGAAACATGAAACCTACCAAAACCAAAACAGGAAGAAACAGAAAATATGAGCAGACTGACTACCAGTAACAAAATTAAATCAGTGATCAAAAACTCCCAACAAACCAAAGCCCAATACCAGATGTCTTCACAGGCAAACTGTACCAAAAATTTAAAGAAGAGTTAAAACCTATTCATCTCAAACTATTCCAAAAAAATACAAGAGTAAGGAAAACTCCTAAATTCACTCTATGAGGCCAGTATTACTGTCATACCAAAAACAAGTAGAGACACCACAAAAAAAAGGCCAATATCTCTAATGAATATGGATCAAAAAAACCTTCAACAAACTACCAGCAAACTAAATCCAACAATACATTTAAAATAAATTTCATATTAAAAATAAATAAAATAAAATTTTAAGATTAAAATAAATAAATAAATGTAAAAATATATAAAAAAAGCAATACATTAAAAAATGTTTCACCATGAAAAAAATAATAAAAAAATAAAAAACCATTAACCACAATCAAGTGGGATTTATTCCTGAGTTGCAAGTGTGGTTCAATATTTATAAATCAACCATATGACATATCACATCAATAAGAGAAAGAATAAGAACCATGTGATCATTTCAATAGACACACAAAAAAAGCATTTGACAAAGTACAACATCCATTCATAATAAAAACCCTGAACAAAGTAGGTTTAGAGGGAACGTACCTCAACATAATAAAGTCTATTTAGGAAAAACCCACAGCTAACATCATCATCAAAGGGGAAAAACTGAGAGCTTGTCCTCTATGGTCAGGAACAAGACAGAATGTCCACTTTCACCGCTTTTATTCAATATAGTCCTGGAAGTCCTATCCACAGCAATCAGACAACGAAAATAAACAAAAGGCATACAAATTGGTATGGAAGGAGTAAAACTTTCACTATTTGTAGATCGTATGACACTATATATAGAAAACCAGAAAGATTCCACTAAAAAACAGCTAGAGCTGATAAATGAATTCAGTAAAGTCACAAGATACAAAAATCACCGTACAGAAATCTGTTGCATTTCTATACACAGGGAGGAAGCAGCAGAAAGAGAAATTAATAAATCAACCCCATTTAGAATTGCACCAGAAAACAATAAGATACCTAGAAATAAACGTAACCAAAGAGATAAAAGACCTGTATTCTGAAAACTATAAAATGTTAATGAAAGAAATTGAAGATGACACAAAGAAGTGGAAAGACATTCCATACTTGTGGGTTGGAAAAACACATAGTGTTAAAATGTCTTTACTACCCAAAGTAAGCTAAACATTTAAAGCAATCCCTATCAAAATACCACCAGCATTTTAACGGAGTTAGAACAAACAATCCTAAAATTAGTATGGAACCATGAGAGACCCTGAAGAGCCAAAGCAAACTTGAAAAAGAAAAGCAAAACTAGAGGCATCATAATTCCAGACTTCAGGTTATATTACAAAGTTGTGGTAATCAACACAGTATGGTACTGGTACAAAAGTAGATCAATAGAACAGAATAGAAATCCCTTCAATAAATCCACAATTATATGATCAATTAGTCTTCAACAAAGCAGGAAAGAATATCCAATGGAAAAACAATGGTCTCCTCAACAAATGGGTAACAAATGATGTTGGGAAAACTAGACAGCAATATGCAGAAGAACGAAACTGGAAAACTTTCTTACACCATATACAAAAGTAAATTCAAGATGGATTAAAGACCTAAATGTGAGACCTGAAACCATAAAAATCCTAGAAGAGAACACAAGCAGTAACTTCTTTGACATTGGCCATAGCAACTTTTTTCTAGATAGGTCCCCTGAGGCAAGGGAAACAAAAACAAACATAAATCATTAGGACTACATCAAAAATAAGTAGCTTCAGGGTGTCTGGATGGCTCAGTCAGTAGAGTGTGAGACTTTTGATCTCAGGGTCATGAGATGAAGCCCCACACTGGACATGAAGCCTACTTCAAAAAAAAAAAAAAAGTAGTTTTTGCACAGTGAAGGAATCAACAAAACTAAAAGGCAACCTATAAAATGGGAGAAGGTATTTGCAGATGACATATCCCATAATGGATTGTATCCAAAATATATGAAGAACTTACAAAAATCAACACATACACACACACACACACACATATCCAATTAAAAATGGCAGAAGACATAATGGACATTTCTCCAAGGAGGACATACAGATGGCCAAAAGACAAACAAGGGGATCCTCATCATCCCTTGCCATCAGGGAAATGCAAATCAAAACTACAATGGGATATAACCTCACACCTGTCAGAATGGCTACAATCAAAAGCACAAAAAACAAGTGTTGTCAAGGATGTGAAAAAAGGGGAAGCTTCTTACACTGTTGGTGGGAGTACGAACTGATGCAGCCACTGTGGAAAACTGTATGGAAGCTCCTCAAAACGTTAAAAGTAGAACTACCCTGCAATGCAGCAATTGCTTTACTGGGTATTTATCCAAAGCATACAAAAACACTAATTCAAAGGGATACATGCACTCCTATGTTTATAGCAGTATTATTTACAATAGCCAAGATATGGAAGCAGCCCAGGTGTCCATCAATTGATGAATGGATAAAGAAGTGGTTTATATATATAATGGAACATTATTCAGCCATAAAAAAGAAAAAATGCCATTTGTGATGACATGGGTGGAGCTCAAGAGTAGAATACTAAGTGAAATAAGTCATCCAGGGAAAGACAAATACAACATGATGTTACTCATCTGAGTAATTTAATAACAAAACAAATAAGCATACGAAAAAGAGAGATAGAGGCAAATCAAGAAGCAGACTCTTAACTATAGAGAACAAGCAGATGTTATCAGAGGGGGTGGGGGTGCAGGGATGGGTGAAATAAGTGATGGGATTAAGGAGTGCACCTGTTGTGATAAGCACCAAGTGATCAAAATAAAAACTTTAAAAATATAATAAAATACATCTGCATGAGTGATCTATGAAATATAAAAAAAGTTGATCAACATTTCTCAAGTGTCTGGAGTTTTAAATACTTTAATTCAATAAAAACTGTTCAGAATTTTATATAAAATGCCTATTGAATTACTGACTGGTATGACAGAATGCTCCTCCCACATCCACCTGCTCAATGTCTGGGCCAATTTTTCTTCTCCCAGGTAAATCCAAGATGGTTTACCCCTCCTTACTGTTTTTGAAAATGTATTCCCTGCCAAAGAGCTAACACAACTGTCATATGCTCAGTCCTCAGATGTGTGAGTTACATACCTTTTTATATACTTCTCTCAGATAATGGTGAGCATGGCACTGTTTGTTATTATTTTTCAGTTTTAAAATATCTCATGATGAATAAAATAGGATAGTAATAAATAAAAACACATCTGTGAGTATGCACAAATATTTATATCTGTAGTGTACATCCTTAGGTCAAGTGAGTCAGCCTACGTCCCAAAAGTATGTTGGTAAACCACAAAAATAACACAGAGTTTGTTATTCCCTCTTGCCATTAATCTACAGGAAAAAAATTCCAGTATATTTAGCATGATTAACCTGTACTTAAAATTGTAAAAGGCTTTGCCTAAAATTCATTAGGTTCATCTGTTAGACAGCAACACAAAGATGGATACGTAAATAGAACCAAAGGTAGAGGTAGAAATGAAAGAGAAAAATGTAGACACAGACATGAATGCAGACATGGAGACAGAAATAAAGGTAGAAGTAGAAATGATTAAAGAGCAAGAGAGAGTGGGGGGATAGGTGAGGATAGACAAAACATACCTGTTGTCCTGGACTAGTCCTGTCAAGGAACCATGTTTATAGAAATCAAGTGCATAAGCATTAAGTGGCATTCTTCTTCCTTGGTTATCAAATATCTTTGACCACAGCACAGGAGCCTGAGTATGATTGATACCAATTGTGCGCAGAATGACCTAAAGAAATACAACTTTTACTGTTATTTATGTATAATGGAAGTTAATGCTTTCTTATATTGTGCTTTGTAGTTCTTTTCCTTAATCAACATTTTTGAAGCATACTCTTCATGGTGAAGGAAGAGGGTGTCTTTCATACACACTGGTTTGTTGCTGTCCTAAGTACACCCAGATAATAGTATCTATGAACACTGTTAACCTCACAGCATACTCTTGGCAATTTCAACCTTCTAACCAGTAGAATAATAACAAGACTCACTAGGAAATAAAAGCTAATTAAAATTTTTTTCATTATCCTAATTTGTACAGGAGATACTTTGTAAAGAGAGTATCAGAGAACTGGTGCCTTGTTTAAGAGAAGAGTTCAATTGAACTCTAACAATTGTTAGAACACAATTACCAGAATAAAAAGGAAAGGGAGAAAGATGTAGGGGGATAAGAGAAGAAGGAGGAGAAGGAAAAGGAGAAGGAGAAGGAGGAGAAAGAGAAGGAAAAGAAGGAGGAGGGGGAGGGGGAGGAGGAGGAAGAGGAGGAGGAGGACGAAGAGGAAGAAGAAAGAAAGAAAGAAAGAAAGAAAGAAAGAAAGAAAGAAAGAAGACGACGAGGAGGAGGAGGAGGAGGAACAGGAGGGGAGGAAGGAGATGAAGAAGTAAAAATAAAGAAGGAGGAGGAGGAGAGGGAGGAGGAGGAAGAAGAAAGGAGAAGGAGAAGAAACAGAAGAAAGGGAAGGAAGAGAAGGAAGAGGAGGAGGTGGAGGGAAAGGAGGAGGAGAAGGAAGAAAAAGAAGAGGAAGAAGAGGAAGAAGAAGAAGGAGGAGGAGGAGGAGGAGGAGAAGGGGAGGAGGAGGACGAGGAGGAGAAGTAAGAGAAAGAGGAAGAGGATGAGGAAGGGGAGGAGAAGGAGGAAGGGGAGGAAGAGGAGGGTGAGGAAGAGGGTGAGGAGGAGGAGGAAGAAGAGGAGACAGAGGAGGAGGAAGTAAACAAGCCAATAGCTTTTGATGTCTGCTCATTTTTTGAAAACTGTATGGGGTCAACAGGAAATCTAATATATTAATCAGTAAAACTACTTTCTAAAATAATGTGGTAGTAGCTTGGGAAGCTCTTTTATTATTAAGAGTTTTGGAATATTCTTGGGGCACCTGGGTGGCTCAGTCGGTTAAGCATCAGATTCTTGATTTTAGCCCAGGTCATGATCTCATGGTTCATGAGTTTGAGCCTGCCATCGGGCTCTGTGGTGATGGTTCAGAGCCTGTTTGGGATTCTCTCTTACCCTCTCTCTCAGCCTTCCCCCAACTTGTTCTCTATCTCTCTCCCAAAATAAATAAATAATTTTAAAAAAAGAGTTCTTGGATATTCTTATTCCATTATGATCCAGAAGACAGTTTTGACTGCAAAAATCCAGAAGATTTACATTCAAGGGAAAATGCTGCACATGTATACCAGAAATTTGCAGCAGCCCTGTTTGTAACAGTAAAGACTAGAAAAAAAACACAGTTTTTAATAGGAAAATAGATCAATGGGTTTTTTATATTCACACTCTGAAATATTATGAAGTAATAAAAATAAAATTGAGTTTCACATGACAATATGAATGAAACTTAGGGGCAACAGCGTTGAGTGCAAAAAAGAAAACAAAACAGCAAAAAACAACATTCTGGAAACTATGGAAACTTTTCATAAAATCAAAAGCAGCAAATACAAAGAGTGACTTTACAATATTATATTTTTAAAAGGAGCATTAAAAACACAAAATTTTGGATAACTGCCACCGGGGGAAAGGGGAGAAGCAAGGGAATAAAATGGAAGAGGAGCACGTAGATCCGGAGTCCATGGGTGTTCATTTTAGTTTTATGCTTTATACCTTATCTCTATGCTATTTAAAGACATTGAGCATAAATATTTAGTATTAAACTAAAATCTAACAAACAATAAAAGCTAAATATGCTTTGAGAGGTTATAACTTACACTAGGAAAGTAAATTTGCATAAAGTGAGTTGGGTAAGGCAAAGGGCATGTTGCCATCATGGAATACTCTGAAAATATCCATCAGTTCAAGATGCTACAAAACAGAAGAAATAAAACTGGCCTCCTCTCTCTAGTACACCACCAGGAACAACAATGAGTCTGAATTAGTTCATGCTCTGTACCTTAAAGATCTCTTCTAATTGACGGTGACTGTGTGGCAATAAGACACAGACATTATACCCTATTATAACTGTATTCATGCCCTCCAAAACCCCAAGGAAAATTTTGCATATGGCAAGGAAACAGAAGTTAATGGTACATACTGACCGTAAGTTAAATTAATCATAAAATAGAGAAAAGGGAAAATTATGTCTTGTTAAAATGTCTGGTTTTCAATGTTATTAGCTATAAACTTCTTACGGAAGTAATTGTTTATGATTCTAGAAATAAAATACAGGGGAAACAAGCTTCATAAAATCTTACAAGCTAAAGTCCAATCCCCTATTATTTCCATGCCAGAATTTCACATTCCTCCACAATCTGTAAGACACCACTCACATGAGGGTAAAGCCCTATAGCACTAGCCTCAAAGAGCTTCACATAATACCAAGAGCAGTAGTTTCTAATTCATTTTTGAACTATATACCTTTTCGGTAAAAAAAAAAAATCCTTTCCCATCTCTTCTTTCATTAATGTTTTTCTCTCATCTTATAAAACAGAAAGTCTCCTCAAACTTACTATGGTACATTTCCTTGGGGTTTGAAAATGTACAGACTACCAACAAAGAGCAATACGGCTTTCTTATCAAGAAAATGGATGACTTTACAGACTAAGTTAAAAATGCTTTTTTTCTTTTAAATTAGGTTGTTTCCAACTATTTGAATTCAACAGAATTAAAGTGGATCTAATTAAGCTATTCATTCAGAGCACATTCAAAATATATTTGTGATAATAGATTGCTAGGTGATTTGGCACAAACTCGGAAGGAATTAGAAGAATTGTATACCACTGTTATAACAAAAGTTGCTCCGTTCTGAGCTGCTTATCTATCTGAATAAGGTTTCTCAGAATTCAAATTAAGATTTAATTCTGGAACTCCGTCTCATTCTAAAAATAAGTAAATATTCATCCTCAGTTGTATGGCCTAATTTTAAAAGAAATAGCTTCGTCCATCCCATTCATATATACATTTCTAATACAATATTAATTTATTCTTAGCAATGCTTCTCAAAATTTGTATTATATTTAAGTTTCTGTAATAAACAGGAAATAACCATTAAACTGAAATTGCATACTATTTACGCTAAGAAATGTGTCAGGTAGGGTGACTTCATGTTTAAAAATATATTACATTAAGGTAAAATTATGTAGGGGAAGGTACAATCTAAATACAAGAGAAAAGAACTATGCCATATTTGAGATTGTTAAAAATTTTATTCTTGACTGCTTTTAGCTGTATAATTATGGTTATTCAAATGCTTCAGTATTCATATTCTTTTTTATGTATTAAAATGATATGATGGCTTTATTTTAATTTAGCAATGTTTATCTAAAGCTAGAAATTATATCATCAGAAATTATTTGAATTTATGATTAAAATGCATGTGTCGACTTAAAATGCACAAGGGTCTATTTAGGTTTTCAAAATTCTTTTAAGTGATACTGGACTATTTTACATAATAGGGGACTATCTGATTTTGGACTAGGATGGAGTTTTGACACTAGCGTTAAACCATAATATCAAATGTAACAAAAGTTTTTTTCTTCTCAAACCTTGTGTTAAAATATAAATTAAATTTCTACGAGTTTATTCCAACATTCAATGGGTTGTCCAGCATATTCCCAAAGTGTCTAGTTCTTTGCACTGCATTTTGGACACTAGTGATCCTGAATATATATGGCATTGACAGCATCTATAACAATACTGGGAAAGCTTGAAGACAGTTTTATATGCTCTTTTCATGGCAAACTTGCACCAATCTACAAAGAGAGAAGGGAAGTGGTATTACTGGGAATTCTGCATAATGGAGCAGGGTCCCTCAGGCCAACATTGAAAAGCTGAAATCATACTGGCCTCAAAAGTGACATTTCCTGGATAATTCTGATCATACACCTGAAATTTTTTTTCAATCTGAGAAATTTGAATCCTTTCTAAATAGCCTAGAATATAAGTCCAATTCTTTCTCCTTTTTAAAAACATTTTTAAATGTTTGTTTATTTTTGAGACAGAGAGAGAGAGAAAGTGCAGGGGAGGGGCACAGACAGAAGGAGACACAGAATCCAAAGCAGGCTCCAGGCCCTGAGCTATCAGCACAGAGCCCGATGCGGGGCTCAAACTCAAGCACTGGAAGATCATGACCTGAGCTGAAGTCAGATGCTTAACCGACCGAGCCACCCAGGTGCTCCAATCCAACTCTTTCTTAAGGATCTTTTATTTATAAACCCCATTTCCACTTACATGGTTTGGAGTATTTGGCTGAAACAAATCACCATCAGAGTTTCCAGAGAGGCAAGCAAATGGAGAAATAGCTACTCTTCCTTCCTTGCAGTTCATCAAGTGAGACACAAGTTGGGAATCCTCACATTCTTTTCCTGTGAAATCTTGCCATAACAGGTTGGGATAGATTAATTTTTAAAAATCAGACAAACTGTTGAGCTTTATGCACCTATACTAACTAGACCATGCTGTATATGGAGTCCTTCAACTTTCCAGGACCGACATCAGACTGAGATACATCACATAAAGTGAGTGGTACATCTGACATAAAGTGAACAGCACAGAATTCATTCAATAAATGTTAGCTATCAATATAATTATCAATGTAACATTTTGCATACTTCAGTTCCTCGATCACCAAGTAATAAAAGCCTACATTTAAATTGCATAATCTTTTAACATAGAATTGCTGTTATTACCTTGGCGCTTTTTCCTATTGAACTCAGACATGGCCTCAGAATCCTCCCAAGACTGGGTGTTCCAAGAGACCACGATTAGTAGGTTTGAGAATGGTATGTGAGAAGAAACATTCTTTCCATTCTTACTCTTAAAAAGCACCAGATTATGCATTCAGTGTTCACTCTAATTTGCAATGAAGGCAGAATATTCATGCACTCCTATTTTGTCTCCTCTGGGATGCTTACAATGCTTCACTGTTGTCTGCTTTTGTTCATGCTGCTCCCACTTTAATAGGGCCCAGGAAGCTATGGGCCCTGCTTCCTTAACTTTTTCCCAGTTGAGGAGTTAGGGTATAGTGAAACTAGGAAATTACTACTCATGGCTCAACTCTTTTCCTTTATCCCAGTCAGTTTTTCCTGTTTACTTTCCCCTAGAAGATTTCTATCCAATAGCTTATGAAAAATAACAGCAAAGATTAATGTGTATACTATGTGCTTAGCACTGTTTTAAGGTATTCACATATATTAACTGAATTACTTAAAGATCACCCAGACTAGGTAGATAATGTTATTTTCTTTTTTATATATTTTTTGAGAAAATGGAGGCATGAATATGAACTCATTTGCCCAAGGTCTCACTGCTAATAGCAGCAGAGCCAGAGTTTGGACCCAGGCAATCTGCCAAGAGTCTATGTTCATGAACACTACACATATTTCCTCTCAAGAAAACAAGTGACAGAATAGTCTCTTGTTTCTCTTCATCTTACAGATGTCCTTAATGCATGTGCCAGGCTTGCCCCAAAAGCAACCTTTAATCAAGATGGGTTTACAAATGACTCTATTTAATTTTATTCTCCATTACCCTTCTGACTTCTAATAATCAAGAGCTTCTTTCTTTGGAAAGTAGAAAGAATCCCCTTATTTTAAGGCAGACTGATATTTCCCAGGCTCTACCCTTCCTCTGGGAAAAATATTCTTAGAAAAATTACTTTTTCTTTCTAATCCACAATGGGGCTAGGATATACTTACTTATTTTTGACAATGGGAGTTGATATTCCTGTTTCATATCAGCCAATTTAGAAACACTTAGTAGGAAGGAGGCGAAGTCTTTTGTAACGTTCATGTTATACTCATGTAAAGCATCATTAAAATCCTCAGGAAGATCCTCAAGGAACACCTAAGTCAGCAAGAAGATCATTAAGAACACCTAAAGGCCAACTATTTTTCAGAAAGATCTATATATCTTTCTCAAAAACTGAAACTTTGGAAGAATGGCAAAGAACACCGCAATATAATTCTGTAGTTACCTATTTATTCAACAATGTAACTGCTTCATTCCTTCATCTGTGAAATTAAGGTAAAGTTCATTTTTTGTTTCTACATGCATTTATAAAAACCAATACCCTCACTCTCAAAAGTTTGCTTTCACACTACTTAATCGACACCCTCTTTATAAAAATTTTTTTAAGTTTTTATTTAAATTCTAGTTAGTTAACGTAAAGTGTTATATTAGTTTCAGGTGTGCAATTTAGTAATTCAACTCTTTTGTAAAACACCAGGTGTTCATCACAAGTGCAGTCCCTAGTCCCCATCATCTGTTGCACCCATCCCTCCACACACCTGCCCTCTGGTAACCATCAGTGTGTTCTGTATAGTTTGGAGTCTGTTTCTTGGTTTGTCTCTCTCTCTTTCCCCCCTTTGACACTTCTTTTACATTAGACTTCTGAATATTTCAAAGAATCTAGTAACATGTTTCGAGAGCAAACAACAACAAAAAGTACACTTGCATGCCTGGAATAACTCTCACTTGGTTGGGAAGGTTTTCAAAACCTCACCGGATTCATTTTGTCAATATTTTGTTAATTATTCTTGCACCTACATTCATAAAAGAGATGCATCTATAGTTTTCCTTGTTATAATGTCCTTGTAGGGTTTTGGTATGAATTTTAGGTTTTTCTCCCCCAAAAAAGTGTGTATCCTCTAGAAGAGTTTGTGAAAAATTGGTGGTATTCATTGAATGTTTGAAAGAATTCTCCAATGAAATCACCTGGGCCTGTTTTTGTTTGTTCATTTGTTTTGTTTTCATGGAGATTTTTAAAAACAATTGATCACATTTCTTTGGTACCAGACACTGAGGACTTTTTATATCTTCCTTGGTCAGTTTGGTAAAGTTGCATTTTCTAGGAATTTTCCCTTTTTGTACAAATAGCCAGATGTCTTGGCATAAATCATTCATAATATCCCCCTTTTGTTCTTTTTGATGACCGAAGTAAGATCTGTAGTAATGTCCCATTTTCCTTCCTGATATTTGTAAAATTTACCTTAAGTTAGATTTTCTATTTCATTTGTTTGGTTTCCCAGCTTCTTGAGTTGAAAATTAAATCATTGAATTTTTTTTCAGCTTCTATTCTTTCCTACAATATGATTATAAGGCTATAAATTTCCCTACAATCACTGAATGAATTGCATCTTGTATGTGTATGCTTCTTTCACTATTTAATTAAAATATTTTATAATTTCCATTTTATTTTTGTCCTATATGTATTTTTCTTATTTTAATTTTTTAATTTTCTTTTTTAAGGAATTTAATTTATGCCCAAGATGTATTTTATCATAGTAAACATTACAAGTACAATTTTTTTTTTAAATTTTTTTTAACGTTTATTTATTTTGAGACAGAGAGAGACAGAGCATGAACGGGGGAGGGGCAGAGAGAGAGGGAGACACAGAACCGGAAGCAGGCTCCAGGCTCTGAGCCATCAGCCCAGAGCCCGATGCGGGGCTCGAACTCACTGAACGTGAGATCGTGACCTGAGCTGAAGTCGGAAGCTTAACCGACTGAGCCACCCAGGCGCCCCCAATTTTTTTTTTAAACCAAATAGTGTTAAAAGGCTTACAACTACATCAGGTCTCTGTATTATACCCATGCTTTCAGTCTCAGAACCATGTTAACTCTTTTGCTATTTCTTCTGATGTCCTACATGTATTTGGAAATGAATCTGTTAATTTTCAGACACTTAAGGTGTTTCTGATTCTTCTGGTATTGATCTGGCATTTTCTGACCTGGCATTTACTTTCAAACTTTCTTGGACTATATAGCTAAGATGTGATTTGTATAAACAGCATATAATTGTGGGGGTTTTTTTCCTTAATACAATCTAAAAATGTTAGTATTTTACGTGATGCATTTAGCACATATATATTCAATGTAGTTACTTACACAGTTGAGTTTATATATACTATTTTAGTATTCGGTTTCTATCTTGACTATATATTATATATTATTTTCTCTGTTCTTGTCTTTTTTTTATCAGTTTTTCTTCTATCATCATTTATTTGTGCATTATTTTGCTAATCTTTACGCCCAGAGATTACAAAATACATCTTTAATTTACATGACTCTTAATACTGCAAGAACCTTAAAATATTCAAATATATTTACTCTTCCCAACACCTGCATTATAAATGTCATGCATTTTAGTTATGTATATATATTATAAATTTATTATAACATCTTACAATTATTTTTAGGTACAGTAGATATTATCTACCCACACATTATCCTTTCTAGTGCACTTCATGCCCTGTTATATTTTCAAGTTTCCCAAGTTTAGATTTTTTGTTTACCTAAGGCATATATTTCTTTTAGCACATACACAAAAACTATTAGAACTGATAAGCAATATTAGCAAAGTTGCAGGATACAAAATCAACATAAAAAAATTTGTGTTTCTGTACATTAAGTATTTGAAAAGAAAATTAGGGCAATCTCATTTACAATAGCATCAAAGGAATAAAATATTTAGGAATAAGCTTAACCAAGGAGATGAAAGGTCTCCACACTAAAAGCTATAAAACACTGAAAGAAATTATAGGGGACACAAATAATGGAAAGGCATGCCATGTTCATAAATTGAAAGAATAATTACTATTAAGATGACAAAACTATCCAAAGTGACCTACAGATTCATTATAATTCTTACCAAAATCCCATGGCATTTTTTACAGAAATAGAAAAATAATCCCAAAATTCATACAGAATCACAAAACACCCTGAATAGTCAAAATGACCTTGAGGGGAAAATAAAACAAAGCCAGAGGCATCACCATATCTAATTTCAGAATATATATCAAAGCCACAGTATCAAAACAGTATGGTACCAGCATAATGAAAGACATATAGACTAATGGAACAGAATAGAGTCCAGAAATAAATCCATGTATATGGTCAGCAGCTCTTTGACAAGGGTGCCATCTATCCGATAAGGGGATAATATCTAAAATATATAAGAATATTCTATAACTTAAGAGCAAAAAAAAAGGGGGGGTAAAGGACATGAATAGACACTTCCCCAAAGAAAACATGCAAATGGCCACCATATATATTAAGTCACTCAACTTTTAATGATGGGTATTATCAAAAAATCAAAAGATAAGTGTTGAGGGGAATATAGAAAAGTTAGAATTCCTATACACCCTTGGTTGCAATGTAAAGCGGTACAGCCACTATGGAAAAAATTTGAAGGTTTCTTCAAAAATTAAAAATAGAACCATATGATCCAGTAATCCCATTTTGAAGTATATATCCAAAATAATTGAAATAAAGATCTTGAAGAGATGTATGTACCCCCATGTTCATTGCAACATTATTCACAATAGGCAAGATATGGAAACAACCCAATGTCCATCAACCAATGAGTGGATAAGATAATATGGAATATACCTACAGTAGAATATTATTCCATCTTAAAAAGGGAGGAAATCTGGGGCACCTGGGCGGCTCAGTCAGTTAAACATCCAACTCTTGGTTTCGACTCAGGTCATGATCTTATGGTTTGTGAAATTGAGCCCCATGTCAGGCTCTGTGCTGAGAGCACAAAGCCTACTTGGGCTCCCTCTCTCTGCCCCTCCCCTGCTCTCTCTCTCAAAATAAATAAAAAACATTAAAAAAAAAAAGAAGGAAAATTTTCTATTTGCAATAACATGGATGAACCTAGAGGATATTATGCCAAGTAAAATAAGCCAGTTGTAGGAGGACAAATACTTCATGATTTCACGTATTTGGAAATTATACCTTATAAATTTTTATATTCCATTTATATCTTAAATAGTCAAACTCACAGAAGCAGAGAACAGAACGGTGATTGCAAGGGCCTAAAGAAATGGGGAATTGTTTTTCATTGGATATGACATTTCTGTTATACAAGATAAGTAAATTCTAGAGATCTGCTGTACAACAAACTACCTATAGTTAACAATACAATATTGTGCACTTTAAAATACAAGAGGATAAACATCATGTTAAGTGTTCCTACCAAAAAAACAAACAAACAAAAAACACCCCACACACTAGGAAGTTTGGGGATGTGATGAATATATTTAGTACTTTGCTTATAGTGATGATATCATGGGTATATGCATATGTCCAACACATTAAGATGTATACATTAATCGTGTGCAATTCTTTGTATGTCAATTATACTTCAATAACAATAAAGCTAAAAAAATAAGGTAGATACATGCATATCTTCCTGATATGTTATTAATTCAATCACAATATATTTACCCTATTTTAAACTATATTTAAAATACATGCAAAATATATGTACATATTTCTGTATGAAAATAGAGTAGGATGAAATTTTTGCCCATCTTCTTCTAGCTTCCATTATTTTGGTTAAAAAGTCGGCCTTCAATCTTATTGCTTTTTTTCAAGGAAATGTCTATTTCAGCTCTAGCCAGTTTATGATTTTTTCTCTTTTTTTGACTTTGAGTAGTTTTTGTTTAATATTTCTTTATATTTACCCTTCTTGAATTTGACTTATAAGCTTTTGAAACTATGGAGTGCTATCTTTTATCAGCTTTGGAAAACTCCCAAGTTATTAGTTTTGAATACTCTTCTGCCATTTTTCTCCCTCTTCTTCTTAGGGGACTCCCATTACATAACATTAAACATTTTGAATGTGATCCATAATTCTCTTATGCTATCTGCCTTTATTTTAATTTTTTCTCTTTGTTACCATTTGGATACTTTCTATTGAGCTGTCAGCTCATTGATTCTTTCTTCTGATATATATATTCTGATCAGATATATTTTTCAATTCTTAAGTCTCCATTTAATTATCTGAGAAAGGGTGCCTGGGTGGCTCAGTTGATTAAGCATCCAGCTCTTGACTTCAGCTCGGGTCCTTATCTCACAGTTGTGAGATCGAGTTCGGCATCAGACTCTACACAGAGCGTGAAGCCTGCTTGGGATTCTCTCTCTTCCTCTCTCTCTCTGCCCCTCCCCAGCTCATGCACTCTCCACATAAATAAACAAATATTAAAAAATTATCAGATAAAATTCTAATTATATGGTGAAAGTCTCCATCTTTCTGAATTTTGCCTATCACTTCTCCTATTTTCTTTAACATATTAACCATACTTATATTCTTTGTCTCTTAACTCCAGTATCTGAATCATCTCTGTGTGTACTACTATTGCTGCTTTTCTTGCTGCCATCTGGCCATATCTTCTTGCTTATTCACTTTTTTAGTTTTGTAGCTTTTTTTTCACCAGAAATTGTTTATTAAAGGACCTGGTAGGCTGATGTCATCTTCCACCAGAGTGAGTTCTCCCCCTTTTGTATTTGGTTAAATGAGTGAAGATGTGATCACTTTGATCCAAGTAGAGATTAAAGTGATATTGTTGGTATTGCTAATATTGTTTTCCAGTTTTATTAAATTTCAGTCTATATCCAATTTATCTCTGTTCCTGAGTCATGACCCTCTTGGAACTTTGAGTATGAGACTGGTGGGCCTAGTTTTCTCAGTCCTAAGACTGCCAAAGATTTACCTCTTTCCTACAGAACTTCCTAACCCTTTATATCCTTCAGCTCTAAAAGCCTTCAAAATGTTTTGAGGGGGATACAAGCCTATGAATAAATGCAGAACCTTCCTTTGCGTGGGTTTTCTTTCTTTTTTTTTTTTTAACGTTTATTTATTTTTGAGACAGAGAGAGACACAGCATGAACGGGGGAGGGGCAGAGAGAGAGGGAGACACAGAATCGGAAGCAAGCTCCAGGCTCTGAGGTGTCAGCACAGAGCCCGACGCGGGGCTCGAACTGCAGACCGCAAGATCGTGACCTGAGCTGAAGTCGGACGCTTAACCGACTGAGCCACCCAGGCGCCCCTGCGTGGGTTTTCTTTAATAAATTCCACAAGACTACAAAAAAATTTTGTGTAGTAACCCAACATTTCATGCAGATCTGGGACTCAGTATAAACATCCTCAGTAAACTCATAGAAATACGATGTCTCTCAAGTTTTTGTCACTTTAGCCCCATGTGATCACTAAAAGCTTTCATAATTTTTTTAATCTCACAGAAGAGGCTCTGTATATGCTAAGAACATTTTCAAACCGTGTCCAGAATCAACAAATTCTTTGGGAGAAAAACCATGGTTAGAGATCCCTATCACACCTTGAATAAGTTCTTGCCGTTGTATAATTTTAGCCAATCATTGTTTCCAGAGCTCTCTGTTGCAATACAAATGATGACCATTTACTATACCTTACCTGGAAGTGCACAAATTTCCAATAAACTTTAAGAAAAGCGAGAGAGAGTGACAGTGAGAGAGAGAGGAGGTCTTCATGCAAAACCTTCTTTTATTGTGGATTTTTATGATGTCTTTGTGAGAATTCAGATATTGACTTTCCCAAGTTTAATATAAATCATTTAAACAAAACGAGCAATACTTCAAGCGTATACATGTGATGAAAAAAATGTGAAGATGATAGACCAATAACTAAAGATGTGTTCACTGATCAAGACAACATTGTGTGAGGCCTAAGATTTGTATTTGTGGAATTAGACAATATAGATTAACTCATCTCTTTTTGTTCCTTGTCACCTTTTACTAAGATTATGTAGTATAACCAGACTATCCCACTTTCTCAGATTCTTATAGAGTAAATTGGTAATAGTATTTGATGTTGATTTAAAAATAGCAAATCATGATCAAAGAATATTTTGCAAATAAAATCGGCAGTTTTTTGTTTCTATTCTGTATGAGTCAAGAATGATTTCTTCAATGACTATTCTAATATTTTTTTCAATGAGGACATTAGAGTTCACAACATATATTTCCTAACATAGCCCTATCTCAACATAAAAAGACCCTATGAGAACTACAGATTCAATGATAGGGACTTTTCTTTAAGTTCATTAAAGTTCCTTCAATGTATAATTATCTACATGGTCTCTTTAGCTGCTGAATGCTGTAATTTGACACTATCATACAAGCAAATGGAAAACATGAACAAAATTCTTCATCTTATTTTTCTTAAGGCAATTGATCTTTTGATAGGTTTACAGGGAGAAGCTTATGAATTTGAGGTTAAATTTAATAGTCATTACAGAAAGAAAAATTATTATTCCACAAAACAAATGAAACCTATGTTGATAAAAATCCTACTGCTGCTGAATCACTTATGATAGGGTCTATTTAATTATACTAATTATTTAATGTTATCAGAAGCATACATTTTACCTTTGATTGATAAAACTTGAGAGTAGTATCTTGGAACTTCGCTGGAAGCAGTCTTCTTCCAAATAGATTTGCCAATACTAACACTAGCTTTTCCATAACATCTTGAGAAAAATGTTTTGAGCCTATATAAAACAAAGTGTCTTGTTACAAATGTAAAAACCGGTATCAATCCCATTTTTAACATTTAAATTGTATGTTCTATTGCATTTCATTTCATGAAAACTGAAAATCTGTGACAAATATAGCAACCAAGGAATGACTCCGTCTGCTGACAGTTTACATCTGTGCCTTCTTTTCCACTCTTGCTACTCCCACTCTAATTCATACCCTAGCCATTCCAACCACAAATTGCCTCATCTCCTTACCTGGATTCTGCTCCCCAAATTCGGGCTATGATCAGTTTTCCTGAAGCATTTTATGATCATGTTTCTCACCTATTCAAACATCTCTGATTGTATCTAATGCCTCATAAACAAAATCCAATCTCCTTAGTCTAGCATTTAAGGCTTTCCAAAGTACAGCCCACAAATCACCTCCCAGCTTTACCTCCCGGTCTTACCTTCTCGCCACTCATACTAAGATACCATCAACTTGACTTACGTTCTATTCTTCACAACACATGAGCACTATACAGTAGTGATTACAAAGGTGCTGCATTTAATAACTTGGGCTCCAGAATCAGACTCTTCCTATTTCAATCTTGGCTCTGACACTTAGTAATTTGTGTGACCATGGCAATTTATTTAACTTCTCTGTGTCTGAGTTTCCTCATTTACAAAATAGTGATAGCCATATTATGTGCCTCATAAAGTTATCAAATTTTCTATCTCCATGTTTATAATAGCATACACCCTCATACCCCACCCCACCCACACACACATAACAATAAACACAACGGTATTTCCGCTTGCAGGAACTTATTTCTCCTGTTGCAGAGCTTTTGAGGGGACAGAATTTCCTGAGTATCCTTGTTTCACAGAACAATGCATGGTCAGAGCATAGTAACTAAACCTGATAACTGTTGTTATCAATTCATGATAGAAGATAAAGAAACGCTCCGAAAGGCACAGCATTTGCCAGGCATTAGGAACTATAACAAATGTAAGCACAAAAAGGAAAATATTTCTTTTAGGGACACTGTTTAAAGGTCCATGGTTTAATTATAAAAACCAAAAAGGTTTTAATAAAAAATGTGTTAAGTGGAGTATTAGGTGGACATTAAAATGGAATTCACAAAAAATTTACAGGATATTGGCAAAAATATATTTTGGGGAAAGCAAGATTCTAGATTATGCAATTAAAGTAATATCAGTTATTTAAATATACTATATAGTTACAGTCTAAGAAAATATGATTGGAAGAAAATATACACAAACACTGATGGTGAATTTCCTATTTAACATAATGCTTTCCTATATCCTTTTTGTATGAAGAGCATGTGTAACATTTAATTAGAAAAAATATTTATTAAAAAACCATACATTATTTAATAAGTTCTGAATCCTGGAGTCCAGAAATCACTAAAGTTCATAAGAAATTGACATTTTAAAATAGGTGTCACAAAATATGGCTGTCTTCCATACAATTAGTAGGTATATAAAACTTCATTTTATCTAGTTTGGCATCTCTAAATTATCTAAATATTTGTAGGAAAAAATACTCCTCAAGTGTTGGCTTCATATAGTCTCTGTTACTATTTTTAGATTATATACCCAAAACATCAAGCTTACCTTTCCTAGTTGGCTGACAAAGATTACGGAAAAGGCCTTTTACAAGAAAACTGACAAACACAAGATTAGAAGGCTCATGATAATGCAAATGTGATACAAGTCCAGCAAACCCCATCAGTTTACCTTCTTGATCTAAATAGCCCTAAAGAACAAAAATAATTTATTAGTTTGAGTCAACTCACCACAGACATGAACTAATAACGAACTGATTATCAGTTTAAAATAGTACTTAATGCCAATGTAAGAGAGATTGGTAATCATTACCTCGCCAAGTTTTGGTAATTATATCAAGTGTAAGAAATATTAGTCAATGGATAGGACCTTCTAAAGACTATAACTAATTTGGCATGATAAAAATTAAAGATAGTTCCATTCCTTTTCAAAAAAATAAAACAAACAAAAACAAAAACAAAGGGCAGCCATACCTGTTTCATAAGAAACTGCAAAGAAAACAAGAAGTAAAGTTTTAACATCTCCGTGACTCTGGGTTGTTTGAAGGACAACAATGAATGCTTTAGCACTGACAGCACCTTGAAAGAATAATTTACACCATGTTAGTTCTATGAAATTCATTTGTAAATAATAATATGGGTATATTGTAATTCAATTTTTTTTTCCTGTATATTAGGATGTTTTGACATCTTAAAAAAACTTCTCTGGCTGATGAGAGACTGCTCCTCCCAGTGCTGGCTAATTTCTAAACATAATAACAATTTGCCTAAAAGCATGCCTATCATAGGCAAACCAACCAATCCCAAGCATATACCCCTAACTACTTCCTTCAGTGACTCACATCCACAGAGTCAAAATTTCTTGTATCCTAAATCATCCCAGGGCCAGGTACCAGGCCACAAGAGGCCACCTGTACCGCCCACACAAAGCTCACTAGAATTATTCAAACCAGCCAATGCTAAACTGCTTATCCTGCCCTGTCTTGCTTTTCCTATAGAAACTCTGATAAAAGCAGGCACCCAAACCTTCCCGCTGCTCTTATCCTCTGCCTCCTGACCAGCCTGCTGTCTTTTGTACAGAGTCCTGCAGAGAGTGCCGTGGTTCCTGTCGTTAACACTTACAGTACTTTATTTTCCTGAGCTCCACCTCTGACTCCTCTTGTGGCTGCACCTGACTGACCATCACACAAAAGAATACAAAACAACAGGATAGGTATTACCGAAGACTCAGTCACATTTCATATTGTTTGCTTTACCATCTTCTGGCATGGTGCATCCTTCTTTTAACAACCAGAACGTATCAAACAGAATCATCAGAAATGAAACGTACTGCCAAATAATCTGACAATAAATGTGAATCCAGTTTAAGAGTTTACAGCTCTTGGTTTGTTCTGCGAGAAAACAAGATATGCTGTGGCACGTCCTGCAGTACTGTTGCAAAAATAATGGAACTATCTTGATTAGAACCGAAGTAGTAAAAAGATTGCTTGGTTTCCAATATAAAACAGCATTGAGGTAGCAGTTCAGATATCTTTTATGTGCCCACTAAAATGTCTATGAGGTTCCAACAAAAGGAAAACTTCCCAACATCACCAAAATTTAAGCCTGGCCACCATTAAGCCTGAGAGCTTATAGAACCTAGGAAGAATCTGCAATCATTTTAAGGCCAGTGGATTCTGTGAAAAGAAGGGGGTGGGGGGAACGTAGAGAGGAGAGAAAGAAGGGAGAAAGGAAGGGAGGTATAGTGGACATCACCTTTACTCTAGGACAATTCTTTCTCAGGGTGCCAAAAATGCCCTTCCTGCTACCTCTTCTGTTGCTCTACATTTAGAATTAGATGGCAATAGCAAGAAAACAGCAGACGACTAAGAGGGTGAGCAATTCATGGTGGTTCACTGTAATCTTAGAGATGTAGACACATAACTAAAGTCTGATTAGGACAGTAAGGACTCTGACAGCAATGCATAATGTAGTTTGGAGTGGTGAATGACATCCACGTGATCAATGTGGCAGCGAGACTGGCAGGAATAGATCAATAAACTTTCAGTCCAGAAAAGCTACATAAGTTAAAAATCTACTAAATACTGACATTTGGGCCAAAAGCCATTCACCTAGCTTCAGATTTAAAAGGGTATTTGGGGGGCGCCTGGGTGGCGCAGTCGGTTAAGCGTCCGACTTCAGCCAGGTCACGATCTCGCGGTCCGTGAGTTGGAGCCCCGCGTCAGGCTCTGGGCTGATGGCCCGGAGCCTGGAGCCTGTTTCCGATTCTGTGTCTCCCTCTCTCTCTGCCCCTCCCCCGTTCATGCTCTGTCTCTCTCTATCCCAAAAATAAATAAAAAAACGTTGAAAAAAAAATTAAAAAAAAAATAAATAAATAAATTAAAAAAAAAAATAAAAGGGTATTTGGGGGTGCGTGGGTGGCTGAGTCGGTTAAGCAGCCCACTCTTGATTTCGGTTCAGGTCATGATCTCACAGTGGTGAGATCGAGGCCCACATTGGGCTCCGTGCTGGGCATGGAGCCTGCTTAAGATTCTCTTCTCCCTCTTCTTCTGCCCCTCCCCTGCCAACACTCTAAATAAATAAATAGATAGATAGATAGATAGATAGATATTTGAATAGCAATTAGGTGGTGAGAGAGAAGCCAGAGTAAAATCATGTATTTTATTCCTTGGCAATCCATAAGATTTATTTCTTTTTTCTTTTCCTGAAATTTATTGTCAAATTGGTTTCCATACAACACCCAGTGCTCATCCCAACAGGTGCCCTCCTCAATGCCCATCACCCACTTTCCTCTCCCTCCCACCCCCCCATCAACCCTCAGTTTATTCTCAGTTTTTAAGAGTCTCTTATGGTTTGCCTCCCTCCCTAACTTTTTTTTCCCTTCCCCTCCCCCATGATCTTCTGTTAAGTTTCTCAGGATCCACATAAGAGTGAAAACATATGGTATCTGTCTTTCTCTGTATGACTTATTTCACTTAGCATAACACTCTCCAGTTCCAACCACGTTGCTACAAAAGTCTATATTTCATTCCTTCTCATTGCCAAGTAGTATTCCATTGTACATATAACCACAATTTCCTTTATCCATTCATCAGTTGATGGACATTTAGGCTCTTCCCATAAGATTGAAACAAACATACCTGCATTCAAAAGTGACAAAAACCCACAATAGATCAACTCTTTATAAGAAAATTGATCATCTTTCTAAAATTATTGTCATGCTAACAATACTTATTAAATGTGTGCACAAGCTGAGGTGCCTGGATGGCTCAGGCAGTTAAGCCTCTGACTTTGGCTCAGGTCATGATGTCACAGCTCATCGGTTCAAGCCCCATATCGGGCTCTGTGCTGACAGCTCAGAGCCTGGAGCCTACTTCGGATTCTGTGTCTCCCTCTGTCTCTACCCCTCCCCTGCTCATGCTCTGTCTCTCAAAAATAAATAAGAATTAAAAATAAATAAATAAATAAATAAATAAATAAATGTCTGCACAGAAATTAGGACAAACGTCTTTAGCCACAGGGTAAATGAGAAAATTTCAATGAGAAATATAGAGAAAACAAATAAAAACATGAGAGAGAGAGAGAGAGAGAGAAAGAGAGAGAGAGATTTGATGCTATATAAAAAGAGATATATGCTATCTATAAATGAATAAGGATCACAGTGGAGCAGACAGGAGATACATTTACAATTTAGAAGGGGTGGTAACAGTAGTCTTCACTGAGAGTAATGTTAGAACAAAAACTTGAATAAGGTAAAGCAGGGAGACTATGCACGCAAAGTCATGGTCCTCAGACTGTAATGTACCTGAAGTATCTATGGAGCAGTAGTGGGCTCATGTGGGGGGGAAGAGAAGGGTGAGGTCAACAAGAAAATCAGGGACCAGGTTCCGTAGAACCATCAGGAAAACACTGGTTCTTACTCTTAAACAAAACCAAACAACAACAAAAAGGTACCATAAAGGAAAAAAAGGTCGACCTATAAAAATTGTTTTCTTCATGCAGCAACAAAATTTTTTGAAAAATTATTTGGCATCCTCGGATGTCCTAAGACAAGACTGCTACAAGACAAGGCACAACAACATAAAGTAAGTGGACAATTATAAACTGACATTTAAAAAAATAATATTTTATTAAAATGTGAAAGAGTGACATAAGAAATAGTGAAGAATTTCAGGAGAACTAAAATTCCATAGCAGATTTAATATCCACATGTGTATTACTAAAGAGCAGAACTGAAACTCTGGAGAGCAGCATTATCAATGTGAAAGATAAATTTCACATGATTTATCATAATGAAGAAAAACATAGCATTAGAGAACCAAAAAAGGATTTTTGATTTAAAAATTAAACCTTTTCCTGAAAAAGTTGAACAAATTAAAACAGAAGCAAATATCAAAGATCTAATTTAAGAAACCTCTTTTGCATTCCAAAACTACTTGAGCATTGCACAATGCAAATACATTTAGCAATACTGAATTGCACACTTAAAAATGGTTAAGATGATACATTTTACGTTATTTGTATTTTACCACAATTTAAAAAATCTGAACATGAAGGGGAGCCTGGGTTGCTCAGTCAATTAAGCGTCCGACTCTTGTTTTCGGCTCAGGTCATGATTTTGGGGTTCGTGAGTTTGTGCCCCTCATTAGGCTCCATGCTGACAATGCAGAGCCTGCTGGGGATTCTGTCTCCCTCTCTCTCTCTGCCCATCCCCTGTTCGCTCTCTATCCTTCTTTCTCAAAATAAATAGATAAACATTAAAATTGTTTTTTAAACCTGAACATAAAGTTTCAAAGCTCTTAACATTTAATAACAAAAACATCACTTTAAAAACTGATTCACTGGGGCGCCTGGGTGGCACAGTCGGTTAAGCGTCCGACTTCAGCCAGGTCGCGATCTCGCGGTCCGTGAGTTCGAGCCCCGCGTCGGGCTCTGGGCTGACGGCTCAGAGCCTGGAGCCTGCTTCTGATTCTGTGTCTCCCTCTCTCTCTGCCCCTCCCCCGTTCATGCTCTGTCTCTCTCTGTCCCAAAAATAAATAAAAAACGTTGAAAAAAAAATTAAAAAAAAAAAAAATAAAAACTGATTCACAGAACAGAAAATCTTGAGGAAAAGAATTTGAAACATAAGGATTTTTTTAAATATTCATATAATTACATAGACAGAAAAAATCAAACTAACTACAAGAAAACAGGAATTAGCATGGCTCCACTAGGGGAGACGAAAAAAATCTACTCCTCTGTAACAGTAAATGCCAGAAGAAAAGAAGCTATCTTAGTTTGATGTGATGAGTAAAGAGAATATTCTAAGAATTTTATGTCCACATTTGAGCCTTTTATGTATAAAGATTAGATAGATCTTCTCAAATATGCCAAGGCAAAGAAAATAAACCAATTCAATAAACTTTCTAAAAAATATTTTTAAAAGGTTACTAAAAATGTGTTTTTCTTTCCTACACAGAAGTAACAATTAAGAATGCAGAAATGGGGAAGTTTTGGTCTAAAATGATATATGTCTGCTTTGTAAGACCATCAACAACACAAGAGCCAACTCATCACAGAAGTCCTAAAAGAACCCTCACATTGACAAACACATTGACAAACACTGATTTCATTGGGCATATACAAAAACAGGGAAGAATGGGTGTCTTTAACAATGCATCTTCATAAGGATGAAAATCAAATTGGTTTAATTATGAATTTTAAACCTCTCATTGTGGCACTGGACTTAAAATATTTACCTGAGCAAATAAACTTCAGGAAAAGTTTACAACCATATTCTGAAGTCCAATTAAATATATCAGTATTTGAAACCAAATGCATACCTATGCCAAAATACCAAAATGATAATATCACTCACTGTCTTTGGATGATAAAACCTTTTCCTTCTTTCAACCTTTTGCATTATCTAAATATTCCTTGATGACTTAGGGTTACTATTTTTTTTACAAAAAAAAATTAACTTTTATTATGAAATGATAACAACGAATCCTGTTCCTTTTGAAAACCAGAATCTAACCCACATCTTTTAAAATCTATAGGCAGCACACTTAGTACTGTAGGATAATGCTGATCACACATGAAAAAGGTAATCTTTAATTCCATATGTCCATCCAGCCATGAATTCTATAATTGATAGAGGAGACAAATAAAACTAATTATTATTCTCCCATTCCACTCCCAACCTTATACTATTTAAGACACTGCAAAACATAAAAAAAACTGATGAAACAGAAGAGTTACTGCTACAGACTTCTAATCAAGAGCAAACCAATCACAGCGCAGCTAGTAATGAAGACAATACCTCAGAAAATGTCAAGCACGGTACCTTTGCCTTAGCATCTTCTGGGTCATCTCCCTTGGAAGCCAGCAGCATGAGTCGCAGGACCAGGGTTATGCTGAGAGGAAACTGTCCTCTCAGTTCAGGAACATTGGATTTAATGAGTTTTCCTATCTTGGGCAATGGAATATCAAAGAAATATACATCTCCCATCAGGTCTTGACCTCGTCTTCCAGCACGTCCAGACATCTGGAAACAAAATTACAAAGTAAAACCTCCCCGAAAGATGGCAGAGTAGGAGGAGCACCCTGACCTTGTCTCATCTCTTAAACACAGCTAGATCAACATCAAATCATCTGAACACCTAGGAAATCAATCTGAGGATTAAGAGATCAATCCGCATAATTTGAGGGAGAGAACATGGCAGGTACGCAACGTGGAGAAGTGAATTGGGGGAGAGAAAAGCCACCGTGCCCCAGAGAGGAGGGAGCCCTTTTCACAGAGGAGAAAAAGAGAAGGAGACAGGGAGCAGAGAGTATCAGGTTCACAAAAGAAAATCACTACCCGTGAAAAGTAGCCAGAGAGAAAGAATGGGGGGGAACAGGAGTGAAAACATACACACAGGAGTGCACAAGAAAATCATTCCCCAAAACCACTGACAGGGAAAAAGGAGAGGGTTTCAATACCACCGTTTTTTTTTATAAACAGCAGAGTAGAGAGTCTGAAGTTCAGGAGGTTGGCACCTGCTGGTGCTCCAGTGAGGAAGCAGGGTGGAGCCCAGGGAGAAAGGAGAAGTGATTTCCTTACACAGAGTGCATTTGGTAGAGGTGATACAGCCTCTCCATGGGCAAAAGATCTGGTGGGTGCCACTGAGCTGCCTCATGGCCTGTATAGGAACAAAGACTCTGGCTGAGGGCAGCAAACCCCGGCATCAGCTGTGTGTTGTGATTTACCATAAACTTCAAGCTGCTGCTGCTGTGTGGTTATGCAACTGTTTTATGGGGTAAGCCGAGCCTGGCCATAGCACAGCGAGACCCTCTCTTACAGTATAAGCGTAGGTTGAGCCCCAGAAGTCTCTGAAGTGTATGATTTTGAAACACAGCCACAGCTGAGACAAAACAGAGGAGAGCTATACCACCTGACAGGTGGACAGCTCAGACACAGACAGGGTGAAGGTAGGGATCTGACAGAAGCTGGAGACACAGGAGGAATGATTATTTATGTGTCTGGGAGGGTGTGAACTTCCCACTCCAGAGACTAGAGAATGGGGCAAAGCCATTTTCACAAATAGCCCACCAGCATTGGTTGACTTCAGTGAGCTAAACTGTGCCACTGGGTAGAGAATGGAGGTGTTACACCAAGCCCCACCCCCGCACCCTCCAGGCACATCTCCATTTAGGCAAATCCGCCTAAGAATTAGAGCAGCAGGCCCTTCCCCAAGAAGACCAATAATGATCCAATAAAAAGATGTACAGTATAAGAATGGATAAAAATAAAGAAGACCCATCTATATGCTGCCTACAGGAGACTCATTTTAGACTAAAGACACTGGCAGCTTGAAAGTGAGGGTATGGAGAACCATATATCAGGCTAATGGATGCCAAAATAAAGCTAGAGTAGCCATACTTATATCAGACAAACTAAATTTTAAAACAGACTGTAACAAGAGATGAAGAAGGGCATTATATCATAATTAAGGGGTCTATACACCAAGAAGATCTAACAATTGTAAATTTTGTGCTCCCAACATGAAAGTACCCAAATATACCAATCAATTAATCACAAACATAAAGAAACACACTGACAATAATATGATAACAGTAGGGAACTTTAACACCCCACTTATAGCAATAGACAGATTACCTAGGCAGAAGATCAACAAGGAAACAATGGCTTTGGATGATTCACTGAACCAGATGGATTTAACAGATATATTCAGAACATTCCATCCTAAAACAGAATACAAATTCTTTTCGAGTGCACATGGAACATTCTCCAGAATAGATCACATACTAGGTCACAAATCAGCCTCAACAAGTACAAAAAAACTGAGATTATACCATGCATATTTTCAGACCACAACGCTTTGAAACTGGAAGTCAACCACAAGAAAAAATTTGGGAAGACCACAAATACATGGAGATTAAAGAACATCCAACTAAACAATGAATGGGTTATCCAGAAAATTAAAGGGGAAATTATAAAGTACATGGAAGCAAATGAAAATAAAACCATGACAGTCTAAAACCTTTGGGATACAGCAAAGGCATTCCTGTGAGGGAAGTATACTGCAATATGGGTCTACCACAAGAAGTAAGAAGGTCTCAAACACACAACCTAAACTTACATCTAATGGAGCTAGAAAAGGAACAGCAAATAAAGCAATAAAGTGTAAAGTTAGCAGAAGAATGGAAATAATAAAGACTAGAGCAAAAATAAATGATATGGAAACAAACAAAAAGAACACCTAGTAGAACAGATCAATGAAACTAAGAGCTAATTCTTCAAAAGAATTAGTAAAACTGACAAGCCCCTAGCTAGACTTATCAGAAAGAAGAGGGAAAGGACCCAAATAAATAAAATCACAAATGAAAGGTGAGAGATCACAATCAACACCACAGAAATACAAACAATGATAAGAGAATACTATGAAAAAATTATATGCCAACAAACTGGGCAATCTAGAAGAAATGGATAAATTCCTAGAAACATACAAACTACAAAATCTGAAACAGAAAGAAATAGAACAGACCCATAACAGCAAAGAAATTGAAATAGCAGTCAAAAAATCCAAACAAAAGTCTAGGGCCAGATGGCTTCCCCGGGGAATTCTAGCAGCAGACATTTAAAGCAGAGTTAATACCTATTTTCTCAAACTGTTCCAAAAAATTGAAATGGAAGGAAAACTTCCACACTCATTCTATGAAGCGAGTATTAACTTGATTCCAAAAACCAGACAAAGACCCCACTGAAAAGGAGAATTATAAGCCAATATCCCTGATGAAAATGGATGCAGAAATTCTCAGCAAGATGCTAGCAAATCAAATCCAACAGGACACAAAAAGAATTATTCACCACGGTCAAGTGGGATTTATTTCTGGGCTGCAGGGGTGGTTCAATATTTGCAAATCAATCAATATGATACAACACATTAATAAAAGAAAGGATAAGAACCCTATGATCCTTTCAATAGATGTAGAAAAAACATTTGACAAAATACTGCATCCATTCTGTTTTTTTCTTTTTTACAGCATCCATTCTTGATAAATACACTTAACAAAGTAGGTATAGATGTAACATATATCAACATCATAAAGGACATAAATGAAAGACCCATGCGTAATATCCTCAATGGGGAAAAACTGAGAGCCTTTCTCCTATAGTCAGGAACAAGACAAGGATGTCCACTCTCACCATTACAATTTAACATAGTACTGGAAATCTTAGCCTCAGCAACCAGACAACAAAAAGAAATAAAAGGCATCCAAATTGGTAGGGAAGAAGTCAAACTTTCACTATTTGCAGATGACATGATACTCTATGTAGAAAGCTGAAAGTCTCCACCAAAAAATTGCTAGAACTAATACATGAATTCAGCAAAGTCACAGGATATAAAACCAACATACAGAATTATTTTGCATTTCTATACACCAATAACAAAGCAACAGAAAAATAAATCAAGGAATTTATCCCATTTGCAATTACACCAAAAACAATGAGATACCTAGGAATAAACCCAACCAAAGAGGTAAAAGATCTATACTCTGAAAACTATACAACACTTATAAAAGACATTGAAGAGGATATAAAGAAATGGAAAAGCATTCCATGCTTATGGACTGGAAAAACATTGTTAAAATGTCTATACATTTTATGCAGTCTACACATTTAATCCAATCCCCATCAAAATATTGCCAGCATTTTTCACAGAGCTAGAACAATCCTAAAATTTGTATGGAACCACAAATGACCCTGAATAGCCAAAGCAATCCTGAAAAAGAAAACCAAAACTGAAAGCATCACAAATCTGGATTTTAAGCTATCTTTTAAAGGTAGTCGTTAAGACAATATGATCATTAACTCCATTTTACAATGTAGAAATAAGGACAGGGGGAGTAGAAGAAACTTGTCTATAGTTAAACACCAGAAAGTGAAAGGTCCTGAATTCACACCCTGGTAATTGGATTCCCAAGTTCAATTTCTGAAATATTATAACACCCTTGCTCCAGAACCCTAACTCTGTGATTCCCAAAGATGATGTGGGAGAGGAGAGTTCATGCAGACACAGGAGCAGGAGAAGAAATCAGGAGAACGGGGGTAGAGGTTAGTAAAGTGGTGGGAAATAACAGGGGTGTTATATTGGGTAGGAACAAAGTCTATAAGGGAATAGAAAGTAAGTGCTTAGAGGGGAAAAACTTGAATATTGGCTGATATATCGAAATTTGATGCCACTGGCAGAAAGAATCATCAAATGTTCCTGAGTATGGAAGCCTATAAAGACAAACTATACTGTGTGCGGGGCATAGGAGAGTAAGGAGAATCGAAAATCTAGAGAACTGTTTTTTTTTTTTTTTTTTTTTTTATTTTTTAATATATGAAATTTACTGTCAAATTGGTTTCCATACAACACCCAGTGCTCATCCCAAAAGGTGCCTTCCTCAATACCCATCACCCACCCTGCCCTCCCTCCCACCCTGCCCTCCCTCCCACCCCCCATCAACCCTCAGTTTCTAGAGAACTGTTTTAATAATACAAAGCCAAGTGCCTGGGTGGCTCAGTCAGTTAAGCATCTGACTCTTGATTTCAGCTCAGTTCGTGATCTCATGGTTTGTGATATTGAGCCCTGCATCACTCTATGGAGCCCTGTGTCGGGCTCTGCACTATAGCGGGGAGCCTGCTTGGGATTCTCTCTCCCCTCTCACTGTCCCTTCCCCACTCTTTCTCTCTCTCTCTCAAAATAAATAAAGAAACATTTAAAAAATAATAATACAAGGCCAAGAATATATGATGAGAGATAGTGAAAACAGAAATTGTAAGGCAAAAATCAAATACCACTACATGTAGGTGAAAGCAGAAATTGCAAGGCAAAAATCGAATACCACTACATGTAGGAGAATAATGAAATGGGCTTGGTAAAAGATTGTGTATTGGGAGAAAAAAAGAGAGAAGTGTTAGCTCCAGAGGCAAAATCATATGCACAGGAAATGAATGAGTAAATGTTTATCCTGCACCTTTGATGTGTACCTTTTGTAGAAATTACTTCATTTAATTTTTACAAATGCTATGGGATAATAATTATTACCCCTATTTTGGAGATAGGAAAAAAGGATCAGGCGGGTCAGATATCTCACCTAAGGTCACATATCTGGTTAGTAATGGCCACACCATTCCTAGCTCACATGCTTTCCCCTATACCACAGCTAAAAATGACAGTCAGGCATGAATGAATGTCAAGGTGTGCTAGCACACAAATTGCAATATGTTTGTAAACTAACAGCTCACATTTTTTACTATTTTATGGTCCTATTTTCATGATGCAATAGTGAGTGTATGCATATTGAAATACCTGTCTGTAATTTAAAGCATCCAGGTAGACTGAGTTTTGAGCAAAAACCACAGATTTACAAGGCATGTTGATGCCTAAAGCAAGTGTCCCAGTAGCTGTCACCACCTAGAGAGAGAAAAAAAAATTATGTCGTAAAATAGCATTTCACTAGAATGCCATATAGTTACTGAAAGTCTTTGAAGTTCAGCCGAACCACAGTTGGAAAATGGTATTTTTCCAAGTGAACCAAGTGGCTAGAGATACTAGCCACGTTGGTAATCTTGTTATTTCACAAACACATCCAGTACATTCTCAGCCCAGGACCATACCAGTCACTGCTCTGCACGTAATATTCTTCTCCCAAATATTCACCTGGTTTGTTCAGTTCTATGCTCAAATGTCAAAGAGAAATTTCTGGTCTACCACACCCAGAATAACCACCCACACTATCCTACATTATTTCTCCTCATAGCATTAATGACTACTAGTATAATAGTAATAGTATTTGTTTATTTCTCCTATACCAGACTCCAAGCCCTATTCACCATTGTATCTCCACACTGAGAAGAATAAATGACAGGTGTTCAGTAACTATTTCTTAATAATAACTAAAAAGGGAATTTCCTTATGACACAGTAATAATACTTTTATAAACCCACTTGTGGGCAATTGCCTACTTCATCCACTATAACTTATTCGTGAAGTTTATTTCTTTGGAAAGAACATATTTTATAATACTAAAACAAAGTTTCATTTTTCCCTCTGAATTGCCTTGATAACTGACCAAACAAAGGGGTAGGATAAACTTTAAAGTTTCTTAAATGATCAACTTTTGCTCATTTTCTCATATAATGTTGGGTATTTTAAATGGCTTCTTTTTCTCTTTACATTGACTGTCATATATGCTACGGTTTATTTTTAATATTTAAGTATTTGGAATAATTTTCTCTATTTATTCTGTAACTGAATATATCTGTGACAATGAAAAACACATTTATTAAGAATTTTTCTAAAGTTCTTCAATTAAAAAAAGTGGGCAGAGTAAAAACATTAAATTTATGCTGTAACTAGAAAAAAACACCTTTTTAAAAATGTGTTCTTTATAACAAAGCTATCACTATTTCCATAGTGTCTTTTCTACAGTGATCCAATTATTCATTTATTAAAATAATAGTAATTAAGACACTACCACTTAACATATAGTATTTTAGACACAAGACATACTGATCAAAATAAGTGTGCCTATTTTCCTGAATTTATAATCCTGGAGAAAATTTTGTGTCCAGTTATTGGCTTTTAAAGCAAATAAATAGCTTATTATTAGTTAAGAGAGAAATTAAGCAAAGTTGTTAATGACATAGTTTTATTTTTATCCAGATTAAAAAAATTACCCTTTAATTTTTCTCAACATCTAGTTCAAGATTAAAAGATACTCCTTACAGTAGTACTCTCTCACTCTCTCCTCTCAACCCTCCTCCTCTTGCTCTGTCTCCCTCCCTCTCTCTCACTCTGTGTCTCTGTATCTCTGTGTCTCTTTCTCTCTCACACACACACAAATGTAATATCCATCATACAAAAATTTTAATATGGATAATTTTTAAAACTCACAGGCTATTTTTAAATATTACTCAAGATGTAAACAAAGAAATTATATAAATCCTCCTTGTGGGTTTATCCAGATTATCCCCATGCACCCTCATGGAACATACTAACTAAAACATAGTAAGGGTTGGTTTTCAAGCTATTTAAAGTAATCTTCCTCTTGTCCATTATTAGTGATAGGAGAGAGAGCATTTAGGAGTGACTCATTTAGGAATGATTCATTGCCAAGTTATGCAATGGGGCACTGAGGAAGCAATGCATTCTTGCTCTTATTTCAGCTATTAAATTGCGAAAAGATTTGCTCAAAATCCTATCATAAGCATCCTCCAAACCCAGGAAAGAATGTCTGTAGCCAAAATTATATGAACAGCTGACAAAATTCCCTAGATATTATAAATGAAACAGAAAGGGGTTGTTCCAAGATCATAATAGGTATGCTTCATTACAGAAATATTTAGAAAAGTATCTGTTTAGAGAATATTTTAATCTCTTGAAAAAGAGAAAAGCTAAATGATAAACTTCAAACCCCCTCCCTCAATTAAATGAGATGGAAGAATATGCAGTGACATTATGGGCTATTTAAAAAAAGATATAATTAGATGAGAAAAAAGTGGTCCATTTTTCATGGACACTCACTTTCCTACACACATAGCTTCACTTTTTGGAATGAAAACATTTACCTACCCTAATAAATCCTTTCCGAAAAAGAATCTCAACTAACTGTTTTTCTTTGAAGTTTAAAGAGCTGTGATGATATCCAATACCCCTTCTTGCCAAAGCCTTCAGTTCTTCACCTTTTCTTGTGAATTTTACTCGATCAAACACCATCTGCAAAGTCTGAAAGAAGCAAGAGTGTTAGGGATTTTGATCATTTCTTATCTAAGTTTAATTTAAATGAAAATAAAATAGTTAAATGAAAATAACAGTCATACTATGCAGTCGTTTGACGAAACGAAGCAAGTGCTTGAAATGGACTCTATGTGAGTACAAACAACATTTTATGGCAGCAGCAGTAACTATAGGAAATATTCCAAACTCTTGAACAGACTGTCTCTCACTTTCTCACCCCACTACACAGGTGAAAAGTCCTGACAACACAGTAGATAAAACACCCAGAGGAAGTGTGAGTGCATGACCTGAGGGAGCCTTGCAAGCTCTCTCCAGGGAGAAAGAGAAACTTCTCCAGAATGGCCGGGCAGGTTCCTCACCCCATATGGTGGGGGAGTGCTTACTTCTCACTGCAAATCCATCACAAATGGCCTTAAAAATGTCAATTCCCTAAGAAGGAAATCCACTTGTGTAGAGTTTATATGTACAAAGATAAATACTGCTTATGAGAGGGAGAAAAAGAAAAACAAAAAACAAAAAAACAAAAACAACCTAAGTGTCCAAAAGCCAAAGACACTTCAGTTGTATAGTCATCCATGCAATGGAATATTGAGAAGGAATTCAAATGATGATGTAAATTCATGGTTATTAAAAAAAGAGAGAGACCATGAAGTTTACAAAAAAAAAAAAAAAAAAAAGAAAAAGAAAGGTATATAATAGAACTGTGTGTGTAGGCGCCTGGGTGGCTCAGCCAGTTAAGCATCCACAACTCTTGGTTTTGGCTCAGGTCACGATCTCACGGTTTCATGGGTACAAGCCCCACGTCGGGCTCTGCACTGACAGCGTGCAGCCTGCTTGGGATTCTCTCTCTCCCCCTCTCACTGCTCCTCCCCACTCACCCTGTCTCTGTCTCTCTCAAAATAAATAAACTTTAAAAGAAAAAAAAAGACCTGTGTGTGTGTGTGTGTGTGTGTGTGTGTAGTCACAAATGAAAGGTTCATCCAGAAGATAAGTGATTACCTCTGGTTGATGGCATTGCTTTTATTGTTATACTAATTTGTATTTTCAAATTCATCTACCTTAAGCATGAATTATTTGCATTAAAAAAGGGTTTTTTTGTTAATATATATTTTTATTTATTATTTTTTTATTTTTATTTTATTTTTTTAATATGTGAAATTTATTGTCAAATTGGTTTCCATACAACACCCAGTGCTCATCCCAAAAGATGCCCTCTTCAATGCCCATCACCTACCCTCCCCTCCCTCCCACCCCCCATCAACCCTCAGTTTGTTCTCAGTTTTTAACAGTCTCTTATGCTTTGGCTCTCTCCCACTCTAACCTCTTTTTTTTTTCTTCCTTCCCCTCCCCCATGGGTTTCTGTTAAGTTTCTCAGGATCCACATAAGAGTGAAACCATATGGTATCTGTCTTTCTCTGTATGGCTTATTTCACTTAGCATCACACTCTCCAGTTCCATCCACGTTGCTACAAAAGGCCATATTTCATTCTTTCTCATTGCCACGTAGTATTCCATTATGTATATAAACCACAATTTCTTTATCCATTCATCAGTGGATGGACATTTAGGCTCTTCCATAATTTGGCTATTGTTGAGAGTGCTGCTATAAACACTGGGGTACAAGTGCCCCTATGCATCAGTACTCCTGTATCCCTTGGGTCAATTCCCAGCAGTAGCACTTGTACCCCAATGTTTATAAAAAAAGTTTTAATGAAAAAATTGACATACCACTTTTAGATATAACAATGTCTTTTTAGTGGTATGTTTTAACTACAATATACAAAGCTTCTGATTTTGACAAATTCTGTGTACATTATTTAAAGAGCAATGAACCATATGTACCCAAATATTCAAATGAAGCATGTGGGGTTGAAGTCTAGAATTCAGGCTGCAAAAACCCTTTTTGTGAAAGAAAAAATAATAAAAGGGCAGATTGTTAACAAACAAGAAATAATCTATAAATCCTGATCTTATCCTTTTTAGACATGCTCTGCAAAGCCCTCAAGAGTTATGTGTAACTGGAAGTCCACACACAGAGATTTCTATTCTCGTAGAGATTGCATTTAGTTATTGCATTCACTACTGTCTATAACTGAGAAATAACAGCTGATGAGCGAAATCATTTCCTGGAGGAGCATTTCATTCTAAGAGCTGACCTCTGTGTCTATTGCTTTTTGGTTAGCATAGGTACACTCCTGAGGGATTTCCAGGTTCTTCTCTAAAGTCCTGAGTAGATTAGTATGTTCAGCTTCATGTATTAGTCTTTGATCCATTTTTCTGGGATTTTTCTGGCTTTTCTCATCTCTGTGCATAAAAATAAATTTTAAGCAATGAATAGTCAGATTTGCTTACCATAGTGAGCCCATGACTTCCCAGACCCCCTCATCACCCAGACAGTCACTCCTATATACATCTGTACTATTTTGACTCAAACTTCCTCCTCTAATGCACTTCCTCATTAGCTTCTGGGCCTTGTGATCCCATAGCAAAAAAATTTCCCTGTACACCCATATTTTCCCTGAATGTTCCCTTACCTTCTTGCTACAAGTAGCCTTCTTACCACATCCAGTTCTCCCCAGAGGACTTTGATTCCTCTTGCTAAATTGGTGATCATTTTCTCTTTCTCATCTTTCATTACTCTAGGCTTGAAGGTAACGTGGGCATACCCCTTGCTCCACATTGCCAATTTCAGGCCATTCTCCTTTCCTTCTTGTAGTAGAGGATACAAGCTCTCTGAGTTTGGTTGGTAAGGAAGGGCTCTCAGTTACACTGTTCCCTGGAGAATTGTTCTCAACTGACAAGAGCTTCCTGGACAAGAGCTTACAACCTCTCCTCAGAGTGAGGAAGTTGCCCATAGCCAGTAATTGACTGACATGAAGTAAAAAAATCAGCCACCTTGACCCAAGTTGGGCAATTTTGTGATGCTCTCAGATCTCCCTATTGGATCAGGCTCAGGCAATGTTGCAGCAAGACCCATATCTATGCATATTTTCTTCACTTTCCCTTTTTATGCTTCCTTCACTTTCTTACAGGGCCCTCATGAGCTCAACCTTTCAATAAATCACTTACACCAATACCCTCCTTTCAGGGTACGCTACTAGGGAATCTTGCCTAAGATATGGCCGCATAAACCTTTGCCATGTCATCAGACTGTATTATCCATTACCTCTCAATGTAACAGCCTTTTACAGATACCCAGATCACTTACCCTTTCTTTGATTTTTTTTTTCAGTTTTCCCCTTAACTGTGAATATAAGACAACTCCAAATATGAGAAGATGAGCTCACGTGTAACCCATCACTAAGAGGTCTTACCTCCAGCTAACATAACCCTTAACTCAAGAATATAACTATGGAAAGGCCTGGCCCTAATGTTTGCAGAGCATGAGGCAGAGTACTAGTGGAGGCCCACATATTGTGGTTTAACTATTTATAAGTTTTAAATCAAGGTAACAAACTATCAAATAAAATACATTCTCTTCTCCTACTTTGACAAATATAACTCCATAACAATGCAGAATTTAAAAGGGTGAGAATGAGCTCCAGGTGGCCAAGTCCCCTAAGATCCACTGACACCTAATATTATTGGAATAGATACAAAGAGAGGAGGACCAGAGTAGTACTCTCCAAAACACAAGGACCAAGGCAGAGGCCCCCTCTCACTCTCCGTATAAATGATGGTGCTGAACAAAGTGTTAAAACATTCTTTGTATTTTTATAGTGTGAATGTTGGTCACTAATCCAATTTGAAATGATGTCTCCTAGTGCCCTGAAGAAAAGTTGTCTAAAGATCAGTACTAAAAAGGCTTATACTTCCTACACTGTCTCTGGGCTCTTCACCTTCCATTACTTCCAAGGAAATAATACAACAGGCAGAAAGAATAGAGGCAGAAAGTTCAGCAGCGAATTATAGCTTGCCCTAGAATTTGAGAACTCTGAATCAGAGAAGCTCTAAAATCTGTGTCAGCTTTGAAGAAGTATCTGCGTTTGATTGCTCAGACTTATTTAAAAATATTTATGAAATGACTATTACCTGTCAAGCAACATGCTGAGCACTAGAGATAAAAAGAGGGAAATACTAATAATGTAGGAAAAAGAAAGACAAGTGAAAATAACAGCAATACACTATAATTGATCTACTAATTATTAAAAGTGTAGCAAGAACACAGAAAAAAAGAGTACTAAATTCAACTGGAGAATTAGGGAAAGATTCAGAGAAGAGATAGCAAAATTATGAGTGTAAGCTTTGGGGGCAATCACAAAGGAGTGCAATTAGGCAGATGGGTCAGATCATGGAAAAACACAGATGCAGAAGAACAGGTCACGTAAGGAGAACCATACATACTGAATATTGCTGGAGGGGAGTGGTAGAAAGTAAAGCTGAAAAAGTTAGGGCAAAACCTAAAACCTGTTGGCATACCAACAACAGTCAAAAAATTTAGACTTTATCATCTAAGCAAGGAAAAAAGAATATTGAACATGGAATAATTTAACCAATTTGAATGTTAGCAAGGGCCATTGTTAGCTATACTGGAGAGTAGTGACCTCTCAGGCTCTGGAGTCTAAAAAGAAGACCACCTCTATCGTCATTCAAGGAAGACATAATGAGCATCTAAATCAGGCAGCAAGTAAAGCAGAGAGAATAATAGGGAGAGAATCTTGGACCTAGAGTTGTCAGGATTAGACATGAGAACAAGAAAGAGGAGTCAAAAATAAATTTCTACCAGGGCACCTGGGTGGCTTAGTCAGTTAAACACCAACTTCAGCTCAGATCATGATCTCATGGTCTGTGAGTTTGAGCCCCATGTCAGGCTCTGTGCCGACAGCTCAGAGCCTGGAGCCTGCTTCAGATTTTGCGTCTCCCTCTCTCTCTGCCCCGCCCCCGTCCCCCTCCCCCACTCATGCTCTGTCTCCCTCTGTCTCTGAAAAATGAATAAACCTTAAAAAAAATTTAAAAAAAATTCTACCAAGCATAAAATTGGCATTTCAATGCATTCTAAAACTCATCTTATATTCACTTATGTGACTGTGATGGTAAATCAGTGACACCTCCATGTTGTGACCCAAGACAACATGTGTTGATTTTGTTCTGAGAACTGAGAGCTGTAGTCACATATGCTTAGTTTGAGAGATGATTATGTCAGGTACATAATCCACCTATGCTCATAGGCTGTGGTCCTACCTCTCTGAAGTCCTAAATGAGACTCAACTATGCAACTGAGGAATACATATATAAATATTATGGCCACTTATCTTCACCTGATTCTCCCACCCAAATTTACACAATTGGCAAATAAGTCCAAGCAATAATTAGAACTTCTTTGTTGCACGTTCAAAGTATGTTTCCGACTGGACTTATGAAGTATTTTAACCTTTTTAGCCACTAATTTGTTTAGTTAAATACTTACATTGTCTTTTGTTTCTCGATGGATTTTTTAACTTTTCGAAGTTTGTTGGTCACATCATGGGCTTCTTTATCAGCTTTGAGAGACCTTTTTTCCGCTTGCTTTTGCTCCAGGGAAGTTCTCACGCTTAAAGCCCTCTCTTCTACATCTCCTAAGTTAAATCTACAAACAAATGAAAAGACTCCTTGCCTTGGAAACAATATCATTATCAAGATTCAAATAAATTTCCATCTACTGTTAACATCCTGACATATACTTGTCAAGTTTTTAATTCCACTAATCTTTAGGTCTACCTCCTAAACAGAATCAAAGGCCCTTAGCGTTCTGTGAATATATGTAAGTTCAGATTTCACAAATCTTCTGTGAATTTTAGAGACTCCTTTATTTTTCTCTTTGTTTTTTTCCCCAGTTTTATTGAAGTAAAATTGGCATGTGACATTGTATAAGTTTACAGTGTTCAGTAGGATGATTTCATACACGTGGATATCACAAAGTAATTACCATAATAAGGTTTGGTAACACGTCCATCACTTCACATAGTTACTTTTTGTGTGTTAGTGTGGTGAGAAGATTTAAGATCTACTCGTTTAGCTATTCTAAAGTACACAATACAGTATTGTTAGCTATAGTCACCATGTTGTACATTAGATTCCCAGAACTTAATCATATTATAAAAGTTAATTTATACCCTTTGACCAACATCTCTTCATTTCTCTCACCCGCTGTGTGCCCCCAGTCCGTGGCAACCACCAATCTACTCTGTTTGTATGGGTTCAGCTTTTTTAGATTCTATATATACAGTGAGATCATACAGTAAAAATTTGCTCTTAGGCAGTAATGGAGATAATCTCGGGCTCTCACCCTAACCTTCTGGATTGTAGTTACTTCTTTCCAGAAACCAGATAAACCTCAGGTGTTGCTGGCCTTTACAATCCAGAAATGTTTCCAGGCTCTGGGCTTTTTACCTTTTGAAACGTAAATACCTAGGGACCTGGTGGTCCAGACTTCCTGCTACTGTAGGACTTAAACTAGCAACCTAGTGCAGGTTGTAACGATTTGGCCCTTTCAGACCTGATATATTAACTAGGAAAATAGGTAAAAGACCAAATTCACATGGTATGTGAAGAGTAATATGTTTCTAGGGGAAGTAAAATTAAAAAAAAAAAAATTCCTTATCTTTACATCACATGCATTTCCCTGAGTCAGGAAGTTAGGACCTTTGATAAGAAGACTGAAATGTCCATGGAAGTTTTAATCTCCTCTCAATATTTTATTGGCAAAATGCTGCGGCTGGCAGTAGCCAATAGCCATCATTACTATACTAACCACAGCTTCTTACAGCAAATCGTAAGTTGGCTCTAATCAATAAAGCTTTCTAAATGTGAGGCAAAGAGTTTTTGTAAAGTCTTTAAAGAGCTAGCATGAAGAGAAAATCTTGTTAGCTATTGAAAAGTAAATAAATTGGCATACTGGTGAAGTAAAGATTTAAAAAAAAGGCAGTCTATACCACATGGCAGGAAATTTTATACAGTAGACAATGAAACAATAAAGTTAGTAAACACTTAGACCTGCTATTTTCAGACACTACTCTGTCTTATATATATTTACTCATTTTGTATTCACAATGATCCTATGAGGAAAGCACTGTTACTATCCTGGTTTCACTACTGAAAAAATGGACACATAAGTGATCTGCCCAAGACTCCACATTTGTATGTGGCTGAGTCTGGCCTCCAAGTCCATGTTCTTAATTATGCAATCATGTTGTTTCTCTTTTATATTAATGCAACTTACATGATCTAGGTGAACATCTGTATGAAATGACATCATTTTCATCACAGTACTTCACTGTTAAAAATCTAAATCACTTGGAAATAATTTTTTCCTCTCAAATCTCTCTGATAACCTATTTGAAATGAATGTGCTCATGACTGGATTTCAGCCAATAATACTGTGTAGTGCTACACTTAGGACTTTCATAATTTATTTGTATTTAATTCTCACCCCAACCCTATGCATTACTATTTTTCTCACCTTATTTTGCAAATGAGGAAACTAAGTTTGAAAGTCATCAGGTAGCTGTTTCGAAGTGCCATACTAATTGACAACAGAGGTAGGATCCAGACTTGAGCCTGACTGTGAAATGCATGTTTTTAAGCACACTGATACTGTCATTAACATTAAACATGCTTCACACTTTTTTTTTTCTAGAGACCAGACTGGAGACGTTGACAGGTACAACTATTATTTGAAAAGCTCTCAGATGCACAGATTGAGCCCTAAAGTATCCTGATTTGTTGATGATCTGGAGTTACTTATGAGTAAATTAAACTGCATAAGACCAAGGATTTTCATAGTACATTTTCTAAAGAGCCCAAAATTCCATAGACATGCCAAGATTCAATTCCTCAAGCAAAATTAAATCCGTGATATTTTTGTGAAATATGTTCCTTTTTTTTTAAACATTGATGGATTTTAATGAATCAAAATTAAACAGAATTATTTAACAAAAAATAGCATAGGCAAAGTTAATGGACAGGTGCTAGACTCAGAGAAGATAACTGCCAAATTAGTAACTGACAATTAATTAATTAGAATTCCTGAAAATAATACTCTGGTTTCTCTTCAGATCGTATAAATCTTTCGCCTTTTAGAATTCCTGAAAATAGTAAAAAAAAAAAAAAAAGCTACAAAACCCAAAAGAAAAATTACTTGAATAGCACATGAGCAAAAACTTGAAAGACTACTTACTTGAAAGAAATGCTCAAAGTCAATCCCGATCAGAGTAATGCAAATTACAACAGTAGCAAGACATGATTTTACACAATCAGAATGACAACAATTAGAAAAACCGATCCCACAAGCTTGTGATGATAGGTCACAATAGAACCTCATGAACTACTGATGGGACATAAGCTAAGAAACCACATTAGGGGTAAGTCAACTTACCCCATTAGTTTGTCCACACTACAAAATATGGTGATTGTGCTCCTAGGTATAGGTTCCAAAGAAGCTTTTACAGGTGCATAAAACACTATATATTCTATTATACACTGCCCTTTGTTTTTTTTAATTGTGGTACAATTAATATACAAGATTATATTAGTTTCAGATGGGCAACAAAATGATTCAATATTTGCATATATTATGAAATGATTGCAATAATTCTAGTTAATATCTGTTACCATACATAATTACAGAATTTGTTCACTTGTGATGAGAACTTTTAACAACTAATCTCTTAGCAACCTTCATATATGCAGTACAATATTCTTAATATAGTAGCTATGCTGTACATTACATCTCCATGATTTATTTATTTAATATGTGGAAGTGAGTCTTGACTCCCTTCACACATTAGGTGAAAATATTTTACTTTTTAAATATTTTAAGCCTGTATGTGTACATGAACAATAAATATAGTTATTTTTGGATTTCTATTTTACAGTTAGGCTCCCAGAAATATCCCAGATGCACAGAATTGTGTTTGTTTCTAACTGAAATCTATAGCCACACTCTAAAGTAAAGTAGGTGAACTATGTAACTTCTTAGTAGTTTGAAAATTTATTTTCCTTGTCCCAATAACAAAGGTCAAAGGAACCACTGTACTGTAATCTCCAAAAGTTCCAAACACAACAATACATTTAATTATCATTATTATTTTAAATATATATCACCAGTAATGATTAATTACTATGTCTATTTAGGTGTAAACAATTTCATTAAACTTTGCCACTTAAGCGAGATTATGTTGCCTTATTATTTATTTATTTATTTATTTATATCTATGGCTTCTTTAAAGCTTCCATGGCTTAAAATAGTCTGAAATTATCTAAAGTAAATAAAGCATTTTTTCTGATCCCAAACTGTGTGATCCAAGTTAATATCCAATTAATAAATATATTTTCATATAATTTATACTTCACCAAAACTGCATGATTACATTCAATTTTAAGCTATTTCATGCTACAGCACATAAAATTTAGCAAGATAGCAGTGTCTCAAAGTTACAGTTCCCATAACCATAAATTAAAAACAATAAAATACCCCATGAATAAAGATGCTAACATATAGTAAGGATACTTTAATTTTATATGGGATACTTGTGTCCATAAACATTCAATTTATTTTGCAAAGAACCTCATTATTTACTGGAGATGTATAAGACTGAAATAAAAATATAATAGTTTACAATAAAAATATAACAAAAAAAGGAGTAGAAAACTATTTAAAGATGGCAATTTGTAAAAACACAAGTAAAAAAATTTTTTCAAGAACTGAACTAGAAAGATGCTAAATGTGCATTCTGCTAACAAATGAGCACCAAAAAGAGTAATGAACAGCTTATTACAACAGTGGGTTTTGTAACTTTCCTCACCTTAAAAGAATAAGCCTGATACAAATTATAAAAAATAAAATTAAATTAGATGACTTACAAAAAAAATAATGCCGGTAACTTTTCCATTTTCCTTAGCTTCTCAACGAGCAGTGGAAACATTTTTACTGTGTTTCCTGAACTAAATACTGAATCAGGACTAAGATTCCTCAGAACCATTTTGGCCTGTAGCAATGAATAAAAAATTTTATTAGTTTTAAATGCTGCATAATAAAAAAAGGAATTACTACTTTTGGCTAAAATATTTTCATGGTCATCTAATCTATGTTTCTGAGCTTTTTAAAATAAAATATAATACCAAAGTAAGTATAAAAATATAAAATTTTGTAAAGAAACCATCAAAGAAGTACGTAAATCAATGCACTAAAAGAACAACGACAAAAAGAGGAATATATATGTATATATACACGCACACATATATGCAATTTAACATGCAATTATTTAAGTCGACACAAATCAGTCAGAAAGAGGTTGTCGAGTAAATGCTGCTGGTTATACTGTGGCTGAAGGTAGGGTAAATCAGTTTCTCTCCATGTCATGTATAAAAATCACTTTCAAATACATTCTGAATGTTTTTAAATGACAAAATAAATGGAAGGAAATGGAAGTTAATTATGTTTCTGAATGGGAGATGATCTAACTCAAAATGTAATGTAAAAAACTCATATGGGAAAAGTCTAATATATGTCACTCCCCAAAAATCAAAAACCACAATGTGTGACAATAAGACAAACTTCAAAATATAAAAACCATCATCAACTTACTTAATATAAATATGTAAAACTTACATGATCCCAACTTAAGGTTTTAATATACAAATAGTTCCTACAAGTTGAAATAAAAATCATGAAAGAAAAAAATTACAACTGGAATGCCTGGGTGGTTCAGTCAGTTAAGCATCCAACTCTTGATTCTGGCTCAGGTCATGATCTCACAGTTTGTGAGATCAAGCCACCCATCAGGCTTTGTGCTGACAGCATGGAGCCTGCTTGGTATTCTCATCCTGTCTCTCTGCTCCTCCCTCTCTCTCTCTCTCTCTCTCTCAAAATAAATGAACTTAAAAAAAAAAAAAAATCCCCAAACAGCAGAAGATAGAGGAGTAAAGAATCTTCTCATTTACTGTTACTGTGATTTCAATCTCTCTGCTGTCATCAAGAACACTGACTCTGTGGATAATGACCCCTCTGTTCTTATCTATTATAACACCAAACAGGAATTCCTGGCTTCTGGTACATGTTTTAGAAAGCACCAAGTATTAAACAAAGACCAACTTCCTTTTCCTCTTTCTATTCTATCTCCGAATCACTAGACTTCCAACTTACAATCCTAAAATGAAATTTTGAATGAAATTCAAAAATGAATTTTTTCATTCCTAAATTTTTTCATTCCTAAAATGAAAATTGAAGACTAAAATAATAACAATAATAGTAGTGGTGATAATGACACCAAGGTAACTCAAGAAAACAAGGAACATATTGTTTTGCCAAAAAACATGTGAAAATTACCTCCTCAGCATGGCCATTTTTAATCCAACTTGTTAATTCTGCCTTTAAGCTTTCTTCGTATTTTCTAGCATCCAACTTTTTAATGACTATTTTATTCTTACAATGAATGGATTTCTCTGGATCTAACTCCTTGAAAAGAAATGCCACAAAGTTAAATAAAATCATGCAAGAAAATCCAAAGATGTTTCTCAATTATACATTTCACTAAAAGAATTACAAGCTTCTTGAGAGTATAAACTATTAAATGTCTTTTTATCCCCCCAAAGTTTCCAGTACATAAACCTAATAGGACAGATGAACTCTTCAAAGGAAAGAATGCAGAGCAAAACCAAGTAGAAGATGAAAACAGACAGCAATTAGGGCATAAAGAGAGAAGGGGAGCACAATGAAAGAAGATGAAGGAATATGAATCCAAGATGTAAAAGGAGACTAAGATATTGTAGCACCCCAGAAATTGAAAGAAGAAATATTTTCAAGAATTCATTGGCATTGCACCCCTGTTAAAGTAACACACACAATATTAGGAAGAAGAATGTCTGAGAAGGGGCAGTTGTATTTTGGAGAGTGTATGTATGATTTTAAAAGATTAGATGCACATGATCAGAAAGGGTGAGAATTTGTCTTTATGAACAGCAATGTTACCATCCACTGTAATAAAATTAATTCAGATTAATTGTGTAATTATTACTTACTTGGGCCCTGGGCCAGCTTTCCCAGAATTGAAACATGGTATCATAAAGCTGGATGGTTTCTCGAGGGGAAAGGGTAAGGTCAGAAGGAAATCCATACTTTTCAATCTACATTTAAAATAAAATTAACAATTTTAATATTCTTTTATTTTATCTTATGTTCTGTCCTTTGCCTCATGAACCTGGGTAAAACCTCCGAACATGAGAGACCCTATTTTGGAACTAAAACTTTATTCTGTTTTTGAAACAGTAACTACAACGGACTATTGAACTGGGCAAAGGAATAGGACTGAAAACAGAACTGTTTGTTGCATGTGCATTCTTGATAAAAACTAGACACTCTGAAAAAGATATTTTCCTAGTAACTGACGTAATGTACTCAGAAAACCAATAAATTATAAAATGTCATCACATCTTCCAATCATAATTTTGGAAAACAACTTGTGTAAGTTTCCTGATAGGGAAAGATAGGATAAAATAGGCAGAGAGGGAATGATTAGGACCTGAGGTACCAGGGTAGGAAAAGACACATATTTTGGAACAATACTAGGAGGGTCTGACCACAGCAAACCCCCCTCAGGGGTAAGTGTCCTCTTAAGAATGTAATAAACACCACCCACTCCCCCTCAGGTTTCCCTCAGGAATTTGACAAAAGACCTAACTAAAAATAAGTAGTAAACCATAAAATGCATAACCCAAAAGGAATGACATGGCCATAGACCACCCCTCATACAATGGAAATGAGCCAATCACGAAGGGACAAGCCAGCACCTAGACTTATCAAGCCAATGAGGGTAGGACCTGAGAAGGAACTAGGGGGAAGGGAAGGGAGGGCCGACCCGAACCCTATAAAACAAGGACTCTAGCCTATAGTTCTCAGGCATTCACTTTCAAATGTCGCCTCTCTGTAGAGAGCTTTCCTACTATTCCTCCTTTCTGATCTTACACTCTAATAAACTTTTGCCTGCAGCTCATTTTGTGTCCACCTCTTCATTCTTCGAAGCCACAAGACAAGGAACCTGGGGAGTTGAAGCAAAAAATCCTGCAACACCAGGCCTTGCTAATAAAGACCTCTGGCATTTACTTTTCAATGGGACAAAATTTGGGTTGCTACCCAAATCTGTGCTTCCCAGTTTGCAATTCTAAGACCCAAATAAATACTTTTGTTTTAGTTCAGTTCTTCCTCTTTTTTTCAGTCAGCAGCCTCAGAGTCACTATCATGAATGCAAAGACTTTCAAAACAGCACTAAACCAAAAAGTTCAAATGATGGTCAGTGCTACATGCAAACAAAATACTAACCAAGAGTGTGCTTGATTTAGCAAAATTGGGGAAAAAAAAAAAACTTCAAAAAGTGGGTTTATTGTTTCCCAAACCTTTTAATTGGGCTAATTCTCTATAGATGCTTCCACATTTCGAATCAAGAATACTGGGAAGCTAAAAAATTGGTGGACTGTTTAGACAAGAAAACACAACCTGTACCCTGCAGGTTGAAATTGATTCAATTAGTAACATGATTCTTTGCTTTAGAGTACCAACCCAGGCTAAAGGGGACAAGTCTTACTTGCTTAAGTTCTAAGATAAGAACTTGGTTAACTTTAACACGAAGACTTTCAGATCACCTTCAGGACAGTCAAGAAAGCTTCTTCCCCAGCTCAGTCCCTTGGTTCTGCTTTAAGCCTTTTGGATAATGCAGGGCATTAATTTTTCCACAAGTATTTTAAAGCATAAATCAAAAATTCCTGTTTCTGAAAAAGCTTGCATTGTAGTATTTTCTGCTGGTGTCAGCCACTATTGGTAACAAAATTGCCTGTCAAACCATGATCCCTGAAATGCCAGTAGGTATTCTTTAAAAGAAAGGGGAGTGTCTTTTCACGGGTGTTCTATTAAATAGGCTTCTAGAAGGTTTGCCATTGGAAATGTCAAATCTCAAAGAAGGGACAATCATATACAGATTTCTCCAAACTTATGTGACGATAGGGCATTTGTTTTAGTAAGTAGCTGTTAAGTTTTAAAAGCTAGGTTTGGAAATTCTGGGCAATAAAGCCATGCCAAACACACACATTTGGAAAACAACAACAACAACAACAACTGGTAGAATGGAAAGTACAGTAGAGTTTGAATTAGAAGATTTAGTTTCAATTCTACTTAAAAAGGCCAGTTTAGTTCTTCATCCATAATATAGGAATTAAAATATCTGTACTTCTGCCTGATAGAGTGGTAAAATCAAATAAGATACACACATCGGCATGATTTTTAAACTTTTAAAACTAGTAGATACGTAAGTCCTGAAGATCTAATGCACAGTATAGTCATTATAGATAACAATACTGTATTATAAACATGAAACATGCTAAGAGACTAGATCTTAATTACTGCCACCACAAAATAAAATCTTAATTATGTGACCTGACAGGGGTGTTAGCTAAAGCTACAAGGGCAATCATATTGCAACATATAAATGTGTCCAATCAGCATGTTGTACACCTTAAGCTTTCACAATGGTACATGTCAAATATATTTGTTAAAAAATCAATTAGTCTTGAATTAAGCTTGTGAAAAAACTGTAGGATGCAAATCATTCCATGGAATTATCATTTAGCATCTCTCAGTTGGACTATTAAAAGCTAGCTAGATAGTAATGACTGCATTATGTCAACATAATAACTGAATATGTTATTTTGGAATGTTAGCATTTTGTTCTTTTATTAACACTACTTGAAGGTGGTGGGGCACCTGAATGGCTCATTTGGTTTAAGCATTGGACTTTTGATTTTAGCTCAGGCATGATCTCACCATTTGGTTTATGGGATCGAGCCCTGTGTCAGGCTCTATGCTGACAGCACAAAGCCTGCTTGGGATTCTCTCTCTCCCCCTTTCTCTCTGCTCCTTTCCTGCTCTCTCTCTCTCTCTCTCTCTCTGTCTCAAAATAAATAAACTTAAAAAAAATACTACTTGAAAATGGCAACTTTTTGCCTACTAAAATACATATATGTAAAATAAATTCAAAATGTGTCACAATTTTTAAGATATAAATCTTATTTCTGTCACTAGAATGTTTATGATTTCTTAAGTCTCTTATTTAACCTTTGTACAGAGCGTGGCTTTCTTCATTTCCAAAATGGACAATAATTCTGCCTATGCCATAGATTTGTTGTAAGAATTAAGTTCGGGGCGACTGGGTGGCTCAGTGGGTTAAGCGGCCGACTTCGGCTCAGGTCATGATCTTGCGGCCCGTGAGTTCGAGCCCCGCGTCGGGCTCTGTGCTGACAGCTCAGAGCCCGGAGCCTGTTTCAGATTCTGTGTCTCCTTCTCTCTGACCCTCCCCCGTTCATGCTCTGTCTCTCTCTGTCTCAAAAATAAATAAACGTTAAAAAAAAAATAAAAGAATTAAGTTAGATTACGTAATAGGTCTAGTGAAATACTTGGCACGTGGTTGATGCCTCAACTGTCAATGACCAACTTATAAGTCTTAATTTTTTAAAACTAGTTTAATAACTCTGTGGCTAGAAGCTGGGAATTCAATTCAATTTTTCTCCACTACACAGTGAAAGAACTGGCAAAACCTGAGCCAGCCTAGACACAGAAGGAAGAAAACTAAAGGGTCACAGATTTGTCCCATCCTTCCTTTGTAAATACAATAGTATTATACCATGATGTTATTTTTGCAAGCTACATTGTCCCTAACGCCACAGGTGATGGTAGGCATTGATCTGTACTGAGCAAAAAGAGGCAACAGTTCTTTCAAGGACTTCCTGGGGCTGACAGCTCTCCAGGAGTGAGCAGCTGTTCCTGTGTGACATGGTAATTGGTGGCAAAGGCCAAGCTCTGCTTTTTGCCAGAAATAAGCCTCACATGGATGGAAGGGCAATCCTTCACCTCAGTTGGATTAAGGCCAGTTTACTCATCCTGTTCCACCCCTTCCCTTCTGAAATGATTTCTACGATAGAGCTGTAGGGGCAACAATCAAGGTGGATGGCTCTTCTCTTTATGTTGCTGCAACTTATTATGCTTTTTCTCACCACTCAGTTCTTTCATATTAATCTGAAGTTTACTATACAAGATCAGGAATTCTTTACTTGTTTGGAAAAATCTACCTGTTTTTCACTGATGCTCCTTTAAGGAAACATACTATAAAACATATGCTGCACACACAGCTGTCAACACACATTTAATAATGCTCGGGCCTTTGAGTACATCCTCCACGACTGCTACAAAAGTCCCGAAGTCAAGAAGACTCATACAACAGCATGACCTTTGCAGAAGTCACACAGGGTCAGAGCACACTGTAGCAGTTCTGTTGCTTTCCAGTTACTCCATTAATAGCTACTGAGAATAGAGGAAAGGCACTTGGACCAAAATGCCATTCTTGCTAGGTACTCCAAATCACTGTGCTCATTGCTACTTAAATATAACCTGCCTTGAACCATCCTGCACAAAATAAATAATTTTTTAAATACTATGCTGTTATAAAAATGCCAAGTGATGACAGGGAAAGAAAAAAGCAGACAGAGAGAAAGAGAAAAGGAGAGAGAGGCAGAGACAGAAAAAGAAGTCTATTATTTATGTGTGGGTTATCATCCATATTCTAAGTCTGGGGTGTGAGTTAAGTCACAGGAGTTTTGTCCATAGTTCAGTTTTATTTAGAGTTTGGATTGGGCCATTGCCACACAAAAGAGAAACTTTTGTAATAAAATTTATAAGAAAATTACCAGGATTAGGATTCATTCAGTTGCTTTTAGAAGCCATTGCAATATTGCCCAAAAGCTATAGTGAGTCTCATGCATTCACTCATTCAAGGATTTATTTAACAGATTACTCAGAATACTGTGATGACAGGGCAAACTCTGTACTCTATCTTGATTGCAACCTGCCCCCAACACTTATTCATGGTGCAAGAATGAGTTAGCTGAATTATCTATGCCTCACCTTCCTCATTTGTAAGTGGGAATATTAACAAGACATCCATCCTAAAACTATTGTGATGTTTCCAAGACACAAAATATGGACAATTATTAGAACACAAATTCAATGCTCAATTTAGGTTGGCCGTCTTTATGTACCATACATTTATTAAGCACCTTTTATATACAGTTTGTTAGGAACTCATAAGGACACAAAATTTGTCTTCAAGGAGTTATTCTAGTAAGATAAAGGAGACATGTATAGAAGTAACTTTAGCAGTAAGCTGATCATGACTGCTGTCATACAAGAAATACAGACAAGATGCTATAGAAGTAGAAGATTACATCCAGCTAAGGAGGTCACAGAAGGACTCTGAAGATGTTTCACATTAGAAGAGTCATAAAAGATGAACAGGATCTGGACAACTGGCATTTAGCATCTAGAGTGAAACACTCCAGGAACAATATAAATTATGAGGTAAAATATAAATCTTACCTCCAGGTAAGATACATCAGATTTTGGGGTGAGGTCAGAGAAGCCATAGGAAGCCAAGCTAAGGAGCTGTGCATTCAGTAACTTCCAAAGGACACTCATTAAAGCTTGGCAAGATCATAATTATGTTTTAGGAGGCTTAACTGACAACTTGGATTTTGGAAGGAAGACAGATTTTGGAAGGAAGACAAACTACTAATTATCACTCTGAGAGGCAATTAAGCTTGAATGGGGCCATTCCTAAGAATAGAATGAGAAAGGAAGAGAATTATGAAAGGAAAATTAAGAAATCTTCCTCCACAGACACCCCAATACCCCAAATGATGTCCCCAAACCTCTACTTTATTAATTTGCTACCAAAAAAATCATGTTGTGACTGGTATGTGAGCAAAACATCCTTTCCTTATTTAACCTAACTCAGTGATCAGATTCTCACATATACTAGGAACTGTCCACATATAGTTGTGCACTAAGAGTCAGTGTCACAGAAGTGGATGGAGAGACATGCATGTTGAGAAGAAGGAAAATGAACAAAGAAAATCTCTAAGAATAAATAAAATTAACCAAAAAACTTCAGGTTAAAATTTTTCACCATTTTCAAGCGTTGTAAATCCAGACACCACTGAGGGTTCATTGAAGACTACAAAGTTATTTTTGTTACTTTTAAAAAAACTAAGGTTAGAAATATTATTCAACCCTGAGAAAGGAGGATATCCTGCTGTTTGAAACAACATGATGCACCTTGATCACATTATAAGTTATACAGAGATAAGTCAGAGAAAGACAAGTAACTGCGTGGTATCACTTACATGTGGAATCTGAAAAAGTCAAACTCGTAAAAAACACAGTAAAATGACGGTTATCGGGGGATGTACGGTAGGGTGGGTGGTAAGATCAGTGTTGTTTAATGGTACAAACTTGCAATGAGTAAATAAGACATAGAAATTTAATGTACAATATAATAAATATGGATAATAATATTGTACTATAATTATGTAATGTGATAGAGGTGCTAAATATTGTTATAACAATTATTTTACAATATAGAAGTACATCAAAATAACATGTTATACACCTTAAATTTATGCTACGTGTCAAATATATACAATAAACAAAGTAAAAAAGAAAACTAAGGTAAAATATCTGATATAAAGTATGTAGTCTATAATTCTGGTAAGAATCATGTAGGCAGCTTTTCAATTATAATATATATACAAGTAATTTATATTACTCATAACAGATATGGGTAAAGTATTACTTACATGATCTGTTGTTAGTGCAGCACATGGGTGAAAATGATCAAAATAGATGTCATCATGTGTTATTGAACATATATGCTTCTCTAAATCATTGTATCTCTCTCCATAGAGCACTAACAATGAAGAACAAGAATTTCCAAATCAATGGACACATAAGGACTGGACTGATTTTAGAGCAAAAGAAAAATTCCAAACATACCAAGTCTAACTTTATATGATTCCTTCATTCGAAACTGATATTTGTGAGAACTGGCACAATAGCCAGCATTTCTATTTTTTCCCATTGTATTGTCTTCTTGTTTCCAGTAGCGTTTTACTGATTGTAGCCACCTTAAAAGATAAATTTACGTATCATGTAAGCAGTAATATAGTAGTACTTTTTGTGACATTAAATATTTTAAATAAAGAAAATCTCATATGCTGGGGTGCCTGAGTGGCTCAGTCGGTTAAGCATCAGACTTCGGCTTAGGTCACGATCTCACAGTTTGTGAGTTCGAGCCCCGCGTCGGGCTCTGTGCTGACAGCTCAGAGCCTGGAGACTGCTTTGGATTCTGGGTCTCCCCTTCTCTCTGCCCCTCCCATGTTCATAATCTTTCTCTGTTTCTCAATAATAAATAAACATTTTTAAAATTTTCATATGCCTTAAAAATTGTACTTAAAGGAATAGGCCCTGGAGGTATACTACCTGAGACTGAATCCCAGCCTCCTTACTGCTATCTGTGGTTCTTGGTTGAATCACTGACACTCTCTGTGCCTCATTTTCCACATTTTCCACAAAGAACACAGATCTATCACTTAAAGTGAACTTTTTTAGGGATATGAAAGAAATTTTCTACTCAATTGCAGATCTGCCTGGGACATTCCTTGATTTTCTTTTATTAAGTGTGGCCTTTCTCAGCACCTGCTAGGAGGTGCTATTGATGTTCTGTTCCTTAAATAGTCGGAGATAAGTTAATAAACTCACCAGAATGTTATGAAACTCGTCAGAACCCATATAGAAAGTATAAAATTTTAAATACAAAGCATTTATATAAATTGGAACATAAGGCCTACTCAGTAAGATGTTCAGGGTTACTTATGGTAGCTGAAAGAGCCAAAAAGGGACATCGGATCATGACAAGGAGATGCTCCCAGACTTCTGCTCCAATTTCTCCACCAAGACAATGGACCTATTAAAGCAAAAAATTTCTCCTTTGAAAAGCTTACTTAAAAATAGCAAATTAAAACAGGACGTAAGAGCTTGGATCATCATACACACTTTCCTGTTACCTTTAACTGCCCATACAAAGTTTTTATAAATATCCCCAAATCCAGATAATAGAAAAATTTGACATGTATTTTCTTGTTTTTTAAAAATATTTATTTACTTACTTTTGAGAGAGAGGGAGAAAGAAAGAGAGAGAGAGGTAGGGAGGAGGAGAGAAAGAGAGGGAGAGACAGAGAGAAATTCCAATCAGGCTCCACACTGTTAGTGCCATCAGCACAGAGTACAACAGGGGCCTCCATCCCACGAAACGTGAGATCATGACCAGAGCCGAAATCAAGAGTTCAACGTTTAACCAACTGAGCTACCCACGCACCCCTACACAAATTTTCTTTAATCCTCATAACCAATCCATCAATAATTCCTCTTTCTCTTATTCCGGAAATTTCTTTCAATTCTATGCATTTCTCTGCATGTCTACTGCCAGCCAAGTCATCATCACATCTCAGTGCACTACCACAATATCCTCCTGACTATTATCCTAGCTTCCTTTAATGCCCCCAGCATTCTTCATATCATTAGCCAGAATGATAGGTCTAAAAGATAAATTCGATCAGGCCATGTCTCTAATTAAATTTCTTCAGTATCTTCCTTTACACATGAAACAAGATATTAATTCCTATTATAAAAATGTAAATATCTTCTATTTGCCCCTATAAATCTCCATTGTTTTCCATCCTGCTCTCTGTGGCCAAAAAAAAATGACCTATAGAGATTGCTTTAAAAGAACTCCAATATTCTCAGGTTTCACTGGACTCGGCCAATGGACAGCCTTGGCAAGGGATCAGAAGAAGGGAGGAGAATGAGCATGAGGTCTTTGTTCCACTGGATCCTTTCCTTAATGGTCACCTTGAACTACCTATGTCCCTCAACTAAGATAAATACTCACAGTGTGGCTAGCTCAATCAGAATCTCCTTCTGAGTCTAAGTAACTGCTTCTCTGCCTTGCCCCTTAAAGCACAGGGGTAAGTTACCAGCCTAGGTTACTGTATTAATCTTTATAGTTTCCCTCACACACATTTTTGGAAAACTCTCTTCTTGAATTGTTGTGTTTTTACTGTGCCATTTGTTTCCTGTTGGGTCCATGACTGATAAAATAACTTACATAACTGTCATTATTATTAGAGACCAAAATTCTTTGCTTTAGAGATCAAAGTTTGGATTTTGAAATCTCTGTCCAGGAAAACTTATGCCATGGTGGTTGATTGTGCTCCCCTGAAACAGTAGTCACCAATAGCAGGTATCTTTGCCACATAGAGTTCCGCAGCATATACTAATAACCCCTATTGAATCACAACAGGAAAACAGAGCCAAAAGACATATGATTCACTGGGGAAACCATTTAAAAGGCAGCACCTCCCCCACCCCCGCCACCACCAAACCTGAACTCTACACAAAGGGACAGATGTCTTGAAGCACCAAATATCTTCATTATAACACTTATGCACACTAGGAAATCAACCTAGAGAAATAATACCAAACCTACCTCATCAAATATAACATATCTGATCCTTTTCACCCATGCTTGGCGATGAGGAGATAACAGCAGAATTTCAAAGCAGGCAGGCACTGTAATAAGTACCTAAAAATAACATTGCATAAACAAACATTTTGAGTACTTACTATGTGCAGACTTTGTTATAAGAATATAGAGTTATAACTCCTAAATGTACCTGCTAATAACTAGGATATAGTATTACTTTTGAGAATGTTTCTTTAAAATTGTGATATATTAGGTTGAACCTTATGAAACTATAATTCTTATGCATCAAAGTGGCAAAATATCAGTTTGAAGTTTAAAATTCTTATCTATAAGCATTCAAAGCAATACAAACAGAGTTAATCATCACAGGTTTATTTCCTCAAAATCAGACCCTGAGATAGTTTTGTTTGAAGAATTTCTATTTTCAAACATGGGGAGAAGCAGGATTGGGCTGAGGAAGGAGCTAACCTTCAAAACAAGCCTGAAGAAACCCTGGCCAACCTGGCTCAGAATTCTGGAGTGAATACTGGTTGTCAGAAATAGTCCATATCAGGCCAAAATGTCCCGGTGTTCATACTCTAGCCTAACTCAGCCACAGGACACAGACTGTGGAGGCAGAGCTGGAGGAACTGACAGCTAGTATTTGTCTTGACCACCCTCGCCACATTTGGGCAGCAAAACTGTCCTTGAGAGGCAGTCTGGGTAGCATATCTTCATGCCTGCTCTGCTGTGTTCTACGATCATCTTTTCACTTTTTGTTCAGTCTTACTTGTTTATTTATGAATTCGTTAAGGAGGAAAACTATCTATGATTTACTTAGTGTCAGGTATTCTATCAATAACACAACATTTTTGAAATTATGATGAGTATCCTACTCATCAAGAACAGTAAGAGTTTCCTAATTAGCAAGACAAAGTAATTCTTGTTAGAAATCAGTGTTTGTGAATTTTTAATAACATTGGATTCTTCAGATCATTTTGAATCCATTTATAAATCAAGATGATGCAGGAAACAATAACTGAAAGATGAAATCAAAATTTAAGCATCCTCAGAGAAAGACGACTGCTAGTTCTCACTCTTTGGAATATAACAATATTAAATTTTCTGTAAAGTCATTCATCTCTTGTAAATTCAAAAAAAATATTTCCACAAGGCTTTGTGCAGATGTGGAATCTCTAGTATAAGAAACATATATTAGTACTATTAAGTAATTTAATAATAAATGCATTAATTAATATATCCTACCTGACAGTTTAGGGCATCATGACGATAATCCCTTGTAAAAACACCACATAGAGCTTCACCATTTGGCAGATTTTTGGTAAAACGACTCTGAACAGTTGCTGCCACTTGATTAACAAGGGCCTGATTGATAAAGGATTGATAAAGGAAGAGATTCAATAATCACATAATAAAGCACGGGTGAAACCTCAGAGAACAACAGGAACAGTCTAAAAATATGTATGACTACAAGTACAGAAGCTTAACAGCCCCTTTCTTATACCCATCTACTCTAAATACACTCACATATTCTCTTTGAGATATTTGACTAAGCATGTGAACCTCATTGATAAACCTCAACTTAAAGTAAAATGGGAAAAAAATGGCTTAATCAGAAAAAACAGGAAATGTTGCTCACACATAAGAAAGAAAATAGCTGAATACCTTTGACAAAGGCTTAGAAAGAAGCTGTGAGTCTACTATAAAAGAAAGATCAAGTGAAGGATAGTCAGATTTGTAGTTCTCATATTTGGGGACTTCCTTCAGATACCTAAAGTTTAAATATAGATACATGAATACTTTGGATCAAGTAGGTAGCCTGGCTAGTGGAACTGAGTATGTGGAAATCTATGAACATCTATTTCACACTTATGCACACGCCCCCCCCCCAAAATCCACATAGATTAAAACATAAAGGTTAAAACATACACATAAAGACACTAAAAGTGAACATTTTCATATATTTTCATATATCTGAGCCCACACACGGAAATACTAAATGAAAACATTGATAAGCCTGACTACACAAAGATATGAACAGATTATTATCATTTATATGACCCAATATAGTAAAAAGCCAAAATAAAAGTATATTTATTATAACATATAAAGAATAATATACTTAGTATACAAAACTCTAACAACCTAATAAAATGAAAAGCCCACTTCTTCCTTAAAAATCAAAACATGGGCAAATGCATCCACAAGTAGTTCATGAATAAAGAAATGTCAATGTCCAGGGGCGCCTGGGTGGCTCAGTTGGTTGAACGTCCAATTTCTGCTCAGGTCATGATCTCACAGTTCGTGAGCTCGAGCCCCACATCGGGCTCTGTGCTGACAGCTCAGAGCCTGGAGCCTGCTTGGGATTCTCTGTCTCCCTCTCTCTCTGCCCCTCCCCTGCTCGCACTCTGTCTCTCTCTCTGTCTCTCTGTCAAGAATAAGTAAACATTAAAAAAATTACAAAAACAAAATGTCAATGTCCAAAAAAAATCACATAAAGATACCCAAAGGACTAGTGATCACAGAAACGCAAACTGAAATCTGAGAGAAGTTTTCACCTGTCAGTATCGCAGAAACTTTATTTTTATGGCAGATACTTTTCAAGTGATAATAGAAATGTTGGAGAAGAAAAGAGACTATACACTGCCATACGTGCCAGTGGAAATAAAAATGGATTTAAACTTTTAAGAGAGTAATTTGGCAATATGTACAGTGTTGACTTACTAAAATTCCATCTCTGGTTAGCTTAATTTTTCTTGATAAATATTATTAATTCCTGCAATGAGCACTTAATGTTTTAATAGCCATGAAAAACCAAAAAGCTACAATAAAAAATAATAGGGCCTGATTTCAATAAACCGTACTGATCAATCTCGTTCTCAGGCTGACCACAAGTCACTAAACTTTACACATTTTCCTAGAAACTGAAATGGAATTTGAATTCACTTTAATCTATAGAATTAAAGTTATCTCAACTAAATTTGCCTTTCCTAAGAGTAATCACATTACAAGCAAAGGGTCATGAATGAGGAAATACAAACATACTTGCCATAAATCAAACTTTCTCCTGAACAACAAAGATCATACTTTCTGTTTTTAAGCTCAACATTAGGCAGTAATAGACATAAAAGAAAAATGGCAAACCAATCTGGCTTGAGAAACAGGCCAGTCACAAATGCCCAACAGCAGATTAGATCAATCTCATAAATTCTGGAAAGGCAGTATTAGATTCCTAAGAGACTCAACATTGCCCAGCAAAGTGTGGGTGCTTCTCTCAATTCAAATATAATACTGAATGACAAAATCCCAAGACCAGACTTTTTCCTCACAATGGCTCTAAGAAAAGTGTTATTTTGGCCTCTGAAACTGGCAGGGGAAAATGCGGGTCAAAAAACAAAGTGAAAGTTCTGGAAACAGAGAATAAATCGGTGGGTACCAGAGGGTAGGGGTAAGAGGGGATGGATGAAATGAGTGAAGGTGGACAAAAGGTACGAATTTCCAGTTTTAAAATAAGTAGTAGATATGTAATGTAGAGCATGGTGACTATGTTTAACAACACTGTACTGCATAGCTGGATGTTACTAAGAGTATATATAGATCTTAAAAGTTCTCATCACTAAAAGAGTTTGTAGCTATATGAGGTGATGGGCGTTAACTAAACTCACCATGGCAATCATTTCACAATATACACACATACCGAATTATGTTTGGTACACCTTAAATAACACAATAATGTTATATGCCAATTATAGATTAAGAAAACTGGAAAATAAATAAATAACAAAAAGTGAAATAGATTCACCACATGACTAGATGCATTATTTTAAAAGAGGACGTTCAGGAATGAAAGAGAAAATTCAAGTCACGTGAGCGCTACCTTTGTTGGTGCAACATACACGACCACCCCTTCATTGCTCTCCTTCAGCACTTTCTCCATGCAGTAGTAGGAAGCATAGGTTTTGCCCGAGGACGTTGGGGCAACAATCACTGCTGACTCATTATTATCCACAACATCGAGGAGTTCACGCTGCAGGGTTCAGAACACCATTCATGTGGATAACAGGAACAGCATGTTACCAAAACAAATATATGAATGCACTTCCAATATTTTTCTGAACTTCAAATGGAATAACTGGGAGTTGAAAACACATGAAGAAACGTAACAGGAAAGTCTGAAGAACTCGCGGCATTCTCTCAGAAGAGAGAATTGTTACGCTTTTGAGCATCCAGAGGTAGGTTTGTGTGTGAAAAATGGAGACTGAGACTGAAGAAAGTATCTTGTCATTGGGAAGATTTTTTTTTCTAAGTATTTTTCATTGACTAAGTACAGCTCTTCTCCAAAGGCTTTGAGAAATGAAGTTCTAAGAAGTAACCAGTATGTATTTTTTATGATGGTGAAAAGGTAGCTGAGGAGAAAAAAAATCAACCATTCATAATTTTACCAGTTATCTTTTACTTTGTATATAGAAGAATACCAGATCCCTCCTTTGGAGGGTATGTGAAATTTTCAGTTTATGCTTTTATTCATCAAAATGATGAATAATCAAAGAATCATATGATTTGGCAGAAGATGGAAAAACATCCCAAACCTCAGTCTGCACATTCTTCATCTAGGTCCACTCTGGGCCACACCTCAAAATAAAGTGTACATCAAAAGAATTGAAATGTGTGGAGGATTAATGGAGAGCACCTGGCTGCTTTGTGTCCTGCACTAAAGTAAGGAACTAGTCCTCTCATTACTGAAAAGGAGGGGGGAGATTTTTAAGATATCCCACCATCATCAATATAAGATAAAGTCACATTCTGTTTTTTTAATATGATTATTTATTGTCAAATTGGTTTCCATATAACACCCAGTGCCCATCCCAACAAGTGCCCTCCGCAATGCCCATCACCCACTTTCCCCTCCCGCCCCACCCCCCATCAACCCTCAGTTTGTTCTCAGTATTTAAGAGTCTCTTATGGTTTGCCTCCTTCCCTCTCTGTAACATTTTTTTTCCCCTTCCCTTCCCCCACCGTCTTCTGTTAAGTTTCTCAGGATCCACATAAGGGTGAAAACATAGGGTATCTGTCTTTCTCTGTATGACTTATTTCACTTAGCATAACACTCTCCAGTTCCACCCATGTTGCTACAAAAGACCGTATTTCGTTCTTTCTCATTGCCAACCAGTATTCCATTGTATATATAAACCACAACTTCTTAAGATAAAGTCATATTCTGAACTGGAAGTCTGTTTGATTGAACCTATGAAATTGTACTTTTATAGGTAAACATGTTCAATTTATCAGCAATTTTTTTAGTCCAATCTATGCAGAACCACACCATTTAATTCTAATTTTTATATCCATCAATTTTACATTTATTTATAGAAGAATGACTACTATGGTGACATGTGTAGCATGTAAATATCTGAATAATTGCTGTACTATTTAAACTACCAAAATTGGGCACATTTACATGTGAAATCCTATTGACACAGGGAAAACACAGAGATTGCTCCGCAATGATACAACTGGATGACACACAGACAACTTTAAAAATATGTATGTGAATTCATCAAAGTACCTCCTAGGCAATGGTCAATATACAAAAAAATGAATGAAAAGAAAATTTCACTTTAAGCGAAAAAGAATTTACCAATGACATTTTCAATGACGAAATAATTTTAAACGACAGGACTCAATATTAAGTTCATGCCAAATATAAGATGTAAAGCCACAATAATGAAAAGTTTCTGAGATAACATTTAATAATAAAATACAAATAAAATAAAATTTTTGTTTCATTCAATTATTACCTGCCACGTGTCAGGAATAAAATCCTGAACTCTGGGATCTGGATCTTTTCTCTCATCTCGTATCAAATAATGGCCCATGTATTGTAGTTGAAACCGAACTGGTCCCATGCCAACTGAATATTTATCCATTTTCTTCTCCTCTATGTCATCTCCTACAACCTATATTAATTCAAAAGTCCATTTGGAAAGTGATTTTAAACTATAACATTGTTTAAATAATTAAAATATTTATTACTGAGCACTTTTTATGAGAAAAGTATTTTACCACATTTTCAGTTTTGTAATATTTATTGAACAAGTTCTTTACCACCTAAATCATTATCTTAACTGTGAGTATATTGATAAACATCAAGATTTTCAAATATCCATTATGGTATTTATAGCTACAATCTAATATATTTAAAGACAATTAAATAATTACTATATAGTTTTTAAACTGTTTGCTAGAATTAAACACAGGATTAGTTTTAAGGCTTTGCAGAAATTACCTGGCAGTCTGTTTGTCCAGACAAGCATTTGTATCAATTTTCTAATTCTAGATGATCTCAAGTACAGGCAGCTGAATCACTACTAAATGACTTTGAACTTGGAGGAAATACTGTTAGTATAAAAAAAAAATCTAGAAGAGGTGACTTAATTTGCAAGATACTTTATGTATACCCAATAATTATTCTATTAAAATGGAGCTATTCTGAAAATTACCTGGGTTGGATATAAAGAACTTGTCAATTCATCAAATCCTAAGTACTTCAGACATCTGGCTATGAGTTGCTGATCTGCCTCCTGCAAAAGTTCTGGGTATCTTTCCATCAAGGAGTGGATCCTTTTCATCATTTGAACAGCTATACTTAAATCTTTTGTGCTTTCACCTTGGCAAACAATAAACAACATACAAAGATCATCCAAGATTAGTCATCCAGGCTATCAATCTGACCTAGTTAAATTCACTATCTTAACATTAACAAAGGTTTTGGAATAAAGAGGACTAGGAAAAATGTAATAAAAGTGCAGCTATACCCACTTCATCATCTCCATGGGTAGCCGGGAAATAGCTGTGCAAGTAACAGAGACAAAGAAAAATCTTATAGTTCATGATAGAAAGAAGATTGTTAAAGTTCAAGGTTGTATAAGAGTTCTGGGAAACAACAAATCTTTTCTCCACCTATTATTTTCATGTGTGCTCTACCGTGGTCAAAGAAAAATATTTAGATGACTTTAAAGATCTGGTTAAAAACTTTGCAACATTTATTGAATTCTACTATTGACCACAGATAACTATTTGGTGTAATCATTTATTTGGTGTAATCATTGGAGGCTGTCAATTCAATCGGTCTGTTACAACTGCCAGATACAGACTTTGCTAATTCTTCTTCGTTTCTTTATAGTTATAAATATCTTTTTTATTCCTCCACACTTCTACTCTTTCCATACTTACCATGTTAGGGCTGTTTTTAATTTCGCCTTTTCTCCAATAAGCTTATATGTTAGCTATCTAACAAATATTACCAAACACCCACTGAATACTGTAAGAGACTACAAAACAAATTCAATATAGAATTCTTACCCTCAGGAGAGTAAGCCACTGAATTCTGATCTTTCTTAGCAGCAATCAACTGCAAATTCTGATACAACATGTTGTTTAGGGAGAAACATATAAGCCAAATCTTATGCTTCTCACTGTGACAGAATCCACAATGAAAGGCTGACTATGTTAAAGGAGATTGAAGTTAGCAGAACAAGAGGAGAAGGAAAAAAAAAAAAGAACCTGGTAACCATGTGTTAAATGGATTCAAGTGTGGAGATGCTCAAACCGGACAGATCACGTAGGTTTACTAGGAAGAATTGTCAGTTTGGAGCTATTATGGCACATGATCATTCACCTGTTATCAATTTATATGTCTCTACCCAGTTTTATTTCTCTTTTATCTTCCTCTTCTTGTCTCTTCTTTTTTATTCTACCACATTCTACAGAAATTGCAAAGTAGAGTACATGCAAGCAATAGCAACATTTGGAAGAATTCAAACATGCTCAGCAAACATAATCCTTAGTTTTACCCAGCAAGAAAATGTTTGCACTTCGGATATCAAAGATGAGTGACAGATTCTCCCAAGGAGCCTCACCGTCATGGTTGGTTCCCTTGACTATGCGCACAATTTTGGAAGTAGTTATTCTTAAGCCTATCTTTGACTGATTGGATTTGAATTTGTTTAGGAATGTGCTGTATATTTGCTACTTAGACTCTCTCTGAGATTTCACTGCTCACTGATAAAAGAAGTAATAAGACTTAGAGGGATTTTGTAAGGATAAAATCACATAATGCATCTAAGGCTTCTAACACAAATTTCCAGTTAATAAATGACATCCATTATCATTACCTTATTTTATTAATTCTCCAGTTATCAAAGCAAAAAATATAGAGTCACATACCTTTACCGCGACACTGTTCTTTCCACGCTTTCAAGCAGGCAGTTAACGCGACCATTTCAACTCGAAATTTCACAGAGTTACTTTTACATGATTTTAAAAAATCTTCCAGGTTCTTTATTCCAGAGATTAAGTTCTCCTTCATTTCCTCTTCAATAGAAAATGACACAGCATTCCATTTTTTCTCCTCTTTTTGTTCTTCCTTAGCAAGTAACCTCTTCTTATTCTCTCTAGTAATTATTTCAGCCTTGGTCTCCTGACCAAAAAGGAAAACAAAAAAGCAAAAAACATACCATAAAAGAAGTTGGAAATATCTCAAGATTAAATTTCACATATGGGAGAATACTTTTAAGTCTATATTGATTATTTTGACAACCATCCCATTCTTGAATAGGAACAACTTTAATTTCAGTATCTGTTTCCTTTTTTTTTTCCTAGTATCTGTTTCTTAAAGCCTCTGTTAATTGAAAATTTATGACAATTAAATTTAAGACTACAAAGCCTCTCCACAAATAATTTTGCAGGTTTCAAGTGGTGTAGATCAGAAACATCAGGCCATTGTTTTTTCATGTCTCCTGCATTTATTTGTTCCTGCTGCTCTCCCTGTAATGGATTAAATACAATATGGACCCACTTTACTATACTTTCACCAACCCAATTTATTAACCTGCAAAAAACAAATTGGAGAATTGTAGGGGCAGTAAGTGCCAAGGCACTTACCCCATTTTCTTCTAGGAGTTTCATGGTTTTAGGTCTTTTATTCAAGCCTTTATTTTGAGTTGATTCTTGTGCATGTTATATGGTAGGAGTCTACTTTCATTCTTTTGCAGGCAGATGTCCAATTTTCCCAGCACCATTTATTAAACTGTCTTTCCCCCCATTATATATTCTTGCCTCCTTTTTCTTGAAACAACCATATATGTGTGGGTTTCTTTCTGGGCTCTCTATTCTGTTCTATTGATCTATGTGTCTGTTTTTGTGCCAATATCATGCTGTTTTGTAGTATATCTTGTGTATATATTGTGATACTTCCAGTTTTGTTCTTTTTTTCAAAATTACTTTGACTATTTGCGGTCTTTTATGGTTCCATACAAATTTTAGGATTATTTGTTCTAGTTCTGTGAAAAATGTTGTTGGTAGTTTGATAGGGAATGCATTAAATCTGTATATTGTTTTGAGTAGTATGGACATTTTGACAACAATAATTCTTCTAATAGAAGAGCATGGAGTATCTTTCCATTTTTTTGTCACTTTCAATTTCTTTCATTGATGTTTTATAGTTTTCAGAGCACAGGTGTTTTACTTCCTTGGTAAAATTTATGTCTAGATATTTTGATACAATTATAAATGAAATATTAATATTAGTATTAGTATTAGTGTGCATTCAGCCATTCTATGTCTTTTGATTGGAGAATTTAGGCCATTTATATTTAAATTAACTGTTAGTAGGTATTGACTTACTATTGCCACTAATTTTTTTCTGACTTTATTCTTCTCTTTTTCTCTTCCTTTGTGATTTGATAGTTTTCTCTAGAACAATGCTTATAGCCCTCTTTCCCTGTTTTTAAAGTATGCAAATCAGCCTCTTTTGGAGAAAGATAGGGAATGAGCAGTTTGGTATGCTGCCTCTGTGCTGAGCCCTGGGGAGATAGCCAGGCTAAAGTCTTGTGGGTCTTGTGGATGCAAGCTTTGTTGGCATTTCAAAGCTAGATGTTTTAGGGAGGCTCATTCCTCAGGTGGAACTAAAATGTTGGGGTGCTAGACCCAAAATTTTGGTCCCAATCCTTTCCTCCTGAGGGAAAAACTGAAGACTTGTGAGTTCTCTCCCAATTGTGTCCCTGCACCAGTGGTGGAGTTTTTGGCGACAACGTGTCTCAGCCTCTTCTACCTGTTTCATTGTGGGTTTTTTCTCATTTGTTCAATGTGTAGGAGTTCTTTCCCTAGTTTCTGGATTGTCTTCATGGAGAATTCTTCTGTATGTCTCTGTAAATTCATTATGTCTATAGGAGGAGGTGACTTCAGGAAATTCCTATATTGTCATCATAGACCAGAACTCCCAAAGAACTATATTTTTAATTTTACTTCAACATTTCTAAATCCAAGCCTTTAGTAACTTAATATCTTATATTCTTTTCCAAATACATATATATATTTTATTATGCACAGGGGATCATATATAACCTTTTATATGGAGGTTAGACTTTCTTAGCAAATAAATAATAAATAATCCAACGATCATATATAAAAAGAAAAAGCATAGCATGGAAAGAAACTACCAAAGGAATTGAGCAAATATCAACTTAAGAAAAGGAAAAAAAAAGTTTTAAATGTGATAGAATTAATAGAACCTACATGTGCCTTTTTGTTCTTGGGTACACTGAAATTGCTCTTTGGGTTGACAGCTTGAGTTACAACAACTTTTGGAGAGACTGATTCTAATGAGCTCCCATAAAATCGTTGAAAAACATGATACTTCTGCACAGACCTAAGAAAACGAGGATCTCTAGATTTTTCTGAAAAAGAAAAGACTTGAAATGTAAAACTATTATTTTTTTTCAATAACATTCTCACTAATTCTTCATACCATCCCACGCACACATGTACTTTTTAGTTTGGAATAGTAATTTAGTCTGATTTACTTTTGTTAAAGAGGAAATCTTAAGTCAGGCTAAATCTTGTCTATGGAATAATTCCTTACCTTATTTAAAGGACAGAAGTGACAAAACACTCTTTCACTGTCTACCCCCCAAAGCAAATATCAGGATGCTACAAAGAATGACAGATTCTAGGCATTACCTCTGTTATGTGCCCTGTGAACGAGTTTAAGAAGAAGGTAGGGGCAAAATCTAGAATATATCCATCTTAGATATTCTGGCTTCTGGCATCACTTGATAGGAAAATCCTTACTCCAACCATAGCTGCAGAGCCAACAGCTTAGCAACTGAAGAATACTTTCACTATGGAAAAATCCAATGACACAGGGAATCCCAACAATCAAGGTATGACTTGCTCCCACACCCAAAACAAACTACAATTTAGACAATAATTAAGCTGGTTAATTTTTCTGTGTCTATATCTACATATATCAAATTAAACCACTTTGAAGGATATTAATGGTTAATCTAAAAGACCCCCCCCCACATCTTTCAGGATCTTAGTAGCCATTTATAAACGCAGACTGACAAGTATTTCATATGAGCGAGCTTACTATGCACATTCCTCAATTCTTCTGTAAGTTTTGTCAACTTGAAGAAGGGTGGAGGTTAAGTGTCAGGATAGACAAAAGTGAGATGAAGACAAGGGAACCAATGAGACAAGATCCCTAATTCGATCTCTATGGATCGACTGTTAGTGATTTCATGGGCCTCTTTTTGCAGTTCTAACCGTCCTCAGCAGGAAGGTACATAAAATGCTAGAACTTGGTACACGTAATCAACTGGGTGAGGTAAAAGCAGCTGAAATTGCTTGAAAGACTATGGCCTTGGTGTTTTGAACTTCAAGGAATACACAGGCATTTTAACTATAAACCATATCTCTTTAAAACAGCTTCTAATTTTTATGGGGACAAATGCAGGATTGGTTCACTTCCTAGGACATCTGCATACCTGTGTACCTATGACTATCAGTAAACGAAGTGGGACTTCTTCATTACCATCTTTACTGTCATACATCTAAATACCTTGTAGACTATCATTATTCAAGAAATATAACTTATAGGGTGCCTGGGTAGCTCAGTCAGTTAAGTGTCTGACTCTTGATTTCAGCTCAGGTCATGATCTCACACTTGTGAAATCGAACCCTGAGTCTGCTTAAGATTCTCTCTCTGCCTCTCACTCTGTCTTTCTCCCAGTTGCGTGCACATGCATATGAGCTCTCTCTCAAAAAAAATTAAAGAAAAAAAAAGAAGTATAACTGTGGCTCCTAACCTGATAATTTTTCACAAAATAAAAAGCAGAGACTGAAATTGATTTTAATTTATTTTACCAGAGTCACAGTACTCACCATCAAATTGACACTTTGTCCTGTCATAATCATCACTAAGCGGTCTGTGAGAATGCCAATGCACAAGTTCATCAAATTCCTTTTGTTTAACCAGTGAAGTTACAACAGGATCATTGCTATGATACAAAAAGAAATATATGCGTATTTTAAATTTCATGCTTCCAAACAGAACACAGCACAGATTTTATTTTTTTAGATTTCATTTTTTAATATTTTTAAAAAATCACAGCCACCTTTCCTCTTTCTGTAAGATGATGTGGGTGTTAGAATCCAAAAAGCAGTTTATTAGGTGCCTAAGAACCCAGAATCTAGTCAACATGTCTAACAGTACCATCAACATCAACAAATATTCATTATTGATCCATTAATTAAAAGCATCCAGCTGGAGTACTTTTTTAAAAGTGTTTATTTATTTATTTTGAGAGAGAAAAAGAGAGCTGCACATGTGCACATGCATTGGCAGGGGAAGGCAGAGAGAGGGAGATAAAGAATCCCAAGCAGACTCTGCACAGCCCACATAGCCAGTTGCAAGGCTTGATCTCACCAACTGTGAGATCATGATCTGAGCCAAAGTCAGGAGTCAAACACTTGACCAACTGGGCCACCCAGGCAACCCCAGCGGGAGTAATTTTACTCTAAGATTAAAACCATGTTGATTTGGGGGCACCTGGGTGGCTCAGTGTGACAGACTTCAGCTCAGGTCATGATCTCGTGGTTCGTGAGTTCAAGCCCTGCGTTGGGCTCTGTGCTGACGGCACAGAGCCTGGACTCTGCTTCGGATCCTCTGACTCCCTCTTTCTCTGCCCCCTCCCTGTTCATGCTCTGTCTCTCTTTCTCTCTCAAAAAGAAATAAACATTAAAAAAATTTTTTTAAACCATGTTGATTTTAACCTAGTTAAGATCAAAGACACTGATAAATTTGCTATTAAACTCATTCGGTATTACAAACACATATTGCATCTAATATATTCCATTTAATCTGTTGCACTTCATAGAATTGCGACATTTGTTGTAAATCATTTGTCCACCCAATCATTTATTGAGACATTTTTGTTCTTATACCTCTTTAAGAAAGGCAAATCTTTCAAAATGTCACCAACAAACTTATCAACCAATTCACATGACATTGGAATAAAACCCAAGTTAGGAATATTTTCCTTGGAAGTATCTGTAAACAAGTTAAAAAAAAAAAATTAAGACATTGTCAAATGTGAAACTTTCATACAGGAATATTATACATCATTTTGTAAAGTTTTACATTAAAACCCATTTTTCATTGATTTTATTTACATTTATCAATTCCAGACCTTCCCATACAGCTATTACCCACATTAAAACATTTTGGAACATAGCAGAGTATAACGAAATAGGCAGCATTTAGACACATAGGTAAGTAAGTAGAAAAATACCTGTGTCCTCTTTATTCCTTTTATTTTCCCCCATTATAAGGAATTTGAATATGGAACTCTTACTCAGATATCTACCCTATAAATACTTTTAAGAAAATGAAATAAAAAAGAAGTTAGGGGAAATGAAATTTGGTATCATTACAGTATTTTCTTACATGCTCTTTGATATCCATGTATAGATATATATGTGTATATGTATTTCTATATATACACATAAACTTGATAGATACCGTACATAACACACATATATCCTATATATAATATTTGGCTAATAAATGCTTTTTTATTACTATCTGGTTCATAATTCTAGGTAAGCTGCTATTGCTGTGCATGTTAATCCCTTGGTGTTCACTGTTCTGTGTTTGCCTGACATCTTCCTCCTCCAAGTCTCTTCCAGAGCACTTTTCTTCTTACAGCCATGTGAAGAAGGCCAGAAGTGCTGAGTCTCCACTGCCCCAGAGATAACCCTCAGCCAAAAACATGACAAGAATTTCACAGTAAATGCCCCAGTCTCTTCAGGTGAGACATCTCTGAGGTGTTCTGTACACCATTCTAAGATTCTCAGTGAAATCTACCTGTAGTTACCCACAGTGGAAACCAGTAGCCTGTCCTACATTGGTTTTGTTCTCTTCCCGATCTTACCTAACCACTTCCTTATTTGCTCTTCCTGGGATCAATAAATTACTTGCACTCAATAGTCTGTGTCTGGTGAGGGGTGCCTGGGTAGCTCAGTTGGTTGAGCGTCTGACTTCAGCTCAGGTCATGATCCCACAGTTCATGGGTTTGAGCCCTGCTTTGGGCTCTCTGCTGACAGCTCAGATCCTGGAGCCTTCTTTGGACTCTTTGTCTCCTGCTCTCTCTGCCCCTTCCCCACACGCACTCTGTTTCTCTCTCTCTCGAAAATAATAAACACTTAAAAATTTTTTTTAAAATTTTAAGTCTTGGGGCGCCTGGGTGGCTTGGTCGGTTAAGCGTCCGACTTCGGCTCAGGTCATGATCTCACGGTCCATGGGTTCAAGCCCCGCATCGGGCTCTGTGCTGACAGCTCAGAGCCTGGAGCCTGTTTCAGATTCTGTGTCTCCCTCTGTCTCTGCCCCTCCCCTGTCATGCTCTGTCTCTCCCTGTCTCAAAAATAAATAAACGTTAAAAAAAAAAATTTAAAAAAATAAATAAATAAAAAAATTTTAAGTCTTGGTGAAACTCATCTGGATATAAAAGTATATATATTCTTCCCCCATATTTGGAAATATATCAACACATCCCAAATTCCCATTAGCTTTCCTTCTCATATTCCTTAGGGGGACATTTTATTCTTCCTGAAATTCAATCGTATGGAAACATCTTCTGTGATGCTATGATGATGGATAAATTAGTTTTTGTATTTCTTACAATGGTGAATTATTTCTTCATTCTTAAATGATTTTTTAAGAATTATATGTAATTTCACTATATTCTGATTTCTATCATTGTTATAGGGTAGTGTATCATAGACTAATTTTTGTTCTTTAACTCTTGTTAAGATATTTATTTTTTTGTATTCTACAGTGTTACTATATTGTATCCAGTGTGTGTTTTTATCTATGAGTGTATACGTGCTTATGTTTAATTTAGCCCACTTGGGATTCATCATACATCCTTATATGTGCAATTCTTGTCTTTCATCCATCCAGGCAATACCCAGCCACGATCTCCTCAAATATTGTCTAACCCACATTGGTTCATTCTTTCCTTGTGAATCTCCAAATGAATGAAAGGCTTGACTTCTTCATTATATCTTCTTTTTTGACATAACTTTTTTTACTGTTTCATCTCTTATTTCTTTTTTTTTCTTAAGTTTTTTCCAGCTTTATTGAGATGTAACTGACATATAATATTGTATAAGCTTAAGGTATATAACATGGTCATCTCTATTTTGAAGTGTAATTCTTTTGATCTATTTCTAGTTCACACATTCTCTTTAGCAATATCCAATCAGCTTTTTAACCTATCCATTGACAATATTTTCATTTCTACAACTTTGGTTACTTTATTTCTCATGTTTCAAATTTCATATTTTATTTTTTTAAGCATTTTAAGTATGTATATAGTATATTCTACTTTTGATAATTACAAAATTATTCTAGTTCCATAGCTTATTGTTTCTCTTAGCAGTTTATTTCCTCTGTTGTTTTATAAATTTGTATTTGTACTCAGATTTGTCAGAGTACGAGTAAAACATGTATCCTGTAAAACCAGGCCTCATGATGTTTTTCCCCTACAGAGAATGTACCAGATTCTTCTGATCACCTTAATTATCTGGCTTAGTGTTATCTTGACCCTACTTACAAGGTAATTGAAACCCCAGATTCTTGGGAAGATGGACTTATAATTAAAAATTATAAGAGTAATTCATTTTGAATTACCCAGAGATCAGCCTCTCCCCTTTATTTTTGACTCCTGGAATTTCCCTTCCATTTTTTTGAGTTTAGCTGTGATAATACAAAAAGATGTTTGGTGTGTCTGACCAGCATTTCAATGGTTTCCCGAAAGAGATTTTTCACCTGATTTATACCGCCATATTGATAGAAATGAAACTCACATATAACTGGCATTTTTTTAACTGGCAACAATTAGTTACGAGCAAAACATATATATACACACACACACACACACATATATATATATATATGTGTGTGTGTGTGTGTGTGTGTGTATATATATATATAACCCCAATATATATATAGTATATATATATATATATATACTATATATATATAACCCCAATATATATATATATATATACAAAACATATATATATATATATATATATAACCCCAATGATACAGTGAGAGGTAACTTATTATTAAAATGCATAGTGCCAGAAAATAATTTAGACCTGTGTAGCATTTAGCATTCAAAACATTTTCAGAGACTTGAACTGTCATTTCAAATTAATTTATAGATTTATTACCTTTGATTGGTGATGGACTCTTTTCAAGAAAAGAAAGTTTTGTTGTTCTCAGAGGAAATGGCTTTCCAACAGAAAACTTTCTGACCAACTTTGACACAGTATTCCAGAGATGTTCATAATCCTTCATAATGACATCTCCCAAATTCAAATGTAGGCCTATATAATATTTAAAAGTACTAAACATTAAAGTCATTCCTATATATAGAGAAGCACACATTTTTACTAAATTCATAGAGTTCTGAAATATTTCTCAAACAGTGAAATTTTCAGTGAGTTCCACACGATACCTAAATGAATATGGTCCCTAATGTGACTATAGATTTTTAAATTATCTTGTTTTCCTATTTGATAGCTAAGTATTAAGATTACAACTGTCTTAACTAACAATAACTGTGGATATCAATTTTATAAGGTTAAAAAAGGTGATGCCACATATAACTTCTACAACCAATAAAACTGAACAAAGCTCATTTTTCAGAGATGAGAAAATTTGTAGAGGGTTGCTAAAATTAAATGCAGTTAACTCATTCCAATGTTTGCTATGTGTAGGAACCAAATTCTAGAGGTCAAATAAGTTTCAATAGTGTACAATGGGCTATAGCTCTCTTAAAACATGTTTTCCCCCCCTCTGGCTATTAAGAAACAGCAAAAATTTATTCTAAGAAAATAATTCAAGAAAGAAAAATAAATCTTAATTTTTTATTTTTTTTCCAAATATATAAATCAGCTTTATCTTTGGGAAAAAATTAAAATTCCCTAAATATCTCATAGTAATAGGTTGATTATATTAATTAAAGTAAATATTTTTTAAATGTTATGCATATATTTAAATGAAAAATTCGACTACTAAAATGATCCAGAAATGCTAAATACCCAAACACATATTTTTTCTAAGAATACTTGTGGAGTACATTAAGTTAAAATGTTTAAAAATATAACATTCACTCTGATTGCAACTAAATAAAACTTATATACATGTATAAACAAAGATTGGGAGGAAAATAATTATGTTATATGTTGGACATATAGGAAAATTATTTTGAAATTTTAAGTTCTTTATAATGTTTATCTCTGGGTGAAAGTACAGTTATTATAATATATTAAGACGGTACCTTCAACATTTTCATTTTCATAGTAAAAAGCAATATTCTTCAACAAAAGCTCATCACTTAAGTCGCAAAGGTGAATTAAATTCAGATTCCAAAATTCAAAAATGTTTATATTACTTAGGATGAAATATTCACACCACTTTTTCTGAAAATTAGAAATAAAACCAAGTCACTGACAATTGCTATACTAGCAATAAACTATTATACAACTTCAAACACATCAATAATCCAATGAAAGGCAAGTTGGCAAGGTTCCTCCAATTCTTATTAATGTAAGACCTTTTGAGCTGGATAATGATGAATGCTTTATATCTAAAAAGACTGGATCATAAAATAAAACCAAACTGACCAAAAAATTAATTCAGCATTGTTCCTTATTCTGAATCATAGAAACCTGTGTTGGACTCAATACAATTTTTTTTTCTCACACTAATCCACAGATATAGTTCCAATGCTACAGAAATACTTCTGCTTTCAAATGCGCCTCTGTTCTTTACTGAGGTTTTAATGTTTTCCGGTTTTACTTTCAGGTCAAAAGAGGATTTAAAATATGGCATTTGTTCAGGGGAAGATGCTGAATCCTCAAACTCAAAGACTCCGCTCCATCTACTTTGGTGTGCTCTTGTGGAGTTTATGACAGTGAGGTTATCTTCATGTCTAACACAGGCAGAATGTCTTCACTGGCCACACTTAGTTCAGAGCTAAGTAGACATGAGTAGACAACCTCAGCGAGTGAAAGCCTAGTCATCTTTTCAGCCAATGATAGCGTTTGGGGAATAAAGTTCAGTAGGGGGAAAACCGAGTGTTCTCTGCTCCACAATCCCTCAATGATAAAACCAAACACTTTCCGAACATGAACAATTTATTTATCTATGTTGATGTGGAAACTGATCCCAGAAGTATCCAATAGAAACGTAACATGGGCAAGCAGCATATATCTCATTCTAAATTTTCTAGAAGTCACATTTAAAAAAAAAAAAGGCAAAATTATTTTATTGATCTAACATGACATATCCAAAATGTTATCATTTCAATGTGTAATCCATGTAAAAATATCAACAGAATAGTTTATGTGTTTTTCATACTAAATTCTTTTGAAATCTGGTGTTTCTTTTAAACTTAGAGCACACCTCAATTCAGACTACCCACATTTCAAATGCTCAATATCCACTGTGGCTATAGGATACTGCTTTGAAAACCTAGTTTTGACCAAATAAGTTAGGGAGACTGCCCAAGGTTCATGAGAAATCATAAATATCAAAGTAGGAGCCTCCTGCCTAAAATGTAATTTAAACAATAATAAAATACTAAAAAGACCTCCACAGAGCCATAGAGCAGTGGTTCTCAAACTTCAGCATAAGCCTCACATGGAAAGATTTTCAGATAAAACACAGATTACTAGGCATCATTCCCAGAGATTGATTCAGTAGGTTTGGGGTAGAGCCTAAGAATTTGCATTTCTAAGAAGTTCCCAGGTGATGCTGATGCTGTTGGTCAAGGGAACCATACTTGGAAAACCACTGTCATGTAAGGTTCTCTCCACCTAATCCTTTCACAAAATACTACTAAGTACACAGTAACGTGTGAAAATAGTATAGCAAATATTCCTCATTTTATACACTTCCTACAAGAGGTGACTCCATGTGGTCTCCAAGTGTCAAGATGTAAGTAAACATTAAACTCTCCCTTCAGTTTGCTTAGCTGCTTTCTCCAGAGGCCTCAGAACATGCCTTTCTTTGTGAACATTTCAGGGGCTACCTGAATTTACACTTCCAGTCACTGGGTGCTACCAAAATGAAGCATGGAGAAGAGAAAGGAACAGAGGGATGCTTGACTGTGGGATAATCAGTTGTTTCCCCACATCAAGAGAGCAGAGGATGGTGGGAAGGGCACAGATTTGGAGGCTGGAGAGAAATGAAGTTAGCTCCAACTTGATCACCCAGTTGTGCTAATGGGCCACTTAACCTTTCTGAGCCCAAGTTTTTCATTTGTAAAATGAAGATATAAGAGTAGTAGTATTATATGTTAATAGGCTAGGTAAAGTACACACATAAATCCGGTGCAAAATAACTGGTAGCTATTCCTATCTTGCCCAGAAGTCCATGCCATCCTAATTAAAGAATGATGGTTTCTATCAGCTACAACCACAATGTCCTGCAGAGCCATCTTAGAACATTCCACAATTTAGACAGACTTTGTAATATCCTTTTCACCTAATGACCATTGTCCATAAAAAAAATTGCTTATAAAACTCTATAAATGAGGGGCACCTGGGTGGCTCAGTCGGATAAGTATCCAACACTTGATTTCGGCTCAGGTCATGGTATCACAGTCCTTGAGATCGAGTTCCCTGTGGGGCTGTGCGTTGACAGCGTGGAACCTTCTTGGGATTCTCTCTCTCTGTCTCTCTCTGTCTCTCTCTCTCTCAAAATAAATACGTAAACATTTAAAACTTACCTAGAGAAAAACTCCCCAATGGGATTTGGGATATAGGAAAATATTTTCTCCCCAAAGCATCAGCAGAACTACATAATATTGTGTTCACCACAACACAAAACCTTGTAACACTTCTGTTAGAACAGTTGTAAATGCCCATAAATACAAACCTAGATAAACAATCATGAATATTTGTTTCTTAACTTTGTTGATCCTACATCCCTATTATGCTATTTCAATAAATATAATCTAAGCACTACAAAGTAAAATCCAATTCAATTACTTCCTAGTCACATTCAGATCAATTCCCTTCATGAGTCGCCACTGCATCTCCCATGCCAGACTTTGACAGGAGTGTTACCTAAGTGTCATCCTCATTTCGGTAAAAAAAAAAAAAAAAAAAAAAAGTGCCTACCACTCAGTATGGCTGTCTCCAGTTATACCTCACTCTTTAGTATTCTATACAGGCAATAGTCCCAGATCTCTTCTATAGAGATTAAATGGTCAAATGGCCATGGATTGGCCTCTAGTTGGTTCCATGGAATTCCTAGCCTACTGAAATATAGTCTTCAAATTTAGAGGGTTTTTTTCCATGTCATTTCCCACTTAAATCCCCTCATCTGGCTTCTGAGAACTCTGTGAAGAATCACAGGTTCTCCTTCCCTCTCGATCAACTACCATGACTCATTTAGAGCCTACAGGAACTTTCAGATGCCTTCCCTCAGGAGGCATAGGGAAGATTTCCCACACTTTCATGCCTAGACAACACACTGCATTTTCCAGACAAGTTCCCTGGCATACATAGCCACAGGTATCCTAGGTGAGGCTAGCTTTCTCCCAGTCTCTTTCCTGGGAACTAAATCAGTTTCTTTGTATACACAGACCCCTGAAACTTTAGGAAGATTCTATCATGCCCTTCCCACCCCGCTTATGGTGATTCTATTCATTTATTCCCCAACTCTCTCCCCCTCCCCAACTCATGGACACTTTATGAGGGAGATGTAGTGGGGGCAGAAGATGGTAATTGTCTTTTTCAATAATATTTGTTATACATAGACCAACAATTATTATTTTTCCCCAATCCCTAAAGAATCCCTAACTACATTTCAGAGTTATATCAACCTGGATACAAGGAAGCTGGGGTCTTCATCCACCAACTCCTCATCTGTCATTGGTGGAAGGCATGAGAAACATTAATACCCCAGCATTTCAGATCAAGAAAACAAAACCTTCAGGCAGAGAGTTGCACTTATAGTAAGATGGAGAAATAGGTAAGTGGGAGACATAGATAAGGAAACAACAATAGCGTCTGCCACACTCCCTGATGAATACTTCCTCACTCCCACCTGTTGACCCATGCCTTTAACTTTGTCTAATGATCATTCACAATTCTTTATTGATCATATCAGGACCTCCAGTTCTACAGCTCCTCTACTTTCTCCTTATCCAATAGAGTCCATTTGGTTTGTCTCCAGGAAACTTTGTTTCCTAGTCTATCATTTTTACTACCTTCTTGCAAAGATACTAAAGTCTCTTTTCCTTTTTTATTTTCCATCAAACTGTATAGATCCACTAATAGCATTTTTGTGCCTAAATTATCTTGTCCCTTTTTTCCATACCATCCAATTAGTTGCTTTCCTTGTGCCTATGGCCATGTTGTTGCGACTACAGAAAAACAAAATCATACAATAATACAAAGTGATGCCACTATAATTGTTTTGTCAAAAACTTCAAATAAGCATTCAAAAGTGCTAGGCAGGACAGAATGGTATCTCTGTTTCTCAGTATAGTTTACTCCCCTAAGTTCCCCAATAAATATTTCCAAAATGTTTCCTGGTTCTAAACTTCTGGGCTTGCTTCCTTGCCACAACATTCAGCATATGACTTTGTCTCCTACTTCACAAAGAAAATTGAACCAGCACATAGGAACAAAGTCATCCTACAACTTCTATCACAGCCAACGTTGCACTGTTCTTTCTTTACTGTCTCCTATAAAAATGGCAATATTGCTCCCTCTGTATAAGAATATACTCTAGATCCTATCCCCTCTCACCTTACTTTCCTTGTATTTTCATCCTATTCTCTTAATTTTATGATCAGCATTTAAACATGCTCTGTCTTTGCCATTTTAAAAACATTCCTAATAGACACACTTTCCTATCCCATTTTATCCTGTGTCACTTTCCTTAATCTCAACCTGTTACATATAAACTTATTTTCACCTTTATTTTCTCCTTTCCACTCACCACTGAACCCACTCTACCATAGATTTTTGCTTCTAGGCTCTCCATTAATATGTCTCTTAATTAAAATCAACAGTGAGTCCTATGTCATTAAACCCAAAGTAGTATTTTTGGTCCTCAACCTCCATAGCATTTGGTACTATTAACCACAACCACCTTTTGAAAATCCCAGTTCCTTTGACCTTCACAACAATCTATTGTCTTAGCTTTCTGCTCTATTCATCTAACCAGCTCCTTCTCAGTGTCTTTTCCTAGTGTCAATCTATCCCTAACCATTTAATATTGGAGTATCTCAGGTCTCTGTCCTAGGCCCTCTTGTCTTTCCTAAAATAATTTTATCCACCGCCATGGCATTAATTAACATCCATAGGCTAGTGATTCCCAATTCTTTACCACCAACTTATTCCACTCCACTAAGCTCCAAACCAGTATTTCAAATTGTCTACTAGATATTTCCATTTGGATATTTCACTGGCATCGTAAACTCAATATTCCCAAAACTGAACTCATAATCTTTCTTCGCAATTATACTTCATACGATGATATTGTCCCCACAAATGCTCTAGCCAGAGATCTAGAGTCATTTGACTCCTCCCTTTTCCTGATGCCCACACTAAACTTAAGTTTATACTTTAAATAATTCTTGAAATTGCCTACTGCTATTCATGCCTACTTACCATTTCCTTAGTCCCTAATATCATTAGCACATATATCAACTGAGGTAACAATCACCCAAATGGTTTCCCTAAATCCATTTTTACCTCTACAATGAACTCTCTGCATTGCAAGCCAAAGAAATTTTTTTTAATGTTTTTTTTGTTTTGTTTTGTTCTGTTTTGAGACAGAGAGAGAGCATGAGTAGGGGAAGGGCAGAGAGAGGGAGACACAGAATCAGAAGCAGGCTCCAGGCTCTGAGGTTTCAGCACGGCGTCCCACGCAGGGCTCTAACTCACAGGCTGTGAGATCATGCCCTGAGCTGAAGTCAGACGCCTAACCGATTGAGCCACCCAGGCGCCCAGAAGAAATTTTTTTTTAATGAAGTGCCATTCATCTCCTTGCAATCATTCAGTTGGTTCTCATTGTGCTTATGATCAAGTTAAATCTCCACATTCTTTTCACAGGACCTATACAGACCTATGTGATTTGTCTCTTACCCATCTCTTCAGCTTTATCACTTTCTCTTTCTATTCTAGTTCTACAAGTTGTATTCCAGTTCCTTGATCATGCCATTGTCAGGATGATCCCACATGCTGTTTCATCTCCTAGAATCCAGTGTCCTTCCTCTCACCAACTTGCCAATCCCTACTCATCCTTCAATGTTTGCATTACTTCACATCTCTTCAATTCTTGGAAGAAGCCATCCTTTTCTAACTGAACTGAGACTTTTTATCATCAGACTCTAAAGTATCCTGTAATTCCTCCTTAATATTAATTTTAAAAAATCAGTATCTGTCTTCCTGCAAAATGTAGCTCTATGAAAGTGGTAGGATGAGATGGGTAAATATATTATTTTTCTCACTGTATCCCCAGTGATTCACACAATGCATATGCATTAGATAAATATTTTGGGGCTAGCTTACTAATTGATTGGTTCTAAAATATTTTTCTTGAATATTTTGACTAAAAGTGTCAAGATTCTCTAAAATTTTCCATTTAGGGGCGCCTGGGTGGCTCAGTTGGTTGAATGTCCAACTTTGGCTCAGGTTATGATCTCATGGTTTGTGAGTTTGAGCCCCACATTGGGCTCTGTGCTGACAGCTCGGAGCCTGGAGCTGCTTTGGATTCTGTGTCTTCCTCTCTCTCTGCCCCTCCCTTGCTTGCAGTCTGTCTCTCTCTCAAAAATAAATAAACATTAAAAAATTTTTTTTTAATTTTCCATTTAAATTGATCCACTAATCCCACTTCTGGGCATGAAGTCTAAGTCAACATCCCCAAATCAAAGGAAAAAGGCTTACACTCAAAAACCAGGAGAATAGCAGCAGCATTTATAACAATTAAAACCCTCTTAATATTCCACAATATAAGAATGGGTGAGTAAACCATGGTACATCCGTTACAAAAATAGTGGCCACTAAAAAATTATGCTAACCAAGAGTATGAAAGAAAACTTCGAAAAATATGTGAGAAGAAAATGTCATATATGAATATGAATATATATATTCATTCCAATGTCTCAAACAATAACAAAAAATAACAGAAAGACTTATTCATTTAAAATTAAGAGAATAAAACAAAATATTAATAGTTATTGACTTGAATAGTGGGTACCTGGGTAAGTTTTTCTTTTGTTTTTGCTATTTTCCTACAGTCTACAAATATTGTCTAAGTAATATCTATAATGGACAAAAATAACTATTACATTTATATCTTTAATTCCTCTCAAGAGCAGAATACAATGGTTACCAATCTCACATAATTAATAACACAAAAACCTGATCTTGACAGAAATTGGAAGAAGGAAAATAGAGAGTTTTTTCCTTAGACTGGATATATAGCATGCTGTTTGTTATTATTACCAAACAGAGTTGTTGAAATTAGCAAGAAAATGACTTGGGCCATTAAACCTTTAAAGTCCCCAAAGGGCTGACATTATTCCCTTTTAAATCTGTTTTGAAGGTGACTGTGGTTTCTTTATATCAGACAATTGAAACAAAAAATAAACAAACTAATACAGAGCATATTTACCATTTTCAAGAAAGTCTGAATGTTCTGAGCCCAATGGGAAGTGATGAATCTAGCACAGGCCCTTTGAGAAAGAGGTAAGTGGAGTAGAAAAACCACACTGAGACAATGCAGTTTACACAAATCTTCCATTTCTTGCATCATGTTTAAGCAATTACTTTCCACCTGAATAAAATAAAGAAGGCAAAATAGAGACCACCAGGCTATGAATTGCATGTAGTACCACAACAGTCAGCAGCCACATTTTCCTGTGTAGGAATCACACTTTATTACATTCTTAATTCTATGTTTTTGAGTTTGTTTCTTCATACATAAATTTGAATGCATAGAAAATACAGAATTCAGGTAAGGGGACAGGGAACTGCCAGCTGACGAGCAGTTTACATAAAACATTCTTTAGTATTTTTAGGTAAGCCTAACTTTAGGTGAGCTGGTCCAGCATCTAAAGAAGCCATGATCCCACAGGGCTTTGTACTGATGGAGCCATACTTTAAATGCCCTATTCTGTCTAAAGCATCATACTTTAAATTTTTTTCATCTTTTTATTTATTTTTGAGAGAGAGAGACAGAGCGACCGAGGAGGGGCAGAGAGAGAGAGGGAGACACAGAATCTGAAGCAGGCTCCAAGCTCTGAACTCTCAGCACAGAGCCTGATGTGGGGCTCGAACCCTCAAGCCATGAGATCACAACCTCAGCCAAAGTTGGATGCTCAACCGACTGAGCCACCTAGGTGTCCCTAAAGCATCAACTTTAAATTTTTTTTTTCAATGTTTATTTATTTTTGAGACCGAGAGAGACAGAGCGTGAGCAGGGGAGGGGCAGAGAGAGGGAGACACAGAATCTGAAACAGACTCCAGACTCTGAGTTATCAGCACAGAGCCCAACACGGGGCTCAAACCCACAAACCATGAGATCATGACCTGGGCCGAAGCTGGACGCTTAACCGACTAGCCACTCAGGAGCCACTAAAGCATCATACTTTAAAAGTTACACTGAACATTACCACAGTGAATAAACCAGGACACATCTAAAAAACTTACCCAATTAGAAAAAGTGTGAAGAAATGGGCATATTTAACATAATGGGACAAGGGTCTCCAAGCCATCTTCAAATGTTTGCAGGGTTGTCAGTAAAGCAAAACTAAGACTTATTTCAGAATGCCCCCAGAAGGCCAAATAGTCTAATAGTTAGAGAAGTTCCAGAGATACACTCGGTCTGGTATCATTTTTGTGATAATAATTTAAAATGTCGTGCCTAATCATGTAAAAAAATATTTTACTAAAAATATATTCAAGTAGATATTGGAAAACCAAATATAAAGGATGCTAGGTAAAATGCTATAAGTCCTGTTCATTTCTCTGAGAGTGTACAAAAATGCTACAAAATGTTTCATTTTTCTTTAATAAAAACTTTCAAGCAAGAATGCCCTCGCAGTCAGGTTGTATATAAAATAATGTGTGTACACACATGTGTGTGTACATGTGCATATGTACACATATATATAAGGAGGACTATTTACTGGAGAGCAAATCCATACTGGCCAGCAGATTCTTAAGGGACTCTATCAACCATAAAGAAGTTTAACACCTTCAGTGGGAGGGGGGGAGGGGGCGCACCTGGGTGGCTCAGTCCATTAAGCCTCCAACTTCGGCTCAGGTCATGATCTCACAGTTAGTGAGTTTGAGCCCCTCATTGGGCTCTGTGCTGACAGCTCAGAGCCTGGAGCCTGCTTCAGATTCTGTGTCTCCCTCTCTCTCTGTCTATCCCCCACTTGCACCCTCTCTCTCTCTCCCTCTCTCTCTCTCTCTCTCTCAAAAGTAAACATTAAAAAAAAAAGTTTTTAATAAATTAAAGTAAAATTTTAAAAAAGTTTAAGACCTTTAGTACTTCTCTAGCAAGGACGGCACTAAGACACTACAATGAGAATGTTCTTTCTAAAGACAGTTTGGTATTATGGAATTTGAACAAAACAGACATGGGTTCAATTCACTCTGCTATTTAATTGAGGAATGTTTCCTGGACTATCTGAACCTCAGGCGTTCCCATATGTGAAGTGGGAATAACAATACCTCCCTTAAAATGCAGTTGTGAGTATATAAAGGCACAAGGCATAGAGCCCAGAACATGATAATGTAAGCTCTCACCATGTGCTAATTTCCTTTCTTATTCCTCCTTCTTCTGGATGATTGGACAAATGTGACTTAAATGTGTACTAAGAAGTACAAAAATCTGTATAGTAAAACACTAGATCATATAACAATATAATAGATATTTCTTGTAAACAAATTCCAGTTTTTCCCTCTTGGGGGGAAATTTATATGAATAAACTAGGGAAATACATAAAATACCGAAAGGAAGAAAAGGCAGATAGATCTCAATAAAATTTCAAAAGTGGACAGCAATGACGTTTCACAGGAAAGTTATAATAATCACACCTCTTGGATGTCAGTGTTCTGATCAGAGATAGTCTTGTTCCTGTTTTCTAAAAAGTGATGGTACATTCTCAAAGACAACGAGCATGAAGTAACGCAAAGAACACGCCGAATGTCAGATCCTTCTGGCCAGAGTTGCTTAAGCAGAGAAATAGTTTCACATGCCTGTCACAGAAGAAAACTGTAAACATCATGACATCTAAAAAAAATTTTTATTCAAGTGATCTTACCAGAAAAAATCATACAAAGATAGATATAGGGATTACATAAAACTATAAATATTTGTTAAAAACAATAAATAAAATTTTAAGATGAGAGTGCTCGTATCTGTAATATACAGAGAAGTATTAAAAACTGAAAGACAAAAAAAAAGTGATATAATCCTTTTAGAAAGACAATTGATAAGACCTAAGTAAGCAACATATACACTTACCTTTTGACACATCAATTCCATTTTTAAAATCTACTCTGAAGGTATACCTCTAATAATACAAAATTGCACATACATATCATTAGTCATTACAGCATTTATATTTGTATAAATATAAATTTAAATATATAAAATATATTTAAATATAAATAAATATAAATTCCAGAGTAGGAAATTGGTTAAATAAATTACAGTATATCCACACAAGGGAGTGTTATGCAGCTATATAACATAATGAGACAGATTTTTAAAATCTCTTTAAAATAATTTCTAGAACATGCTAAATCTGAAAAGAAAGTCACTAAAGAATATCTACATTATGTGATCCTTTATTTAAGAAAGAAGAGGATATAAGAAAATACACACGTCTGCTTTTTTGTGCAAAAATTAATTATTTAATTAATTTTTAAAAGGAAAGAAAAGAAAGAACACCAGAAGGATAAACCTGAAACTAAAGAGACAAGTTACCTACAGAAGTATTTGGGAGTGTGGTGAACAGTAGAAAATGGGATCAGAGTAGCAGGGATAAGAGTAAAGTGTCACTTTTTAGAGTATATCCTTTTGTATATCTCTGATTCTTAGAATCATAAGTATATTTCATATACCTTTCACATACCCTCTAAAATAAACAGGTTAATTTTTAAAAATCTGGATATGGTTGGGGTACCTGGGTGGCTCAGTTGGTTGAGTGTCCAACTTCGGCTCAGGTCATGATCTCACAGTTTGTGAGTTCAAGCCCCGCGTCTGGCTCTGTGCTGACAGCTCAGAGCCTGGAGCCTGCTTCGGATTCTGTGTCTCCCTCTCTCTCTCTGCCCCTCCCCTGCTTGTGCTCTCTCTCTCTCCAAAATAAATAAACATTAATTTTCTTTTTACTTTAAAGATCTGAATATGGGTGGGAGGGACCCAAAATGAAATACAAATATTAACCAACAAACCTACCTGTATTAATAATGAATAACATAACCAAACTGAATGGGGTGAGCAAGAAAAGAACTAACCTAAAAAACTTTGGAAAGCAGTATTTTAACATATTCTATGACTAAGGCTAAAAAGAACTGCACATAAATCCCGTAATCCACCTAGTGAATATGTTTCTCACAAGATGTGGTTAGCAATTCTAAAACTATATGTATATATTAGAATTGATGAAAAATAAGTAAATATATTGTATGTAATGAGAGAGCTGAATTTCTCACAGTTGGAGAAAGAAATTACAAATAAAGAAATGGGAGGGGTAAAATGAAGGATGTGAAGTTGAACTGGAGTAAAAGTCATTGGTGTGAAAGCATGATATTTAAGATAGATGATAGATACATAGATACATAGATAGATTTAAAAAAATAGACAGATGTGTATGCATGGCTTAGCATATATACATATATTTCCTAGCTGTTTCTGCTGAAAAGTCCTTATAGTAATGACATCCCAGTGGAAATGAACAAACATTAATTCCCAGATCTTGGCTTCTAAATTCTACTTTCCAATAAAAGCAACCAGAACTGCTTAGAGAAGTAGTTGATTTCAAGGCTGGGATAGAAAAAATACAAGATAAGAATGGTACATCTTATGGTTTCAAAAAGTGTAAAACAGTGCTCAGAAAGACCAGGCTTGATGAGTTTGAAGATAAATATACATCCATGTAGCCATCACCACCACGTATATCATCATCAAGGTCATGAAAGACATCAAGGTCATGAAAGATAAGGAAACACTGAGAAACTAGTACAGACTGGAGGAGACTAGATAGAAATAACTAAATGGATGTGGAACCCTAGACAGAATCTTGGAACAGAAAAAGGACATTCATGGAAAAGTAAGTGAACCTCAAATAATGTCTGCAGCTTAGTTAATAGTATTATACTGATGTTAATTTCCTGGTTTTGAAAAATGCACCATGGTTACATAAGATGCTAACATTAGGGAAAGCTGAGTGAGAAGTCTATGGGAACTCAGAACTATTTTTGCAACTTTTTTTTATAACTAAAAAATTAGTTCAAATAAAAAGTTTTTAAAAGTTTCAGTACCTCGTCCATCATATTTTTCCATTTTAAATTTCCAAAAAGAGATTCTAGTGCTAAAATTCTACATTCTTGCAATTGTTTAATCAGGATTTTATAAGCATTCTCAATCTTCTTTTTATTCTGTAAAAGAAAAGCAAGTCACATAAATTGTCATAAATAAAATATCTAATCACTTTCCAACTACAGAAAATCATATATTGAAGATATAATTGTGAAAATATATTTCCAAGTTAAAAAAATTACACTAATGTAATTACAGATCATCAACAATACTTTTAAAGTCTGTCAAGCAGCACTATGTTGTCTTTGCTGAATTAATTTTTGTCTGGGAACTTAGTGCATTTTATTTTTTAAAAAACTTTGTAAAAAGTATAATGAGCATAACAGAAAATTCACGTAAAGGGGAAAATTCAATGGCTTTTGGTAAAGATACAGAGTTGTGTAACCATCACCATAATCTAATTTTAGAACATTTCCAACATCTCAAAAAAAAAAAAGTGCACCCATTTAATACATTATATTTTATTGTGAAAAATTTCAAACATACATGTAAATAAGCAATAGCATAATCTCCCCTCAGGTACCTATCATCCAGCCATTATCATCATACACTGTTTTTATTATTTATATTTTAGTTAGTTAATATACAGTGTAATACTGGCTTCAGAATTCAGTGATTCATCACTTATTACACTGAATTTTTATATGCATTTCATATAGTCCTCAAATAGATAAGTGAAACAACCTCTTTAAAATGAGTACTCACTAACCTAGGAAACGTATTATTATACTAGATATAAAACCTAAAATTTAAAAAAAATCTTCTTTTTCAATTTTTTTAATGTTTATTTATTTTTGAGAGAGAGAGAGAGAGACAGAGTGCGAGCAGGGGAGGGACAGAGAGAAGGAGACACAGAATCCGAAGTAGGCTCCAGGCTCTGAGCTATCAGCACAGAGCTCGGCGGGGCTCACACTCATGAGTTTTGAGATCATGACCTGAACTGAAGTCAGTCACCCAACTGCTGAGCCAGCCAGGGACCTTTAAAAAAATCTTCTTAAGGACGGACTGGGAAGGATGTTTGTAGAGCACTCTTCAAGCTCAAATCCAGAAACTGTTTTCACAGAATGAAATGAGATCAATTGATTACAGTTCCTCTTCCCAATATAAAAATCAACTCCAGGGCTGATCCTACCCACAGCAGGCAACTAGAGTTGGAAATAGTTTAATGACTGGGATTCTAACTATAGCAAAACAAACTATCTTATCAGATTTCATGACAACCATCTGGAGGTTTCCAAATACCAGAAGGAGTATGACAGTATTCCCAAAGAGTAAAAAATGTTAATTGACTCACAAATTATTTTGATGAAATACAGAATTAATATCTCCATATGAGGATTCACTATAAGTAGTGAAAATTAACCAGAAACTAGATTCATTTATAAAATTAGTAAGTATTTTTAACTCCCTAAATTTCAATGTAGTAATTGTCAAATATACCAATGCAGCAAAATAATAAGATCGAGCAAAGGATTAAAATCTAAATACTCTGAAAATTCTATTAATGCCTTAATATTATGAAATAAGCATTTTGTTTATTTCCCATCCTCGTCACCCTTCTCCATTGTTTTCTCATTAAAACTACCGTATTAACAAGGATTTCACCAGTATGTCTTAGCAACAGAGGCATGAGTTTTTACCTCCAAATGAGTGCATTTCTGACCTTCATTAACTTGGAGGCAGTATACCACACAGTAGTTATGCACATAAGGGCTAAAGTCAGACTGCTCCTTTTCAAACCATGCTTTATTATTCATTTACTATTGATAATGAGCAAATTACTTACTCAAGTATCTATTTCCTCATCTGCAAAACACAGATGATACTTACACCTAACTAAAGGGCTGTTGACAAGATTTAAAAAATGACTCATGAGAAGTACCAATCATTGTTGTTATTACAAGTTCTGAACATATGATTGCATTTGTATTATCATTATTGTTAATTTTCTATACCTCTCTGTGAAACCTATGATAATTTCCATAGAAGTGGTAGAAATAAAAGTAAGTCAAGTAACTTGGAAAATTCTGTAAAAGTCCAGAAGAAATTTATATTTAGATATCAATTACCTCCTTGAAAAAAGTTTGGTTCGTGTACATGCTTGGCATAAGGTACGCATAAAGTCGAAGAATATTGGATGTTTGCCCTGAGGAAAGCACAACATTGACCTTGATTGCCCAAGACTGAATAATTAAAAAGTTGAAAAGGTGCGTTTGCAGATGGTTCAGGCCTTCATCTGCAACCATCAGGTAATATGGGTAACTGTCTTCTATGAAACTTTTCCATCCTTGTGATAAGCATCCAGAAAATTCTGTTTGAACATCAATGGTGGTATTATGCTGAAGATGAAGAATGAAAGCAGTTCTCAAAGGAAGAAGTTCAGGGAAGCTGAAATATGCGTACTCAGCATCCTGTAAGAATGGGATAAAGTATATTTTTTTTGAAATTACCATTTAGTTGGTTTACACGTATCATTAAAGTCATTAGAAGAAAAGGTTCCGATACAGTTTTGTTCTGCTTTATAGTCAGACCTTGACTGTCATTTCACAAATACATGCCATAAATCACAGTTTGGATTTAAATACAGGCGTCCCCATTAAGCAAGCACATAATGCTCAGGGTTTATCATACTTTCCCTTCGTAGTCTAATTCTTTTCCTCTCCAATTTCACTTCAAAAAGAAAAAGGAGAGAAAAAATATGCAAAAGCAAATGGCGGATATAAATTATCCAGAACAGGAAGCTGAGGTGAACCACTTGGAGAGGACGATCCCAATTTAGTGTGATTGTCCTGAAGCAGCGGAGGTTTTTCTCAACAGATCAAAATTAGTGCAGTAAACTGGACTGGAAACATTAGGTCAGAATACCGGCTCTGTATTCAAAACATCGCTTGCAAGAAGTCAGCAATGTTTAAAAATCTAACAATAGTGTTGACTGCAAAATGACTGAACAGACACATTCCAAAACCCTTAAGGGTAATACCTTGGTTACCTTCAGGGATAGGATAAGGAAAGGGTGGTAGTGGTTATACCTCTGTATTTGATACTGTTAATATTTTATTAATTATATTCATAATCAGAAAAGGAAGAGCAAATACCTTCCCTCAGAGGTATTTACTATGGAACAAAGAATAAATGAAGTAGTATCAATGAGTTTGACATTTTTCCAGGCTCAAAGAAACTGACTACAGAGTTCTGAAAACAGAAGCGCTTCTCCGAGTTGGAAAAGTTGAATCCAACTGAGCTTCTGTAGAGACTGCTCACCCTCCTTCATGAGCGTGTGTGTCTTTATATAAAGTTTAATTGCTGCAAATAAAATATAATCTTAAACGTGGTAATTTCTGAATACGGGGACTATGGGTATTTTTTCTGTTCTTCCCTTTAAACTATGAATTCTTATAGATGTATTTAACGTGTTAATAAGAAAAAAAAATAAAATAGTAAGGAATTTTAGGTTTAGGTCTTAAATCACATGTTACCTTGAAGAAAACTATGGCAAATTGTCCTCCTTTACTGATAAGATCCATAAGATAGCATTCAATTACATAAAAGAAGTGGAGCTGCTGCCCCTGCTTTAATGATTTCTCACATATGCATGTAGCAAGTAATGAATCGCCATCAATCAGAAAAAATTCAGATTCAACAAAATCATTGAATAAACTGGAATGTCTAAAATGAAAACAGTTAAAACAAAAATTACATATTGATTAAATAAGGCCCCCAAAGACAGTAGCATTGTCATTATTCGCCCATTATCACTATCATCAGTAGGTGAATTTGCCAAGTAATTATTTTATGTCCGTCTCTACGCTAAGACTTTTCAAATATATCCATATGTATGACTATCCCTCATAGGAAGAAGGTGGGATCATTCCCATCCTGTAGATATAGAAAAAGAGGCTCAAAGAGACAGAGCAAATTATGTAAAACCACATGGCAGAATCTGGATTGGAATCGGGAATTTAACACCTCTATTCTGAATATAGACCTGTGTTAAATTTCCTTCCTGTTTAATCAATACTATTTCTTTATAAAACAATAGGTTCATTGATAGCTGTGTACAAACAATGCAAGAGAAAACTGTTTCCATTCACTATCAAACAGCTCTCAAAGTTCTATGTTAAACAATCATATATGTATTTATATATGCATGTGCATATATAATTGTATATATAATATACTATAATATATATACTGAGATAGATACACATTACTTTCATGTCAAATAGATATACAGGAAATATGGTATCCAAATGTACACCTCTTTTTTAATTTATTTATTTAAATTCAAGTTAACATACAGTATAGTATTGGTTTCAGAAGTAGAACCCCGTGATTCATCTCTTACACAGGACACCTGGTGCTCCTAAAAGTGCCCTCCTTAATGCCCATTAATGCCTTAATCCCTCCATTTAGCCCATCCCCCCACCAGCAACCCTCAGTTTGTTCTCTGTATTTAAGAATCTCTTGTCATTTGCCTCCCTGTCTCTTTTTATCTTATTTTTCTCTCCCTTCCCCTATGTTCATGTTTTGTGTCTTAAACTCCACATGGTGAAATCTTTATTACAATACTCACTTGGCTTTTGGCAATGCACTCATAATTAACTGTGACATTTTTTCTAAAAACATCATGTGTTCTTCTAAACCTAAAAAATAAATTATTTACTTATTATTTGAAAAAGAAGAAATAACAATAAAGTTATTTTAATTCTATTAAATCCATGTAGCTTAAAGAATCATTATTTTGTAATTTATAAATATTTTAAATTGAAAATTACCCATTCTTGCCGCTCTCTGGACCTCAAACCTCAACTGGAAAACATTAAATATAGCAAATTTCCTTTACTTTGGTACCTCTAAGTGGCAGTTATTAATGAAAATGACAGACCTACAAAGAAAGAAGAAAAATTAGAAATTCATTTATTCCATCAAGAAATAGTATTAAATGACTACTGTGTGTTAAGCAAAACATCAGACAATGGGAATATATGAACAAAGGGCAACATGCTGTTAGTTCTCACGGAGCTTAAAATCCATCAGGAAAGACAAATATTAATCAGATAATCATATGGACAATGGAAAATTTAAACTGTGACAAAGAGGATAAAGGAAGCATCCTTAATGAAGTAATGCTTGAGTTGATTTCTGAAGGATGAAACAAAATTTAATTAAATACAGGGATGGGGGGAGTAGCATTCCAGGCAGAAAAGACCGTGTACAAAAAATACCAGAAAATACCATGTACAAAAGTCTTGTGTGATGAATGAGTGTGGGTGGTTCTAGATCCAGAACAGAAGTCAACAAGGTTGGAATGCAGAGAGTGAGGGAAGAGTTAGCTGTACTAGAGGGTTACAGAAATGTAAGAGCAGGCAGAGCCTTTGAGGGCATGTTTTCATCCTAAAATCCACTGACGGACTTTAAGCACGTAGTGTTACGAGCGGCTTTACATTTTGAAAGATTACTCTGGCTGCAGTAGAGAGAATAGATAAGATGGGATCAAAGTTCCTGTTAGTAAAGCAGAGAGAAAACCACAGTTCAGAAGGGTAATGAGAGTAGTTTGATGTAATACAGTTTGATGGTAGTTGGGGCCCCTATGGATATTAAATATTTGAAAGGTTAGTTTAACATAATTTTGTAATTATGTATTACATAATTTTGTATTATGTATTATGGATCTGATACGGATGGAGAAGAGGGAAGAGTGAAGGTTGTCAAGGATGATTTTAAGATTCTACCTGATGCAACAGGATGGAGGACGAGGCCATTCCCTGGGCAGGAAACCTTGGAACAAGCCTACATTTCAGGGAAGGATCATGAGTTCATTTGTGGTCACTCTGAGTTTGACTTGAGTTCAAGACTGTAGGACATGTCACGTGAGTAATTAAATATGTAGGTCTAGAGGTCAAACCCAAGGTCTGGGCTAGACCTGAATATGTGAGTAACCTGAATATTATTGTAAATAAAGCCACTGAGGTAGAAGAACTTGCTTGGATAGACAGACACAGTATCATGAAAGAAGAAGAAAGGACTGAAAATACAGTTTTGCAGATCACTAATATTTAATAAATGCCAACAGAGAAGAGGAAGAGTCTGCAAAGGTAATTGAGAAAGAACTGTCAAAGAGGCAGAAGAAAATGCACTTGAGCATTCTGTTACAAAAAACAAATATTGAGACATTCTTCACATATGCCATATGGTGTGTTAGGGCAGTGGAACTTGATAGATAGATGATAGACAGATAATAGATAGATTAGATAGATGGATAGATAGATAGATATTCATATTATATGACATTAAAGAACATATAATGATGAGGCACACATTGATATTAAATATTAGGGGCGCCTGGGTGGTTTAGTCAGTTGAGTGTCCAGCTTCGGCTCAGGTCATGATCTCGCTGTTCCCAAGTTAGAGCCCTGCGTCGGGCTCTGTGCTGACAGCTCAGAGCCTGGAGCCTGCTTTGGATTCTGTGTCTCCCTCTCTCTCTGCCCCTCCCCAGCTCGTGCTCTGTCTCTCTCTGTCTCTCAAAAATAAATAAACATAATAAATATTAAAATAACAATGCACGGAGGTTCATGACTGCAAAAAATGAGTAAACTTGAAGAAAAAAGAAATTACTGTGGCTGGAATGGAATGTTTAAGAAACACTTAATGGAGACAGGCAAAAGCATGGTCTCTCGCTTACCTAGTTATTCCCCCTTTTATCAGATCTAAAGAGCATCCACTCCTCACCAAGCATTGCACTTGCTGCCACATATACAAATATGCATAAAACATGGTCCTCACCCCTCACAATCTGGTAAGGGTTTAAAGAGAATTAAATCAAAAAGTGTAACACACTTAGTGACCTAGCAGAAATGGTACAGAAAGCCATTAGAGAATTGAAAGAGTTCTTCAATCAACTGGAGTAGTCAGTCTCTTGTGTTCTGAGGTTTTGAGGACACATTTAAAATATGAGAAAGAATTATGGAAGCATCTTAGAGAAGGTAAGAGATACAGAGGATCACATTTCAAAGAGCAAAACAATACTGGTTTAATGCACAGAGATGTGAAACCACACGACAAGTTTGATTCCACAGGTTGTTCCACATGGCATAAAACAGAATGATTTGATTGGAAATGAAATAGGAAAAGTAGCTATAGCTCACATTATAAGGGGCTTTTGCCCAGGGAAGAATTTTAGAGAATTTCCCCAAAACTCTCTGCCATCCAATTCATACAATTCCCAACCTTACTAACTGCACATTAGCCATACTGTCTTACTTCAGTTCTCCAAATTGTACCAAGTTCAAATATAAAAGATGATTCCATGAGAACTGAGTGAACGGGAGAAAATTAACCCCAAGTATCTTTCAGAAGGGATAGATCCAGAAAAGGTAGGGTCAGATTGAATGAAATAAGGTAATTCATAGGTTCCCGGATGTTCTTAATGTCTCAAGAATTTTTCTCATGGTACTCCTAGGACAAAGTAAATACCTAACAGTTTATTTATTAAGGAGTTAGCTCCGAACAAATTAATAAGTCCTAACATAATCATTTGAAAATAAAATACACATAAACAGAAAGAAATAACATCATTTTTAAATTAAATAACAATTACTAATGAGACATATGTGCCTATTGGACACTACAACTTTTCAACAAGAGCCATGGTGGGAGAATAAAACCCTTCTCAATTTGATAATTAAGGGGTTCCATAGTCTGCCTGCCTACCTCCTCTCATATATCATATAGGAAACTTTTCCTATTAAACTTCATCCTGAACTCATTCCAACCTTACACAAAATGTACATAGAATTTGTATCACTATGCCCAGTTCTCTCTCATTTAAGGGAGAGTCATGGTAGGGAAAATAAAGCCTGCTACCCACCACAAAAACCACTGAATAAATGTAGATTTAAAAATCTGCATTATTAGACACGGGGGGTGGTATTAAGAAGAAGCTGGATGAATAAACATGAGTCAAGGCCAGAACAGTCCTTTAAAAAGTTTGAATTAGCATTCTCAATCATCACAATATTATCTAATACAATAGTAACAGGCTGCTACAGAAAAAACAAAAGTAAATCCTCAAAAAAATTTATACTTTCAGGAAAAAAGTCACATGCAGAGCAATAAAATGGACATGATGAAATCTCAAGTTACAGATCGGAAATCCGGGAAATTCCTTAGAAGGCATGAGAAAAAAACAAAGAGGGGCACCTGGGTGGCTCAGCCAGTTAAGCATCTGACTTCAGCTCAGGTCGTGATCTCATGGCTTGTGACTTCAAGCCCCACAAACAGGCTCTGTGCTGACAGCTCAAAGCCTGGAGTCAGCAATAGCACTGCTAGGAATTTACCCAAGGGATACAGGAGTGATGATGCATAGGGGTACTTGTATCCCAATGTTTACAGCAGCACTTTCAACAATAGCCAAATTATGGAAAGAGCCTAAACATCCATCAACTGATGAACAGATAAAGAAGTTGTGGTTTATATACACAATGGAATACTACTTGGCAATGAGAAAGAATGAAATATGGCCTTTTGTAGCAACATGGATGGAAGTGGACAGTGTTATGCTAAGTGAAATAAGTCATACAGGGAGACATACTGTATGTTTTCATTCTTATGTGGACCCTGAGAAACTTAACAGAAGACCATGGGGGAGGAGAAGGGGAAAAAAGAAAGAGAGGAAGGGAGGCAAACCATAGGAGACTCTTAAAAACTGAGAATAAACTGAGGGTTTGGGGAGCCCGGGTGGCTCAGTCGGTTGAGCGACCGGTTTCAGCTCAGGTCATGATCTCGCGGTCTGTGAGTCTGAGTCCCATGTTGGGCTCTGTGCTGACAGCTCAGAGCCTGGAGCCTGCTTCGGATTCTGTGTCCCCCTCTCTCTCTGCCCATCCCCCACTCCCCTCCCTCATGCTCTGTCTCTTTCTGTCTCAGAAATAAATAAACATTAAAAAAATATATTTAAAAAAATAAACAGGGTTGATGGGGGTGGGAGGGAGGGGAAAGTGGGTGATGGGCATTAAGGAGGGCACCTGTTGGGATGAGCACTGGGTGTTGTGTGGAAACCAATTTGACAATAAATTTCATATTAAATAAATAAATAAGTAAAACATTAAAAACTTAAAAAAAAAAAAAGCTTGGAGTCTGCTTCGGATTCTGTGTCTCCCTCTCTCTCTGCTCCTCCCCTGTTCATGCTCTGTCTGTCTGTCTCTCTCTCTCTCTCTCTCCTTCAAGAATAAATAAAAACATTAAAAAAAAATTTTTTTAATTGATTAAAATTGTACCTGGCACACAGTTAGAACTGAATAAAATGAGGAGCATTATTGGATGTTTTGGTAAAAGAAAATATAATGTTTTCAAAGTTCCAAGGGGAAAATATTTTGAACTTATAATTCCATACCCAGTCATTCAATCCATTAGGAGGGCAGAAAGACAATATTACTAGATATTTAAGAAGTCACCAACCACCTAGCCTGAATGATAATGTTATTTAAAGAGACAGTTCAGAAAATTAGTGGGTAGATATCAGGCAGAAGGACAATCAAGAAACAGTATAACTACATATGATGCAGGAAAATTAAAGGAAGCTATAAAGAAAAATAGGAGGATCCATGATACTCTGAATTTAGAAAAGTATCGATTTCAAACAGCGGTCTTAATGATAACTACATTTCCAAGTCAACCATATAGATTGCTTCTACAATAAATAACATAATAAATAATTTTGTGACTTGTTTACTTGACTTCCCATTTTTTACTCAACCAGAAACAAATCACAAAAATTAAAGTCATAAACGGGCACCTGGGTGACTGTCGTTTAAGCGGCCAACTCTTAATCTTGGCTCCGGTCACGTTTGTGGGATAGAGCCCTGGTGGGTCTCTGCACTAACAGCAGGAAGCCTGCTTGGAATTCTCTCTCTCCCTCTCTCTCTGCTCCTTGCCCGCTCTCTCTCTCTCCCTCTCTCTCTCTCTCAAAATAAATAAAACATTTTTAAAAATAAAGTCAAAAATATTGTAAACTATGATAAACCATTATAATATAACAATAATATAATTAACCAAATTGGGAAGTTCAGAAAGGTATGAATAGTGGAAAAAGAAGAGCGTATATTAAGTTCCTCATTTTTCATCGCAGAAAGTCTAGAGAGAGCATCTAAAGATAATATATCAAAAATTAAGGGCTTCTGGAATCAAGAAGTTAAATTGCCTTTCTCATATAAGTACTGAACCACTGTGTTGCCAAATAAATATAAATGGGGAAATTTCATTTATACTTATATTACAACTTCTAATGAATTAATAGATCTTGTTATTTTTAGGTGCTAGAACAACAAAAATACAGGCAAATAGCTACTTCCATGTAGAAGTGCATCATTGTTGAAATATTCCAGCAAAGACGAGCCTGGGTGCCTCAGTCAATTGAGCATCTGACTTCGGCTCAGGTCATGATCTCCTGGTTCACGAGTTTGAGCTCCACATCTGGCTCTGTGCTGACAGCTGAGAGCCTGGAGCCTGCTTTGGATTCTGTGTCTCCCTCTCTCTCTGCCCCTCCCTCACTAGTTCTCTGTCTCTGTCTCTCTCTCTCTCAAAAATAAACATTAAAAAAAAAAAAAAAAAAAAAAAGAAATACTCCACCAAAAATTTTGACCTCAATTTGATCCAAACTCTAGTAGCAATAATTAATTAACGAGACTTTTATAAGATAGAAGAACCTGTTAAATGATACCAGGAAGATTAGAATCTCTACAAGGCCAAAAAAAAAAAAAAAAAAAAAAAGGAAAGGGAAGGGAAGGGACTCCAATTTATTAACAAATTACAAGAGGATGAAAGAGACTACAACAAGCCTAAAGACATATTATCCAATCACAGTAGCGCCAAAACCTTATCTGGGTTCTGATTTAAACAATCTTTAAAAGAAAAGAGAGAAGGGATGGGAAAAAAGAGAAATCATAGATTATTAGAGACAGCCCAATTCAGAAAATAAGGCCCAGGGAATGATGGAACCTCTTGATGGAAAGAGTCAATTTCCTGAAACACTGGAGAAAAGCCGACCAGCAATGGACAGAATTCTAGATGCCCTCCAAGACTCCAGCCACCCTGGTGCACTGCCCTGTATAATATCCTCTCCTTGGGTGTGGGCAGGACCGGAAGATTGAATGGGATAGTCCCTCCCATGATTAGGTCACATTACCTAAGACTCCAACATTCCAGGAGACAGATTCTCCTGATAGCTTTGAAGACATAAGCCACAATGCTTTGAGAGGACCACCTGGCCGGGAGCTGAGGGTGGAATCTAAAGGCTGAGAATAACCCACAGCCAAGAGCCAACAAGAAAACAGGGAACCTCACAATCCCACACCTGCAAGGAATTGGATTCTTCCAACAACTGGAAAGAACCTGGACAAGATGGCAGCTCCAGTAGGCACCTTCATTTTAGTCTGGTGAGACGCTGAGTAAAAGCATTCAGTTACTCTGTGTCTAGACTTCTGATTCACGGAAATTTATAAAATACTACATTTTTATTGACTTAACCTCCCAAGTTTGCGGTAATTTGTTATGCAGCAATAGAAAACAAATACATGCCCCTTGACCATTTTTACATTCTTTTAACTGTTATATAAGAAATAAATGATTATTGCATGAAGCCACTGAAATGTAGGGGTAGGTAGGAATCGCCTGTAAGTTATTCGAATGCAGATTCTGATTCTGCAAGTTTGTAGTTGCGCCCCGATTGTGCGTGGGGTGGGGATGCTAGCTGCCTGCCGCTACCGATGTCTAGGTCATATTGGTTATGCTCAGATCTGACCTCCCTTAGTTGCCCTAAGGCCCCAGATCCCAGCATTCTTTCTTTGAAGAGGTCCCCTTAAAAGCCTGAACGCTCGCCCCTCTCCTTCGGATTCCAGACCCCGCGCTCCCCACCTGCGTCCCTTTCCTCTGCCTCTCCCCACGTCTTGCCTCCCGGCGCCAACGGGAGACCCGTCCGCCACCATTTTCTGGGGGCGCAGCGGGGCGCGTCCGGAGCCGCTCCCGGGCCACCTCCCGCCTGGACCAGAGAGCTGGAACCGCGAGCGACATCTCCACTCCGGGTTTCTCCCTGCAGTGACCCCGGTCGCCTCGGAGCCCGCTCCGCACGCCTCCGCCCCCAACCCGGTTCGCTCCCCGGAGCACCTCCCCCTGCTCCCGCCAACCTCCACCCCGGCGTCCGCACCGGACCTGTGGCGTCGGTGGAGCAGCTGCCGGGCACCTGCAGGGAAGGAAGCGACCGACAGGGGCTCAGAGCGCGGAGCCCTGAGTGGCAACTCGAGGGGGCGCCTGAACCTGGGCTTCTGACCTGCGGAGCCGCCTCGGCCAGTCTTTTGTACCCGGAAAGAAGTTTTGGTTTCGTTTCTCACATCGGTCACGTTTGAGTTTCGTTTTCCTTTATCACGAAGTAGGTCCGACGGGTTCCAGAAGAGTGAGTCTGAACATCCTTACCTTCAGTGGGGACCTTAAGACATAGCAGAAACGGTAACCTGGGCTTCGGAATTCGGACAGGAAACAGAGGGGAGTGAGGCCGAGAGATCTGGGACAGCTGGGAGATAAAAATCAAGGAGGGGCAGAGTTTAGAAATAGATCAAGTAGAACACTGTGGAATCTGAAGTTCCACCGTGGGTCTTGCTGCTCCCCTTTGAGTCAAAAACAAAAACAGTGGGAAGGAACACCTGAACGTGGAGTTCTAGTAGGAGAAGATAATGATGACTGCTCTGTGCAAACTATATGTGGAGCCAAGAAACACCATTAAAAAATCAAATTGAAAGCGCAGCCCGCTCGCTTTTTCCTTCTGCCTTCAAGTTATTTTCACTAAATGTCTGCCCGTCGTGGCAGAAACTATTGTCAATTTGGGTTTTAACCCTAGCCTCTCTTTCCTTCTAGTCTCTTAATGTGCTTAGATTCATGTGCAAATATACTCGAATTCTAGGAAGAGGCAAGTGGAGGTGACAGTGGATTTGGGTAATATTAGCAACAATGGAGAGCCACAGCTGCTTTGTCTGCAAGGCAGGTAAAGAACAGATGGGCAGACACTGTCCCACAGAAAACAGAGCAGTGCGTGACATATTTTCTTGTCATAAATTGAAGAGTCAAGTTGTTAAAGAAAAAGGTAGGGACGGAGAGACTGGACATTGCTCACATCCATCAGGCACCCATTCATTCATTCACTTATCTACAAATTTGTGATGACGAAACTGAGGAAGGAAATTTAAAAATTTGGAACTTGACACATGACTGGCCTGAAGTTCTATTATATTCATATGTCTTTCTCTAACATCTCTAATAATGATAATCCTCTCCTTCCTCCTGTCAAGAAGTCAGTGTTCTAAATCCTGCGACCCGTGAACATGTTAACTTCTCTGGCAAAAGGTACTTTGCAGAATTAAGGATTTTGAGTTGTGGCATTATGCAGAATAACCTGATGAGTCCACTCATTGTCTCCAACACTTCTTCCCCCTCTTCCAAATCCTCTGACCCTTTTAGTCCAGATGTGCTCTGAACCTGCTCTGTCAAAGATCACCGATGATGATCCAATCATTGAGAAATCTGAACAATGCTTGTGCTTGTTTAGTCCATGATCCATTACTTCTCTCTCTCTCTCTCTCTCTCTCTCAAATGCTTGACAGATATCTAACCCATCTCTCTTTTCCAAAGAGCTTCTTTTCTCTTGGCTTACAATATTCTTCAAATCTATTCTCTTCCCACCTTGACTATCAAAATGGATGGATTATCACCTAACAACTGTTCAGGTGAAAAGTGTGGGAATCATTGTTGCACCTTCACCTCCCTCAAACCTTAGTGAACTGGAACTCCTGATACTTACAGAATCTCTTCTCTCTCTCATTTTCCAAAGGCTAGAGCAAACACCACCATTCCTCATCTGGCTAACTGGAACAGCGTATTCCCTTCCAGACTCCAGTGTGCCCCTCCACTCCATTTTCTAACCTGCCACCAGGGTTATTTATTAGCATGTAAAACCAAGCACATCAAGTCCCTGTTAAAAAACACTTCCAGGGGCGCCTGGGTGGCTCAGTCCGTTGGGCGTCCGACTTCAGCTCAGGTCATGATCTCACAGTTTGTGAGTTTGAGCCCCACGTCAGGCTCTGTGCTGACAGCTCGGAGCCTAGAGCCTGCGTCGGATTCTGTGTCTCCTTCTCTCTCTGCCCCTCCCCAACTTGTGCTCTATGTCTCTCAAAAAGTAAATAAATGTAAAAAAAAAAAAAAAATTTTTTTTTAAAAAACCACTTCCAACATTTCTTCATTGCTTTTGGATTAAATCTACCTAGTAGTATTCCCTTTCCTTTGAGAACTCTCCAACTCTGATATGCTTCCTTTCACTTGCCCTAGAGTTATGGGGATGGGCAAACACATGACATCTAACACTGGATAGATGTGGTTAACCACAATTTATTAGTTATGTATACTCACAGCCCTGCACACCATGTAAGGCTATATATATATATATATATATATATATATACACATAGGGCTTGAACTCAGGAGCAGATAAACAAGGTGGGACTGTGGGAGGCAACCTTTGTAACAATCAGAAGTGGGGAGACCCCTGGCGCCCTTGGGAAGACAGGATTACATGTTTAATTACTTTTGCTGGCTGACAAGGAAGTGAAACTGTTAGGTAAATGCAGTTGTTCTGGCTGAGAAAGGAACTGGCTAAGTAAGGAACCCTTCTCTCCACATATGACTCCCAGTAACTTTGTTACTTTTTTGCCATTTACTACCCATAGCCCAAATACCTTTATCTTGTCAATTCTTCACATATTTATTGTTCGTTTTTCTAAAAGGTATAAAAAGCTTCCTGCTCTGGTCCCTTCTTCGGGTCTTTATTCTCTTGTTTAGGTTCCCATGTACATATAAAAATTCAACAAGATTTATATGATTTCCTCCTGTTAATCTGTTTTACGTCAGTTTAATCCATAGGCCCAGCCAGAGACCCAAAGAGGATAGAGGAGAATTTTTCCTCCCCTACAGCAGCACATGGAAATTTAGGACTTATAATACAATGCTTTGGCATCGTTTTAAGCCTTGGTGATGATTGAAGACTTTTTCCCTAGGAAACAAAGTAGACACTTGACCAGGAGGGAGGGAGCCAAATGGAGAGGCGATCACTGAAAACATAATTTTCATTTTTTTTTTAAGTTTATTTATTTATTTTGAGAGAAAGAGAGCAGGGGAGGGGCAGAGAGAGAGAATCCCAAGCAGACTCCATGCTGTCAGCACAGAGCCCAATGCGGGGCTGGAACTCACAAACTGGGGGATCATGACCTGAGCTGAAACCAAGAGTCGGACACCTAACCAACTGAGCCACCCAGGTGTCCCAAAAACATAAATTTTAGAGGTGCCCTCTTTATGGCCAACAAAGTCAGCTAAGAATCTGTGTGACACTGATGCAGGCAATGCATGTCCCCAGAAGGCTTGAATTTAGTTTAATAAATCCCTGCCACAGTGGATCCCAATGGGAAATCCATTTGCTACTTTGTTACTTAAGAGCTCTTTGAAGAGTTCATTGGACCTCTGAATTAAACCAATTAAATTGCAAAGGGCATATAGGGAAGGTGGAAATTCCATTGAATGCACTTTTTAAGAGCCCACCACTGTTTTCTAAGAAATGAAATGAATTTTCAGTCACTATCAGTAATATCTGGAACTCGAATGGATAAAGAATGTCCTCCAGAGGTGTTGTATTGTGGCTCTGATATATGCAGAGATACCTGTTATGTTAATTTATATTTGGGGTATCTGTGAAGCAAAAGATTTCCAAAGTTCTCTATCAAAGGGAGAGACTCTTAGGTCACCACCCAAGAATACGTAAAAATGTATTGATGGGGCCAAATTATTGCTCTGGGCATCCATGCTGAGATGACTGTCTAAAGTCTGGCCAATTTTGCTGACCCTTGGGTCTCTTCTTTTATCAGGGAAACTTGGTTAAGAGATGGGAAAGCAACAGCATCCCACTGAGCTCCATCACATAGAGTGGTGGTGATTCCATCTATAAAACCTACAAATTCCCAATTTTGTTCACTCAGTTTTGTTCCTCAGGTAGCCAAAATGTCTGGGAGAGGGGTGACCTCCTCCAACACAGTGGCTCCTGGCAAGGGACTAAGAAAAGGAGATAATGAGGACCTGTCCAAGTAGGATATGCCAGAGAGCCCACGTGTGACTCCATGCTATAGCAAGGAGGGCTTGGTTGCCAATCCAGGTTTGTGAAGTATGGCATCCATGACCCAAAGTATAATGGGCAATTGAGTACACAAGGTCATATGTTCAGGGTCTATAAAAGTCTCTATTTCCGGGAGATCCCAGCATGTGGCCAGTAAATGTCACTCTGATAGTGTATAGCACAGAATTGAAGAAGGGCAGTATTGTGTACCGGAAGTCCATTGGAAACTTATGGACATTATAGGTGGTCCAGAAACTCTGGGAGTCATAAAAGGAGGTCAGTACAGCATCTACAGTAGAGAGTCTCTGAGGATACTTAATGAAGGTGCCCCTTGATTTCAGTTTAGACAGATTTCATAACATTTTGTTGGAGGGGACCCCATTTAAGGTGGACTGACTTGCAAGTTAAAGTATCAGTGAGACTAAAAAAAATAAGGAAATGCAGAATATGCTGCCTCCAGACCCCAAAAGAACTAAAAGTTGTTGGACTTGTATTAATATTTTGAGTGCTAAGAGGGATGATAGCTGGGTCATGACATTGCCTGAGATGGCACAGTTCACCACATAATTTTCAAGAATTTCATCTGAGTGGCAGGACCTTGCACTACGTGTGGAGCAATGGCCCATCCCCTTTTTTGTAAGCCACTTTGTTGGTATTTGCATGTCCTGAATGAGCATTTCAAATGAATTAATTAATTTCCCCATAATTGGACATAGATAAGACCTTGCCTTCAAAGACTGTGTGCAATGGAAAGACTGCTGAGGTACCCCATGGGTAGCCTGGTAGAGGTGTATAATGTCTAAGAGGCTGTTGAAATAGGCACTGATGAGAACATATTAACAATTTCCACAATGCCAAATTATTTAGTGGCTGCTGTTTGGATGGAGCCAGTAATTTTAACACCATTGACTATTGGGTATGAGGGCCTTTATGAGGTCCACAGCATTAGGCTGTGGTAATCCACTGTAAGAAGCCATTCATTCTTTTCAGGTTTAAGAATATGCTAAATTAGGCTGCTAAATGGAGAAGCAGTGAGGATGATCCTTCCTTCATTCATTAGGTCACATATAATTCTGTCTTATGCTTAAACTCCTGAAAATTACTTGTCAAGAGTATAGCAATTTAATACTACATTGTTTTGTCTTTTACTTTTTCTCTGATAATGATCTGATTGTTGTTTCTGAAGCTTACCTGACATGGCTTTGTAAAGAATCTCAATATTATTTTTCCAGATGTAACAAATTTTTTTAAAGTCCAGATTGTTACATGCTTTCTTAAAATCATAATGGTAGCATATTTCATTACAAAGAGAGTGCATTCTCTACTAAATGTGTTCAGATTTGAATTATGTGATCATACCCCCAATATTAAATTTACAAATCATAAATAAACATATGATATTGATAAATTCATATGTATACATATAGAAGAGTAATCACATCAACAATAATTTATTTACTTCTTTATCCTCCAGAAATAAAACATTCCAACAAAATCAGAGATACAGGTACGAAATTAAGTTGAGTTTACTGGGTCTGTGATATTTCTGCCATAGGCTTTTCAACACCTGTTGATAAGTCAGTGAGAGGAAACACTGGGGGCTGGACATGCCAGCTCTGTAGAAATTCTTTCCCAAAATAGTGCTGAGCAAAATGTTAATCCAACAGAAGTAGACACTGAACAGACCTCAGAATTTTGTGTGATAGAGCAACTGTGTCTTCAACGATTGGAATTTTTTAAATATATAACTCCTCCTTTGGTCCAACAGCTGATTTCCTCCTTTACCATATTTCTCCTTCCTTTCTGTTTTCCAAGGGAATGACAGCCACATCCTTCTACATTAGACTTCTTTGGTAAACAGCTTTAGAAATTGTTATACAGCTGTCTCTAGTCGTCTGGTAGTGATGACTCCACTTGCAAGTTTGATATTTCCTTGGTATCTCCCTGATGATATCTTCACGGGGCATGTAAAATGCAAATTTTAAGAGAAAAAGATGGCTCTCAGTTTTTATTTAGATCAAATAAGTTTGAGAGCCATTTTTAAATAGCCAATTACTTTGGTAGATTTGCCTTTCCCCTCTGGTGAGGTAAAAAAATAAAATAAAATAAATAAATCAAAATGCCTCATCCAGTCAAGCCTTTGTTTCTCTGTATCAACTCAATTTAAAACATTAAAATCTTCAGCCCTAAAAAGATGTCTACATTTTTTAATAATGCATTCATATTGTAAGTACAAGTGATTTTCTTCTTTTTCTTTCCATTAGTATTCTATAATGAGTTTTTTTCTATAAGCACAACATAAACATCACTTTCTATGACCACTTTAAAAATCCATGAGTTTATTTAACCATTTCATCAGTTAGAGATTTAGGGTGTTACCCATTTTTTTGCTATTATAAAAAATGTCTGGATAAACATGATATCATATAGGTCTTCAAAGTAGAGTAGGATAGGATGAATCAAAGGATATGAACTTTTTTTTTTTTTTTTTAATTTATTTTTGGGACAGAGAGAGACAGAGCATGAACGGGGGAGGGGCAGAGAGAGAGGGAGACACAGAATCGGAAACAGGCTCCAGGCTCCGAGCCATCAGCCCAGAGCCTGACGCGGGGCTCGAGCTCACGGACCGCGAGATCGTGACCTGGCTGAAGTCGGACGCTTAACCGACTGCACCACCCAGGCGCCCCGGATATGAACTTTTAAAAGTGGGAACATTTAGGGGCGCCTGGGTGGCTCAGTCGGTTAAGTGTCTGACTTAGGCTCAGGTCATGATCTCACAGTTTGTGGGTTCAAGCCCCACATCGGGCTCTGTGCTGACAGCTAAGAGCCTGGAGCCTGCTTCCGATTCTGTGTCTCCCGCTCATTCATGCTCTGTCTCTGTCTCTCAAAAAGAAACATAAAAAAAAAAAAAAAAAACCTTTAAATACTCAAGGTAATAAAGCTATTCTACAATGAGCCTCTTCTACCAGTTTTGAAGCATCCAAATCCAGAGACTTTCTTAGGCAAGGTTACTTATTTACATTATTACAAACTGGAATTCAATTTTGCTTACTGATTCTTGCCAAAGGAAGTCGATATTCATTTCTCATGTTTGCCAACTTGGAAGCAGGCAAAGGAGGCAAAGTTCCCTAACACTTTTCAGTTACGCACATGTAAAGCAGCCTTAAAATGCTTCAGGAGTTCATCCAGGATCACCTACAGGAAAAATATTTCTCAGAAAGATTTTATTTAGACAATTAAACTGCTTGGTAAAATGACTGCATCACAGTTTTGTAGATGAATGTTCATTCACTGAAGTCAGCATTTACTTTATTCATTTGTGAAATTAAAGTAAAATCCCATTTGGTTTCAACCAACATCTATAAATTCAAGTATCTTTCCTCTTAAAAATCTACTTTGACTCTATCTAATCAAAATCACCATTTACTAAGATGCATGCCCTAAGCTAATCTTAAACTTGTATCTATTTCAAAGACTTTAGGGGCATATTTAGAGAACAGGTAACAAGTCAGTACAGTGATAACAGTATAAATTCATTATTTAGTTCTGATTATGCTTTGCTGCCCTTTGTGAAGCACCTGTTTGTTACCTCATACAAGTTAATCTATTAGAACAACCTATGAGGTTGGCATTTTCATCTACATTTTATAGATAAGAGAACTAAACCTCACAGAGGTAAACTTGCTCTAAGTCACACAAGGGGGTAAGTAAAGAAGTAGCTGTTGTTGGTACTATAAGCTAGATTAGCTTCCAAATTTTATACCTAAGCAAGAATTCTTTCAGAATCAAAGCTAGAAGTTTCTTTATGTAACTAAAATAGCATAAATGGAAAACTGTGACATTAAAAATACTCTTAGTTTTCTTCTGCTACAACTACTGTTTTAATTATTCACTTGGTTTTTTCTTTCATTTAATTTATTCATACCATGCACTATTTCAAGAATTAAGGTACGTTAGAAGGATGAAGATAACACAAGGTAATATAAATTAAAATGTGGTAAAAGAAAAGAAAAACAAGGGAAAGAGCATAAAACAGGCCACAAATTATACTCGAAGATTTCTAGCAGCCAAATGTAAAAAGAAAACCTCATCACTTAACAAACACATTTCACAATGTCCGTGACATACATAGTTATTTCAGCACTAAAACCACATAAGGACGTCTTGGTGGATTCTTACAAAAAGTACTGCGTGAATATGATGAAGAAAGCCTCCAGCCAAATCTTTACATGGACAATGTGACAATTCTCCCAGGGCTTTTTTTCATCTGATTCTCTGTATGTGTGCATGAACGAAGACCACAGAAAAGGGCAATAAATTCAATTCTGCAGAGGAGCCAAAGTAATGCATTAATGTGTCTTCACTCAGTATTGTACAAATATTACTGCTGTGCTTTTTTTTTAACGTTTATTTATTTTTGAGAGAAAGAGAGATAGTGCATGAGCGGGGGTGGGGGGAGAGAGAGAGGGAGAATCTGAAGCAGGCTCCAGGTTCCGAGCTGTCAGCAGAGACCCTGACGCGGGGCTCGAACTCACGAATTGTGAGATCATGACCTGAGCTGAAGTTGGATGCTTAATCGACTGTTGTGCTTTCCATTTGCCTGCTTCTGTGCCAGTGTTGAACACTGTGCTAGGGGTGTGTGTGCTACTTGCCAGGTATAACCTCGCATTGTGAGCCATCTTCTCCGATGTGCAAGCCATATATTACAAGCTAGAAGGTAAGCTCTTTGAAGGCAGGAATCACACCTTCTAACTCTGATTTTTCTACACAGTTTTCACATAGTTATTACTCAAATCTTTGTTAATTGACAGATACAAAAGTTATTCCCAAATTGTGGCACGTGTAATATTAGAAGCACGTGAGAGAATTTAACATGACACACAGATGGAGCATTAAATAATATTAAAGAAGTTTTTAAAAATAAAAACCACCCCCTTTCCAAATCTCTTTACTTCTTTCTGCTAATCCCAGAAAGTCTGGAAATGGTAGGCCTCTAATATCTCTCTAGAACTTAATCGCCTCTTTTTTTTTTCTTTTTAGTAAGAAGCAGCTTCAGCTGAAAGCCATGATAATTATATTTATTTTTATAGTTATCTTAAGTTTTAAGATCAGAAATCAGAGATCTTGGCTATCCACTTACAGTTCAGTATATATGAAGTTTCCTTTTGAAATACTATAAAAATGGGTCTATTTAAGAAAAAATTATAGTTTCAGTGGTCTGGAGGTATATCCAGAGGTATACTATGAGGTTAGAGAACATAAATTAGTGCTAGTCTCCTTTTTTAAAATCTATTCATCAGGGTTATCTGATAGAAACAAGCTTCTACATTGTCAGATTCTATGGAGGTTTTCTTGATTTGTTGACTATTGTTTTTCTTATAGTTTATTTTTAATAAGAAATTGGGAACAAGGAAAATGTTATAAATAAATTTATTATTGCAAATAAATAATTTTCTGAATTATTTTCCTGCTTTTACTCTTTTCAACAGACCTTGAGTTAGGGTACTCTTTCTTAGGTGACCAACTCAATATCCTCTCAAGAGGACATCAAGCTCTTGGTCTAATTCCCCTTCCTGCACTCCCAGTCCTAGATGTAAAACAATCTCAAAGGTTCAGCAGTCGAGTTGTCATTTTATTTAAATGACTGTTTGTCTACATCTTCTCTATTGCCACTGAATGCTCTGATTTGTTCCAAGAAATGCAAAATTTTAGATATTGTTTGTTAGATTGTTAGGGAAAGATGTTTGAATTAAAAATTAAGTTAAATCTGGGGTGCCTGGGTGGCTCAGTCGGTTAAGCATTCAGCATTGGCTCAGGTTATGATCTCTCTGTTTGTGAGTTCAAGCCCCGCGTCGGGCTCTGTGCTGACAGCTCACAGCCTGGAGCCTGCTTCAGATTCTGTGTCTCCCTCTCTCTCTGCCCCCACCCAGCTCTCTCTCGCTCTCTCTCTTTCTGTCTCTCTCGCTCTCTCAAAACATAAATAAACATTAAAAAAATGTTTTTAATTAAGTCAAATCTAAACAAAATTGGAGAATTTTACCAACAGCAAAAGTGAGTAACATTTGCAACAGTAATGAGAGTTGTTCTTACAATTAAATAAATATCTTGCACCCACAGAGGTCAGGGAGCATTTCAGAAACCACACGCCTCTCTTTTTAGCAACTCTTGTTCACAACATGCATCATTAACTGGGCCACAGGCATAACAATGTTCAAGTAAGCAGCTTAACAAGGATCATTTTTTTCATTTTTACCTATGAACTAATATTGCAAAGTTTTCAATGGTAAAGTTTCAGAATTGTTGCAAGTGTAAAAAATAATAATAATAATAATTTAAATAGATTTTGATTATAGAAAAATCAACTTGACATTATAAAAACAAATGGAATATCTTATATTAATTCAACCCTACAGGTATTGAATCCTTTATAATAGCATACATTTAATGACTATCAGTATTGTATCATTATAAGTATCACAAATCTCACCTTTTGTTGAAAACCTAAATTCACATCTTGGAATTTTGCTGGAATATATTTTCTTCCAAACAAATTTGCCAACACTAACATGAGTTTTTCCATCACATCCTAAGAAAATTGTTGCGAGCTTAAGCAAATAAAGGATAGATATTATGGTAAATAAGAAAAAATGTTGATTCCATGGATTCCTTCCCTAAGTTTGTTTTTATCATAAAAACACATTTCCTTTTGTGAAGGACAAATTTTTCTGGTAAATATACACCTCAGAAAATGACCATATCTGCTATGCTATGTGTGCATTTATTTTTAGTAAAGGCAGGCAGTTTTATATTCTGTGCTTCCTTTTAATTCTTGCTACCTTCACCCTAGTTCCACCAACAAAACACCTATCAACTAGTTTCCTGATCTGGACTCTCCTCACTTGAGGCCATCCTTGAGAATGATCAAACTTCCCAAAGCATTATGATCATGGCTCTCCTCTACTCCAAAATCTCTAATGGAGTTTCAATGCCTAATTAAAACAACAGCAAAAAATTGCAAGTTCCTTGAACTGCCGCTTAGTGTTTCAAAATCCAGCCTAAAACTAAGCTCCCAGCCTTACCTATTGATACTTCCCAACACTGGATCTAGATTCTGGTCATCTTTTCTTACTCTCCATTCCTCATAAAACCTGAGCACTAAACCATACTTGTCAAGAGGTGGCTAGGTTTAATTAACCAGACCATGTGACCATGGCAAAGTTATTCAACCTCAATGTGTCTATCTCAGTTGCCTCTTCTGCAAATATTCTTAATTAGTTAAATGATACCTAAATATTTCCCTAATGTTTGTTATTATTACATGTAATAAAAACAAATTCACTGTCAGTATCTAATTTTGAGGGCATCTGTAAATCTGAACATTTAACATTTCTTTGTAGAACAGAAGGAGAAGAAAGAGAAGAAAGGGTAGGATAAGGAGAAGAAAAAGAAGAAAGAAAACATTTCTGAGGCTTGGGCTATTTTATAAATAGGTTGTTGGGGCACCTAGGTGGCTCAGTAGGTTAAGCGTCCAACTTTGGCTGAGGTCATGATCTCATAACTCCTGAGTTTGAACCCCACATCAGGCTTTGTGCTGACAGCTCAGAGACTAGAGCCTGCTTAGGCAGGCTCTGTCTCTTTCTGCCCCTCCCCTGTTCACACTCTGTCTCCCTCTCTCTCTCAAAAATAAATAAACATTAAAAAAATTTTTAATACGTTGTTGTCTTTGGACTACATATATAAAATCTGAAGCTCACCTTTTGTGATTGTCTTACAGAGATTATGCAAAAGACTCTCATAAGAAAACTGACACAAAAAATTTGAAGTTTCGTGACCATGTAAATGTGATGAAAATGCTTCAAATCTCAGCAGATTACCTTCTCAACCTAAATATCCCTGCAAAAAATAGAAAAAAAGAAATGTGTGGTTTAATTCAATTTACCAGGCATTTAAATATCATTTAATACCAGTATGAGTGATTGATTAACACTTGACCTCATTTGATAACTACGTCAATGGTAAGTAACATTAATCACTGCATGCTGCTTATAAAGACTTCAAGTGGTTTGGCATGGTAAGAAATCCACAAAGTATTAATCACAGAGAACAAAAAGCCAAAGGACAATCATACCTTTCAAACAAAAGGTAAAGTTTCCAAATTTCCAGGGCTCTGGGTCGATTAAAGCACAGCTATGAATGCTTTAGCATTGACAGCACTCATAAAGAGGAGTACTTTAATTTATCCAGTACTTGTAAATAATGGTAAGTGATACATATTATATATACAAACAATATAGATAATATATAATGTTCTTAGGATATATCTTATGTGAAAGTAATTTCACTTGATTTTATATTATTTCTTTGAATGTGCTTTTACATAATATATGCTTCTTAAATAAAATAGGTCATATAAAGCAGAATTGCTAGAAATAACACATATTGGCAAGAAATCTGGTAATTCTCTGGAATAGTGGTGACCAAAAGTGAGCTTAAAAATAAAGCATGAGGGGCGCCTGGGTGGCTCAGTCGGTTAAGCGTCCGACTTCAGCTCAGGTCACGATCTCGCGGTCCGTGAGTTCGAGCCCCGCGTCAGGCTCTGGGCTGATGGCTCAGAGCCTGGAGCCCGTTTCAGATTCTGTGTCTCCCTCTCTCTCTGCTCCTCCCCCATTCATGCTCTGTCTCTCTCTGTCTCAAAAATAAATAAACGTTAAAAATAAATAAATAAATAAAGCATGAAAGCCAATCCAATTCACAATTTTAGCTCCCTTAAGCCATTCTAAAGGCAAGCTGTGTAATTATATTGTTCTGAATCCTGAGATATTCCACCAAAAATGATAGAACTAGATAGATTATAATCAACAGAATAGAATTATTGCTTGGTTTCTAGTGAAAATGGCAACCACCTGGTCACCATGGTAATCTCAATTTTTTAAATAAAATATCCATGCATTCTCAAAAAATGACCAAAAACTTCCCAATTTCTTCAAAAGATAGGCTTCAGTCTTTAGGCTGATAGATTTCAGAATTATGGAAGAATTTCCTCTTCCTATAAGGCCAATAGATAAAAAAGGAAGGTAAGAAGGAGAAAGAGAGGAAGTCTGTATCGACTTTAAAATAGGCAGTCACCCCTTTTCTGGAGAAGCCAAAATGCCCTTCCCCACATCTTTAAGTCCTCTCCTTACTCTCAGTCAGAGGCTGCAACTATAAGAAAACAATAGGCTAGAATATTGGGTGAGGGAGTCATGGAAGCGTATTTCATCCTTAGAAATAGATCTATAACAATAGTGTTGCTAAAACAGAAAAATCTTCAGAGCAATACATTCACGATATTGCAGTGATTAATGACATCTTTATCATCAACAACTCAGTGACCCAGGAAATGGATGTAGAAGAGTGTCACTCTCAATGTGGCAAACCTATACTGAAGAAAAACCTGGCACCTAGGTGGCTCAGTCGGTCAAGCGGCTGACTCTTGATTTAGGTGCAGGTCATGATTTCACAGGTTCATGAGTTCATGTCCTCAGGCTGTCAGCACACAGCTCAGAGTCTGCTTGGGATTCTCCCTCTCTCTCTGTGCCCCCCCCCCACATTTATACACTCTCTGTCCCTCTCAACATAAATAAATAAACTTAAAGAAAAAAAGAAAAAAAGAAAAACCTGCTAGACACTGAGAATTGGACTAGAAGCAGTGTCTATCAACCGACTATCCAAATGTAGATAGTAAAAGATATTTGAACAAATCCTAAGTGAACAAAACATGAGTCCTGAAGAAATCCATACACTATACATTTGACAAACTGTAAGATTTAGATAATTATGATGTATGTTAAAGACAGGAAATAGGTTCAAATAAGGTAAAAATCAACATGGGTTTATAAATGAATTTTTCACAAAAGAAAGTATCACCTTAAGAACTTACCATTAATTCAACAAGTTTTACTAAATTCTTTCTATGTAGCAGGCTCTATTCTTTTTTTTTTTTTTAATTTTTTTTTAATGCTTATGTATTTTTGAGAGAGAGAGAGACCAAGTGTGAGTGGGGGAGGGACAGAGAGAGGGTGACACAGAATCAAAGCAGGCTCCAGGCCCTGAGCTGTCAGAACAGAACCCATGTAGGGCTCGAACTCATGAAGCTCGAGATCATGACCTGAGCCGAAGTCAGACACTTAACCAACTGAGCCATCCAGGCACTCCTATTCTAACAAATTCCTAATAGAAGGAAGATTTAAAAATAAGGATCAAAGACTGGAGGATGTCTGGCATTAAGGAACAGGAAACCAGACAGTGTTATAGAAGGTCTTGAGTTACAAGAAAAGTAGGAGATGATATCAAAAAGATCAATAATGGGCCAATTATTTAAAAATCAATCACCCATTCATGTTTAATGAAGTTTTCTTTGAGTATTGGAACTAGGTATGGGTAATTTTTTTCTTCTTTCAACTTTTCTATGCTGTCTAAATATTCCTTAACAAATGGATTATTTTATTTTAAAATATTATTTTAATAATAGCAATACTGTAGTCTTCATCCTTATCTATGATTTAGAAGAGTGATATGTTTTGAGAGTAGGATCAATCTTTAATTTCAATTATACATCTTTTAGCGATTTTTAAAATGTAAAAATTTCTTAACTTAAAGAACTAATTTAAGGGCAAATGCTGACAATGTAACAGCATTTAAGATATATGAAAATCAACTATGCCACAAAACAAATCTAGAAAGTCGCAAACCAAGTTCTGTTACCAGTTCTAACTTATACTTGATCTCCTTTAAAAAAGGAAACATAAAATACAACATTTAGAAAGGATGGAGAATTGGGGCATCAGGCTGCCTCACTCAGAAGAGCATGCAACTCTTATCTCAGGGTTGTGAGTTAGAGCCCTCACTGGGTATTACTTAAATAAATAAAAAACTTTAAAAAAAAAAAAAAAAAGGATGGAGAAACCAGCAAATTGTTTGCCCATTCTTCTCTTTAAAGAAGGCTAAAACACGGGGCGCCTGAGTGACTCAGTCCGTTAAGCATCCAATTTCAGCTCAGGTCATGATCTCATGGTTCATGAGTTTAAGCCCCAACTCAGACTATGTGCTGACAGCTCAGGGCCTGGATCCTGCTTCAGATTCTGTGTCTCCCTCTCTCTTTGCCCCTCCCCCACTCACACTCTGTCTCTGTCTCTCAAAAATAAATAAACATTGAAAAAACATTTTAATAAATAAAAAAAAGAAGACTAAAACAAAAATCAAGCAAACAACAACAATAAAAAAACTTGACAATTGAGACCATAATGATGATGATAGCTGATACATATGTGTTTACTATGAAACAAACATGACACTAAGAAGTCCTTGACCTATATTAGTTAAATTATTTCTTACTACATACTATAGTTGCCATGATTATTCTCATTTTACAGCTGAAAACTCTGAGGTTTAGAGAAACTAAGTGCCTTCCCTAAAGTTAGTCAGTAAACTGTTGAACCCAGGATCTATTCCAGACCTTGATAAGTCTTATCAAGTTTAGTGTTTCTAAACTTTAACCCCCTTTTCTAGTTTCTAAACTAAACCCCCTTTAGTGTTTCTCACACACTAAAACAATGCCAGGTAACTCTTATTGTCCTAAATGCTATCTTTGGTGGTGAAACAAAACAACTATTATTTTAATTATTATTATATAACTAATTATAATTAATTGAGTTATTAAAATAATTATTCCATTTTCCCGTCCTTAATAAACTTATAACGTGCCAGAAAACATAAAGTATTAAAGGATCGATGAAACGAAGAGTTATAGCTATAGACTTCAAAAGAACAGGAGACCCGACTAATACATAGGCTAGTAATAACAACTCAAACTCACACAATGTCAAGGAGGGCATCCTTTGCCTTAGCATCCTCTGGGTCATCTCCCTTGGAAGCCAGAAGCATGAATCTAAGAACCAGGATTATGCTGAGAAGGAACTATGCCCTCAGCACAGAAACACTGGATTTCATGAGTTTTTATATTTTGGGCAACGGGATAGCAAAGGCATAAATCTTCCAGCAGGTCTTGACCTCATCGTCTAATACATCCAGACATTTAAAACCAGAAGAGAATCACAAAATAAAACTTGTCTAAATAATTTCCTATGAATAAGATAAAAGAGCTAAGACTATACTTGTTATCCTAGATTGGCTTAAGTTAGTTGTGCATGAAGACCTGAAATTACTCTATGCTAACATGGTACTTAGGAAATTCAGTGGGCGGGACAAGCAGTTATATTTAACATATCATACAGATATCTGTACCTGGCATTATAAGATGCTATGCAAAAGAATTCAAAACATGGACTCTCCCACACTCAAGAAATTTACAGTGCATTTTCTGTCCCCTGCCATTTCTCTTACCACCCACCCACACAAAGAGAGAGCTATAGAGAAAGAAACACAGAGACAGAGAGAGAAAGAATGAACAGAAGTAGAAACTACAAGTAGAGTTAAAATTAATGAAATAAAATCAATGTGCCTAAGCTCTTGGAGACACAAATCAAGTAAACTCACTATGATGTTATGAAAAGCTTCTTGGAAGAAGTATGTCAATAACCAATCCTTTAAAGAAGAATTAACAAACATTTATTGAATGCTTAATATGTGCTAGGGCCTTTATGCAAGTTATTTTAGACAGTCCTTATAACAACCCTTTGAGGTAGATAGTATTGCCACCCAAACTAAAGAAGAGGAAACAGCACAGAAAACCTAAATAACTTATCCACAGTACATCAACTCAGAAGTAGCAAGATTCAATCCCTGACATGTTGATTACCACATGTGTGTTCCCCAGGTCCATATTAGCCTGCCTTCAGAATTCTAAAGAGGAGAGTCGTGAACATCACACAGTAAATAATTCAGGCAAAGAAAAATCACACAGAAGAAGGCAAGAAGACAGAGACTAGTAAAGAGTAAAAAGACTAACTTGGTTAGGGTTGTGAGAGTAAGAAGGTAGGAATTTAGACTGGTAGAAAGAGAAGGAGAACTTGTTGATAAAGAGCTCGAATACTGGCTGATACTTGGAAATTTGATCCAAGGATAGAATAAGTCACCAAATATTTCTAAGCAGGAAAATTAGATAAAAAAAAAAAACTAGGGTGTCAGTCATTTTCAGAACAGAACAGGATATGAGCAAATGAGAATCACGGGGACTGTTAGAATAACCCAGGGAAAAGAATGAAGGATGGATCCTGGCTGCAAAAATTCTAGGAGATGAAGGATAGGAACTGCCTACAGAAATTCTGAGTCAGGAATCTGAGAGATCACTATAGGAAAGTAATTGATGGTCTTTATAACAGAATGACTATCAAGAGCAAAAGGAAAAGGAAGCATCAAAGGCAACTCCAGAGTGGTAAAGTGTGTACAGTCAAAGGATAAGGAAATGTTTATCAAGTAATTTCAATGTGTTTCTTTCCTACTTCATTTAATCCTTACAAATACTATGGGGTAGGGACTATAACTTCCATTCTGAAAATGGGAAAGGAGGACCCAGCAGTTTGGATATATCACCCTAAGTCACACATCTGGTTAGCAATATTCACATATATGGGAGCACCCAAATATATAAAACAATTGATAATAAACATAAAGGAACTCATTGATAATAATACAATAAAAGTACAGGACTTTAACATCCCATTCACATCACTGGACATATCACCCAAATAGGAAATCAACAAGAAAGCAATAGCTTTGTGGTTTTTGTTAATTTTATTTATATATTTTTTAATTTAAATCCAAGTTAGTTAACATATAGTATAATAATAATTTCAGGAATAGAATTTAGTGATTCATCACTTACATATAACACCCAGTACTCCTCCCAACAAGTGTCCTTCTTAATACCCCTCATCCCTTTAGCCCCCAAACCCAATACTCCACCAGCAACCTCAGTTTGTTCTCTGTATTTAAGAGTCTCTTATGTTTGTCTCCCTCTCTGTTTTTATCTTGTTTTCCCTTCCCTTCCCTTCCCTTATGTTCATCTGCTTTGTATCCTATATTTCACATATAAGTGAAATCATATATTTGTCTTTCTCTGACTACTTATTTCACTTAGCATAATACACTTGAGTTCCATCTACATTGTTGCAAATGGCAAGATTTTATTCCTTGTGATCACTGAGTAATATTCCAGTGTGTGTGTGTGTGTGTGTGTGTGTGTGTGTGTATGTGTGTGTATACCACATCTTCTTTATCCATTCATCAGTCGATGGACATTTGGGTTCTTTCCATATTTTGGCTATTGTCAATAGTGCTGCTATAAACAACATTGGGGTGCATGTACCCCTTCGAATCAGCACTCCTGTATCCTTTGGATTAATACCAAGTAGTGCAATTTCTGGGTTGTAAGGTAGTTCTATTTTTAATTTTTTGAGGAACCTCCATACTGGAAAACAATGGCTCTGAATGATACATTGGACCAGATGGATCTAACAGATATATTCAGAACATTCCATCCTAACAAAGCAGAATATTCTTTTCAAATGCATATGGAACATTCTCCAGAATAGATCACACATTAGGCCACAAATCAAGTCTCAACAAATTCAGAAACATTGATGTCATACTATGCATCCTTTCTGATAACAACGCTATGAAGCTAGAAACCAACCACATGAAAAAATCTGGAAAGAGCACAAATACATAGAGGTTACATAGCATGCTACTAAACGATGAATGGACTAACCAAGAAACCAAAAAGGAAATCAAAACTACATGGAAACAAATGAAAATGAAAACACAATGGTCCAAAACCTTTGAAAAGCATCAAAAGCAGTCCTGAGAGGGAACTATATAGCATTACAGGCCTACTTAAAGAAGCAAGAAAAATCTCAAATAAACAACCTAACCTTACACCCAAAGGGGCTAGAAAAAGAACAAGAAAACTAAACCTACAGCCAGCAGAAGGAAGGAAATAATGAAGATTAGAGCAGAAATAAATTATATAGAAACTAAGAAAACAATAGAACAGGTCAATGAAACCAGCAGCTGGCTCTTTGAAAAACTTAACAAAATTGATAAACCTGTAGCCAGACTTATCAAAAAGAAAAGAGAAAGGACTCAAACAAAATCAAAAGTGAGAGAGGAGAAATAACAACCAATACTACAGAAATACAAATACTTAAAAGAGAATATTATGAAAAACTATATGCCACAAACTGGACAATCTGGAAGAAATAGATAAATTCCTAGAAACATATAAACTACCAAAACTGAAATGGGAAGAGAAAACTTAAACAGATCAATAACCAGCAAAGAAGTTGAAACAACAAAGAAATTGAATCAATAATCAAGAAACTCTCAACAAACAAAAGTCCAAGACTGGATGGCTTCACAGGCATATTCTACCAAACTTTAAGGGAACTTAATACCTATTCATTTCAAGCTATTCCAAAAAGTAGAAATGGAAGGAAAACTTCCAAATTCATTCTATGAGGCCAGCATTACCCTGATACCAAAACTAGACAAAGACTCTACTAAAAAAGAGAATTAAAGGCCAATATCCCTGATAAACACGGATGCAAAAATTCTCAATAAAATATTATAAAGCCAAATCCAGCAATACATTAAAAAAATAATTCACCACAGTCGAGTGGAATATATTCCTGGGTTGCAAGGGTGGTTCAACCTTCACAAATCAATCAATGTGATATACCACACCAATAAGAGAAAGGATAAGAACCATATGATCATTTACATAAATGCAAAAAAAGCATTTGACAAAGTACAATATTCATGATAAAAACCCTCAACAAAGTAGGTTTAGAGGGAACATACCTCTACATAATAAAGCACACACAAAAAACCCACAGCTAGTATCATCCTCAATGGGGAAAAACTGACAGCTTTTCCTCTATGGTCAGGAATAAGACAGGGATGGCCACTCTAACCACTGCCATTTAACATAATACTGGGAGTCTTAGCCACAGCAATCAGACCATACAAAGAAATAAAAGGCACCCAAATTGGTAAGGAAGAAGTAAAACTTTCACTATTTGCAGATGATATTATACTGTACAAAGAAAGCCCAAAACACCACCAAAAAAACAGCTGGAACGGATCAATAAATTCAGTAAAGTCACAGGATACAAAATCAATGTGAGGAAATCTCTCGCATTTCTATATAGCAATAATGAAGCAGCAGAAAGAGAAATTAAGAAATCAATCTCATTTACAACTGCACCAAAAAGATATCTAGGAATAAACCTAACCAAAGAGGTGAATGACCTATACTTTGAAAATTATAAAACACTGATGAAAGAGATTGAAGATGACATAAAGAAATGGAAAGACATTCCGTGCTCATGGATTGGAAGAGCAAATATTGTTAAAATGCCTATACTACCCAAAGCAATCTACATATTCAATGCAATCCCTATAAAAATACCACTAGCATTTTTAATAGAGCTAGAACAAACAATACTAAAGTTGTATGGAACCACAAAAGACCCTGAATAGCCAAAACCACCTTGAAAAAGAAAAGCAAAGCTTAAGGCATCGTAATTCCAGATGTCAAGTTAAATTACAAACCTGTAGTAATCGAAACAGTATGATACTGGCACAAAAACCAGACACATAGATTAACAGAACAGAGTAGAGTACCCAGAAATGAACCTACAACTATATGGTCAATTAACAAAGCCGGAGAGAATATCCAATGGGAAAAAGACAGTGTCTTCAACAAATGGTGTTGGGAAAACTGGACAGCAACATGCAAAGAATGAAACTGGGCTACTTTTCTACATCATACATAAAAGTAAACTCAAAATGGATGAAAGACCTAAATGTGAGACCTGAAACCATAAAAATCCCATAAGAATTCACAGGCAGTAACTTCTTAGACATCAGCCACAGCAACCTCTTCCTACATGTGTCTCCTGAGGCAAGAGAAACAAAAGCAAAAATAAACTATTGGGACTTCATCAAATTAAAAAGCTTCTGCATAGCAAAGAAAACAATCAACAAAACTAAAAGGCAACCTATGGAATGGGAGAAGATGTTTGCAAATGACATATCCAATAAAGCGTTAACTATTCAAAATATATAAAGTACTTATAAAACTGAACACACAAAAATCAAATCATTCAATTAAAAAATGGACAGAAGACATTTCTCCAAAGAAGACATCCAGATGGCCAAAAGACACATGAAAAGATGTCCAACATCACTGATCACCATGGAAATGAAAATCAAAACTACAATGAGTTACTACTTCACACCTGTCAGAATGGCTAAAATTAACAACACAAGAAACAACTGGCGTTGGCAAGGATATGGAGACAGAGGAATCCTCTTGCACTGTTTGTGGGAATGCAAACTGGTGCAACCACTCTGGAAAACAGTGTGGAGTTTCCTCAAAAAGTTAAAAATAGAACTACCCTATGACCCAGCAATTGCACTACTAGGTATTTACCCAAAGAATACGAAAATACTAATTCAAAGGGACACAGTTATCCCGATGTTTACAGAAGCATTATCTACAATAGCCAAATTATGGAAATAGCCCAAGTATCCATTGACTGCTGAATGGATAAAGAAGATGTAGCATATATATATATATATATATATATATATGGGAATTTAAATAAAAACTTATAAATACATACATACACACATACATAAAAATAATACAGTGAAAGTTTAGGACAACTAAGTTCAACTAAGACTGCAGATATGGGATTATGATAAAATTGAAGTATTTAAAATATTTTTGGTATAATTAATGGTAAGTGCTCTCACATGTTAGGAAGAGAATTAACATTTTCTCATTCTCAATACATGACATGACCTTTTAAAAAATAGAGAGAGGGGCGCCTGGGGGACTCAGTTGGTTGAGCATTCGAATTCAGCCCAGGTTGTGATCTCATGGCTCCTGAGTTCAAGCCCCGCATGAGGCTTTCAGCTATCAGGAGCCCAATTCAGATACTCTGTGCGCCTCTCTCTCTGCACCTTCCCTGCTCACGCTCTCTCGCTCTCAAAAATAAATAAACATTTTTTAAAACTTAGAAATGTTATTAAAGTTTTATGCTTTAACTGAATTTCTCCAAACACAGGCTACCTCACATTTGGGAAGACTAGACAGTTATTCAGATGTGTTTAAGCTCAAGGTTTAAGTTCCCAGAAAGGTCTGCCACCCGTCTCTCTAGAAACAAGTAAAATCCAAAGGGAGAAAAGATATTTTCCCTCCCTGAAAAGAAAATGCCAAGTCATCAGGGTAGGATAATAAAATAATGTGATAATGAATAATCATTCACATTTAAGGTCCATAGTAAAAGAATGATACTAAATTTCTTCCAAGAATGAGATTTTAAGGAGAAGAAAAGGGGACTCGAATGTTAAAGAGAATCAGGAGTCCCTTAAAGAGAAACGTCATCCGCTGCACGGAAACAGTAAGACCGAGAAGTTCCAACCTAGGGGTTTTTTCAGCCCAAAGGTGATCTGGTTCATACTGATGAGGGGCGGACACAGAAAAATGTACATCCAGGAGGCTGACTACAGCCTGCATAGTTTCAATAAGGATCAAATACATGCTGGTTGCTACATCCTTAAAGGGTCTCATATCTCATTAATAGTTAATATTGAACTAAATGGTAAGCAAGAGAAATCTTGTGGAAGTAGCTTTAGGAGTATAAATTCGAAGAAACATTTATGATCCTATACCGGCTGCATGCCCCGCCCCCCTTCTTGAGCACTAAGCATATTAACCATGAGCCTCACACAGCAAAAAGTGCAGCTCTTTCCATCCACAGATCCCATCCCGGCGCTACTTAAATAAACTTACAAAGTTGCATCATAAAACCTCTCAAGAATTCTTTCTTGACCACTGAGCTTGATGGCCCTGGGACAATTCCCTTGCCTGAGAAAAAGGCTACATGTCTTTTAAAGTTTAAACAGCAATATCCTAAAAGATCATGAAATGGAGATAAACTCCTTTTATCTATAAAATTACAACCTCCACATCCCAATTCTGAGAGAATTAACATGATCAATATTTAAATGAGAAAAGAGGAAATGGTTAAGAATAAGCAAAATACTAAAATTTATATTTTAAGACTTCGTAAATTTTTTTTTTTTTTTTTTGCAGTGTGTGGAGAAGTGGAAGTTTTTCTTTCCCTCTGACTTGTATACGTGTTTTCACATTTCTGTGCCATACAGTAAATGACCAGATGCTGCAAGACCTCATCTTTGTCTTTGTCTCTCAATGTCTGCTATAGGCCTGTTCTCATTTTTCTCTCTCACTCTCACTCCTGTTTTTCTTCTGCTTATCTCTCTTTCCTCCCTTGCCTGATAGTACAGAATACGGTGTGGTTTTTTGTTTGTTTTTTAATAATTTATTGTCAAATTGGTTTCCATACAACCCCCAGTGCTCATTCCAACAGGTGCCCTCCTCAAGGCCCATCACCCAGAATACAGTTTTTATTCTTGATTTTTTTTTTAAATTTTTTTTTTAAATTTTATTTATTTTTGAGACAGAGAGAGAGAGAGCATGAACAGGGGAGGGTCAGAGAAAGAGGGAGACACAGAATCCGAAACAGGCTCCAGGCTCTGAGCTGTCAGCACAGAGCCCGACACAGGGCTCGACCTGAGCTGAGATCATGACCTGAGCCGAAGTTGGACGCTCAACCGACTGAGCCACCCAGGCGCCCCTATTCTTGATTTTTAAAAAGTTACTTGGGAATCTCCGGGCAACATCCTTCCCTCCAAAAATTCCACTAAAAAATTATAATAAGCTTTCTTTTTTAAAAGCACAAACTCACAGCAACAGGGTGAATGGCAATAAAATTTTGGAATTTAGGGGCACCTGGGTGGCTTAGCCGGTTGGGCGTCCGACTTCAGCTCAGGTCATGATCTCACACTCCATGGGTTCAAGCCCTGCATCGGGCTCTGAGCTGCCAGCACAGATTCGGATTCTGTGTCTCCCTCTCTCTGACCCTCCCTCATTCATGCTCTTTCTCTGTCTCAAAAATAAATAAACATTAAAAAAATTTTTTTTTAATTTTGGAATTCGTAAAGTAGAAGGTAAATGATCCCCAAATAGTCAATACTAAACTTGCAATAAGGAAGTCAAAATTCACCTGATGGCAGAATTCTCGAGACCCAGGAACTGATGATACCAAGTGCCACACACAGAAAAAAGATGAATGAAAGGAAATACAAGATGCAAGAAATGTCAAAATATTTTCTATATTCCCATGAAAAATAAAGGGGCACCATGAAGGATCAGGAACATAATGATAACTACACTAACATTATTAAGCCATTTAATGCGAATTGTGAGAAAGGAGTGACACGGACAAATCACACGGCATGAAGCAAGAAGATATAAGGCAACTGTGGTCAAAATTGCTAGCCCACATAGGAAGCAAAGGGAAAAACACAAACTGTAGCCTGTTTGTACATGGAAGTGCCACATGACTCGTTATTTCACACTCATCGTTCAGCAGTGAAAGTAGAGATGACCTATCTATAAAACACCTGGGTAGACAGAGTATTGAACAAAAATAATAGACTAACGTGGCTTGTAGATTCCTAAGACAAGTATTCTGGCAGCTGTGATTACCTACAGAAAGAATAAGAGTTAATTCAAAGTATAGCACGTTTATAAAGACACAGGATCTATTTTCTGCTTCAGGCACTGAAAAACGCTTAACTTTAGCCCACAGGCTCTTGATGTCAACATATCAGCCACATGGTTCTTCTTTCTAGTTCCTGAGTATAAACAAATATACTCCAACTGCAGGGTCTAACTTCTGTTTGCTTAGCCTAAAATGGTTTCTCTCAAATCTGCATTTGTAGGCTCTTTCTGATCTCTATATAAATGTCGAAAAGGACTTCCAGGACCACAGTTTCCAAGCTAACCATGTTCACCTGTCCGTTCTAGACCTTAAGGATCATGAGGACAGTGACATCAATTTGTCTTATTCACTGCTGCATCCCCAGTACCTGGAAGAGTATTTAGCACACAGTAGATGTGCAATAACTATGTATACATACACGAATGAATGAATTAAAAAACAGCATACAACCTTCCTTAAAATAATACTTTTCCTTACATACTCTAGACAATCACCTTATCCTATCCTCATGCTTTGCTTATGAAGGTTTAATTTATACAAATAACTGATCCAAGTAACTGAACATAATAAAGTTAAATTTTTTCCCTTACTTTCCTAACATCAGCTAGGAACCCACTCATCCATTTAATACTGGGTACATATAATTGCCCTCTCTTCCTCTCAAATGCACTGATAGTAATCCATGCCATAATTATTTTAATCATTTAATGATAGAGAAAGTAAAAATACTTTCTAAATGATATTCACAGACCCATCTAAATTCAACCCATTATTTGGTCACCTCAAAAAGTGCATTAGGAAGAAAAAAGACAGACTCACATCACTAAAATTTAGAATTTAACTATGAGTACTGTATTTAAAACTTCTGTGAAGCAAAGGAATCACCATTTCATTAAGAAAGGATGCTGAATTTTGTCAAATGCTTTTTCTGCATCGATTGACAGGATCATATGGTTCTTATCTTTTCTTTTATTAATGTGATGTATCACATTGATTGATTTGCGAATGTTGAACCAGCCCTGCATACCAGGAATGAATCCCACTTGATCATGGTGAGTAATTCTTTTTATATGCTGTTGAATTTGATTTGCTAGTATCTTATTGAGAATTTTTGCATCCATATTCATCAGGGATATTGGCCTGTAGTTCTCTTTTTTTACTGGGTCTCTGGTTTAGGAATCAAAGTAATACTGGCTTCATAGAATGAGTCTGGAAGTTTTCCTTCCCTTTCTATTTCTTGGAATAGCTTGAGAAGGATAGGTATTATCTCTGCTTTAGACATCCTGTAGAACTCCCCTGGGAAGCCATCTGGTCCTGGACTCTTATTTGTTGGGAGATTTTTGATAACTGATTCAATTTCTTTACTGGTTATGGGTCTGTTCAAGCTTTCTATTTCCTCCTGATTGAGTTTTGGAAGTGTGTGGGTGTTTAGGAATTTGTCCATTTCTTCCAGGTTGTCCAGTTTGTTGGCATATAATTTTTCATAGTATTCCCTGATAATTGTTTGTATCTCTGAGGGATTGGTTGTAATAATTCCATTTTCATTCATGATTTTATCTATTTGGGTCATCTCCCTTTTCTTTTTGAGAAGCCTGGCTAGAGGTTTATCAATTTTGTTTATTTTTCAAAAAACCAACTCTTGGTTTCATTGACCTGCTCTACAGTTTTTTTAGATTCTATATTGTTTATCTCTGCTCTGATCTTTATTATTTCTCTTCTTCTGCTGGGTTTAGGCTGTCTTTGCTGTTCTGCTTCTATTTCCTTTAGGTGTTCTGTTAGATTTTGTATTTGGGATTTTTCTTGTTTCTTGAGATAGGCCTGGATTGCAATGTATTTTCCTCTCAGGACTGCCTTCGTTGCATTCCAAAGCGTTTGGATTTTCATTTTCGTTTGCTTCCATAGGAATCACCATTTCAGAATAACCCTTTTGTAACAGTCTGGTCATTCATTCATTCATTCATTCATCTGTTCATTCACTCACACTTTAACTTTTACTGAGCAACAACCATGTGACAAGTTCTCCAATAGTGGGTGTGAAGAACAAAATGAGTATGGCCCTTGGCCTCAGTTAATAATCTTTTTGTTTTGTTTTTGTTTTTGTTTTGTTTTGTTTTTTTTAATGTGCGAGTAGAGGAAGGGAGGAGAGAGAGGGAGACACAGAATCCAAAGCAGGCTCCAGGCTCTGAGCTGTCAGCCCAGAGCCTGATGCGGGGCTTGAACTCACAAACTGTGAGATCATGACCTGAGCCCAAGTCAGACACTTAGCCGACTGAGCCACCCAGGTGCCCCAATAATCTTTATATAAACTCTTTTCTCTGGTTCTTTCCCTTTTAAATGACCAACTTATGTTTTTATATATTGTATAAATTGTATATTGCATACATGCACATACACCACACTAAAAGGAAAACTAAGCAGAGTTGTTCATGGTATTTTTTTTCTGATAAATGCCAAGTAATAACCTTTATTTACACTTATACTCTTCAGTTTTCTTGAGATCACAAAAATAAACATCTTGAATGGCAGTATGACTGCCTTTCTATACAACCTTTCACATACACACGTGTGCATGTGCATGAAAAGGATAAAGCTAGTGCCTATTTTTATAAATCACTCAAAAGGAAAACTACAAAAGTAATTTTATGAATATCCTTGGTGAATTTATGGAGCCTATGCTCACCTAGAAATAGAATATTGCATTCTTCTGAGACACTATTCAAGAAGTTAAGAAGTATTGTTACGGAACCTGGTCTGGATCACCCGGCGGAAGAACCAAGAGGCACTGGGAGATCTTGGAAGGCAGGAGGTAGATTTCACAGGGGGGGTGACTCAGGGGAAATCACAGCCCAGAGGTCTGAGTCCAAAACGTAAGCAGAGGGGACAATTTATAATCTGTTACTTCTGCATTCCTGGCAAGTGGAGTGGGAAGAAAAACCCGGAAGGGGAGTCTTCGTGCAGGGACTGGAATTCCCCTTCCAGTCCTGTCGGCCATTTTATAACAGATTTTTCCCTATTAGTATTTGCTTGTAAACCATACAAGATTATCCTACTCTTTTCAAGTTCATTTAAAGGTACCGCACCTAGAGGCGCCTGGATGGTTCAGTCAGTTAAGTGTCAGACTTTGGCTCAGGTCATGATTTCAAGGTTCTTGGGTTTGATCCCTGCCTGGGCACTGTGCTGACAGCCCTCAGCCTGGAGGCTGTTTAGGATTGTGTGTCTTCCTCTCTTTCCGTCCCTCCCCTCTCGCGCTCTGCCTCTCCCTCTCAAAAACAAATAAACATTCTTTAAAAATTTACTATGAAAAAAAAGGTACCACACCTATTAACTCTGCCTAGAAACTGTTACTGTAGGGGTGGGGTTATTACTGAGGATGATGAGATTATACACAATGGTTGGCTAGCTCAAATGTCACAGGAGATTACAGATTACCGGTGGATTGCAGTTAAACTTGGGAGGGGCGTGGGTCTCTTGTTAGGTCACAGGCCTGTGTAACTGCCCTGACTGCGGAAAGCCTGGGGCAGCACCCTCCCAGGTGTTTCTGCAATCCTCCCGGAACTCCTCTGGAACTCCACTCCCTGATCTATACATTGTATACAAAGTTGAGCAAAACAGTAGGACACTTAGACCCTTGCGGTATATCTCTGATTTAATTAGTCTCTTGTGATTGTCCACCTTTAAGTGATGCAGCCTTTATTTTTGCATGTCTGAAATGTTGTAAGCCCTGTGCACAGCAAATCGAGATTTGTAATTGGCCTGACTCTGCAATAAAGGAAAATATGAGTGAGGCATATGGGATCTTCGTCTGTGAAAGTTGACCCCCATACCTTTTCCTCTCTTACTTAGCACTTCCCCACAGAGGTCGCTGGCCCTTTCCAGAAGTCTAGGACAAGTTTTTTTCCATTCCTGGAAAAGAGGTACCTTCCTCTTAGTTGGACTATGTCATTAGAAAAAGGTCTGACCCAAAGTATATCTCAATTATCCTCAGGAAATCTGTAGGACAAAATAAAACTATGTCCTAGGCACTATGTGTTTAAAAAAAAAGAAAGAAAGAAAAGAAAGAGGAGTATGCCTAATTACCATAGCTATAATATTTCATTATAGATATTTTTTTCAGTATAGAAATAATTTTAAACTCTCCTAATGAGTGGAATAGGCAGAAAAGAGGTCAAATGAGTGTTATGCAAACTGATCTGGATCACCTGACAGAAGAACCAAGCGGCACTCAGAGATCTTGGAAGGAAGAAGGTTTATTTTACACTGGTGGGCCCAGAGATCATTCTCCAGAGATCTGAGCCCAGAGCCTCAACAGAGGGGACAATTTATAGTCTGTTACTTCAGCCTCCCTCATTAGTAGTAATTTGGCACCTGAGGCAGGGGGGTAGGAAGGAAATCCCAAAATGGGAGCCTTCTGGCAAGGACTGGAATTCCCTTATCAGTCATGTCATCTAATAACAGATTTTTCCCTAACATGAGTTGTAATAAAATGACACTTTGGTTAGGTGAAATAAACATTTGGCATAATTTTTCACTTTTCACTGACATTCAATACTATGCCTAACTTTATTTTTTAATGTAAAAAACAAACAAACAAACAAAAAAAAACTATCTACCCTGAAAAATCCTTTTACAAAGAGTATCTGAACTGATACCTTTTCTTTAAAATACTTAGAGTTGTGACAATATCTAACACCCCTTTATGCTAAATCCGTCAGTTCTTCACCTTTTTTTTAATTGTACTTGTTTAAACACCACCTTCAAAGTCTACGAGAAAGAAATTGTAGGAAAATTGATAATTTATTTTAACTCATTTTGATTGCAAACAGAATCAAAGGCTATTTGCATGAACGCAGTGTTTCTACCTTGCACAAAGTAAGGCTGTTCTTTTACATTAAAGCTATGTAAGTAAGAACATTTTGTGACTACAGAAGCAATCTTCCCAGTTTTTGGAACAAACTGTCTCAGAGAAGAGATTCTCATAAACCAAAGAGAGAAAGGTGCTGTTAAGGCAGTAAACAAGATGCCACAGACAGGGGAAGTTCCGACCTGCTGCTGTAGAGAGAGATCAGTTCTCTCCTGAAAACTTAAGAGTTCTTCCCAGGCAGGAAGAACTCTGCTTCAAGAAAGCAGAGCGTGGACCTTAACCTAGATGATTAGAGAACTTACTGTGAATCACTCACCACTTATATCCAAAGCTCTAAAAATGTCTATACCCTTTTAATCCTCCTTCTAGGAATTTATCCTAGGGAGAAAATCTAGTGAGTGGCAAAAATATCAAAGGTAACACTGCTTATAAGAACAAGAAAAAAATTATGAAAATAACCTATGCAGCTGAGGATAAGAAGACTAGTTAAAGAAATTAGCCACCCGTCTCAATACACCCTATAAGGTTATTAAAATAATGATGTAGTTCTATTGTTACTGAGAAAAATGAACAGGTGAGGAAAGCAGATTACGGACTGATTTATATAATATGATACTATTTTATTAATAAATAAAGATATGGAATGTCTATATGGGTATGGGGTTTTTTGTATGTTTCCACAGGAAGAAAATCTATGAGGACAGTGAATATCTGTGAGCTGTGACATTGTTTTTATTCTTGCTATTTCTATTTTTGCTGTAAACATAACGTACTTGCATAATAAAAAAATTATTTAAATGCCATACCATCTCTGGATATTTCAATATCTATTTAATGTAGTGGATGTCATACAGAAGGTCTCTGAGACTGAGACATTCTGAAGATATTGCTTAAAATATATTTTACCACACATACCCAAATATGATGAGCATTAAAATATACCATATGGGACTCAATTCTAGAATCAGGCCATACAGTAATCCAGGATAGCAGAGTGAAATAAAAGAAGAGACTGACACTCTCACAGGCAAACGACTAAGCAAGAAGACATCACCTATAGAAATTTAGCACATGAAATATAGATAATTATTGCAAAGCAAACAAAATTACATACAGAGATAATAATAATTCAAAGATACCATAATGAGACAGTCTCCGTCCCGATCACAGAATAGAGCACACTGACATCAGCATATAAGCAGTTTTCAGGGATCTCCAGAATCTTTTTCCGATTCTTCAAGAAATTAATATATTCAGCTTCATATGTTAGTTTTATTTTCAACCTTCTGGCCTTTTCCTACTCTTTTCCAATGCTCTTACTTAAATAAATAAATAAACTTTTAAGTAATGAATGTTCGCATTCAGCCAGCACAAGAAGGCTAAGACTTCCCAAGTCCCTTCTTTGTCTACTGATTCTTATATGCAGTTCTGCTAATCCTGAGTATAAGATGGATGAGCCAACAGAAAGGAAGTCCCCTCAGATACACAGATTCAGGTGGGAGAGAGTATGTCATACATGGAGAACAAAAAAGATTGAATCTTACCAGATAGGGTAGCAGGAAATGACACAGAGGAAAGCAAGGACCAACTCATGAAGAGCCTTATATACAACACAAAAAGACTACGCTTTCTGAACTTTACAATTAAGGAAAAACACTAAAGGCCTAAACGTGAGACCTGAAACTATAAAAATCCATAAGGGAGCACAGGCAGTAACTCTCTGACAATGGCCATAGCAACTTTTTCTAGATATGTCTCCTAGGGCAAGAGAAATAAAAGCAAAAATAAATTATTGGGGCTACATCAAAATACAAAGCTTCTGCACAGCTAAGGAAACAATCAACAAAACTAAAAGGCAACCTATAGAATGGGAGAAGATATTTGCAAATGATAAATCCGATCAAGGTTGGTATCCAAAATATATAAACAACTTATAAAACCCAATACCCAAAAAACAAATAACGCAATTAAAAATGGGCAGGTTACACGAACAGACATTTCTTCAAAGAAGACATAACAGGGGCACCTGCTGCTCAACCAGTAGAGCATGTGACTCTTGACCTTGGGATTGTGAGTCTGAGCCCCACGTTGGGCATAGAGATTACTCAAAAACATACAGGTAGCCAACAGACACATGAAAAGACATTCATCATCACTCATAATCAGGGAAATACAAATCAAAGGTACAATAAGATATCATCTCACGCCTGTCAGAATGGTTAAAAATCAAAAACAAAAGAAACAAGTGTTTCAGAGAATATGGAGAAAAAGGAAACCCTCATGCACTGTTGGTGGGAATGCAAACTGGTGCAGCCACTATGTGAGACAGTATGGAGTTTCCCAAAAAGTTGAAAACAGAATTATCCTATGATCTAGTAATCGCACCACTGGGTATTTACTCAAAAATACAAAAACACTGATTCAAAGGGATATATGCACCTCTATATTTATTGCAGCATTATTTACAATAGCCAAACTATGGAAGCAGCCTAAGTGTCCATTGACAGATGAATAGGTAGGTAAAGAAGATGTGGTGTGTGTGTTTTATATTATATAATAATATTCATATACATAAGAATAAAAAAGAATGCAATCTTTCCAGTTAGAACAACATGGGTGGAGCTAGAGAGTATAATGCTAAGTGAAATAAGTCAGTCAGAAAAACACAAATACCATCTGATCTCACTCGTGTGTGGAATATAAGAAACAAAACAAATGAGCACAGGAGAAAAAGAGAGAGACAGACAAACCAAGAAACAGACTCTTAACTATAGAGAACAAACAAACTGATGGTTAGCAGAGGGTGAGGGGATGGGTGAAATAGGTTATGGGGATTAAGGAATGCACTTGTGATGAGCACTGGGTGATGTACGGAATATCTAATATTCTTTGAAACTGAAATTGAAATGTACTTAGGTATCAAGATGATTTTATGATTTTATGGGTACCAAGTCATGCAAAAAAAAGATAAAAATCTTTGTTAGTTAGAGATTCAAAATAAAAGCTGAGTCAACTTCATGAAGACAAAGGTTCCCAGACAACCTTCAGATATTCAAAGAAATTTCTCTCCCAAGAGCTACCCAGGACAATGACCAGGATCTATCTTAAGCCTTTAGAACATGTGTACTACTTACTCCTCTCACAAATGCGTTTGGTGTTACTTAGGTGCTAAGCACTGTTTCAGGTACAAGAAAATAAATCCTGCCCTCATGAAGTTTGCACCATAGATCTGTGTGGCTTCAAATATCACTACTTTTAGTCTATTGGGTGAAAAAGGGCTATAATAATCTCCCTGAAACCATGATCTTTGAAAATAATTTTAAGGGTAGATAATCTATGGGAAATACCCTATTAAACACAGTTAGCCAAACATCTTTATTTGAAGACTTCGGTTATGTTAATGTGTACTGTGAATCTCCAAGAAAGGGATATGGCATTATGCTTTTCCCCAACTTATTTGAAGAAGGAACTCCTGCATTAAAAAATACGCATTACTAGTTCATAGAAGACCAGAAATACTAAAGGACACACTCCAAAGATAAAACATTTTGGAAAGAACAGAAGTGTTTGGTGCAGTGGAAAGTGTAGCACAGTTGAAGTTCTAATCATACCTCTAATTGCTAGCTCCCTGGGTTTGGTCTTTCTCATCTATAATGTGAGAATGATATTATCTACACTGTAGTCCTTCAGGATTGTGGTAAGATCCAAAAGAATTAAATATATCGGGATTTTCTTTTTATACTATACTATGCAACATAAATATGAACATTTCTTTTATTTACATGAAGATTTATCTAAAGATCATTTAACAACGCTTGGAATGGATCTACGGAATTAGCTAAATGGTAAGTACTACTTTCGTGCACAATGTGTAGTAGGTGTACAATGTTTTGGAAGAGGTAAGAATTTCAGAATCTCCTAAATTATATCTCGCAGGTAACCACATAGTCTGACTATAGATGAGACTATCCCTTACTTAAGTAATTAGTTTTCTAAGAATTTCAGGTTCTGACTGATGTTATGCTTTTGTTTTGGTTTCTGGAATAAGAGTGATGCAGTTTCCAAAGTGTCTGCCATCCTTTCATAGATGCCTTAGTTTCCTCATCTCTAAAATGGGGATAATTACCCCAGTGCCACAGGTTTATTGTGAGGACCAAATATATAGAACACACTATTAAAATATCTGGTGCTTTTTTGGTGTCCCGTTTATAAAGGTGATTGATTATCAACGTGTAGACACTCTTTTTTTCAGGTTATCAACACCGCCACTAAAAGGGTATCAAACACAGTTGTTCTCTTCTGTTCCTTAGCTGGTATGCTTTAAACCAACCCAGATGATATATAAAGTGATACAGAACGATGATACATAAAAGATCACTAGTTTTCCACTAGATCTCCATTCAAAAACACAACTGTTTCATGCCACAGTGCTCTGATTTTACTTTCCAAAAATAAAATAATGAGTCAAAAGCTGTAGATGCTGGTAAATGGAAAGAGGCTGACAGCAGTTCTTTCTAGGACCATCTGGTGCTAACAATCTCTCAGGGAGCCAGGCAGCTTCGTGGTGATGACTATTCAGCTTTTTTCTCTCTCTTTTGTGTAACGCTACCTTAGGCGCTCAAAGAGAGTTTAATGTAAATGCATGCCTCAGAAACTTAACTACAGTTGTCTAAACACTTAAAAAAGCAGAAGTCTTGGGGCACCTGAGTGACTCAGTCGGTTAAGCATCCAACTCTTTTTTTTTTTTTTTTTTTAACGTTTATTTATTTTTGAGACAGAGAGAGACAGAGCATGAACGGGGGAGGGTCACAGAGAGAAGGAGACACAGAATCTGAAACAGGCTCCAGGCTCCGAGCTGTCAGCACAGAGCCCGACGCGGGGCTCGAACCCACGAACCGTGAGATCATGACCTGAGCCGAAGTCGGACGCTTAACTGACTGAGCCACCCAGGCGCCCCAAGAATCCAACTCTTGATTTCGGCTCAGGTCATGGTCTCACTGTTCGTGTGTTCAAGCCCCACATGCTGACAGTGCGGAGCCTGCTTGGGATTCTCTCTCTCTCTCTCTCTCTCTCCTTCTCTCTCTGCCCCTACCCCCTTGCTCGCTCTCTCTCTCTCTCTCTCTCAAATATATATAAACTTTAAAGTACAAGTCTTTGCATGTATCCCCAGACATAAGAGTCAAGATGTAAGAAGACTCGACACAACAGTACAGCCTTGCAGAAGTCATGTGGGGTCAGAGGATATTATAGAGGTTATGTTTGCTTTCCAGTTACTCCATTAATAGCTACTGAGAATAGAGGAAGGCATGTGGCCCAAAATTATATTCTTGCCAAGTACCACTAGCCACTGTACTCACAGGTGGTTAAAGATAACCTGACTGGAACCTCCCTAAGCAGAGTAAACCATTAAAAAATATTATAAAATTTGGGGCACCTGGGTGGTTCAGTCGGTTAAGCCTCTGACTTCAGCTCAGGTCATGATCTCACGGTCCGTGAGTTCGAGCCCCGCGTCGGGCTCTATGCTGACTGCTCAGAGCCTGGAGCCTGTTTCAGATTCTGTGTCTCCCTCTCTCTCTGACCCTCCCCCGTTCATGCTCTGTCTCTCTCTGTCTCAAAAATAAATAAACGTTAAAAAAAAATTAAAAAAAAATATAAGTGACTGGGAATGCTATGTTGAAAATCCAGAAAATCAAGCACCTAGGTGGCTCCGTCAGTTAAGTATATGACTTCAGTCAGGTCATGATCGCATAGTTCTTAAGTTCAAGTCCCACTTCAGGTAAGCACGAGCCCACATCAGGTGAACACAAGCCCTGCTTAGGGCGAACCCTGCTTCTCTCCTTATGGGATTCTCTCTCTCTTTCTCTGTCTCTCTCTCTCTCCCTCTTTCTCTCTGCCCCTCATTCACTTGCACCCTCTTTATCTCTCTCAAAAAACAAAAAAACAAAAAAGAAAAAGAAAAAGAAAAGAAAATTCAAAAAATCACTGGAAAAGTTTAAAAATGATGTGTGTTCATCATATATCTATTCTCTAGGCTTGGAGTAGGTGATGAAGAGAGGCATGAGGGGCCGGAACGTGTGTTATAGAATTTAGTTTGAGTCAGTGCAAAGCAAATGAAAAGTTACATAATAAAATTCTATTTGAAAACTTCCATGAGATAGAATCACTTCAACTAGGTTTCACACACCCTTGATCATCATAGCTCAGTCTTTAAAGTCCTTTCCTTTCAGTCACTCACTCAGGCATTTAATCTACAAGTTGTTCAATGAAACCCTAAAGCTGAAAGCATTAAGCCTGGCAATCAGACCATGTGAATTTGTATCCTAGCCAGACAATTACTAACTATAAGTCCTTGGACTATTTAACTTCTCCCCCACTTACTTTTCTCATCTATAAGTTGAGGATTATCATAGTATACTTATTATCAAGATTTTGTGAAAATGAAAAGAGAAATACATATAAATTCTTAGCAAGTACTGGCCACACAGTTAAATGTTCAACCCATGTTGGTCATTGTTATTCCAAAAATATATTGAGCAGCTTTTAGATCCATGGCACTATGAGCTAGCTATAAGATAATCCAGAAGTGGAAAAGCACCAAACTTTTTATCGAAAAGTTTGGAATCTAGTTTTTAAAAAAAGACATGGAAAAAAAAACAATAAATTACAGCAGCAGGCTGGCCACAGTTGGTGTCATTTTTTAAAATACAAATAAGTTAGGGGTGTCTGGGTGGCTCAGTCAGTTAAGCATCTGTCTCTTGATTTCTGCCCAGATCATCATCCCAGGGTCATGGGATCGAGCCCTGTGTCAGGCTCTGCACTCAGCATGGAGCCTGCTTAAAGATTCTCTCTCCCTGGCCCTCTCCCTCTGCCCCTCTCCCCTACTCATGCTCTGTCTCTAATAAACACATACATACATACATACACACATACATACGTACATACATACAAATAAGTTATATGTTCTCAGAAAACAAGATTACTTCCAGAAGGAGAGATCATAGAAAGACTTCTGAAAATCCCTCATTAGCAGAGACATGGAAGATGAATAAGATCTGTAAATCTATATTTTAGCATCTGAGGTGAAGCATTCTAGATATAATATATATCGTGAAATCTTCCAGGTGAATCTAGTGAATCTAGACTAGAGAAGACCTTGAATGCCAAGCTAAGAAGTAAGGAATGTACTTGTTCCCAGAAAAGCATATTGAAGGCTTTTTAGTAGAAGAAGGAGAGGATGAGAATTATATTTTAGGAAGATGAGTGGAAAGGTAGAATTTTGAACATAGCACAATGAAAAGATCAGCTGTTGGCTAATATCACTGTACCTTCAAGAGGTAAGTTGAGCCTAAATAGCCTAGTCAGGGAACAAGATGGAAAAGGAGAGAAAAGCAAAAGAAATTAATAAATTTTTACACAATCACAACTCATTGTCTTAACTGAGATCTCCTAAAGCTTCCAACTTATCAATCAAGCATGAAAAATCATGTCAAGATTTTCATGTTAATGAGACGTGTCTTCTTCCTTGTTTAGACCATTTAATAGTGATCCCATCCTGACATGAACAAGAGGTGACAATACAGTTGTAGCTGCACTGTTAGTCACAGAAAAGCTAAAGAGTGAAATGGGTGCTAAGAACAAGCTAGGTACAGAAAGACAATGTCTAGGAAAAAAATCACAATAAGCTAACCAAAGAACCCAAATTAGAATTTTCCATTACTTTTTCTCTAGAGGTAGTTAATAAACTTTGAATGTCACAGATAACATTGAGATTCTAGTCTACAGTCTAGAAAAATGTACACACGCAAAGTTGTTAGGGAGAGTCACAGTCTCCCATGAATGTTTAGCATGCCTGCTCAGCATGACTGATTGCCATATTCATGTTCATTGACCTAAGGTTAACATTATCTACTATAAAAAATACATGCTGCAATTCTATGAAAATTAATTGAACCACTTTCCAGTTGTGATATACATTAATCAAATTCCTCTAATAGGACAAATATGGCTTTATACTTAAAATATTTAGTGCAGCACATAAGTGAAAATGATCGAAATAAACATCATGTTTTACTGAATGTACGTGCTTCTCTAAATCACTGTACCTCTCTTCATAGAGCACTAAAAAGAAAGAATATCCAAATTAATGGACACATAATGACTGCAATATAGATAACTTTAAAGGAAAATATAAAAACCTTCTATATCAGGCTTACTAAGCCTGACTTCTTCATATGATTGATTTATGTGCAAGAAACTTGATACATCTGTCAGACTTTATTTCAGAAATAAGTTTTTTCTCATAATCTTGTCTGCTTATTTACAAGACTGTTATACTGATTGCAGTCACCTTAAACAATAAATATGCAGATTATTTAAGCAAAATATGGACCCAGTTACCAAGAATTTAGACAAGTTAAGCAAAGATAATTCCTTAGATCTAAAATTTATACTTAAGCACATGAGTTTAGGGTTTAAACTGCATGAATTTGAATTCAAGCTTCATCACTTCATAGTTGTGGACTTTGGGCAAGTTCATTAACCTCTATATGACCTCTATTCCCTATTTCTTCATCCTAAAATGCAGGATAATTATAAGACCTTCCTCTTAAGTTTGTTATTAAGAATTAAGTGAATTAATATATCTGCCACATAGGAAATACTATGTAAGGGTTTTGCCATTGTTTTTCTATCATTATGGTCGTTATATACTAGGGAAAATCAAGTTCGGTAAAAAAAAAAAAAAACACAAAAAACAAAAAAACAATACTTGATATCCAAACTATGGCTTTGTTGCTCTTATGATCACCATTAGCAAGGTGGTATCATGTTAAGAAGCCTCAAGGCCAATGGCTGTGTCCAGTTATTTCTGCTGTGGCTTTACTTCTTGGGTGAGAACAAAGAATAGGGAATACAATATCACTTCAGATGACTTTGAGAATGTTTGGAAATTTTCCTACAGTTTCAGACCTGGCTGTGGGAGACCTTGATTTTCTTTTGGAGAAGAGATCTTCCTTCTGCCTTCCAGGAAATATATGTTCAAGAAATGTTTAAAGAAGTTTATTCTCTAAGTTTCAAAGATAAGTCAATAGATTTATCTGAAAGTTATAAATGTTATGGAAATAACCTTAAAGACTTTAGACCATATAGCTAGTATAATTCATTCAATATATAACAATTCTGTCCAAAATGAAACCTATACTTACTTAGTGAGAAACTTAGAGTTTCTTATGGTAGCTGAAAAAAATAAAAAGGGACACTGGATCATGACAAAGAAATGTTCCCAAAGTTTTCCTCCAATCTCTCTGTCAAGAATATGGACCTGGTAGGGGCGCCTGGGTGGCTCAGTCGGTTAAGCGTCCGACTTCGGCTCAGGTCACGATCTCACAGTTCGTGAGTTCGAGCCCCGCGTCCGGCTCTGTGCTGACAGCTCAGAGCCTGGAGCCTGCTTCACATTCTGTGTCTCCCTCTCTCTTTGCCCCTTCCCTGCTCATGCTGTGTCTCTCTCTGTCTCAAAAATAAATAAACATTTAAAAAAAAAAAAAAGAATATGGACCTGGTAAAGAAAAAAATATATATCAGTTGAAAAGTTGATTTGCAAATGATAAATGGAAAAAACACAGAAGCAGAAAATAGTCATACAGTTTCATATAATTAAGCCTAAATAAAGTGAAGGGTGATGTCAGGCAATACAAATCACTGACACTTACCTCTTCTTCAATCTCTACAACTAATCTATCATTAATTCATATAAATTCCAATCGTAAAAACTGATTGTGAAGCCCTGTTTTCTTCTCCATCCCTATTGGCATTCAAGCTATCATCACCTAGATTTCTACAATAGCCTCCTGATTGTTTTGTTTGGTTCCACTCTTTCTTTGTAGCTGTAGGGGATTTTTACCATAAGTCACATCAGGCCATGCCACTAATTAAAGCCCTGCAATGTCTTTTTAATGAACTTAGACCAAAACGTAAACCACTTGACTGGAAGTGTATCACCCTGCTTGATCTGGCCTCTCCCCTTTCTGCCAAGTTCTTTTCAGCCTGCTCTGTCCCCTTATTCACCCTGCTCTGGACACACTGGCCTTGTTTCCATTCCTTGAACACACTTGTCTCACCTCAGGGCCTTTACATATACCACTCCCTCTACTTAAACCCTCACCCATCTCTCTTCCTGACTATTCCTACTTATCCCACAAATCTCAAGTGATGGTCAGTTACTCCCTCAGAAATACCCTTCCTGAGCATCCATGTCAAGCTGTCCTTACCTCCCATTTTACCATTATCATAGTCACAACAGACTAACCTTTTCCTTCACAGTTCTTATCACAGTGTCTACTTACATTTTCATTGTTATGTTTCCTGGTTTAATTATTCTTTCCCTAAACCAAAAGGTGATTGCTGGTATACCAAGGAAAAAGCATGCTTTACAAATAGCAGGCACTCAATTAATATTTGTTGAATGCATCAATTACTTTTCACCAAACAATACAAATTAAGACCTAGAGAGGAAGCTCAAAATTTGATTTTAATTAAACAAAATAAATTAACACACTTGGGACCCAACTGGAGATTTACTACCAGAGCCAAATAAATAAATAAATAAATAAGGAAGGCAGTATATTTCTTTATCCCTTCTGTCTTTGATCTGGTGAGATTATAAACCACTTTACCAAATGTTGTTCTTTTTTTTTTTTACCAGCTAGCAATTTCTCCAAACTCTCTAAAATAGACATTAATTTGTAGAGTCTTTCTATAGGCAAGTTTCACACATGCATAAATGAGAATAATTGAGTTACCCAAGTTTTTTTCCCCTCTTTTAAAAATTTTTACCATTGAAGTATAGTTGACATGCAATATTAGTTTCATGTGTACAACATAATGATTTGATAATTCTATACACTACACAGTGGTCACCACCACAAGTGTAGTTATCATGTCACCATATAACAGTATTATAATATTATTGACTATATTCTCTATGTTGTACTTTTCATCCCTGTGACTTAATTTTATAAGTGGAAGTTTGTGTTTCTTAAAACCCTTCAATTATTTCACCCATCCTTCCCCCTGGCAACCACCACCTTGTTCTCTGTATTTATGAATCTGTATCTCTTTTGTTTTGTTTGTTCATTTATTTTGCTTATTTTTCAGATTCTACATATAAGTAAAATCATTAGGTATTTGTCTTTCTTTGTCTGACTTATTTCACTTAGCATTATACTCTCTAGGTCCATCCATGTTGTCACAAATGGCAAGATCTCATTCTTTTTTATAGCTGAGTAACATTTCATTATATATACCGCATCTATATCTATTCATCTATCAATGGACACTTAGGTTATTTCCATATCTTGGTTATTGTCTCTTGGGCATCTGTCATAGCAACATTTGTCTAGGCATGTCTCCCTAGGCAAGGAAAACAAAAGCAAAAATAAACTACTGGACTACACCAAAATAAAAAGATTTAGCAAAGGAAATCATCAACAAAACAAAAAAGCAACCTACTGAATAGGAGAAGATATATCCAGTAAGGGGTTAATATCTAAAATATATGAAAAACTAAAATAATTCAATACCAAAAAAGAAAAAAAACAATCCACTTAAAAAATGGGTAGAGCTGACCAAGTTTTAACATAATTGTGCTCATGCATTTTGAGATGAGACTACAATTCAAGCTTCCAGATTGTAAACATCAAGGGCTTTGGTTTGTTTTGTTTCCATTTAGAATGGAAATATTCAAGGTCACCAAGACAGAACATAGTCCAGTGAATAAAAAAGAAAGAGGATTTGAGAATTAAACAAAGCAGAACAATGGCATGTTAGCCTGCTCATAATTTCACACAAGGAAAAAGTAGACTCACTATAGGTTTGTCATCTTGTTCTCTTTAAAATTAAAAATTCTTCAAACAGATTAATATAAACTTGTGTACTTCATCTTCTTCAGTTTACATTGATAATAATTTTGCTATGTCTCCCCAGATCTATACCATTCTCCATTTTGCTCTCTGACCAAGGAGTCTGACTTTGGGCATTGACTCAACTGAACTTACTCATTCTCTGGCTTTTGTTGGGTTTGGCCAGTGGAAAACTCAGGCAAGACAAGGGAAGGAGAGAAAACAGGTCAAGGTCTTTATTCTATTGTCTCCCTCCCCAGGAAGTCAACTTTGGGTGGCTGTGTTCCTCCATCAAGGTCATTGCTCTTCCAAAGAGGCATGTTTACAGACTCCTTCTCTTTTTGAGTTCCATACTGCTTCCTCCTCCCTTCACTGCTACAGATAGTAACAGTGTGGAGCCGGTACTATTTCTGGATTACCACACTTACCTTGTAGTTTTCCTCACACAAACCTTTGTAAACAGTTTCTGGAAAAATACTTCTGTAAAACCTATGCCAATTTGAATATGCAATCCATTTCCTGTTGGTACAATGGCTGACACAACAATGTAGACAGTTACCATCATAGACAGAGCCCGACATTTTTTAAATTAGAAATTTTAGAGCATATGCACACTAGGCTATCAACCCAGAAATATAACATTGAACCTACCTCATCAAATATAACATATCTAATCATTTTCACCCATTTTTGGCAATGATGAGGAAGCAGCAGAATTTCAAAGCATGCAAGCACCATAATTAATAAGTACCTAAAAATATGAACAATTACTGTAGCTAACTTTACTGAGCATCTATTTTATCAGACATGGTTATAAGAAACTAAAAACTACAAGTTTATCACCCACTATATGTACTTACTGATCATTAGGATGGAATATTGCTATTTAGGGAAGTTTCATTAAGTTTCATTAAGATCACAATATATCTTTGATATTTGTAATTTAAGTTCTTTTTGTTATGAGGATTCAGATTAATGAAACTAGAAAAAGCTTATGCTCTGTAGTGGTTGCTTTACATTTTTTTAGTCTTAATTGTTTAACTGTAAGTTCAGTAAGGGAAAAAAATCTATGATTTACCTAACAACAGAAACACAACATTTTTAAGGTAACTTTTATTTTGAATATCCTTAAATATTTCTTCTAAGAACAAGCAATTTTGAATGGAAAAGAGAGCTTCGGTAGTTATTTTATAAGGTACTGTGTTTGTTAAATCTATTTGGATCCCTTTATAAATTAGAATGAGGAAATAACTTTTTATTTGAAATTTCAAGTCCTAATCCAAGTGTCCATAGAGAATGATGATCGTCATTCTTACTCTTTAGAGTAGAACAACCTTACATTTTCCCTATAGCAATTCCATTTTTTATAAATTCAGTGAAATTATTTCCACAAGGGTTTGAGATTCTGTAGATTTCCAGTAAAAGAGATATATGAGTACTGTTGTACAATTTAATTATAAATTCATTAATATGCCATACTCGATGGTGTAGGATGTTTTAAGGGTAATCTCTTGTGAAAGGATCACAAAGAGCTCTACCACATGATAACTTTTTGGTAAAATGATGCTCAATAGTGCTGCTACTTGACAAAGGGCCCGATTGAAAGAAAAAAAGACCCATTAGTCACTTAATAGAGAACAGTCGTAAAGACCTCAAAAGACAGTAGAATCTGTCTGTGGGTATATTATTCCATAAGTCTAGAAAGCTTAACCTCTCTCCTATCTCTCAGTATTAAATAACGGATTTGAGCTACTTGACTAAGCAAATAAGGCTTAGGTGATAACACTTAGTCAACAGTAAAATGGAGATAAACACAGCCTCATCAAAGGAAAATCCAGGAAAAGATCTCCACACATCAGAAAAAACTTCCCACACGATCAAGCTTAAAGAAAAGGTGTGAGTCAGTAAAGGCAGATGCTTCTCTGAATCTAAGCATGAAGCCTAATCTGAGAGCAGACATCAAGACCAGAAAGACTTTTTCTCATCCCTAGTTTTTTGGAAAGTGAACTAAATCTACCACACAATTGAATTATTTTGAAGGGAGAGATTCAGGAAGGAAAGAGAAAATTCTAGTGCAACATGCACAACCACCCCTTCATTGCTCTCCTTCAGCACCTTCTCCATAAGGGAGTAGGAAGCATAGGTCTTGCCTGAAGTCCTTTGGGCAGCAGTCTCTGCTGACTCCTTATTATCCAAAACATCAGAGAGCTCACTGCAGGATCCAGGGCACCATCTTTTGTTGAGAGAGTGAAGAGCATGTTACCAAAACCAAAAGGATCTCATTTGTATTCTTTTTCTTCTTCACCTAAATTATGCAACATCCAGGAGAAACTTGAATCTCTGAAGATTAGGTGTGGTAAACAGTCATAGAAATGACAGGAGATTGCCAGATTACTGAAGTTATTAAATTAGAAAAGAAATTTTGTTTTCCATTTTAGACCTGGAGGGAGGGGTTTCTTCCTGAAAAATGGAAAGGAAGGCTAAGTGAAGCATCCTTTTTGGTTTTCTAATTATTTGGCATTTTGTAAGTACAGAAAAAGCTTTGCAAAACTGAATTCCAAGAAGTTAATAATGCCATGTTAGCCTAACTTCACGTACAGATAGATATTAATATCTTTTCCTGGCGATGAAAATAAAAAAGTCAAGAAGGAAAAAAGACAATGAAACATCATTCTCTAGTTACATTCTCTGGACACAGGAGAAAACCTACTACCTTTGAGGACTTCTGAGGATGTGTCCCAGAGACATGCTAGACTGAACTGATCAGAAGAAGTATAATGTGCATAGGACTAATGAAGATTGTGGGTGTCTTGTGATCTATAGTGAAGAACTGCTCCTCCTGCGTTAGGCAAAAAAGAAAATCAAGTTCTGACCTCCTACATGGATATTTTAGTCCCAATTCATTAATCAATATTTTTTTATTTAAATAAATTTTAGAACAGCTAAGATAGTGGGAGTCCAGGGTACAACCGTCTATGGATTCTGCACATCTTTCTGTTTGGTTTGAAACTTTTAGCACATTTGTCCACAACTCTTCTATGCAAATCCAAGGCAAAATTGACTGATCACGTTAGAAAAAGTTAACTTTCAAAAAATGCCCAAATTACATAGTGACAGTTTGTATTACTAGCAACCAAAGAAGAAAGAATGCACAATCAGAGTTATCTTTCTTATCCAGTCATAGACAGTGTTTCTGGAACCTAGATATGAACTCCCAGTTTAGATCACCAAATTTCCCTGTATGTGTTTATACCTACATACTAGTTTTTCTGTGGTGATAGGCAATATTTGAAAGCTATTTTAGGCTAATACGACTCACAGATGTCTACGTGACTCCATCAAAGTACCCACAGTTCTTTGTTGTTGTTGTTGTTTTATTTTTCCTTCCTTAAAGCCTTTATTTTGAGACATGATAGAAAAATCTTGGAAAAGTAAGGCATGATCACAGTTAAAAGTGAAGACAATCTAACCAGAAATCTTTAATGCCTATCAGCTAATGTTAAAGCTAAAGTTCTGGTGTGTGTGTGACATGCTGCAGGGCTGAAAGGAATGGTAATTAGTATTCCTCTCCTTATTCTTCACCCTCTCCTTCAACAGAGCCCACACCAACCTCCTCATAATCCTTCTCAAGGGCAGCCATGTCCTCCTGGGCCACAAAAAACTCTCCTTCCTCCTTGCCCTCACCCATGTACCAGTGAACAAAGGTACACTAGGCATACATGAGTAGGAGACACTCAAGACAGGATGATTAAATAGAACTACTTGAAAAGAACTGTCAGTTTGGAAATGTAAAGATATGTAGTAATTTCATCCACTATCAAAATTATGTATCTATTCAGTCCCATTTTTCTCTAATTTTTCCTTTAGCTGTCACTTCCACATTTCAATCTTCAGGAAAGTAAAGAATAAAAGCACAGACTCTCTGAGTCACATGAGTAAATAATGCCTGAAAATAGTAATGCACAAATACTCCTGATATTTCATAAAATTGACTCTACTACTGTTGGAGACATTGATAAAGAAGATCACGGGGAGCCACAGGATCTTCAAGGAGCCCTTAGAATGCTAGGCAGGCAGGACCCATTTCTACCCAACTCCTTCTCTACTAGACCATAGTTTTTTTAAATAGTTGCTATTGGATATCTACTACCCAATAGCTACTGTCCTCAAAGAGTTCTGAAAACCATGTCCTTCCCTCTTCCTGTCAAGAACTATAAAAGGGCTGAGATTTCATCCTATCTGTAGGCTAATCTTTACCTCTGCCTTAGTTTCATTGGTACTGGCAAAAGATATGAAACTCTTAGGTTAGAAACAAATGACTTTATTATTCACATTATTGCTAACACAGCATAAACATCATGTGTGTCAATTCCCTGTGTCCATATTCTCCACAAGGGAGATACAGAGCCCAGGTACAAGCTACACATAGAGTGGGTTTATGTCACAAGTAAGGAATCCTCACCTTAAAAAACTCAAGTCCTCTATAAGGGGCTTCAAGACAACCTACCCATTTGCACTGGAGGAAGACATTAGCTCTATTACACTGGAGAGTAACCAAACCTGGCTTTTACTCTAGAAGAATACAAAACTATCCCCCAAGGCTGTTCACTGTACATCATCCTTGAAATCATAATGAAACAAAATATGTCAGTGCTTTTGCTCTCAAGGCATGCAGAACAAGAAGAGAGGCATGCAGAACAGTAAAAGACACACAGAGAATCACGTCTCAACAGCAACTTCCTGTCTCCCGGGTAGTGATGGCTTCCCTTCATTGATGCCACCATGTTTCCATTGCAGTGCCTCACCCGCTTTGATGATCCCCTGAATTCTGTCCACAACTTAGGAAAGAGTCCTTTTTTTACACTTTCCTCAATGTCTTTTTGAATGTGCCATTTTTCCCCATTGAGACCTCCTCTTTGAACCTCTGTGCAATTCTATTTCTCATCTGCAAAACAGAGATAATAATAACTATCTTTGAGGATAGTACTGAGAATACAATCAGATAATGTATATGAAGGTTTTAACATAACTTAGCATTCAATAAATATGCTAGTCATTTTTAATGGTTTTTTTTTTCCTTTGCAGGGCACCTGAGTGACTTGGTTGGTTAAGCGTCCAGCTCCTCATCTTGGCTCAGGTCATGAGTTCATGGTTCGTGAGTTCAAGCCCTGCATCAGGCTCTGTACTAATGGTGCAGAGCCTGTTCAGGATTCTGTCTTTCCCTCTCTCTGCCCCTCACCTGCTTGTGCTCTCTCTCTCTCTCAAAATAAATAAATAAACTTGAAAAAATGTTTTTTCCTTTGAGTCAGACTCTGCATTTTGTTTTTGTGATTTTATCTTTTTAAAATTTTAATCCCAGTATAATTAACATAGAGTATTGCATTAGTTTCAGGTGTACAATATAGTGACTCAACAATTCTATACATTACTTGGTAATCATCACAATAACTATACTCTTAATGTCCTTCACCTATTTCACCCATCCACCTACCCACACCCCTTCTGGTAGCCATCAGTTTGTTCCTGTATAAGAGTCTGTTTTTCAGTTTGTCTGTTTTTTCTTTGTCCATTTTTGTTTTCTTAAATTCCACATACGAGTTAAATCATATGGCATTTGTCTTTCTCTGACTATCTTACTTAACAATATATCCTCTAGGTCCATCCGTGTTATTGCAAATGGTAAAAGTAACATCCTTTTATTTTGTGAATTCCTTGACTGATCTTTATAGATATACTTACTGCCTTTGTGCTTCCTACTTTTCTTACTCCTGCTTATGGTATTTCTTTTCCACTTAAAGAGTCCCCTTTAACATTTTTTGTAAGGCTGGTTGAGCAGTCATGAACTCCTTTAGCTTTTGTTTGGGAAAATCTTTATCTCTCTTTTGATTCTGAATGATAGTCTTCCTGGATATTCTTGGTTGCAGATTTTTTCCTTTCAGCACTTTGAATATATCATGCCACTCCCTTCTAGCCTGCAAAGTTTCAGCTGAAAAATCTACTGATCACCTTATGGATTTCCCCTTTATGTAACTGTTTTCTTTTCTCTTGTTGCTCTTAAAATTCTCCCTTAACACTACTTTTTGCCATTTTAATTACTATGTGTCTTGGTGTGGACCTCCTTGGGTTGATTTTGTTGGGAGCTCTGTTTTCTTTTTCAGATTCAGAAAATGTTCAGCTATTACATTGTCACATACATTTTATGCCCCCTTTTTCTCTCTTCTCCTTCTGGGATCACAATAATGTGAATGTTATTACACTTGATGGTGTTCTTGAGTTCCCTTAATCTACTTTCATTTTTAATTATTCTTTTTTTTCTTGATGCTTTCCAATACTCTGTCCTCCAGGTCTCTGATCCATTCTTCTGCTTCCTCTAGTCTACTATTTATTCTGTCTAGAATATTTTTAATTTTAGTTATTGAGTTCTTCATTTCTAACTGGTTCTTTTTTATGTTTTCTATCTCTTTGTTGAAGATCTCCCTGAAGTCTTCCACTCTTTTCTCAAATCCTGAGTGTATTTATGACCATTATTGTAAATTCTCTACCAGGAATATTACTTATCTTCATTTTATTTAGCTCTCTTGCTGTGATTTGCCTTTTCATTTGGGGCGTATTCCTCTCTCTTCTCATTTTGACTAGCTCTCTGTGTCTATTTCCATGTGTTAGGAAAGTTAGATCATCTCCTGCTCTGGAAAGTAGTGGCATTATGAAGAAGAAGTCTTATAGTGCCCTGAAGTGCAATGTTCCCTCTTCACCAGAACCTGGTGCTTCAGGAGTGTCACCTACATGTATTGTGTGCACCCTACTATCGTGGCTGAGACTCACTTGCCTTAAGCACAGTCATCTGCAATGGCTCTCTGCCTGTTTTGGGCAGGGTTTGATCCCTATGTTGCTAGTGGGCCATTATGGGGCTGCTTTGGGTTTTCGCTGAGTCAAACCAGGCATTTGCAAGAGCTGCAGGAGCACTAAGAGCTGCAGGAGCACTAAACTACAGGGTGCTCTCCTTGTGTTGTCCTATGAGAAGCTTTCATTGGTGGGCAGGATCTGCAGTTCATAACGAATATCTGCCCCTAGCCCACTGCTGCAGCCACAGTCAGACTGGTATCTGTCGTTATCTTAACCTCTCCCTGGAACAGGAGTTAGTTTGGAGTGGTACTGGCCCATTGGGGTTGCACACTGCTAGGTTTGTGGTGCCGCTTAAGATGGACTCCTGTTGAGGGTGGTCCACAGGAGAATGTGGGACAGGCACACGATGTTAGTAAGGTTTGTATTTGTCTCCTGTGGGAAGGGACCTGCAACAGCTTTAGAAAACTCCTGCCACTGGACTGGATGGGGCAAGTCTGCAGGATAGCATAGTGGCTGAGCACAAGGTGCTGACAAGGTCCACACAGGTCACTGTGGGAGAGGAGCTGCAGCTGCCCAGGAAAACTGCTAAGGCCCATGGATTGGAGGGGGGCAGATCCACAGAAGGGGGGTAGATAGAGCATGCTGATAGCAAGCTAGATGGAGAGTGTTCCCACTGTACTGGTTCCTGCAGGCGTCCACATATGTAGGCTGGGAGGCAGGGGAAGGAAATGGTGCCTGCCAGCTCTTTTGTTAATCAAAAAGTCTCCCAAAGATCCCTGCCCCTCCAGCACATGCTCTGATATTAATAAACAAATCTCTATCTATATACCCCAGGGTTTTTTTTTCAAACTGCTGCTTCTATACTGTATCTGAGTGGGGCTTTTCATTGTGCTCTTTATCGACAGAGACCCATTCTCCTCTCTTCCTCCAGCTCTCCCAGACCTGAGCCCTCTGAATTTTAAAATTCCAAGTGGTAAGTCGTGCAGATTGTGAGAACTTATAAAATCTGGTTTCAAAACCAAATGCTATGGAGATCTGCTTTCTCAGTGTGGGTTCCCCATGTCTGGGATGGCTGGCATGGGGTCTGCCTCTCTCTCCTTCCTGTGCCTGCAGCATCTCTCCCTCCTACAGATTGTCCTGCAGATCAATTTGTCTGCCAACTGCATCTCCATCTTTCCCTACGCTCTTCCATGTGGGCTGTTTTCTAAATTCAGTTGTGGAGGGGCTGTTCTGCTAGTCTCCATGTCATTTTCTTGATTATTTACACTGATATGGATGTTATCTAGTTGTATGCAAGAGGCAAGGTGAGCTTAGCGTCCTCCTACTCTGCCAGCTTCCCCAGAAGTCTTTTTTTTAATTTTTAATTGAATTACAGTTGATCCATGATATTATATTGGTTTCAGATGTACAATATAGTGATTTGACATTTACATACATAATAAAATGCTCACCATAGTAAGTGACTATCTATCATCATACAAAATTATAACAATATTATTGACTGTATTCTCTATGCTGTACTGGGTAATTAATGTTTTTATCACTACTCTTTACCCACAGAATATAGTCATTTATCTTCACCTCAGCAATATTCTTTCCATGCTCTAAAGGATGTAATTAACCCTACCCATTTCAACTTGGGATTTCACTGAGTTATCTTACATGATTTCTTTTTAATCTACCAGGTTCTTTATTCCAGAGTTTAAATTTTCTTTCAACTCCTTCTCCATAGAAAATAGCAGATCATCCCATTGTTATTCTATTTTCTGACCTTCTTTGAAAATTGGCCTTTTTCTTTTTCTTTCTAACAATTTTGTCAGATTTAGCAACCTGCTCAGTAAGAAAAGGAACATAACATGAAAAAAGTGGAAATATTCCTAGATAACATTTCATTAGTGAGAAAGTAGTTTTCATGTATTTACTGATGATTTTGATCATCATCCTATTGTTGGCATATTTTCAATGCACTTTTCTTAAAATTAAAGTCTGTGCAATGCAGACCTACTTAAATTTCAACATAAAGTAAGTAGTGTCTCTCACAGAAAATTTTCTACATTTCTGAGTGATATAAATTATTAATAAAGGACTAAATGTGATAAAATTAAAAAGAGAAAGAATTGTCATTGAGCTTGACAATAGGGAATATTCTTATGGATTATTTATTCATTAATTTATTCATTCTTTTTTCCCCACAAAGCATTTTGACCAGTCCCTTCCCTGGTGATAGAGATCCAATGCCAACAGTCTCTAAGCAGATATCAAGCAAAGAGAAGAAATAAAATTTCCTATTGAAGAAATAGAAATCCCTCACTATATATGGAATTTAAGAAAAAAAAAAGCAAAAGGAAAAAAAGAGAGAAAAGAAAACCAAGAAGATTCTTAGCTACAGAGAACAAATTGATGATTACTAGAAGGAAGGTGGATGAAGGATGGTTAAATGGGTGATGGGGATTAAGGAATTCATTTGTGATGAGCACCGGGTGATATATGAAAGTGTTGAATCTCCATATTGTACACCTGGAACTAATATTACACTGTAAGTTAACTAATTGGAATTTAAATACTTTTTAAAAAATGGTCTCACTGAATACTCAAAAAAAAAAAAAAAAAGGGAAGAAAGAAACAGAAATCCCAATATGCAAAGAAGGACCCACACACTCTTGGAGTTGTAATTTATCCCACCTCCCCAAAAGTTGGATCTAACACTTAATTCCCATATTGTGTGAATTGTAGTACACTCAGCACTGCATGGGAAAGAGTAATGAGGCACAGTGGCCTGGGCCCTCAAACCATGTGTCAAAGGGCAGCCTCAGGGGTAGGGGGAGGTGAAGCAAGGCCTCTGCACTGTTTCCTTCTGGTCCTTGTGCTTAAAGCAAAGCCTGTAACTCTAACCCAGAGTGCCTCATCTGACCACTCTCAATCAGGAAGAGGTGAGATCTATGGGCTGAGGTGAAGTCTCTGTAGCCAAAAAAGCAGGTGCTCTGGGAAGACAACTTGATGGACCATTGAAACAGTTCTAGGAGACAGACCTCAAAGCAGTGCCAAGAACATTTTAGTGTAATTGGTCATGACCAATTCAGAAACGCTTTGTGCAAGAAACCTCTCTCTAAATGACATGTGTTTCCTTGGAGTCTTTTTGCTCTCAGACTACTCTGTTAGTTTCAGGTCTGGTAAGGAAAAGGAAGAGTAGAGTTCTCATTAAGAATTTCCTGAAATTGGGGGTGCCTGGGTGGCTCAGTCGGTTAAGCATCCGACTTTGGCTCAGGTCAGGTCATGATCTCACAGTTCGTGAGTTCGAGCCCCACGTCAGGCTCTGTGCTGACAGCTCAGAGCCTGGAGCCTGCTTTGGATTCTGTGTCTCCCTTTCTCTTTCCCCCTCCCCTACTCTCTCTCTCTCTCCCTCTCTCAAAAATAAATAAACATTTTAAAAAATAAAAAAAAACCAATTTCCTGAAATTCGTATGAAGGGGAATTATTTCCATATTTGTCTTTTTTTTTTCTCTGAAGCTTTTATTCTTCATTTCTCAAAAGATTTCCATACCTACTCAAATTTGATAAGGCAGCTGTAATGAATGCCTTTGGTCATCAGTCTGGTATGTGCTCTCTCAAATATTTAGCATTGCCAACCTCAGAAGGGACTTTTAATGAAACAAAGGTCTTTCTTTAATTCCCAACCATGAGGGAATTACAACCAAAGTCATAACCACCATCACAAGCAAAGTCATAAAGTTAGCCATTTGTTCAGTTTTAAACATAGTTACATTACCTGATACTTTTTTTCTGCATTATCTTTTTTAGTTTTTGTTTTTGTTTTTTTTAATTACAGGGATTTTATGTTTATCCACAATTATACCCCTTGGTGGAGAACAGAAAGAATATTCTCTTAAAAAAAAAGAAAATGGGTATGGAAGAGCCCCACTCTTACAAAAGGAGACTGTTCTTATCTTCGATCCAAACACAAGTCCCCAAAAGATTAATGTCATAAGTAATTTTCAAATGTTTAGACAATTTTCAAAATTCAAGCAAGATAACAAAGCTGATGAGTATATTAGACAAATTTTTACCAACTATATGTAAAAGACTTTCATCAAAATAAACAAATGCTTCTTTTAATGTAAATTTAACATTTCTAAAATTCTTTTAAACTTTTTTTAACATTTATTTATTTTTGAGAGACAGCATGAGCAGGAGAGGGTCAGAGAGGGAGACACAGAATCCAAAGCAGGCTCCAGGCTCTGAGCTGTCTGCACAGAGCCCAATGTGGGGCTTGAACCCACAAACTGCGAGATCATGACCTGAGCTGAAGTCAGATGCCTAACTGACTGAGCCACCCAGGTGCCTCTAAATTTTTTTTTTTTTTTTACTGTTTATTTATTTATTTTTTTTTGGAGACAGAGAGAGAGAGAGACAAAGTGTGAGCAGGGGAAGGGACAGAGAGAGAGGGAGAGACAGAATCCAAAGCAACCTCCAGGCTCTGAGTTTTCAACACAAAGCTCAATGTAGGGTTCGAACCCACAAACTGTGAGATCATGACCTGAGCAAAACTCGGACATTTAACCGACTGAGCCACTCAGGCACCCCTTGAATTTAACATTTCTAAATTTAAGCTCCTAATCCTTTCATGATTTACCTTCATTATCAGATAAATCTATCTTCTACTATCAGAAGGAGGATAAAATACTAAATTCTATATAATTTTCTTAGAATTTCTAATGTCAAATAAGTAAAATAAAAAATCATTTTTATAAAAAACATAAGAAAGAAAAGCATGGAAAAAACCTCCAAGGACACAAACATCAGGGCAAGGAAAACAAAACAATGTTAAAAAAATTAGGTAAAATATATAGAACCTAACTGTAATATTATACTGTTAACTGTACTGGAATCCTCTTTGTACTGGATAGTTCAAGTCACAATGATTTTTTTTTAAGAGATTGATTCTAATGATCTCCCATAAAACTGTCCACAAGTCTGATTCTTTTTCAAAAAAGAAAATATATGTGGAATTTAAGAAACAAATACAGGGGAAGGGAAGGAACAATGGGCTAAATGGGCAATGGGCATTAAGGAGGGCACTTGTTGGGATGAGCACCAGGTGTTATATGTAAGTGATGAATCACTAAATTCTACTCCTGAAACCATTACTACATTGTATGTTAACTAACCTGGATTTAAATAAAATTTTTAAAAAAGGAAGTGAGAAAAGATCACTCAGACCTTCTGAAAATATCAGAAAATATGGGTAATGCTCTTCCAAGAATAATTTCCAATCTAGTGATAAGCATCTAGAAAACCTGTTTGAGGGGCACCTGGGTGGCTCAACTGGCTGAGCTACTGACTTTGGCTGAGGTCATAATCTCAAGGTTCCTGAGTTTGAGCCCCACATGGGGCTTTGTACTTGTAGTACAGAGTCTGCCTCGGATCCTCTGTTTCCCTCTCTCTCTGTCTCTCCCCCACTCAGTCTCTCTCTCAAAAAAAGTAAATAAATAAACATTAAAAAATTTTTTTTTAATAAAAATCCTGTTTGAACACCAAAGTTAGTATTATGTTGAAGATGGAGAATTAAAGCAGTTCTCAATGAAAGAAATTCAGGAAAATCAAAATATGCACAGTCTCCTGTGGTGAGGGAAAAAAGTACACTATTTTGAAATCATCATTTAATTTTTGTTAATTTTGTTAGTTGGAGAACAGAGGGATATACAGCCCAATTGTTTTGCTCTGAACTGCAGATAAGATCTAGGCTTTAGTCCTTAACTATCATTTCACCACAAGTGTATGCCATGGGTCAAAATTTGGATTTAAATCAAGTGTCTTCTTCATTTAAGCAGGCACACACTACTTAAAGTACTTATCAATTTCACTTTGCACCTTCAAATTCTTTTACTCTCCAAATTCAAAATTGGATAAAAGTAGCAAGGGGATGAATATATTTTATTACAGTTGGGAAGCTAATGTGAATTCTATCAGTAGATAAAATGTAATGTTTCAGGTAATGTCATTTATCCTTAAAGAACGTTAAGTCTTTAATCAGGAGATCAATATTTGCATTTTTAAGAGAAGTAGTCTAGATTGTCAATTACAGAAGAAGCCTAACTTTTCTGTATCAATCAGAAAATTGCTTATATCTTTAAATAATATTAAAACAAACCAATCAAACAAAACAAAACCTTATAAATAAAAATTGAACACATATACACCAGAATTCTTTTTCTTTCCTTTTCTTTTTTTTTTTTTTTTTTTAAGTAAGCTCTATACTCAATGTGGGGCTTGAACTCACAGCCTTGAGATCAAGAGTCGCATGATCTACAGAATGAGACTGCCAGGCACCCCTAAGCCAAAATTCTTAAGAATAGAATAACAATTGCTTCCAGGGAGTAGGATAGGAGAAATTCTGTATTTGGATTGAGATTTACTAAAATTGGAATCTATTCAATTTGTAATTTTAAAAAGCTATATATATTACCTGATTGGGGATATTTAACATAGAATAAATAACAAGAAGCCTAGTATTTTGGTTGAATTTGACATTCTACTGACCTGTAAATGAAACTCCTGCTGAGTTTTAAAGTCTAAAGTGTTTCCTAGAATTTAAGGATAGGTAGCTGGAGAGCAAAAAGGCTATCAATAAAATTGCCCCTCATTTCTCATATTCCTGGATGCCCTTAAAACAAACATCCATCACAACGAATAAAAATTAACTGGGGCACCTGGGTAGCTCAGTCAGCTGAACATCTGACTTCGGCTCAGGTCATTATCTCACAGCTTGTGAGTTTGAGCCCCGTGTTGGGCTCTGTGCTGACAGCTCAGAGCCGGGAGCACCTGGAGCTCAGATGCTGTGCCTCCCTCTCTCTGGGTCTCTCCCCTGCTTGCACTCTGCAGACACACTCTGTCTCTCTCTCTCTCTCTCAAAAATAAAGATAAAAAAAATTTTAAAACATTAACTAATGTTAATATATAAAACATATGTATACTGTATATAATAAATATAAAAACACTAATGCCTACCTATTATTTCTTAAAAAACAAAAATAAAATACCATATTCAGCTTTTTAAAAGATTTTTATTTTTTTAAGTAATCGCTCCACCCAACATAGGGCTCAAACTTACAACCACAAGATCAAGAGTTGCATGCTCTACCGACCGAGCTTAGCCAGGTGTCCCAAAATATCACATTCTAAATCTTTATGATCAAACCAAAGCAAATTCTTAAAAAAATAATTTTAGTTATCAACCACTTTGACTTAATGACATTTCCAAACTCTTTATCCAAGAACTGCAGAATACTCTTATCAAGAATACATGGTACCTTCACCAAAACAGGCCATATATTGGGCCATAAAACAACCCCTAATATATTTAAATAACTGATATTATACAAAAATATTTTCTCTTCCCATAATTGAATTATATTAGATATCAATAGCAATAACATAACTTGAAAAAAAGTATAAATTAAAATAACACACTTCTAAAATAACTCATTGTCAAAGAAAAATCAAAAGAGAGATTACAAATTATTACAAAAAGGGATTGCAAAGAGATATTACAAATTATTTCTACTTAAATAGTAAAGAAAAAAACAATAGACATATAACAAATTATTTCTACTTAAATAGTAAAGAAAAGAAAACAATAGATGCAAATTTGTGGTTTGCAGCTAAAGCAGTGCTGAGAAAGAGATTTTAAACATTCATGATAGAAAGGAAGACAGGTCTTGACTTAAGTTTCCAATTTAGTAAGGTAGGAGGAAAAGAGTAAATAAATTTCAACAAAAAAATAATAAAGATAAGAGAGAAAATCAATAAAACTTTTTTAAAAACAAATAATAAATAAAATAACAAAGTCAAAGCTGGATCTTTGAAAACATCAACAACATTGACAAACCTCTACGTAATTTAATCAACAAGATAGAAGTCACAAATCCGTAATATGAAACATGAAAAAGGGAACATCACTACAAATCTTCAGACACTAAAAGGAAAATATGAGAATATTATAAACAATTTTATGGCAAAATATTAGACAATTTAGATAAGATGAAGAGTCTTGACATATACAATTAGCAAAATGGGCAAAAGGTGAAAAAAAGTGTAAATGGCCCTGTATCTATTAAAGAAATTGAATTCTTTATCAAAAATCTTCACACAATTAAAATTTCAGGCCCAGATGGTTTCACAGGAAATTTTATCAAATTTATCAAAGGAGAAAATAATATCAATGTTACAAAGACTTTTAAGAAATCAGAAAAGGAGGAATGACTTCCCAACATATTTTACTAGCTCAGCATCATGCTGTTACCAAACCTAGACAAAGACTTTATAAAAAAAGAAAATTACAGATCAGTGTCCTTCATTAATATATATGTTAATTTTAACAAAATATTAGGAACCATAATATAATATTAACAAAATATTAGGAAATGGAATCCAGCCATGTATTAAAAAAAAAAGTATGTCATTTTTTTGACCAAGTAGAATTTCCCCAGGAAATTCCCAGGAATTTTGCCAAGTCTACTTAACCAAGTAAAAATTTCCCAGGAAAAGGTGCAGGAAGATGGCGGCGTAGGAGGACGCTGGGCTCACCGCGCGTCCTGCTGATCACTTAGATTCCACCTACACCTGCTTAAATAACCCAGAAAACTGCCAGAGGATTAGCAGAACGGAGTCTCCGGAGCCAAGCGCAGACGAGAAGCCCACGGAAGAGGGTAGGAAGGGCGGCGAGGCTGGCGGGAGGGAGCCGGGGCGGAGGGGCGGCTCGCCAGCCAAGCAGAGCCCCCGAGTCTGGCTGGCAAAAGCGGAGGGGCCTGACGGACTGTGTTCCCACAGCAAGCGCGACTTAGCGTCTGGGAGGTCATAAGTTAACAGCTCTGCTCGGAAAGCAGGAAGGTTGGAGGACAAAGGGAGGGAGAGCTGCTGAGCCCCCAGTGGACAGAGCTCAGTTTGGTGAGGAACAAAGGCGCTCACCAGCGCCATCTCCCCCGCCCATCCCCCAGCCAAAATCCCAAAGAGAACCAGTTCCTGCCAGGGAACTTGCTCGCTCCTCGCAAACACCCAACTCTGTGCTTCTGCAGAGCCAAACCAATTGCAGCTGATCTGACTCCCTCCCGCTGCCACAGGGCCCCTCCTGAAGTGGATCACCTAAGGAGAAGCGAGCTAAGCCTGCCCCTCCTGCCCCCGTGCACCTTGCCTACCCACCCCAGCTAATACACCAGATCCCCAGCACCACAAGCCTGACAGTGTGCAAGTAGCCCAGACGGGCCACGCCACCCCACAGTGAATCCCACCCCTAGGAGAGGGGAAGAGAAGGCACACACCAGTCTGACTGTGGCCCCAGCAGTGGGCTGGGGGCAGACATCGGGTCGGACTGCGGCCCCGCCCACTAACTCCAGTTATACACCACAGCACAGGGGAAGTGCACTGCAGGTCCTCACCACTCCAGGGACTATCTGAGAATTCCCCTCAGAAGAATCTCCGGGAAATAACAACAGCCAATGAACTGATCAAAAAGGATTTAAATAATATAACAGAAAGTGAATTTAGAATAATAGTCATAAAATTAATCGCTGGGCTTGAAAACAGTATAGAGGACAGCAGAGAATCTCTTGCTACAGAGATCAAGGGACTAAGGAACAGTCACGAGGAGCTGAAAAACGCTTTAAACGAAATGCACAACAAAATGGAAACCACGACGGCTCGGATTGAAGAGGCAGAGGAGAGAATAGGTGAACTACAAGATAAAGTTATGGAAAAAGAGGAAGCTGAGAGAAAGAGAGATAAAAAAATCCAGGAGTATGAGGGGAAAATTAGAGAACTAAGTGATACACTAAAAAGAAATAATATACGCATAATTGGTATCCCAGAGGAGGAAGAGAGAGGGAAAGGTGCTGAAGGGGTACTTGAAGAAATTATAGCTGAGAACTTCCCTGACCTGGGGAAGGAAAAAGGCATTGAAATCCAAGAGGCACAGAGAACTCCCTTCAGACGTAACTTGAATCGATCTTCTGCATGACATATCATAGTGAAACTGGCAAAATACAAGGATAAAGAGAAAATTCTGAAAGCAGCAAGGGATAAACGTGCCCTCACATATAAAGGGAGACCTATAAGACTCGTGACTGATCTCTCTTTTGAAACTTGGCAGGCCAGAAAGGCTTGGAACGATATCTTCAGTGTGCTAAACAGAAAAAATATGCAGCCGAGAATCCTTTATCCAGCAAGTCTGTCATTTAGAATAGAAGGAGAGATAAAGGTCTTCCCAAACAAACAAAAACTGAAGGAATTTGTCACCACGAAACCAGCCCTACAAGAGATCCTAAGGGGGATCCTGTGAGACAAAGTACCAGAGACATCACTACAAGCATAAAACATACAGACATCACAATGACTCTAAACCCGTATCTTTCTATAATAACACTGAATGTAAATGGATTAAATGCGCCAACCAAAAGACATAGGGTATCAGAATGGATAAAAAAACAAGACCCATCTATTTGCTGTCTACAAGAGACTCATTTTAGACCTGACACCTTTAGATTGAGAGTGAGGGGATGGAGAACTATTTATCATGCTACTGGAAGCCAAAAGAAAGCTGGAGTAGCCATACTTATATCAGACAAACTAGACTTTAAATTAAAGGCTGTAACAAGAGATGAAGAAGGGCATTATATAATAATCACATGGTCTATCCATCAGGAAGAGCTAACAATTATAAATGTCTATGCACCGAATACTGGAGCCCCAAATATATAAAACAATTACTCATAAACATAAGCAACCTTATTGATAAGAATGTGGTAATTGCAGGGGACTTTAACACTCCACTTACAGAAATGGATAGACCATCTAGACACACGGTCAATAAAGAAACAAGGGCCCTGAATGATACATTGGATCAGATGGACTTGACAGATATATTTAGAACTCTGCATCCCAAAGCAACAGAATATACTTTCTTCTCGAGTGCACATGGAACATTCTCCAAGATAGATCATATACTGGGTCACAAAACAGCCCTTCATAAGTTCACAAGAATTGAAATTATACCATGCATACTTTCAGACCACAATGCTATGAAGCTTGAAATCAACCACAGGAAAAAGTCTGGAAAACCTCCAAAAGCATGGAGGTTAAAGAACACCTTACTAAAGAATGAGTGGGTCAACCAGGCAATTAGAGAAGAAATTAAAAAATATATGGAAACAAACGAAAATGAAAATACAACAATCCAAACGCTTTGGGACGCAGCGAAGGCAGTCCTGAGAGGAAAATACATTGCAATCCAGGCCTATCTCAAGAAACAAGAAAAATCCCAAATACAAAATCTAACAGCACACCTAAAGGAAATAGAAGCAGAACAACAAAGACACTCCAAACCCAGCAGAAGAAGAGAAATAATAAAGATCAGAGCAGAAATAAACAATATAGAATCTAAAAAAACGGTAGAGCAGATCAACGAAACCAAGAGTTCGTTTTTTGAAAAAATAAACAAAATTGACAAACCTCTAGCCAGGCTTCTCAAAAAGAAAAGGGAGATGACCCAAATAGATAAAATCATGAATGAAAATGGGATTATTGCAACCAATCCCTCAGAGATACAAACAATTATCAGGGAATACTATGAAAAATTATATGCCAACAAACTGGACAACCTGGAAGAAATGGACAAATTCCTAAACACCCACACTCTTCCAAAACTCAATCAGGAGGAAATAGAAAGCTTGAACAGACCCATAACCAGCGAAGAAATTGAATCGGTTATCAAAAATCTCCCAACAAATAAGAGTCCAGGACCAGATGGCTTCCCAGGGGAGTTCTACAGGATGTTTAAAGCAGAGATAATACCTATCCTTCTCAAGCTATTCCAAGAAATAGAAAGGAAAGGAAAACTTCCAGACTCATTCTATGAAGCCAGTATTACTTTGATTCCTAAACCAGAGACTCAGTAAAAAAAGAGAACTACAGGCCAATATCCCTGATGAATATGGATGCAAAAATTCTCAATAAGATACTAGCAAATCAAATTCAACAGCATATAAAAAGAATTATTCACCATGATCAAGTGGGATTCATTCCTGGGATGCAGGGCTGGTTCAACATTCGCAAATCAATCAACGTGATACATCAGATTAATAAAAAAAAAGTGAAGAACCATATGATCCTGTCAATCGATGTAGAAAAGGCCTTTGACAAAATCCAGCACACTTTCTTAATAAAAACCCTTGAGAAAGTCGGGATAGAAGGAACATACTTAAACATCATAAAAGCCATTTATGAAAAGCCCAATGGGGAAAAACTGAGAGCTTTTTCCCTGAGATCAGGAACACGACAGGGATGCCCACTCTCACCGCTGCTGTTTAACATGGTGTTGTAAGTTCTAGCATCAGCAATCAGACAACAAAAGGAAATCAAAAGCATCAAAATTGGCAAAGATGAAGTCAAGCTTTCGCTTTTTGCAGATGACATGATATTATACACGGAAAATCCAATAGACTCCACCAAAAGTCTGCTAGAACTGATACATGAATTCAGCAAAGTTGCAGGATACAAAATCAATGTACAGAAATCAGTTGCATTCTTATACACTAACAATAAAGCAACAGAAAGACAAATAAAGAAACTGATCCCATTCACAATTGCACCAAGAAGCATAAAATACCTAGGAATAAATCTAACCAAAGATGTAAAAGATCTGTATGCTGAAAACTATAGAAAGCTTATGAAGGTAATTGAAGAAGATATAAAGAAATGGAAAGACATTCCCTGCTCATGGATTGGAAGAATAAATATTGTCAAAATGTCAATACTACCCAAAGCTATTTAAACATTCAATGCAATCCCAATCAAAATTGCACCAGCATTCTTCTCGAAACTAGAACAAGCCATCCTAAAATTCATATGGAACCACAAAAGGCCCCGAATAGCCAAAGTAATTTTGAAGAAGAAGACCAAAGCAGGAGGCATCACAATCCCAGACTTTAGCCTCTACTACAAAGCTGTCATCATCAAGACAGCATGGTATTGGTGCAAAAACAGACACATAGACCAATGGAATAGAATTGAAACCCCAGAACTAGACCCACAAACGTATGGCCAACTCATCTTTGACAAAGCAGAAAAGAACATCCAATGGAAAAAAGACAGTCTCTTTAACAAAGGGTGCTGGGAGAACTGGACAGCAACATGCAGAAGGTTGAAACTAGACCACTTTCTCACACCATTCACAAAAATAAACTCAAAATGGATAAAGGACCTGAATGTGAGACAGGAAACCATCAAAACCCTAGAGGAGAAAGCAGGAGAAAACCTATCTGACCTCAGCCGTAGCAATCTCTTACTCGACACATCCCCAACGGCAAGGGAATTAAAAGCAAAAATGAATTACTGGGACCTTATGAAGATAAAAAGCTTCTGCACAGCAAAGGAAACAACCAACAAAACTAAAAGGCAACCAACGGAATGGGAAAAGATATTTGCAAATGACATATCAGACAAAGGGCTAGTATCCAAAATCTATAAAGAACTCACCAAACTCCACACCCGCAAAACAAATAACCCAGTGAAGAAATGGGCAGAAAACATGAATAGACACTTCTCTAAAGAAGACATCCGGATGGCCAACAGGCACATGAAAAGATGTTCAACGTCGCTCCTTATCAGGGAAATACAAATCAAAACCACACTCAGATATCACCTCACGCCAGTCAGAGTGGCCAAAATGAACAAATCAGGAGACTATAGATGCTGGAGAGGATGTGGAGAAACGGGAACCCTCTTGCACTGTTGGTGGGAATGCAAATTGGTGCAGCCGCTCTGGAAAGCAGTGTGGAGGTTCCTCAGAAAATTAAAAATAGACCTAGCCTATGACCCAGCAATAGCACTGCTAGGAATTTACCCAAGGGATACAGGAGTACTGATGCATAGGGGCACTTGTACCCCAATGTTTATAGCAGCACTCTCAACAATAGCCAAATTATGGAAAGAGCCTAAATGTCCATCAACTGATGAATGGATAAAGAAATTGTGGTTTATATACACAATGGAATACTACGTGGCAATGAGAAAAAATGAAATATGGCCTTTTGTAGCAATGTGGATGGAACTGGAGAGTGTGATGCTAAGTGAAATAAGCCATACAGAGAAAGACAGATACCATATGGTTTCACTCTTATGTGGATCCTGAGAAACGTAACAGAAACCCATCGGGGAGGGGAAGGAAAAAAAAAAAAAAAAGAGGTTAGAGTGGGAGAGAGCCAAAGCATAGGAGACTGTTAAAAACTGAGAACAAACTGAGGGTTGATGGGGGGTGGGAGGGAGGCGAGGGTGGGTGATGGGTATTGAGGAGGGCACCTTTTGGGATGAGCACTGGGTGTTGTATGGAAACCAATTTGACAATAAATTTCATATATTGAAAAAAAAAAATTTCCCAGGAAAAAAGTTGAATTAATACTCAAAAACAATCAATGTAATTCACTAAGTTAAAAAACATAAAGGAAGAAAAACATAATAATTTTAATACATGTAGAAAAATAACTTGAAAAAATTTAACACTTGTTCATGAAAAAACTCTCAGAAAACTAATAATAGAAAAAGATTTCCTCAATCTGGTAAATGGTACCTACAAAACAACTACAGCTAACACAATACCTAATGGGGAAATAATGAAAGCTTTCCCTTTAAGATAAAAAATGAAATAAAGATACCTACTCACTCTACTTCAACCTTTTGGAAGTACCAACCAGTGGAATAAAGCAAGAAAAAGAAGACACAAAATCAAAAAAGAAAAAATAAGAATATATTTGTTCACTGAAGACATGTAGAAAATCCTAAGAAAGGTAAATGAGTGAATAAAATTAATAAGACAGATTAACAAAATTGCAGAATATGCGGTCAATAAGAATCAATTATATTTCTATATACTAACAGCAGAAAAGGAAATTTTTTTAAGAAATTTAATAGATAACATCAACAACATTAAATATTTATAAATACATATAACCAAAGATGTGCAAGACTTCCACACTAAAAACTATAAAACAATGATGAAAAAAGACAGGATCTAATAAATGCAGATGTATAACATATTCATGAATTGAAACTTTCTAAATTGATCTAAGATTTAATGAATAACAATTATAATCCATTCAACTTTTTTTAAAAATAGAAATTGTCAAGCTGATTCTAAAATTCATGTGAAAGTACATAGAACATAAAATAACCACAACTGAACAAAGAATAAAACTGGGGTGCCTGAGTAGCTCAGTAGGTTAAGTATGTAACTCTTGATTTTGGCTATGGTCAATATATCACAGCCGTGGGAAACCAGAAAGGGAAGAGCAATGTAAATCCAAACCAAGCAAAAGAAAAGAAAGAATATGAATTAGAGCAGCAATTAATGAAGTTAAAAACAGGAAATTAATAGAGACACTCAATGAAACCAAAAGCTAGTTTTTTGGGGAAAACAATCAATAAAACCTATAAGCCTCCAGTCAAGCTAAGAAAAAAGAGAGGACAAAAATTACTAATATCAGAAATGATAGGACCCCACTATAGATCCTGTGGACATTAAGATAATCAAGGAATACCTTTAACAATTCTGTGCCCATAAATTTGACAACCTAGATGAAATGGACTGATCTTTAAAGGATGCAATCTGCCAAAACTCACACAAGAAGAAATAGATAATCCGGACAAGTTTATATCTATTAAATAAATTGAATCCATAATCAATGACCTCCCAAAATAGAAAGCACCAGTTCCAAATGGGTTTCCTGGTGAATTCTACCAAACAGGTCAGGAAGAAGTTATACCAATCGTCTAAAATCTCTTTCAGAGAATGGAAGCAGAGGAAATACTTCCTAACACATTCCATGAGGCCAACATTACCCTAATACCAAAACCAACAAAGTCACTATAAGAAAACTACTGACCAATATTTCTCTCGTGAATGTAAATTCAAGAATCCTCAACAGAATACTAGAAAATCAAATCCAAGAGTGAATAAAAAAATTATACACCACAATCAAGTGACATTTATCCCAAGTGTGCAAGTCTGCACAAGGGATTTAGGATATAATCTGGTCATTGACAGCTATTGACAACTACAGGAAAAAGGATGTTTTCCCCACCATCACTAACTTGCTCCCAGAAGTATGTTGAATTATCACTTATATGTTTATCATTTTACAGTGATATCACTTTACAGATATATGAATACACAATATAAAATTTCAGAGCTCTTTATTTTTTATTTCAACAGCACTTACCTAGCTTTTGGCAACATGTCACTCTAAATTATATATCTGTTACATATTGAGGGTTCAAAATGGTCTTTTTTTTTAAGGATTAGAAGATTCTGCAATGTGATGAAGTTAATGATGAGTTAATTATGTGATGAAGTTAATTATGAGTTACTGTTAAGTAAAGGAGAGATGGCAATCCAATTATTTTTAATATATTGAATCAGAGCTTCTTACAAGATTGTTGTTTTTTATAAAGTGTAAATATCAAGATTGAAAATCACTGATTGTTACTGCTATTGGGGCTGTAGAATAGAACTGACAATTACTAAATATGGCTAATGTCTTTTATTCTGGCACCTCTAGGATGGCTATATTTTATGTAAATGGCAGCCCTGGAATAAAAGAAGAAAAATAAGAAGTGCACTTATTCCTACAACAAACAGAATGAACAAAAAAAGGTATGGTAACATCCTTCACAGAGAAAAAGATCTAATGCACAGGCAGACATTAATAATCATACCAAAAATTTTAAACCACAAATTCACAAAATGCACAGAGATCATGGGTGGCTTCCCTAAAGAATTAATGCTTGAGCTAAGGTCTGAAGAATCAGGACTGCCTTATAGTTAATGTGTCAAAAAAAAAAGTCAGTAAAAAAGTATTTCTGACATAGAGAACAGCATTTCCTGTGACAGGAAACAAGGTGGAAAGTACTAGATTCAAAAAAGAAGTTAGTGTGGCTGCAGCAGAGAAAGTGAAGAATCAGTTTGTGTCAGAGATGAGACAAGAGGCTCTGCAGAGTCTTTTGAGGAATGTTACAGTGGTGTTTCGTTTTCACCCTAAGAGCAAAGATAAGCCATTGATGGGTATTAAGGTAGTTGTAATTTGATTAGACAGTACTGCATCTGGAAAACATTACTCTGGCTTCCATTCAGAGAACGTATTGGATGGGAAGGTGTGTAGAAACTATTGAAATAGTTCTGGGGAAAGATGATGGTGGTTTGCGTTTAATATGATATTTAAAACTAAGAGATATGGATTTATTTGAGGGATATTTTGAAGGTAAATTTGACATGACTTGGTAATAAGTCCATATAGAGAGGGAGGGGTGAGTTGGGGGTATCCAGGATGACCCCTTGGATCCCAGCTGGGGCAACAACATGCATGGTGGATCTTGGGACCAAGAACCCTGAAAATAGAGCCAGTTTCAGGTTCAGACATAAAAATATGCGAGTCACTTGAGTACTAAAGATAATTGCAGAAATTGGTGTAGATAAGAGATAGAAGAAATCACTGTGGGCTGGGATGGTTGGGGAATAATTCATAGACGCAGCATTTGGGCTTGGTTCCTTGTTCATACGTCTATCCCCCTTCAAACATTTACAGAACACCTACTTTTTGCTGAGTGTTGTGCTTGTTAAAAAATAGTAAAAATGCATGAGGTTTACAGAGAAGCAAATCAACCACTATAGTACAATCCATTGAAGACTCTGACAGAAGTAGCATAGCACAAAAATCTGCAGGAGCATTGAGCAGGAGTGTCATCATCAGACTAGAAGCATCAGAGGACGGATTTTGGTTGCTAATTTTTAAAGGGAAAGTTGCACTGATGAGGGGGAGCTTCAAAGAAGTGTTGGGAAGTTGGGGCGTGTTAGGGAATACCATAAAGTTATTACACAGCAACTCATGGTATTCTGCTGGCCCTGAATGCAACTGAGTTTGTTTTTGTTTTTGTTTTTGTTTTTTACCATGGCATATCAAGTGACTATGCAATGAGAGACACCTATCAAAGGCTGAATGTCATCAGATCTTCCAAATCACAGGCAGGCAGTACAGTATCCACTTGAATGATGGAAATGATACGTTAAAGATCATGGCCAAATATACCCAAGGGGCATAAGTGGGTTACACAAACAGATAACACGTGTCACCTCTGTTGTTCTGATTCCTCTCTCTCTTTCAGGTCAACCTCTGGCCTAATATGGGGTCCCCTACTCCTAGCTGACAGAGAAGAAGGGAAAAAGCCTGAGCCCAGTTCTTGGTTTATCAGTTCAATATGTTGTTGTAAACCAAGATGAACAGGTGTTGGCATGACAAGCTTAAATAGCAGTAACCATGACAGACAGTGCTGAGGGGAAATCCTCCTGGTGGACAGGATTCTGGCAGTGCTTCTGGTCATCATTTGATTATGGAAGGAAAAGTGGTTGGAGGTACACATACACACATCCTCATAAGCAGGAACAAACAAATAATTTGGCCAGTTCATCAGGGGCCTGGAAGAAGCAAGTTTGAAAAATTGCAGACAAAGTTATCTAGGAGACAAGTTTGTGGCTCAAACTACGATAGTGGATACAAACTGTGCAGTTCTTTGTGTCTCAAGTTCACACCCATTAGAGATCATTCCCTAGTCAGGAGCCTAAACAATCAAGTAGATAGGATGATACATCCAGTAGATAGCAGCCAGTCTCTATCCTCTGCCTCCTAGAGCTTGCGCAATGGGCCGTGAACAGAGTAGTTGTAGGAGCAATGAGGGAGGCTACGCAAGTGCCCAACAGAATGTGCCCTCTTCCACCACAGCGCTTTGGCTGTTTCCACTGCTGAATATGAAACCTACCAGCAGCAGAGACCTAAGTAGAGCCCTTGATCTGGTACTACCCTCCATGGAGACCAACCAGCCACTTGGGAAAAGTTGATTCCATTAGATCCCTTCCACACTGATAAAAGCAGCAATTCTTCCTTATTGGGAGTGATATCTATTCTGAATATGGGCTTGCCTTTCAGACAAAAAGTGTGGGAAATTAATTACTCACAATTGTACAAAGGGTCACTAACAGAATTCCGCGTATAAATAACCCAGCTCCCTCATCCCCAGGTGAAATATTTGTGTGGTGTAGATTCTACCTTGGCTTCTAAAGTTTCCCAGTAGGATTAAGGATTAGTTACCCGCTGTGAAACCTGCTTCATGACAAAACTGTTAAAAGCTGCCTTCCCTTTCCTGTCTACCTCATCTGCCTACCGATGACTCCTTGCCATTCCCAAAATAAATTCCCCACCACTCCTAAAATAAACTATTTGCACTCAATCCCTTGTCTTGGGATCTGCTTCTGGGAGAACTCACTTTCTCACTTCAGACTAGCCATGCTGTTCTCCCTCTAGTTCTTCAAATTGTACTAAGCTCTTCCCCACCTCAGGACACAGATGCTTAAGGGACTAGAGGAGGAAGATGAGTCATTGAGATTAAACAGAAAAGAGAAAATGAAGCCCAAGAAAAGTACAGAATGGAAAGAGTTTTCGAAAGGATAGTGGCAAATGCCACGAAGAAATGAAAGAGTTAAGTAGGAAGGTATTTATACCAAAGCAAGTACATGCTCTGTGAAATAGAAGGGACAGAATGCACTTACTCAACAACTGTTTAGTGAGCAACTGCTATGGCAGGCACTGTGCTTGGGGATAAGAATACAGTGACACAAAAGACAAAAGCAGTGCCTGCGGTCAGAGAACAGGAAAAAATAAACAAAATTTACATTTTTAAAAACCCTAGTAAGTGCCATGAAAAAATAAATAAATAAGAGGGTTATAAAGAATTAGATGGGATTATTAGGAAAGATACCTCCAAGAAAATGACATTTCAGATGAGAACGGAAGGAAAAAATGGAACAGCCATGCCCAGGGCCACGGACAGAGCATTTCAGCAAGAAACTCAAAATAGCACATCAGTAGGGAAAACGCTACTTATGCTCTAGGAAATGACAGAAGTCGGCTGTGACTGGCGCAGAGGGAAATAAGTAGAGTGACATAAGCTGAGACTGGAGAGTTAGGCCAGGGTTGACTCATCAGGATAGGACATAGAGTAGGAATTTCATTCTAAGTATAATCAGAGTTCAGGGCACAATGAAGAGAGGGAGTGACATGATCTGATTTATATTTTTGAAAGATGACATTGTCTGTTCCTTGTAGCATGGCTATATGGAGGGCAAAACTGACAGTAAAAGAGGAAAGTTTTGAAGAAAAAGTGAAAGAGAAAGGGCAGAAATGTTAAACCTCATCTACTTTTTCAACAAGTTTGTTCCTTAAGTTAAAGTATAGAAATAGAAATCTAGGCAGAGGAGAGTACAAAATCCATGCCAGTCTTTTTAAGATGGAAAAGACTTGAGCACATTTGAGGTTTGGGCAGTCTGTGAGGAGAAGGAAGATAAGAGGGAAGAACAGATAACAGAAGACTTTCTGTAGGATGAAGGAAATTTCTGCCTCCCTTTCCTCCCAAGATTTCACTGAAATTTCAGAAAATGTACTCATGTTTAGTATTATGTATTCATAATTGTACAGGAAATAAAAAGGAATTCCTGGACCATAGAAAATAAAATGGGATAAGATTGGTAGACAAACAGGAGGAGAGAAAATTATAGCCTTACAGTTCCCAAACATGGCAATGCCCTACAGGGACATTTTAGAAAATTTTCCAAGTGACGCTGGCATTTAATGGTAGGGTACAGAAATATTAGATGTCTTGCAAATCACAGATAGTTCCTATTGTAAAGAATTCCCCTGTATCTTGTACAAATTTTGACTGCCTCACTGGACATTCATGTAGATTACAAATAGACATAATTTTCTAATCCTAGAATTAAACCTTATATTACTTTTAAATACAGCTTATTCACACAGTTTTGATATAATGGAGTTTATGCAATCCTGTGTACACCAAAGAAGATTATCCTTTGTCTTATTTGGAACTTAACCCAAGAGTTGTTCACCATTTCAAAATATTACGACATCTACTATAAAGTGACCCAAGGTATCTGAAATACCAGTATAGTCCATTTGTAGTTGTTAAATTCATGATAATACTAATGTAAGTATAATATATGAACACATCATTATTCTAGTCATGCTCAAAGATTTCCATTATAAAAATTTATGTTAAAAATTATTTTCAGATATTTATGCTAATCTTTAAATTCTGTGTGATGATCTGGGGTCCTAAACACACAATCTACAGGAGAGTTTCCCTAAAAATTCCCAAACACACACTTAAGAGTCCATAATTAGCCTTCATCCTATTTAAGGGAGAAACAGGTTAGGGAAACCCAAGTCAGTCATTTTACTAACCACTGCATTTATTTATAATATGAATATAAAAGGATCGTCAGACAGAAAATAATGATCAGACAGAAAATAAACACCAAAAATAAAGAGAAGCAAAATAAGTAAACATATTGAAAAACACCTACTTTATAAGAAAAGAGATGATTTAGAGGTCAGAAAAGAACTATAGAAAATTCCAACTAGTAGTCTCATAGAGAAACAAAAAGATATTGAATATAGGAAGCAGAATATACTGCTAGTGAAAAGAAAAAATACAGGAAGAAGAAAGGGTTCTTGAAAAGTAAAAGTATAATTGTAGATATAAAATAGTTTGCTGAACAATAAAATTGAGTCCCATGTTGGGGACTAAAATATAGAGTACAGAAATCTCCCAAAATACAGAGGAAAAGACAAAGAAATAGAAACCAAGGAAACATTTGGACATTTGAAGGACAGATTGAAATACATAACCCATTTAACGGGAGGAAACAACTGGGATACCAAAATGAGTAACAAAAGTAATCAAAAATATAATATGACAAAATGTAATTTAAGAAGACTGACCCAGGGCTAAAAGAAGATACGAGTCCCTAGATTTTAAAAATTCTTGTAAAACAAGGCACAGTTGATGAAAAAAAGAAACCCACAACTAGATACATCCTGGTAAAATTTCAGTGCACCAAAAATAAAGAGAAAATCTAAAATCTGCCAAATAGACATTTTAGCTATGAAGGAATAGAAATGAGAAGCAGTACAGTAAGGCAAATGAAAGCATGAACTCTGAAACCAGGATGTCTGGATTGAAGTGAATTCTTAATTCTCCATCTAATAGGTTGTGTGAACTGAGGCAAGTTGCTTACTCTCTTTGCTTCAGTTCCCCCCATCTGCAAATTTGGAATAATATTGTTCTAGAGAATTGTCAAGATAAAATATGTTAATACATAAATTGCTTAAAGAGTACCTGGACATAATTTGAGCTGATTTATGTAAGCTCTTTTATCATCATGATGAACACTGAAAGCTCTGACACATGACCAATGTCTTTAACATCCTTTCATGCTTTGAAAAGTCTACAATAAGCAAGTTTTCATGACATAGGATACATTTCCTACTATTTGGGTCTAATTACAAAACTTGACTCCATAATGAATGTGTATATAGTTAGAATGTTATAGTGATTTTTATTGTTTTTTTTAAGTTTTAGACTCAATTTATAGGAAAATAACAATGAACTTAAGAGAATGCAATGTAATATTTTAAACACTGACAATATAAAGAGACCAATATTACTAACCAATTTAGGAAACATAAAAAGAAAAGAGGGTGGAAAAAGAAGTAAGTATGCTATTTCTAGCATTCTTTTTTTCTTTTTCTTTTTTTTTTTTTTTTTTTTTTTTTTACAACAGGGAGTCCAGAAATATCACCCAAAGAGGACATTGAAGACTGAATGTTTATATCCTCCCAAATTCATATCTTGAAGCTCTAACCCCCACGTGATGGTATTTGGAAGAAAATGGATGGGTAAGTGGATAGATGATGACGATAGATAGATGAGAGAGTGAGAGAGTGAGAGAGTGAGAGAGTGAGAGAGTGAGAGAGTGAGAGAGAGAGAATGAGAGAAGCTATATATACATAAACCTGTTTCTGAGTAGAATATCAGGCAGGATACATCCCAAACAATTCCCAAAAGCTTTGGATATAGCAGAGAGGCAAGGACCTTGGAAGCTGAAACTCATCCTGGAATCATTTTAGCACCCTCAACTACCAGCACCTGCACTAAACTTCAAACTGCAAACCCAAGATTCACTGACTGATCTGTTATGGCTTTCAGGGAAATTACTCAAAACCGTAAAGATCCGTGTTACCTCCGTGTTATCTTTCGAACCTCTAATTCTGCCTTTACAGGAACTGCTTCTGCCTGTGGTAGTCTCCTTTGCCCTGCTTCTTCCAGAAGAGTTTGTTAGGCGCTCCATTCCCAAGGCCCCTTCGTAGTTGATGTCACCTTCTTTGATTATGGAAAACCTTGAGAAATTAAATATGAATTTATAAATGCAACTTTGTAAACACAAGAGAAGAGAGAGGGAGAACACCGGATAAAAGCTCATTTCCGCAATGAAAAAGATCTATGTCGAGGACAGGAAGAGGAAGCTGGTCATATTGGTTTTGCTCAGATCCGACCTCCCTTAGTTTCCCCTCAAGGCCCCAGATCCCAGCACCCTTTCTTTGAAGAGGTCCCCTTAAAAGCCTGAACGCTCGCCCCTCTCCTTCTGATTCCAGACCCTGTGCTCCTCACCTGCGTCCCTTTCCTCTGCCTCTCCTCACGCCTCCAGGGCCTTCACTCGCCTAGTGAGCACCCCCCAGATCCCCCACCTTGCCCCATCAGAGTCCCCAGAGCAGCCTCGGGCCACCTCCGTGTTGAATCTTTCCAGTGACAAAGAAGATATAGAACCCCCACAGGACATCTCTGTTCCAGGCCCATCCCTAAGGACACCCTTTACCTTGACCCTCCCACTAGCTCACCAGGAGCCCCGGGGCACCCCCCACTCCTTACCTGTGACCTGAAGAGCTGCAGGGTGGGCACTCTTTCTCTCATTAACCTTTCTCTCATTAACATCCTCAGCTGCTTCACCCTGTGACTTTCCTCTTTACGGGCAATTTGATCATCTGGACCAATCAAACCATCCTTCTCCTGTGCCAGGACATTGAGAGAAATTGCCTAATAGCTATCACCTCAAATTTATTGCTTATGACCATGACTGCTCTATTTTTTTATAGTGGTCCTTAAAACTCTACAGCATTTTACTGTTCTCTTCAAATCCCCTCAGCATGCATATCTATTTCAAAGAGAATCCTCTCAACTGTCTGATGCTTTCCTCTATATCCTTACTTAGTCTGAGAAGATCATATGGTACGCCATACACAAAACAACTACCCCCCTTTGATTTGGATTTGATTGACTCCAGCTTTCTCAAGAATCTCACCCCATTATCTTTTAATCATATCATTAATCTGTCCCACATCATTAATCTGTCTACTGGTGTGGTGGGGTGAATATTGTTCTCCCAGAGATGTCCATGTCTTAATTCTCAGACCTGTGAATATGTTAACTTACATGGCAAAAGGGAATTTGAATATGTGATTAAGAATTTTGAGATGAAGATATTATCCTGGATTATTGAGGGTGAACCAGAATCCTTAGAGAGGAGGTCAGAGGGGAGAGAAGACACTGCTGGCTTATAGAGGGGGATGTCACAAGCCAAGAAATACAGGCAACCCTCTAGAAGCTGGAAAAGGTAAGGACACATGTTCCCCCTTGAAACCCTCAGAAGTAACAGCCCTGCTAAGACCTTCATTTTAGGCTTTTGACTTACAAAATTATAAGAGAACAAATTTATGTGTTTTAAGCCAATGAGTTTGTGGTGATTTGTTACAGCAGAAACAGGAATTCAGTATAACTGGCATTTATCATCCATTCCATTAAAATAATCAAATCACTTTCATGCTTGCAACAATGATAAGAATGAACCTGTGCCCTATTTCATCTCTTCCTTTCCATCATGATATTTCATAGGAGTATACATTCACCATCTCAACTTTGTCCCTTTCAGATACCCAAATGTGATTGATCTGGTCTACCTTTAGACCAAAATCTTCCCTACAGCTCATCAGCCAAATTGTACCACTGATGATCTATTGGTTGCCAAATCCAAACAACACTGTTTAGTACTGACTTACTAGCATCTTGGCAATATTCAAGGTTTTATGCCAGTATCTCTTGATTTCAGCTACACTATCCTCTTCCAAATCTATATTTCTTCTTATATTCCTAATCAGGATTAATGTCACCATTATATATTTCTTACTAGTTAAGTAAGAAACCTGGAAGCCTCACTTTCCTCAACACTCAGTGAATTCTAGCTCATGACATATCTAAATTGTATATTCTTTTTTCCTTTTTTAAATTTTTTTATTGTTTATTTTTGAGAGAGAGAGAGAGAGGGAGGGAGGGGCAGAGAGAGAGGGAGACACAGAATCCAAAGCAGGCTCCAGGCTCTGACCTGTCAGCACAGAGCCTGACGCGGGCTCCAAACTCATGAACCATGAGATCATGACCTGAGCTGAAGTTGGCTGCTTAACCGACAGAGCTACCCACCCAGGCGCCTCTGTATATTCTCTTTTCTATTACATCTTCCACTGACTAGTGAGCTTCATGCTTTGTCATCCGGCTTATTGCAACAATCTGTTCACTTCCTGACTCCAGACTATTCTCTCCATTTCATTTTCTACTCTACTGCCAGGGTAATTTCTCTAGTAGGTAAACCTAATTGTCATTCCCCGATTTAAAATCCATTAACACGACTTCATTGCTTTCAGATTAGCTCTGCCTATTCACATTTCATCACTTTTTAGACCTCCCAAACTCCACAGCTTCATGGTGACAAACGAGTATTTTGATTCACATGATCCAATACCAATTCCACCACATATTAGCTTCAACATGGTGAATTATAGTTAACAAGCCTCAATTTCCCATCTGTAAAATGGGGATAATAAGACCTAACTCAAAGTGTTGTTAAAGAATTAAATGAACTCGTTTTTTTATAAAGAAGTCAAGTACAAAGCAATAGGGTACAGATATTATTATCTTCAGTAAATACTGGGAAAGCTGAATGGAGCACTAGATACCATGTTCTTGCCTGAGTTATGAGCAGTGGTACCAACCGACTGCGTTCAAACATCATAACTTTCTAGTTATTCCTTTTTAGGCATTCACTAAACATGTATTTATGAAGGACCTAGTATGTCCCCGGGCGCTTTTTACACACTGACAATGAAATAGTAAACAAAATATAAAATCTCTTCCTTCACAGTTTACGTTCTAGTGGACAGTATAAACAATAATAAGAGAAGTAAAAAGAACATTGTGTTAAAGATAAGCTATAAAAGAAGGAAGAAGGGATATAAAATACTGATGGAGAAAGGTTAAATTTTAGAATAGACAGGGAAAGTCCTGCAAAGAAGGTGACTGACTGAAGATCTGAAGGAAGGAAGGGGTCCCACCATTCTGTTATCTGGGAAACACCATGCCTGACTGAGAGACAGCAAAACTCTAAGGTAGAATGAGCCCCATGGGTTCAAGGAACAGCAGAAGGGTCTGTGTGGCTGAAGCTAAAAGATCAGGGTGAGTAGGAGAAAATAAAGTCACAAAGATGAAGTGAGGAGGCAGATTATGTATGACCCCAGAGATCTAAATAAAGAGCTTGACTTTTACTCTGAATACAATAGGAAGTCATGGCATGGTGAATACATTGAAATTTTGGGCCTTATTTAAATTTTCTTATTTTTATTGAAACTTGGAATGATTCATGTATACATGTTTCTTTTGCTTTGGATAAAATTTAAAGAAAAAAATCAAATGAAGTTTAGCATAAAAATGGTGTAACCAATTATATTCCTTAAGTGTTTGAGAACCTAGTATTTTATATATGCTTTTATTTTCTTTTTTTGTTGGTTTTTTTTTCCCCCTGCTACCAATATGACCGTTGTTCTCATAGCTTTTCTGACAATTTGCTTGCAAGACGAAATTAAGTCAAGATAGTTTAATATTTTTTAGGATTATAATGTCGACAGCATTTCTTCGAAAAGTTCATTCTGTATCATATTTAGGTTTTAGTTGTATAATCATCAGCACAATATTTAATTTCTAGATTAGAAATACATACAGAATTAACAAATGCATATGCTGTATCTATAGAAAAGCAATTAGCTAAAAATGTCATAAATGATTTGCTTAGGTTTTCTCTTACAGAGAGGCTCCTTGGTAAAGCAATGATACACTCAAGCAAAACTACAGTCACAGTTACAGAAGTCAGATGAGCACACTGGGTCTGTGATATTTCTGCCACAGGCTTTTTCAACACCTGTTGATCAGTCAATCAGAGGAAACCTCAGGGGCTGAAGGCATGCCAGCTCTGTGGAAATTCCTTCCCAAAATAGCAATAGCTAAGCAAATTGCTAGGCCAACAGAAGTAGAGGATGGACAGACCTCAGGATTTTGTGTGACAGAGCAACTGTCTTCAACGGTTGGCATTTTTTCAGTGTTTAAATCCTCCTTTGGTCTAACAGCTGATTTCCTCCTTTGTCATATTCTTCCTTCCTTTCTGTTTTACCAGGGAATAACAGCCACACCCTTCCACATTAGACTTTCTTTGGTAAGCAGCTTCTGAAATTGTTCTACAGCTGTCCCTAGTCGTCTGGCAGTGAGCACTTTCAAGTTTAATATTCCCTCACTAAATATTTCCATGAGGCATTTAAAATGCAAACTTTAAGAGAAACAAATGGAAGGCTGTCAGTTTTTATTTAGATCAAATGAGTCTCAAAGCCAGTTTTAAATAGTCAATTATTTTGGTGGCTTTGTCTTTCCCTCCAAATGGAGAAAAAAAAAAATCAAATGACTTCATACAGTTTGGTGAAGACTTCATTTTTTTGTTAAATATCAACCCAACTCAATTCGAATCATTAAAATTTTCAGCCATGCAAAGGTTCTTAAGTTTAAGTTATGGTCAAACTATAAAAACTATTGGTTTTCTTTCTTTTTCCCTTAGCGTAATATAATGAGCATTTTTTAGTTGATATAAACACTTTAGAAAAATCAGTTTTTATGGCCACTTGAGAATTCCATGAGTTTACTAAGCTGTTCCATAAATTGCATTTAAGTTGCTTCAGTTTTTCGCTATTATAAGCAGCATGAAACTGGAGTGTTTTTACATAAAGCCTTTCCTATAGTTAAGATTATGTTCTCAAAGCAGATCTAGGACAGACTGGGCCAAAGGCTATGACTTTTTTAAAAATTGTAGTTAAAACTCAATGTTACATTAGTTTCAGGTGTATAAGACAGTGATTCCACAAGTTTACACATGATGCTGTGCTCACCACAAGTGTAGGCTACCATCTAAAGGCTATGACATTTAAAGTTAGCCAGGTGAAGTTGAATGTTCATATGTGCAGAATACGGTCCTTTTATAAATGGATCTGATGATTTGCCAATCAGCAGGCAAAAGCGGACCAAGGTTAGAAGAAACCTTATTTAAGATATTTAAAGTCAATGAAATTTATTTTTAATTGTCTGAATTAAAACATACTGGAATCAAAATTTCTTTGATTAATTATGCTCTATTTACAACACAAAGGACTTTAAAAATTTTTTACTCTGTAGTAGATTCATCAGTAAAAAAAAAGGATTTTAAAAGATTAAAATGACTGTAAGCTCATTATGTGGTTAACTTTTTTGTCTTAAATTTTTTTAATGGTGAGTATATCAAGCACATACAAATTTGAAATACAAAAAGGAAAAAAAGATTAATTGGAAGTTTCTTTTAATTTTATCTTCCAGATACAATAACTAACATACAATGTGCTTATCTCAATTAATAGTATATTTGGGATATGTTTCTATATCACTTCTTCTTATATTATATTAGAAAGTACATTTTAAAAATTATTAATAAGGAAAAATATAATGAGTACAAGGAGTAATGGTCAAGATAAACTCTGATGCCAATTTTTCCCTCTGAGGCCATTTTAAGTTTATTTATTTATTTTGAGAGAAGGAGAGAGCTAGAGCGGGGGGGGGGGGGGGGCGGGGTGGGCAGAGAGAAAGGGAGAGAGAAAGAGAGAGAAAGAGAATCCAAAGCAGACTCTGCACTGTCAGCACAGAACCTGATGCGGGGCTCAAACTCAGGAACCACAAGATCATGACCTGAGCTGAAACCAAAAGTTGGACACTTAGGGGGCCCCTGCATGGCACAGTTGGTTAAGCACCTGACTTCAGCTCAGGTCATGATCTCAAAGGATTGTGACTTTGAGCCCCTATCAGGCTCTGTGCTGACAGCTCGGGGCCCAGAGCCTGCTTCTAATTCCGTGTTTCCTTTGCTCTCTGTCCCTCCCCCCACTCATACTCTGTCTCTGTCTCTGTCTCAAAAATAAATAAACATTAAAAAATTTAAAAAAAAAAGAGTTTGACGCTTAGGAACATTTGGGTGGCCCAGTTGGTTGAGCATCTGACTCTTGATTTCGGCTCAGGTCATGATCTCACAGTTCATGGGTTCCGGTCCCACATGGAGCTCCATACTGTGCAGAGCCTGCATGGGATTCTCTCTCTCCCTCTCTCTCTCTCTCTCTCCCCCTGCTCATGCTCTCTCTCGTTCTCAAGATGGATGAATAAACTTTAAAAAAAAAAAAAGAATTGGACACTTAACTAACTGAGCCACTCAGGAGCCCCACTCTGATGCCATTTTTAAAAGTAGCAATACATACACATTGGAGTAAAGTCCTTTCCTTCATATGCCAGAAAAATAAGAGAAATTAAAGACATAGATGATATAGATGTAGATGTAGATGTAGATATAGATATATAGATAGAATTACACATAGATATGTATGATGATACTATGCACAGTTATGTATACTGGTTTTATCCTAATTCTATCTTTATTAGAGTCTCATAACTGCACACTTATTCATTCTACATTCTTTTTTTTTTTTTCCAATTTGTGTGAGCTCAAACAACTTTTATTTTGCTCAATGAAATGAAATAGGAATCCAGTTCCTTAAACTATCAGAGGCATCTGTGAAATTGAACAAGGCCAGGAAATAGACCAAAATACATGTAGTTATTTAATATATGCTCCCATTTCAACATAATGTTCTTCCTATACAAGAATAAGATCTGTCATTCCACTTCCTATTTTCCCATTCCTTATTGCTTATCCATAAGGAATTTGTTAGTACTCCAGCACTCTTGAAAGGCTCCTCCTCTAATACTATTTCTTTTCTGACAATTGTCCTGGGTATTTTGCCATGCTAATTCCTCTGGATAAACCCTATATCTGTTTTTCTAGTTCCACCAGAAAAAAAAAAAAGTTGCTTTAATTGAAATATATGACACTTACAGATTATTTTTATAAAGAGTTGCTACAAAATCAGTTCTTCCTATTCTTTTCTTTATGGGATCATAAAGGTTTGTTTTTGTTTTCTACATCTAGGGTGGATGTTAAATTTTGTGCAAAGACTCATTAATAATCTATGGAGATAGCCATATCGCTTTTCTCTTTTGACTTATTAATGTGGGAATTAATGTTAGATCTTCAGATGTTAATATAAAACCCAACTGGCCATGCTATATTCTTTTAATATACTACTGACTTCTTTTTACTAATGAGTTTTCCAGATTTTATATTATATTCAAAACACCAATCTGTACTTTTCTCTCTTTACTCATTTTGACATCTATGTTATTGTCTTTATAAAGAAATGTTAAAGTTAGTTTGCTTAAATTCAACAAAGGTGTTTTTAAAATTAGTGATACTGGCTTTTAATCCCAGAAGAATAAAACTTTTATACTTGGGCCCTATAACCCAAATTGAAAATGAGATTATTTCAGATTAAGATTTATAATAGTGCCCAAATACTCATATGAAAACATGGATTATTAAATCTATTCTCATACATCAACTCTACTTTTTTTACTGTTATGAAATTATTTTTCTCTATTCATTTTTGTGCACATACACAAATTTGCAAATATCTTGATTAGCAGAAAGTCTGTGATCAAAAGACCACCTGTAGGCTTGGGCTACACATGTGCAGCAGATTTAACTACAGCTTATAAAATAAAACTCATGAGACACAAATCTGAAGTTTACTGTCTCCAAATCATTGTTTGAGTTTCCTTACATCATGGTAGTTGGATGTAAGATAATGGAAATATGTAAGAGATGGAAATAACATTTAATCAAACAAGTCTTTGGGGGCATCCCTGAATCTGTGGCATGTGTCCAAGCCAGATACAAAGTAAGGGAAAAGGGGCGCCTGGGTGGCTCAGTCGGTTAAGCGGCCGACTTCCGCTCAGGTCATGATCTCGCAGTCCGTGAGTTCAAGCCCCGCGTCGGGCTCTGTGCTGACAGCTCAGAGCCTGGAGCCTGTTTCGGATTCTGTGTCTCCCTCTCTCTGACCCTCCCCCGTTCATGCTCTGTCACTCGCTGTCTCAAAAATAAATAAACTTAAAAAATAGAAAATAAAAACAAAGTAAGAGAAAGAAGTAGAAGGAAGACACCGCAGTTTAAAACACACCAGGATCACCAGATAGACCAATAAGCGACTCATTAGGACAATTCTGTGTTAAACTGAGCATTTGTGCCTCAATTTTTAGTTTGTTTCTTGATCAGATTTCTCAGTTACTATTTTATTTGTTGTTCCACAATCCTCATTTGCTGGTAGAGAGTGCCAGGAATGAGGGGAGTAAAATGTTCAGAAGTGGAGGTAAATAGGCCAGTTCCTTGAGAGCCAGAGGATTTTCAGAGCTTCCTGGGCTACCAGGCAAGTCTGCACACTGCTTTTCATACCCCTTTCATCAAAGAAGTATTGTTTGTCTGAACAACGAGGGTCTGCATCTTCTAAAAGGACATTTGTAAACCAGTGCACTAAAATATACTATGTGCTTAATTAATCTGAAACTGTAAGGCAGACTGATCGATAACATGAAAATAGAATGGTTTATAGCTTGGAAGTCTCAGTACAGAAGAAAAGTCAGTGTAGTCACTGAGTGAGAGGTCTGGAGGATGAAAGTTTACAGTTTTGAAAATGGAGCATGCAAGTGTAGCCAATGGACTAAAGGTGTGTTAGACAGCCTGCAAGACGACCACCAATGATCTCACCAACTGGTGTACCCCTGTGAAGTCCCTCCACCTTCAATAGTGCTGACTTGTGTAACCAAGGGATATTGCAGAAAAGATAGAACATGACCTCCAAGTCTAGGTCATAAAAGACAATGTATTGTGACTTACAGTTTCCTCTTTCTTGAATCATTAACTCTAGAGGAATCCAGCTGCCATACAGTTTCTTAAGGAAACTCAAGCGATGATATGGAGAAGTCCACAAGGCTCCTTCCAACACAGCTTTAACTTTCTAGGCACACGAGTGAGCCACCCTGGAAATAGATCTCTAGGCCAAGTCATGCTTTCAGACAAAAGTAGCCATGGGCAACATCTTGATTGCAATCTCTTGATACCCCAATCCAGAATCACATAGCTAAGACCCTACTGGTTCCTGACACACAGAAACCGTGTGAAATAATAAATATGCATTGCCTTAAGACACTAATTTTTTCAATAATTTGTTATGAAACAGTAGAGAACTAATACATGATTTGAGAGATGGAGCAGGTCCATTTATAACATCTATAAGAAGAAGAATGGAGATGAAGATCATGAGAAATAAGCAGGTCAAAGGACCAATATGCTACGTGTGGAGTAAATAAACAAATAGATGCTGACCTCACTCTGGATGATGGAAGCACTCGAAGTAAAGAGAATCAAGAACCCAACTAGATCCAAAGTCTTAACTGAAAAAAAAAAAACATGGATGGAAGATGCACTTCAAATCAAAACAGCAGGAATTTTTATGAGAAAAAAAAAGTAATCATTTGAAAGCTGAACTGAGACACACTGAAGGGGCCACTGACCCCACTTCCCAACCTTGGTACACATAGAAATGGCCTCTGGGGGTAAATAATAAAAGTACAAGAGAAACCGTATTACTGTTTATGTACTAATCTCATCTATGGTATTAATGAAACCTTGTTATAATAACTTAAGAGACTTTGCCAGGAGTCTTTTTTAAGGAAAAGAAGGTTTGATTTTCAGATTCTTATAATATTTTTAAAACAAGCATGATTTGCTACACTTCTCACAATATACCAGAAGAGTCACATTTCTGTATCTTTTTAAATAGAATCCTATCTAGCTTGGAGGCCTATCTCAGGACCACAAGCTACCTTTTTTGATTTTCTCCTTCTTATGACTTCATCACTTCTCTGGTGTTACAGTGGTGCTGTAGCAGGATATAGGAACCAGGCAATCCAGGCACATGTGGGAAAGACCCCTTCTGGTCAGTAGACCAACATGCTCACCATTGAGATTCATTGTGAGATTTATTGTTCTAGCCCCCATGACCATTAGAAAGTAGAGACATCTACCTCTTTCAATGCAGCCCCAAAAACCATGATGCTTAATCTCAGTCCCAGGTGTCTTCAATCAGCCCCTCAAGGAATGGGTGCTTGTCCTCCCCTGCATGACCATCACTGTTGACTACAGAACCCACCACCCCTCTGTCCTTCTAGGTTCTGAGAACCCAACTCTCTCCCAGGCTTGAAACCAGCATCTTTTCCTAAGAACACTAGACCTCATTTCCCTATAGATAATTCAACAGGTTTGTTTTAATAATACATGCAAATCAATATCACTTTGAGAGATTTTACACTTTAAACCTTTTATTTCTACAAAAAGTTTCTTATGACAAAGGAACACTAAATATAACAAAATTTGGCTATCCTTCCTGGAAAAAGGAAGGGGAAACTTACATTTTCTTTTATTTGTGAATGATTCTACAACAACAAAAATGAGTCATTAATTTATTCATAACTCTCTATTTTTGTTATTCTGTGCAGTGAATATTTATTGCACTGCATGCCCATCTCTTCTCTTTTTAGGAACTGCAAGAATGTTTATCTTTCTGGTATTTTTTATTGAGACATAATTGACATATAACATTCTATTAGTTTTAGGGGTATGACATACTAATTTGATATATGAATATATTGTGAAATGACTGATACATCTAGTTAACATTCATCACCACACATAGTTACAATTTTTTTTCTTGTGATGAGAACTTTTAAAATCAACTCTCAGCATTTTTCAAATATGCAGTCTTTAAATAAGAGAAAAATATTAGCACAAGTGTGCATGTCCTCAACATACACTTTAGGTGGGATTGTAAAATTAAACTGGGATATACAAAAGTTATTTCTAGATACATTTTGGTCTAGAGAAGTAATATACTTGGTGACTCCTGCACGGTTTACTATTAATACAACAATAAAATTTTTTTAAAACATTGAGATGAAGGGTGAGTTATATGTCTAGCATCCATTTATCTTAATAGCATTAATATATTTGTTTTACATGTCATTTTTAACAAGTTGCCTCGTTAATCTCAGCAATTCTGTCCACAATTAAGGTAATATCATGGAGAGGTTACAGCATTTTGATTCTTATAATCCCTTCCATATTCAGTTTACGTTAGGACACAATAGAGATTTTTGTTTAATTTTTCATTATGACATTTTTAAACACAAAGAGTACAGATATTAACGTAACTAACACCCACACCAAGATGTATCAAATCTTACCACTTTTTCATATTTTCCTATCATTGCTATCTTTTTAGAAATAATACCACTTAATACAGTTGGAGCCTCTGTCCCTTCTCTAACCCAACCTCCCAGAAATTTCTGCCAGTGCCTCATCCTTTTCATCTGTGTTTTGTGTTCCTGAGGCTGGAGATTGTCTGTTTTAAATTTTCCAGAGAATATACCTCACATCTTCTCCAGGTGTAGGAAAGGGTAGTCTCCTGGCTTCCTGAAGTGGATATGGGATAGTAGCGTCTAACTCTTCCTCAGGGATTCTTCAAACCAATACTTGTTGTCAGATCCTATCTCACTTCCAGAAATATCCAAAATTGCCAATGAAAATTATTTCCAAGGAGGGACCTAGTGCCCACAATTCCTGAGCCTTTCTGGGACTTTGTGGGGCTGATCACTGCTTCTCATAGGCATATCCTTCTGCAAACACTTAAGTTTTCCAATGATATTAGACCACTCATTTTTATGTTAACCATTTTCCAACAATTTTGTCCATTTCTGGCATCTTCTACTGTCTTCTCTACCTGGAGAAGCTCCTTTTAGATTTTTACTACTATCTTACAGGGTTTTAGTAAATAGAAGACAAGTGCATGTATTTCGTCAGTCCAAGGGTCTTTCCCCATAAATATAAATTTTAAAAACACTTATTAACAAGTATAATGGCTGATATAGCCCACAAAAGTATCCAGTTTCAAGAACCATTTATAAAGGGGCAGTTTTGCCTGTGAAGAAAAAGCACAAGAGAAGAACTTCCTAAGTTTTCCACCATCAGAAAAAACTTTAGATAAGAAAGTGGACCGACTCTGATGGTCTTATTTAGACAAAGAAGACGCAGCGCTTCATTTCCAAATGAACTTAACTGGAAGGTTTTGTGATTATTTTCCCCTTAGATTCAGCTCTGCTACCTGACCTTGCCACATAAACACTTTCTGTTCTTGTTAGCTCTATTTGTTAGTTGGAAGTTCAAAATATTAGAATACGTTACGATGAGATGCTATCGAATGAGTAATAAAATGGCTGTGAAGCTTTTCTTTTACAAGTGTGAGAGGGCTCATGATTGTCCTGAAAAATATTCATTTAACTTTTATTTTTTCTTCAACAAATATTTATTGGATGCTCCTAATGTGTTAGGCATTGAGCTACGAACTCAGTGTAGCAGTGTTTATAAGATTCAGTCCCTGTATCTTTATGCCTACTTAATCCTACTATGGACTGTGCCTTTAATACACATGATAGTCCCATAATAACTTTTAATTAACAACTAGAAGAGAACAGTGGGACTCTCCACTCAATTTGACAGGTGGCTAATTTTTTAAATAGTTAATTTGATTTACTATTTCAAGACAATCTTCCAGATGACTAAACGTTGAATGCACAGAGCAGATGATTATAAGAAGAGCATTTCTTATGAGTATCACTTTTTCTACTTAGGATCACATACTGTACTTCTAATTGATTAAGAATATGTTAAAAGGGCAGGTGGTGATTTCCAGCCACAAGGTCAGGGTGTAGAGGGATATGTGTAAATCCTATGTTTATTAGATCTATAAATACAGTTCTCTCTACACTAAGTGCCTTTAATTTCTAAGAACCCAGCCCTCAGACCCAGGGTTGCTTCCCAGTCCGCGGCTGGAATTCCTGATCATGGCAGTCTGCTGAAACATGAGTTCAGTTACCAAATATAGTTGAGTGGAGTAAGAGGACAGATGCAAGTCTGAGGCCACAGTTGCCTCAAAGTGACCAAGGACCAAGCAGTCTCTAATGAATAGGCAAGACCAACCTCTGCTCCCACAGAAAAGAAGAAATGCTCATCTGAAACCCATCACCTTTTCAGAGTCTTCAAAGTAACCAAGGCTTGAAAAGGTTTGTAAGATATTTCTTAATAAACTATTAGGGCAACATTTTTTAAACTTTTTTTTAAAAAAGCTAAAAATATAATAGTTTGCCTGAAATTATAGTAGTGTTTAGAAGATGCCTTGATTTTTCTTTTATTTGGAGAGAAAAGCTAATGGGAATTTTGTAGTCTTTCCAGAAACAGCTAATACAGATTTACCTATAGGCTTTATTTCTACCTACACTATCAAAGAACTGAATTTTCTCTTATAATCTTAAGCATGCTAAGTTTGTGCTATCAGTTCCAAAAGGATTAAATGTAATTATGGAAGCAACCTTTGTCAAGATTGTATATATGTTATGTTTCACAGAAAATATGAATATAGTTAATTTAAAACCTCACCCATACTTAAGCTAAATACTGATGGCCTAAAATTATATTCTTTAGGTTTTAGTAACATTTTAAGCTGTTAACTCTACTTCCAAAGGATTTTTAAAATCAGTTTAGATAGTAATAGCAGACATTTTAAATTATACCTATGAATAAAATTTACATGTTTATTTATAAAAAAAGATAAAGCTTACTAAGGGAAACTACAGTCAAATTTAAACATCACGGTATGATTTTATATCATGTTGTTTGAAGTTACGTATGAAATTGTCTTGAATCCAATATATGAGGTTGATACAGAATGATTTGAGGCTCATATTACTTTTTTAACATTTGCTAAAAATACTAATTGCCTTCTAGTATGAATAATGTGACCACATAGAAAGCCCTGACAATGTAATACTACGTAAAATCTGTTCGATCATGTATGTACAGAAATTACATGATAATTGTCCTTTCCAGTATTTTTTCTCAACGAAGTTGAATGTTCACTTGGATTACTCAGATTTTAAAAATCAGAGTGTATTTGACAAACTACTGGTAACAATAGACAAGGTATAAGAGTTTTATCTTATTTCTCTTATACCAATAAATGTTTTTTTAAATATGTGATTGCACATTCCTAGAATACAAATTAGCCCTCACATTCCAGCATCTAATATGGATTAGGGTTCATATCTTAGGGACTCTTATGTCAGTTCGGTCTGAGCTTCTGTTTTATTGCTAAAACTGAAAATTGAAGGGTTCCTATAGCATACCTCACAATAGACTAAGTATCTAGTTTATACTGGACAATTACAACTGCCTTGATTTCTTCATTGAAAAAAAAAATGTAGAGGGGCAACACTGGTCAGGTTTTAAACACTATGATGCATTCTTAAAGATATACTAACTGAAATATGCAAGGACAAGACAAGAGACTCCACTTCATTATTAATAATATGTGTGAAGAATATCAAAGAGTATTGTGATAACGGCATTCCAGTCAGGAATTTCAGTCATCTAGAGTTAGTTAATGGCTATGACCCGATTAAATTCTAGCAAAGAAAACAAATACTGAGTAAAGCAACTCTGACTGTAATTTGTAACTGTTAAATCATATTAGAGGATAGAGAAACAAATTTGGTAAATAATTTTTCACCTGCATACTTTTGATGTTAAAACTTATTTTTTTAATTTAAATAAATCCATTCCAACCTAAGCCAGCTTGACTACACATAAAATTGCTTTCCCAAGATTCCTTTTCTACAGACCTCAACTTTTTATGTTCATTCATGTTTTGTCCCTTTTTTTTTCTTTCTTTCTTTTTCTGAAACAATCAATTAGTAGTTATACTTTAGGACAAAAAAAATTTTTTCCCCCTTTACAAAACAACCTGCATACCTCACACCTTTGCTTAGCAAATACACATCCTACTTTCCTCGCATAGAGATGTTTCCCTTAATATTTCTAGTGGTTTTAATGACATATTCTAATTAGAATTCTTAACACTTAAGATCCTTAATTCCTAATAAAAGGTAAGAAGTAATTGTGGACTAGCTATAACACTAGCATTCTATGGGTTGGCAAATTTATAAAGATACTTTATGATTTCTAGAAGTATATTCTTCATAGTAAATTTTTCAGAGTGACACAAAAAATGTTTATTTACTAATAGGCCCAAGTCTTTTTAGTTCCTCTGTAAAAGAAGGCCAAAAGTGTATAAACCTATGTTCAGTAATTTAATGTTTCAGCATTTTATCTTATTTGGAATTGATCTAGATATTCAGTGCATATCATCGTTAACTTAATTAATTTTAAGGTTTTAAGGTTTTAAGTTACTAGAAAGATTTTGGAAATGATTTTTAAGTAGACATGTCATAAAACATAATTATTGTTTAAAATTCATTTATAAACTTTATCTTATGTATATTTAATTTACTTCTTAACAATTATGTTTAGATTATTTGTGAAAATTTCATGAGATATTAAATAGCTAACCATCACGTTATCTTTCTTGCTAACAGATTATTCGACTTTTTTGTAAATCAAGGTGAAATAAAAGTTGTGTGTCCCCTTATATTTAATGCTGATAACTCAAAAGACATTCCTATTATAATTAAACCAACAAACTTAAACTAGCAGGGTTGTTTTCCCCCCTGAAGATTATCCTCAATAATGTGAACTTAAAAAATATTAGGGTTACTTTCTATATTTTCAAGAATATACTTGATTTATATAAACACTTAATTTTCTGTAAGCCCATTAAGTAGAGCTCTTTACAAATTAATTTTGGCAATGCTATCAGAAGGTAAAAAAAAATTGATTCATCTGCAACATAGGTACATAGACATACATAAACATATAAACATATGCAAACAGAAATCTTAATAGCTTTTTCTTTTTTAATTTTAGCCATGAGACAGGTATAATAATGCAAAACTCATGAGTTTATAAAAGAGCAATTAGGTCCAAATAGTGTTTCTAGAAGATGGAATAAGTTATCTGCTCAGATGGCTGAAACTTTTTACTGATATCTGTGGAGAAGACTTTTATGATTTTTCTATTTCCAAATAGACTTTCCTTTTTGTTTGTTTTTCTCTTCTGATAAGAATTATCTCTCTGAATTTTGCATTTCATTTTTTTTTAATTTTTTTTTTAACGTTTATTTATTTTTGAGACAGAGAGAGACAGAGCATGAACGGGGGAGGGTCAGAGAGAGGGAGACACAGAATCTGAAACAGGCTCCAGGCTCTGAGTTGTCAGCACAGAGCCCGACGCAGGGCTCGAACTCACGGACAGTGAGATCGTGTCCTGAGCTGAAGTCGGCCACTTAACTGACTGAGCCACCCAGGTGCCCCTGAATTTTGCATTTCAAAGAGATGGCCCTCAGTTCCTAGAGATGACCAAGGTAGAACATTTACATCTCAAAGGCACAGAGAAAGAATGCAAATTCCCCCAAGAAGAACTTTTGTTTCCTAAGGCTAGGATTTTTATAATAACTACAAGGCTTTTGAGATGAATAGGAGAGGTTTGAGGATTGGTAAAAAGGATAAGTGGACTCTTTCCGTTCTTGTAAAGATTCTATTTGTAAGACCATTTGTACAAGTTGCCCTCAATTGATAGTACGGCTGTTTTTTTTTGTTGTTGTTGTTTTTGTTTTTTTTGTTTTTTTTTTTTTAACGTTTATTTATTTTTGAGACAGAGAGAGACAGAGCATGAACGGGGGAGGGGCAGAGAGAGAGAGGGAGACACAGAATTGGAAGCAGGCTCCAGGCTCTGAGCCATCAGCCCTGAGCCCGATGCGGGGCTCGAACTCACGGACCGCGAGATCGTGACATGAGCTGAAGTCGGCCGTTTAACCGACTGAGCCACCCAGGCGCCCCAGTACGGCTGTTTTTAATTCCTCAAAGGATTGGGTTGCAACTTGAATATGTCAAGGCACTGATCAACCCAGCCAATTACATTATGTTCAATTTGCTACTTTATATCAGAGAGATCTTTAAGATACAAACCAGAAGTTTCTTATGTCCTGGATTTAGAGCTGTTTGTCTTTGGAATGCCCCCCCCCACCCAACATAGTTTTATTTAGCTTAGGAGAAAAGTCCTTTGAAGACATTCTTATCGGGATTTGAATATTAGCTCTCAATTGTCCAACTTCTGACCATAGACAGACTTAAAAAAATCCTTTCAGATATCTTGTTGGGTTTCAGCTGGAAAAACAGTAAATATTCCTGGAAGTATTGAACAACTTCATGGACCCAAGAGGTACCCTCAAAGAGGATGCAAAAGATACTATGCAAGTTCCACAGCCACTCCTAAAGATAGCCCCCCCCCCAAAAGTAAGACTTAGATAACTCTGTTGAAAGCTGGCTACAATAAGTAAGACCCCTGCTGCAAACTGGAGTGCAACACACATTTCCGTCTGACCGTTTGCGGGGAGGCCCGCAAACTGATAGTTGCCAAGTCAAATTCTCAGATCACAAAGCAAGACAAACAAGAAGGCAATAGTTGTTCCTGGGAGAGAAAGTGATGAAGTTTTAGGGTGATGGTGAGGGGTGTTCCAGAGCCGATGGCCAAGAAAGAATTCTTGAAGACATCTTTGGTGCAAAAAGGTGATTTATTAAAGCACAGGGACAGGACCCATGGGCAGCAGAGCTGCACTGGGGTTGTGATGGGTAACTGATGTTATACCCTCAGGTTGGGAGGGGTTTAAGAATAGAGTAAGTCTCTAAGGAAGTTTGGAAGCAAGGTTTCCAGAACCTTGAGGAGCTAGCTGTTGCTAGGGAAACACCATTTATTACCATTTAGTAAAACCTCAGTCATGAAACCCTTTAGATGTATATTAGGGGGCCATAAACTTGGAGTATGATTGTCAGCATATATCTCAGGTCAGTTGAGATAAAAGCAAGTTTCCAAGGAATTTTTACATGTTAAAGTAGACTTATAAGATCCTCAAGGTTGAGATAATGTCAAGCTAAGATTCCTTTTTACCCCTAGCAAAGTGTCATCATTGGGGCAGCTGAGCTCTTAAAGGGAGGTCACTCTGCTGGTTTTAAGGACGTGTCAATGAGCTGTAGGCAGTAAAGGAATTTAAATTTTCATTTGCCTTTATTTCCCACATTACCATGCCAAAAACTTAAACCCCTTTCCTTTGTTCTTGGGTAGCCAAGAGTGTCCAAGGAGTATCACACATATCCCACCTTGAGCGGGAGGGGTTGTTAGCTTGTATTTTTAGCCTGTACTTGCCCTCAGCTTGCCTCATGCTTCCTCATCAAAAGGATCAATAACCAATGGGTCTGGATTTGGAAGGGAAGAAACTGTGTGAAATTTACCTTCCTCTCTGACTGGCACTATAGAGTTCCAAGGAAGCTGATTCTGCTAATAATTCTCACCCTTCACCAACTTCTTCCAGTTTCCCCAGAATTCTTTCTGTGAGCTCCTGAGTGAGTAAGTTTAACACGGAAAGTGTAGCCTGATGAGGTTTTGGGGTAATGGTAAGGTTTGCAGCTGACAGCCAAGAAAGAATTCTTGAAGATGTCTTTGGTGCAAAAAGGTGATTTTATTAAAGCACAGGGACAGGACCCGTGGGCAGAAAGAACTGCTTTGGGGTAGTGAAGAGTGACTGGTTACATACTATGGAGTTGGGGGAGGTAGGGTCAAGAGGAAGTTTCTTAAATGGATTTCCATATGCTAAAGAAGACTCAGATTACTGAAGGTTTAGCTGTTGTGAAGCTAAGGTTGTTTTTCCCTATAGCAAAGCATTAACATTAAGACAGTAGGAAGTTCCTGGACTTTAGGCTATTGATAAGATTGCCCCTTTTTTTGTAATTGTACTAAGATATTTGTAAACTGATGGAGATTCTTATCAGTTTAACCATTTGTTTTCTGTCCTTTCCTTTGTTCTTGGGGAGCCAGAAGTGCCTAAGGAATATCATACATATCCCACTTGGTGGGGGGTTTGGTGGAGGATGGGAATTGTGCTAGCTTGTGCTTGGTCCTCAGCTTACCTTATGGTCCCTCATCATAGCCCATTCATTTTCATTTTAGTTTCCCCTTGGTTGTTTAAGGGATAAGTGATAGCAGTTGACTAGAGAATCTCTCAAGAGTCCCTCAATCCTGGAAGGGGCCCATATGGAGGCCCTCTTTTGAGGGTAAATATGGGGGTATTTGAGTTGGTGTCAAGGATTCGACAAACCTTTGTTGCAGGATTTTTTATCTCAATACCTGATCCGTTGTCTTGCTGCTTTGAAGAATGAAGAGGTGGACACAAAATGAGCAGCAGGCAAAAGTTTATTAGAGTATAAGATCAGAAAGGAATAGTAGAAAAGCTGTCTTTATAGAGAGGGGATGTTCGAAAGTGAATGTCCACTGGACAATAGGCAAGGGTGCTTGTTTTATAAGGTTCTGGTTGCCCACGCCTTCCCTTCCCCTTTGTTCCTTCTCAGGTCCTACCCTCATTGGCTGGATAACTCTAGGTGCTGAGTAGTCCATTCCTGATTGGCTTGTTTCCATTGTATGAGAGGTGGCCTAAGGCCATATTTAGGTCTTTTGTCAAATTCTTGAGGGAAATCTGAGTGGAAGTAGATGGAGTCTGTTATATCCTTAAGAGGAACCTTATGTCTGGGGAGGTTTGCTGTGGTGAGACACTTCCAGCATTGTTCCAAAATCTATGTTTTTTCCCACCCAGGTAGCTCAGGTCCTAATCTTTCCCTTTCTGCCTACTGAATCCTATCTTTTCCTATCATACCTTCAAGAACATTCATTTTTTCAGTGTTCCAGTTGATTGCAAATGAGACACCATTTTCTAGGCCAGAGATTTGATTATGGCCCCCCAAAGGAGAATGCAATAGGAAAGGCCCAGTTGTTTCAGGTTTCTAGCCTTAGGGCTATTGCACTCATAATGCTAATAGCTCAGACTTTTTACAGTTTTGTGGTCTCTTCAGAGACGGAGGATAAATTAGCCTAGGTAAAGTGGGATAATTTTTCATTAGAATTTTGCAGTGAATATTTCAATGAAGCTGTTTGGAATCTTGAAACATTTTGGAGACTTCTGCATGCCAATTAAAATAGGTATCTTATTCTGTTTGTTGATTTGGAAACTCTTGCTTTCAATTACACTTCTTAAATGAATGATCTTGTCTAATTGGAATGTTCCCCATAATGGCCATTGTAATTCTAGGCTGTTTTAGTAAGATTTTGTCATATTTTTAGATATCTATACTTTCTAGGACCATAAATCTTAGACATTAAATATGTAGCTATGCCAAAATGTGGTGTGCTCAGTTCTTTGAATCTTGAGAATATCATTTCTTTAGTTCAGCCTTGGTTCTCTCAGAGTCAAATTAAAACCTAAGAGTGATGTGCCACTGGATTGGGAGCTTTGCGGTGTTTTTAATATGCCTTATTTCACAAAAATTTTCTTGAGGTTGGTTGGTAAAATAGCATCAATCTAACAGTCCATGACCAACTTATCCTAGCCTGGGAGTCTTAGAATTAGGTAGTAAGTGCTGATAACAGCACCCCTGCCCTCCAATTTTGTGGCTTTGGCTTCCAAGTTTCCCATTTGCAATAAATCTATTATTCTTTTTACAAGATATCTTTATAATGGCAGACACCATAATGGCTTTTACATGTGCCTACTTAGACTTTGGTTTTGATGGTCTAAACAGTCTTCATTTCTTATCTTAATTTATTTTCCCAAGAACCCCAGTAATTTATGCTGTGAACTCACCTCAAGCTTTGAGAGTCTCGTAATGACTGCCACCCGGTATAACTATCCCCAAACCTTTGCAGGACCCCCAGAACCTTTCTGGGATTTGCTTGCTTGCTTGCTTGTTTATATATACTGTGTGTGTGTGTGTGTGTGTGTGTGTGTACTTTTTTTTAATGTTTATTTATTTTGAGAGAGAGAGATAGAGAGTGAACAGGGAAGGGGCATAGAAAGAGAGAGAGAGAGGATCCACAGCTGTTAAAATATTTCTGTTAAATCTATCTGTTCTAGTGTGTCATTCAAAGCCACTGTTTCCTTACTGATTTTCTATTTGGATGATCTATCCATCAGTGTAAGTGAGGGGCTAAAGTCCCCACGATAATTGTATTACTATTGATTAGTTCTTTATGTTTCCTGTTAATAGTTTTTATGTATTTGGGTGCTTTCACGTTGGGTGCATACATATTTGCAATTGTTATATCTTCTTGTGGGACTGTCCTCTTTATTATTATGTTGTGTCCCTCTTTGCTCTTGTTACAGTCTTTTTTTAACATCTGTTTTGTCTGATATGAGTATTGCTACTCCAGCATTCTTCTGACACCATTTGCATGACAAATGTATCTCCATTTCCTCATTTTCAATCTGCTGGTGTCTTTAGGTTTGAAATGAAGTCTCTTGTAGGCAGCATATACATGGGTCTTGTTTCTTATCCACTCTATCATCCTATGTCTTTTGATTAGAGCTTTTAGTCCATTCACATGCAAAATAATATCAATAGATAAGTATCAATAAGTACTTATTGCCATTTTGTTACTTTTTTTTGTGGTTGTTTTTGTAGTTTTTCCAAAAACCCAGACTCTTAACTATAGAGAACAAACTGATGGTTACCAGAGGGGAGGTGGGTGGGAGATGGGTGAAATAGGTGAAGGGGATCAAGCATTGTGATGCTTAATCGTGATGAGCTCCGGGAAAGCATAGAATTGTTAAATCACTATATTGTATATCTACAACGAATATAACTCTGTATATTTCCAGTAATTATACTGGAAATTTAAAAAATAAATAAATGAAAAATATTAAAAGACAAACAATAAAAATGAAAGGAAGAAATTTAGTCTAAGAATTGCCTGTGATTTCAAAATAACAGCAACAAAAGTTTTAAGTCTTTTTCAACTTTTGTTTTCATGGTGTAGTTTTTATTTTGAAATATTTTAGCATTGGAATTTGCTACCAACAATTTTTTTTTACTTTTTTAGAAATTGTTTAAATAAACAATTAAAATAATTAAACAAATAACAAATTAAAATGCTTAATTTAAATTGTAAAATCACTCATAATTTAACCGGTTAGTTTATCAAAGAATGTGAAATAAACAACAAAAAATGTTACTAAATGTCCCACGCCTGAACCGTATTTCTGCCCAAGCCCTGCCACAGAGATAATTAACATTAATTGTTGGTTCATGCTGTTCCAATCTTTTTCGTGTAATTATTCCTAATATGCAGTTTAAAATGCCTATCGAAATGTTACTACCCCATCTGTACTTTCCTAACATCAAATATTTTTTCTTTCAAAATTATAGTACCTTCTCAACGTCTCTACAAGGTATTGCATAAGCAGATTGCAAAATTTCTCCCCTTATCTAAATTCTTTTTTTTTTATTATTTAAAAAAAATTTTTTTTTTAATGTTTATTTATTTTTGAGAGAGAGAGACAGAGCCTGAGCAGGGGAGGGGCAGAGAGAGAGGGAGGCACAGAATCCGAAGCAGGCTCCCGGCTGGGAGCTGTCAGCACAGAGCCCAACTGTCAGCACAGAGCCCAATGCGGGGCTCGAACCCAGAGACCGTGAGGTCATGACCTGAGGGGAAGTCGGAGGCTCAACCGACTGAGCCACCCAGGCGCCCCTCCCCTTATCTAAATTCTTAAAGTAAATACCCATACTATCTCCAACAGGAAAAGAAAAGTGTGGTTAAATGCAGGTTTCAACCCTAAATCCACCATTTCCTAACAGTTCAACTTTAGCCAAATAATTTAATGTTTTTATGCTGAAGTTTTGAGTACAGAAATAATAAAAAAGAAAAATAATGACTACTCCATCAATTATTCTGAGGATCAAATAGTTCACTACATGAAAGCAGGCAATAGGCCACACTCAGAAGCTGTCGTGTAGGAAGTTCTCAGGGAAGGCTAGCTTTTATTGTTTCTAATTGAATTCTTTCTACTAGACTCTGCTGTTTCTCATGCATATGCCTTGCCTTCCCGGTCCCAGTCCGGGAAATCTTTACATGTCAACAGCCTATAGTGCCTTGTCTCATGGGGATCGTGCACAGGGTGTTCCACAAATATTTTTTAACCGACAAAATACAGGATTATCTTGATTGTCATAGATCTGGTTTTCACATAATTATCACCAAAAGTCAGCAAGTCTCAAAACACATGTTATTCATAGTTCCTAAACTTGTCTCTCTTTCTCTTTTCTTTTATTTCTGTATATTCATATATGTTGTGAATCATACATATTTATTTATGTTTATATTCAGGAACTCAAAAGTAAATACTTTTGCAAATACTAGGGTAGTAAGGCCAAGACAACTTAAGATGATAAAATGGCTTGTGTTAGAATGAGTGATGTACATACCAAATTTAAAATGTTCAATGAAAACTTACATGAGTGCTCTATATTTCATAGATCAAGAGTCCAACAGAATTCAAATGCTTAACTTAGGAAGAAGTTGTAAGCCATAAAATTATATTTAGAAACAATCCATAAATTAAGCAGCATAAAATTCTTTAGAATGGGTGAAATATGCACAGGGATTGAACAAAATAGGCGAACATGGAAGTTTATAATGGAAAGCAATATTTGCTTGGGAGAAGTCAAGATGCTGATAAGCTGTCCACTGAAGTTCAAGGTGGAAGGACATCTATAATGCCTCATAGCATTTGCTGACCTTCCTAAACTTTGCTTCACCAAATATTTGCTTAAGTCTGGCATCATGCATAAATGTCAAAGCTCATCTGGAAGACTTTACCTTCAGAACGCCATGAGGATACCTGCAGCTGCCTGCATGGTACAATCTGAGAGAACCTAAAGCACCTTTAGCCTGAGAGTGTCCTCCTCCTGTGACTGTCACCACCCTCCCACTAACAGCAGCTCTTCCAAAAGAGCCATGGTCAGGGTGCCTGGGTGGCTCAGTTGGTTGAGCGTCAGACTTTAAGTCAGGTTGACCTCACAGTTTGTGAGTTCAAGCACCCCCTAGGCTCACTGTTTGGTGCAGAGCCTGCTTCAGATCTTCTGTCCCCCTTTCTCTCTGCCCTTCCCCTGCTAGTGCCCCCACTCCCCCTCAAAACTAAATAAAACATTAAAAAAGATAAAATAAAAGTCATGGTCTGCAAATACCAATATTAACATACAAATATGCATTTTCTTTTCTTTTCTTTTAGTATTTTTTTTTCATTTGTACCTTAACAACTTGCAAGATAATTTGAGGCTGTATATAATAAAAGCACAGTGCAACCGCCCAAAAGCAATTAAAAGATTTAAGATAAATCAAATATAAGAAATTCAGAATCTGACACTTTCTCAGTTTCCTACTTCTGCCTTTTCTCCTATTAGAATGTTAGCTCCTTAGGGCAGAGAATTCTGTCTTACAGCTGTGTCCCAGCCTGTAGAAGTGCCTAACACAGTGGGCACACAGCAAAGATGCTGACTGAATAAGTCAGCAGAGAACGTAAAAAAAAAAAAAATTGGGAGAGGGGTCTAAAAAGATTTGTATTTCTGTGATTCAAAATTTAACTCTGAGCTTGCTGGCATCATGCCAAAGAGCATTATCAAGGGTTACAGAATCCTCTTTGTCTAGTAGTAAGAATGCCAAAAAACAAAAGAAATGTTTTTCTGGTTCTGAATTTTTTCATGAGAAACTTTCTTGGCCAGTACTGAGAAACACAAAAACCAATGTCTTTAGAGACAAGGCTTTTATTTTGCAGTGTCAGACCTCTTACTGTCTTGTATTGGTGAAACGAGCATGTTGTGTGTGTTTTATATTTTTACATTAACAGCTATTTACAGATAGCATGGATTACTTTATCAAGTTCTTACTAGAAAACAGAGCCCAGGGTGTGAGTAACTATTGGTAAGACAGGTGAAACAGCTGGGTAAAAAGAACAATGTTTCACTGAGGACAGCTGGTCCCAGAGAAATCCTGCAGTGGGACCTGGATGGCTGAGAGCAAGGGGAGGGAATGAAACATTTCTGCCTCCTGTCTTCGTTCACATGGCTCTGTCTCCCATCAAATCCTAGGAAGGGTTCAATCCATGTCTCAAGTACCAAGTATTTCTTGGTTTCTCTTCGTCATCTGCCATGACCCAGACACTGTGCCAAGCATTCGCCATTCAAAGACTGTCAGTTACATCTCTTCTTTCAAGGTGTTCACAGTCTAATGGACAAAGGGTTCTCTAACTCATATTAATAACTCAATAAGATGAATGTTAAAATACTATGCAAAGTGTCACATTTGGAAGAAAAAGTACACGGACTGGGGAATCAGAAAGCACCAAAAACAAGTGAAATAATCAAGTTTTTAAGGACAAACTGGAGTTTGAAACAGAAAAACAGAAAGGAAGCATGTGCAAAACACGAAGACATGACAGAACGTGGAATTTTCAAAGAATAGCACATAAAGCAGTAGGGCATGATTGCAGCATGTGTCAGTATGAAGATAGAGGTTGAGGCTGAAGAGTTTCCCTCAGGGCAGGCTGTCTGGAAGCCCACAGATAAACTGCATGTCACGTTTTGGACCTTCTCTTATCCAATGGAGCTTGTACCATTGGAAAACAGATACCAAAAGAATGACATGGCCAAATTTGTAAACATGTTCTCTCCCACCATCTTCGATCTCTTACTGCAGTATGCTTAAACTATGTTTAATAACAATTATCATGGTTCTCCTTGTATTTGAGTTATTTTTTACTCTTGTCTTATCCCTCTAATCTCTCCTATTAGATTACAAAAACATTAAAGGAGAGAAACTATGCCTGGTTCATCTCTGCCCTCCTTGAAACTTTCCTGGGACATACTAAGTGATAAACAGCATTCAATTGATTTCACGTTCAAGTTACCTTTCCAGGAAAGGGAGGTGGAAGAAAGGAAGAGTAATTATAAAATGTGCAGGGCTAGCAAAGAGCCATTTTCTCTCAAAGGGAAGAAGCTAGAACTATACAAATTCCAAGATATTAGGAAACAGCTGTGGCATATGAGAGCGTTAAGGGAAGTAACAATTAAAATAAATTATTAATGATGGTTGAAGAATATATGAAAGAGAAAAAGATGGAGAGAAGAATTTCCAAGCAATTCAAATTCCAGAAGAGGATAGAGGCAGGAGGCAGGGAAGAATTAAAGATGTAGGAGAATACCTTATTCCTCAAAATTTCAATATCTTTCAATTCTCTTTGCTAAATTGGAACTTGTTAAAGTTTTTGGCATTCATCTCACTTCTTTATTCATTAAAGACAGTATAATTAGTTCTCTTCAGTGTATTTCATGTTCTGTATCTATCACACCAGCAGAGAATTACCGAAAACACTGTTTGAAATAAAACATAAAATCTGAGGGAAATAATGGAGATGTTTGCAGTTGTATTTCTTTTGATTACAATCTTTTAATTTTGGGGTGTGGACTGACATGAAAATCTCTGAAGCATGATTTCCCAGTGAGTTTGGGCCACCTGGAAACCTCCCTTGTTCATCCGCATTCAATGAGCATTTTCCCTAGACCCTGTGCATGTTCTAGCAGCAATAACTGGGTTGCAAATTAAACCCAAACCATGTATGCCATAGAGCTATTATCTTCTTTTTCACTGTGCAAGCAGTTTTTAAGCTACACCTAATCCTGACAACTGGATCCTGTCAGATGGCGCCTCTTTAAAACCAAAATACAAGTTAATAAGCAGGTGATTTAATCTGCCTCCAGCAAACACTCCCTATTTGAAAAAAGGAACTAAAAAGTGTTTCAGCATTCATAAGTTTCCTTTAAACTATCTCATATAATTTTTTATGAAGGCTTAAAATTTATCCTATCATGTTCACTTTGCACTAAGTATAATTTAATTAATGGCAGAACACTGATATTAGCAGAAATAGCAGAAAACTGATCCAGTTTTATTAGTCTGATAATATTGCTTAGGATTCTTGGTTGTGAAACTATAATATATTGGTAGGAAAGTGTATGGTTAAGATAATGAGCTCTAAAGTCATTGCCTGTGTTTGAATCTTGGCTCTCCTAGTCACATTTTCTGACTCAGTTTCCTTCTTTATAAACTGGGGCCTATTGTGGGAATTTTAAATGAAATAATCTACATAATGGTTCTTGAGGCAATTCCTACCTATGGTGAGCCATACATTGTTAGCCATTATCATTATCATGATTAGTATTATTAGTGCTTAAGCTAGATGAATTTATTAGGTAGCTGATTTTCTATAGCGGGAGTTGGCAAACTTTTCCTGGTAAAGTCTGCATAAATATTTTAGGTTTTGTCAATCATAAAGACTACTAAACTCTTGCATTTTTCCACAAAAACAGTCAAAAACAGTCAGGTGGCCACACTCTAAATGCAGTCGGAAGTCAAAAGGCTGTGACTCTGAAATGATCAACTCAGACATTTCACTATCTCAATACATCTTTCCAGATCTTCACTCAGTCATTCATACTACATCTTTCTTTTGCTTTCATTGGGCCTTCAGTCCCTTAATCTCTTTATGATCAAACTCCTACCCATGAATCCCAATCCAGCATAGACTTTAGAATCCACCCCTATCTTGCTGATATTCTCAACAACCTTGTCCATTTTCTTTCCATCCTACCTGTGCCTCAGAACCTGGAGCATCTTACTTGCACAGTTTCACCTGGACTGCTGAGCTCCAGTGAAGAGAAGTGAGCAATCACACTGATTAATGACATTATAATACATCACATTTAACTTCAACTAAACCCTCACCACTGCCCATAAATCTTTCTTAAGGAAATTTTTCCCTTTCTCTACAACAGCTATTTCAAATCATCTCCTGTCCTTATAAACTTCCAAATCCTCAGAAGTCTCAAGCTAGGAACTCTCCTTTCTTTCAGTTATACATGTATCAAGATTCCCCCTGGTCCTCTCTTCCTCTCTCTCTCCCTCCCCCTTTCTCTCTCTCTCTCTCTCTCTCTCTCTCTCTCCAACACACACACACACACACACACACACACACACACACACTTTAATTACTCCATTACTTCTCTCCTTTGACAATGGAAGAACAATGTTCCCTTCCAACCTGAAGTCATTTGTACTATAATAACCCGTTTCATCTCACATCCTGGAAGACCTGGTCTATACATCATCCCCACTTTTTTACATGGTTCTTCTGCTTCTCCCTCTCCATTGGCTAATTCCATTAGCACTGAAACACATATCTGTGCCACATCCTAAACAAATAAACCCATTAGATTTCATACTTTTGTCCACCTACTACCCCTATCTGTCCTCCCTTCTATAAACTTCTTAGAATAGTCTGTAGCACTTGCAATCTATACTTCTTTTCATTCCATAATTTCTCAATGTATCTGGAATCTGGCTTATATCTCTGTCACATACATCAAAACTGATGTAGCCAATGGTGCTAAATGTTCCCAGTTGCTAAGTCAGAAGGAAAAAAGGAGCTCCTTTGTGAGACTCCTTGCCTAGCTTCCCTAACAACTGTCTCCTGGTTTCCCCCCAACTCTCTGGAGGATTGTTTCCTTTTCTCTCTCTTTCTTCCTTGACCTTATCCACTCCCATGTCTTATAGTGCCACCCTTAGCTAATACTTCCCAATCTAGTTTTGTTCTCTTCTCTCACATACCAGTATCTCACCTTGCCTTCCACACAATACCAGAGTTCCCAGTTGCAAAAGGTGCAAATCAAAATTAGTTTTTTTTCCTCAAAACGTCCCCCATTGTGTCATGCCAAGTTAGTGGCATCACCCATCCCATTGTTTGAATAAGAAATCTATAATCTTGTCTCTGGTATTTAGTCAATCACACGTTTCTGTTCTATCTTCTCTCTATCGCTTCAGTCCACTGTTTTTCTTCCCAATGTCACTTATTTTGACTTCTGTCATGTTTTTTATCTACTATCACTCATATTCCTTAGTGGCAAGTGACAGAAATATTCTTTGGTCAATTTGAGTGCAAAGCGAATGATTGAGAGGAGCTATGGCAATTCACAGAATGAGGCCCAGAGTGTATTCTGGAGGGAAGACCACAAGGCCAGAAAAAGGTTCACGTGTGGCTACCACTGCTGTCACAGCTGACTGGTCCACACTTCAGCTCCACCTCCAGCCCTCTGCACAGCCACCACAGCTGCCCCTCCATACTCCATGCTGCTGCATCCATTACCACTGCCAGAAACTAGAGTGTTTTCTCCATGGAACCTGCCTCAAAGTCCAAGATGGGCGCATGCAATTGCCATGTGCCAAGACTTGTACCCAGGCTCCAAGGGGCTGGGAAAGCAAATATTTGGAGGTTTCACATTCCATTATGATAAGTGAGCTTACTTTCTCACAGAGGCTCAGAATATGAGGAATTATCCAAAACTAAAAAGGAGGTTCAGATGATGAGTGCCAAAGTTAAAGCAATGAGAAATGTACATAACTCTGAGAATAGGACAAAAGCCTTCTCAATGACTTCCTTCTTTCAACTTGCCTTCCTCTTCCCCTGAGTCAGTCATCAAGTCAGGCTACCATGAGTTATCTCTCTAAAATGCAACTCTGGTGATGTTTCCCACATACTTAGTCTTCTGTGTCTTTTAACCACACCAAAGATGAAATTCAAGTTCTTCACATGGCTTCAGGCCCTCTAACCCCACTCCTGCTTTTTAAATTTGTCTCTGGTGATACCTCCCCTCTCCAGATAGATTTCTGTTTCACTGGAGCTGAGTTACCTGAGTCTGCCATACTCTCCCTGGGATCCAAGACTTTGTATATGCTTCTGCCGCTGCCCTCTTTACCTGCCTAACTCTTTCGTGCCCTTTACATATTATCCAATAGGCTTCATCTTCTGTAAAACTTGTCTTGGTCCTAATCCTATTATTCCTTCTAGGTGCTAACATAGCACTTTGTTCTTCTCTCATCATGGCACTTGATACACTAAATTATATATGCTTATGACTTATTTGTATCCCTCATGGACTAAGTCCCATGAAGGCAGAAACCCATATTGTTCAAAATCACATTTCCCCATCTCTCTCACACTGAGTTCGATATAAAATATTAATTTCTCCAAGGCCAAAAACAAATAAACAGACCAATAGCCCAATAGCTTCTCTTGCAAAGAAAAATAAAATTTGCAAGAAATGGAAATAGGGGGACCCCTGGGTGACTTAGGTAAGCATCGACTCTTGATTTCAGCTCTGGTCACGATCTCATGGTTCATGAGATCAAGCCTTGCGTTGAGCTCTATGCTGACAACATGGAGCCTGCTTGGAATTCTCTCTCTCCCTCTCTCTCCCCTCTCCCTTTCTCTCTCTTCCTCGAAAAATAAACTTTAAAAAAAAGAAAGAAATGGAAATGTGGTGTTTTGCCTTCAGTATACTTTTGGCCCAAGCATATCTCTTCCAGTTTTCATGTCTCTTCTGGGCCAGTGTTGCCTGATGACTTGAACCCTCACACAATTTAAGAGTTGGCCCCTATGTTGGCTGCTCCTAAATCATCTACCGGTTCGTGGGTTCAAGCCCTGACAACTCAGAGCCTGGAGCCTGCTTTGGATTCTGTGTCTCCCTCTCTTTCTCTGCCCCTCCCCTGCTCATGTTCTGTTTCTCTCTGTCTCTCAAAAATGAATAAAAATGTTTTAAAAAAATTTAAAGAACTGGTAAGGAATCAGAATGATTCCATTCTGGAGCATAGACAGGACAAATAAATTCATGTTATAAGGACATTATAATGTCTTTATATAAAGTGACAAGACCACTCTAATGGATTTGTAAGATTTACTAGGAGAATAGAGGGTAATATATCTTAGTAGGTACACTAGGACTAGAATGTGGAGAATCTCATGATGCCCACAAAACAGAGTAACTTTCCAAGAGGACATCTAAGACACAAGTACAAATTTAAACTAAAGAAGATGTCATAAGTTAATATTGAGCTTTAAAATCTGATTACATATCTTCTGTTGAATTGATAGATTCTATGAATCCCTGCATCCTATGTGATGGTAAATCTTCAAGGTAGATTTCTGGAATGCCTCTACATAATGCTCTTTGAGATTAGAGACTTTTAGAGGTCAAAAATGCAAGCTGGCTCTTTTTTGGTCATAGGAGAGAAAAGAACATTTCACTTAATCAAACAAAATCTCATCACTCTAAGCAGAATCCCTAGGTGGGAAACTGCTTCTGGATAAGCAACTCAGTTCTGTCCTCATGAAGCGCACTTACCTTATGGAGAATGAATGTCTAAGTTTACGCCTGACCCAACCTATAAAGTTGAGTTTTACCACATCCAAGAAGCTTCCTTTATTAACTCCTAGACTCAATCTTGAGGCAAAGTTCCCTTCTGAAGTTTTCCAGATCTTCCCTCTATCATTCTATGAACAATATACAGAAAAAGAAGCTCAAAATGCAGTGGAATTTCAATTCTTGCCCAATTATTTTGCAGATAATGAAACTAGTGGTGGTATTTCCATACAATGAAAATGGAAATGGTGGTGGTGTTTCCATATAAATGTCCTATGCAAGGCACAAAGTACTCTCATATATCCTTAAAAGGTTAAGTTAGGCACTCATAGCAATGAAGCTCTTTTCACTTTCCTTTGACACCCTGTCCAAATTTTATATTATTTGTTTAATATCTTTTCCACCTCCCTGCTTTCACAACTTCACGTGACTTTTAACTCCTTCAACATAAGGACTATGTCCTTAGTCTGGATCAAGAGTCAGCAAACTTTAGCCCCTAGGCCAAATCCATCCTACTATTATTTCTGTATGGCCTGCAAACTAACAATGTTTTTTAATATATTTTTTAACTGTTGAAAAAAATCAAATTCGAAAGAAAAACAATATTTTTGATATGTAAAACTTATATAAAGTTCAAATACCATACCGGTGTCCATAAATAAAGTTTTGTTGGCACATAGCCATGCTTATTCATTTATGTATTGCCTATGGTTGGTCTCATGCTGCCATGCAAATTTGAATAATTACAACAGAGACAGGACAGTTCACCAAGTCAAAAGTATTTACATCTGGCCCTTTACAAAACATTTTGTGTCTCCAGTCTAGAACATAACTATACCTCTAGCACCTGAAACTCAGCAAGTGATTATTAACTATGTCTTGAAATAACTGTTGAATGAGTGAACATGAATGCACACAGGTGGACACAAGGAAAAAGTGAACCAGTAAGATTTCAAATATTTCACTGAAAACTGAAAACAAATAAGAGTTGGAATCAAAATGTATTTGTGGTTTATGGTGAGATAAGCAGAATCAGATTTACTAAAATATCAACAAGCTACTAATCTCATACATTAATGAAATTAGAGCTTTAATGAGGTGCGTAGTGGCAGGGGGAGACAGAAAAGAAGGAGGCTCTGAGAAGTGCAGAGTGCCCTACTACACTCTTTAGACTCTACTGCAGATATTTTCTTTTTGAATTACTCGTCGCTGGTTAGTGAGACACTTAATATTCACTCACAAAGAAAATATTAAATTAAAATGATAAATTATAAACACAAGTATACTTGATGTTTCTTCCAACTGAAAGGATAGAGAAAAATGATTTTTACAAAAGTGTATTTTTCACTTTCATGTTTCTCCCAACTTGTAGATTAGTAGTGTTATAATAGACGCACACGTGAGCGTTTGCGTGTGCGTGCGCATGCGCGCGCGCATGCGCGCACACACACACACACACACCCCCAATACTACTAATGGCAATTCTGTCGGTGTTGTTTTTCAGAACACAAGAAGTCAACTGGTTTCCAGTGCCCCTGGCCTTCCTGTTAAGAGCAGACAAAGAGTGTATGAAGACTATTCAACTATGTCAGAGACTTCCTCTCATGACTCCTTCTATGATTCCCTATCAGACATGCAGGAAGAAAGCAAGAATGCTGACTTCTTCCCTGGGCTATCTGCTTTTCTCAGCCAGGAAGAGATAAATAAGAGTCTTGACCTGGCCCGGAGATCTATCGCCAACTCCGAAACAGAAGATTTTGACTCAGAAAAGGAGATCTCGCAGATTTTCAACACCTCTCCTGTAAGCCTCTGTGAAAACCCTTCCCATAAGGAGACCAAGTTTGGTGAGTCAACCTCCTCAGGAAGACCTCATGATAATAGGTCAACACCTGTCCAGCCTCTGCCTGAACAAACCGCTCCTATCTCTTCACCTGCTTCAAAGAGGAAACCTGCCATATCACCCCTGCTTGCCAGCCCCAGCTATATCCGGAGCCTCCGAAAGTCTGGAAAACGTGGTGCAAAAACTCCCAACCCAAGTGTAAAGCCCAAACCAGCATATCAAAGTAAGACTGGCCCCCAGAGCCAGCTATGTGACAAGGCGGCTAATTTCATTGAGGAGCTGACGTCCATATTTAGAGAAGCAGCAAAGCCGAGAAATAGAAGCCCAAATGGGGAGTCCTCATCACCAGACAGTGGGTACTTGTCTCCTAAAAATCAGCCATCAGCCCTGATGGGTGCCTCAGCCAGCCAGAGCCCCACTGGAGACCAACAGGAGATGGAAGCAGAGGTCAAGTTGCCCGAAGCCAGGCATCGTTACCAGAAAGACCAGAACAAGGCAGTGCCATGCAATAACATGCCTCACCCACAGCCTCAGAATGCACTCCGCTTGCCCTCAGCTCCAAGATTCATCCAGAAACTTCGGAGCCAAGAAGTGGCAGAAGGAAGTAAAGTTTACTTGGAGTGTAGAGTCACCGGAAACCCAACTCCTCGGGTCAGGTAAGAACGTTTTTATTATGAAGATCAAATGATCTGTGTTGACTTTTGGTTTTACTTTAATGTGGAATGAGATTTCCTGGATAGTTAGCCCTCTGGAACCTGAAGTCGTGTTTTCAAACAGCTGCAGGGCAAAAGCATCCTAGCATCGCAAATAGTAGCTTTGCCAGTTATCACGGGTGGAATGTATCTGTTGTCATGAACCATGTGCTACCAAAGGTAAGGCAAAGGACTGGACAGGCATAGAGGGGCACAAATGTCCTGTTAAACAGGACTCCAGAATTAATAGCATCCAAGGAAACTTAAAATGTGCAACTCATGTATTCTAAGCACTGTGAAAGTGTGTGCATAATTTGAATACGAGTTGCTGAAGATGGTTGAAAGTGTGGCTAAAACTAGAAGTTGTCTGGCTGTATAGAGATGAAAGGCACAGGTGTGCAGTAGCCAACCACAAGGTTAACCCTCAACTCTATATACTGACCTAAGGCATGGGCTAAGGGGCCACATATTCACTTTTAAAAAAAGCACCCCCAACGCACCTTCAATGTAATGCAACCAAGGAAACAAAGAAAGATAAAGCCAACTGAAAACAATGCAGGTGTGATGTTTATACACAGGCTCCGGCCACTACAGCATGGCTGTAGCAAAAAGGTCACGATTCGACGAGTGTGTGGTTGGTTGGAGGCAATATACACTTACGTCACCATGACCATTCTAATTTCTGTTAAGTTCTTCCTCCCTCACTGCCGAGTTCGTACTTTCTGTGCAAAGAGGTTAAGAGGAGTGACTCTGGAGTCAGACTGCAGTGTTTCCAGCCATGGCTCCACCTTTTATCAATTGTGTCACCTAGGCAAGTTACTTTGTCATTTAGTTTTTTCATCTGTGAGATGGGAATTAAATTAATACCTCCCTCCTTCTATTTTATGAGGACGACATCACACATGTGAAAAAATAAAACTGTGCCTTGCATCTAGTGACGGCTGCATTAGTATTATCTATTATTTTTATTGTTTCTCATGTCTTAATTTTATATGCCAAAGTGAAAATAACATTTCAAGTTGGATTGCACTACAAAAATAAGCCATTCATTCATTTACTTTGAAAGTTTTGCTGTTATGAAGAGTGTTTTACCTAGATTATGTAAATATTAAACAGTAAATTTGACGTTGTGAAATTTGGACAAACAGTAAAGTAGATCTCATCCGCTAAAAATTGTAACGCTGGTACATTCTTATCAATATAGCATTTCACAAGCCGCAGACTTGGCCTCTTACCCTACATCCACTAGTACACGCTTAGCGAGAGTTGGTTTCTTGGGTTGACAGGGTATTGCTCACAAACATGAAGTAAGCATTAGCATTACTGACTAAAACGTGGTGTAATTAAAGGCAGGGAATTTTTTTCCAACCAATTTGTTCAACTAATTCTTCTTGAGTCACCCTTTACAGTAATTTTACAATATTGCTCTTAGAAACTGACAGCAGGGGGCAGTAAAAAACTTCTTAATGGGTTCCTTTCATTACGTGATCCTAAATTCTGCATTTATGTATATTTCCCACAAAGAATTTTCCTTATCATTTTGCCTATGATGGAAATGAAATCGTATGATTCTTTTGGATTCTATTTGGGTTGTTTTTAACCTACTAATCTTGGGACAAATAATTCTGCAGGAGAAATACTTTCACAAGTCCTTCAAAACAGATCCACAGGATTTCAAACTACATATGACTCCACTCACATTTGCCTTACCAAAACAAGCCCCTTTCAGACGTATTATCGTGGCAAGTAGACTTACCACACCCTGTCAAAAATGACAAAAAACAATCCATTTAACATTAAAGGATTAATTTAGGTGAGCAGACCATAATTACTATATTAAAGTTCATTGAACTATTTAATAATTTGGAGGACATCAAATTCATGCTTCTGTCTCCTTTTTGCTGGGGGTGGGGGGAGGCTGTGTGCAGGGGGAGCATTAATTTAGCTAGTAACCACAGGATTATTAACTAGTTTTCCCTTGTCATCTCCTGGTCTACCAAAGTCCATGCCCAATGCCCATTAGACATTACAAATTATGCCCTTTTAGAGTAATTAAGTCCTTGATGAAATGCTCCATTGTTTAAAGTTAGCTGGTCTTTTTTATATCCTTTTGGAGCTTTTGTTTGTTTTGTTCTGTATTTTGAGAGGGGAGTGTACATGGGTGCTGGATTTTCTTAATTTCTGTTCCAAAGATCTTGGTACTCTCTTCCATGCATTTGTCAGTATACCAAATGCCTAGGAACATTGAGTTCCTTTTCCACATGAGACTTGAGGGTCTATAGAAATAACCTTCTTTGAAGGAAATTTCACATGAAGAAGAAAACCTGGGGCACCTGGGTGTCTCAGTCGGTTGGGTGTCTGACTTGATTTTGGCTCAGGTTGGGATCCCAGGGTCTGTAGGATTGATCCTTGCATTGGGCTTAAGATTCTCTCTTTCTCTCTCCATCTGACCCTCTGTCGCTCATTTTCTCTCTCTCTCTCTCTCTCTCTCTCCTTCTCTCTCTCTTTCTCTCTCTCTCAAATAAAAAATTTGTTTTTAAAAAAGAAGAAAACCTTAAATAAAATATTAATACACTATACTGGGGCATTTTAGAACCTGGCTCAGACTCAGTCCAAGTGACTCTAAACCCAGAGACTGCACAGACCTATTGATTGGTCTAAGATCCCAGAAGCAGGTAACAGAACCCATAGAGAGTAAGGGGATGTCAGAGGAACCCAAAGCAAGCAATCAGCAAAGGCCTAACAGGCACTGACTGGTAAGCATGGAGACATTCAGCTGTCGAAAAGTCAGCAACCGTACGACAGGTGAGCGCAATGTGGAGCCATTGCCAATGGTAAGGTCCAGACGTACTTCAAAGGAATGCACCACAGGAAAATATGGCAGCAGGTATCAGGGTCCAGACACAGGGACAGGAGCCCAGGTAGAAAATTCTACCCTTCAAGAGTTTGGTTAAGGAAGAGGTGAGGCTGCTGCTCCAAAGAACAATAGGACAGTGCAGGAAATAGAGACTCAGGTATGATTAAATGAGGTAGGACTTTAGGGACTAAACTCATGCTGGGTTCAGAATCGGGAAACAAATTGTTACACTGACAAGACTGGGCTACTAAGCTGCTGGCCTGGAGCTTCTTAAATGTGGCCTAAATAGAAACCATTTGGTCTGGGAACCTGGACATAGTGAAACTTGCAGATGTAGATAAAGTGACCCCAACTAAAAAGGAGGCCTGGTGGAAACAGTAGGATTGAAGCCAGACCAGTCATTTCGAGGCTTTTCTACTTCACCCTCCCACAAATATAGCTGGCACAGATACCAGTTATAACCACAAAGAGGACTGAAAAAAATCTGTTTGCCTTCTTTATTCTTGCAAAGTTCCAACAAAACCTCAACAAAAGAGAAAAACTAATGGAAGAAAAGCTTATGTATAACTGAGGTCATATACAATTTAGATACTACTCAAATTACCCACAAATTATTCGTTAACAACTTGAATTACTACATTAAATAAAATTGAGTCAGAATTCATAAATTTTTGTGATTATGTCCCAGTGGTTCACATTTCTCATGTACTTTTTTACAATAGTATACAGACATCGCCTTGCCTATTCCCTCCTCTCTCCACTTTTGTGAGTTGGTGAAAAATTCATGAAGAATTTTAGCTCAAAAGTACCTCCAGTATTATAAAAATGAGACCTCATATTTTCACTTTATGGTTTTCAAAATATTTTATTATGGCAACCATATATTTCAAACCATTTACATATAAGGGAACTCAGAAAACTAGGAGATTATTTGCCTAGTAACAGAAAAATAGTTAATTAACCATAGAGACCAGACTCCTGTCTTCTGATTCCTAATCAGACACTGAGTGACTCATGAGAAGATTTAGCCACTGTCACTGCTGTTTTGCTTGTTATGTGTGATTACTGAAAAGCTCCAGAAAAGGACATGAGTGGGGCTACCATCTGGAATTCATATTCCAAATATCTTTAAAGAAAATGATACCCTGATAATTTTCACAATATGTTCTATGTTAAAAAAAAAATAGCCATTCATGGTCATTCTGTTTATTTGCAGTAAGGTAATACTGCAAAGTAAGTCAATCAACATAAACCAAAAAATGTTAGGATGTGGGGGGAAGTAGATATTCTCCATCAAATAACTACAAACAAAACGAATCATTCCCAGTTTATGAACAGTAGTCCAAACCATCCTCATATTCAAATTGTATTGTGAGGTAACTGTGTACATACTCATAAGGGAGGAAAACACTTTTAAACATCGACTTATTGCAGTGAAAGTGAATCCAGGGGTGCCAGAGTGGCTCAATTGGTGAAGCGTTCGACTTCAGCTTAGGTCATGATTTCACGGTTTGTGGGTTCGAACCCCACATTGGGCTCTGTGCTGACAGCTCAGAGCCTAGAGCCTGCTTTGGATTCTGTGTCTCCCTCTCTTTTTGCCCCTCCCCCACTCGTTCTCTCTCTCTCTCTCTCTCTCTCTCTCTCAAAGGTGAATACACATTAAAAACATTTTCTAAAAAAAAAGTGAATCCAGCAGTTGTCCAAACATATCAAATATTCTCAGTACAATTACTCGTATCTCATAAGATGCCTATTCATTCATCATTATTAGCTTAGTAAAGTTTCAATTAATATATGTAATTAAAAGTAATTAAATTCTTTCTTTATAAAATCAAAACCCAGTACCTCCAATGCTTCCAATTAGTTTACATTAGTGAGACTTTGATCATCATCAAAAGCCAAAACAAGAGAATTAACCACATCAAATCTATGCAACGCTGTCTGTAGAAATTTCCATCTCCTCAAAAGAAATTAGAAATAGAAACAAACCACCAATTCACTTTTCTTCCTAAGGACATCAGTATATTCTGGCCATGGATTGCTTTGGCTTGGGAAAGCATGGCAACAGTATCACTAGCCAGTAGGTTATGAATATGTGGTGCTTATTAAGATCAGATGGCTTAGTTCCAGGCGTATTGTTTGTTTTTGTTAAAGAATATTGTCACAATGCAACACCAGATAATACCATTAGATTATCAGTATGAAAAACTGACTATACAAGTGTTGTTACAGCAACGTGAAATGTAAATAGATACGCAAAATTTGGAGAACAATTTTGTGATACATGATAAAGTTGAAGATGTACATACCTGAAACTTCTATCTAATAACCGATTGCCTACTTGATATATCTGCTTGGATATCTAATAGGTTTATTAAATTTAATATATCCAAAACTGAACTTCTGGTTATTCTCCAAAAACCTTCTCTTTCTAAGTCTTCTCCATGTCAACAAGTGACAAACCTCTTTCCAGCTGTTCGAGGGAAAAACCTTAGAGTCATCCTTGGCTCCTCTCTTACTCGCATCTCACACCATCCAATGCATCCAGCAAATCCAGTTGGCTCAACCGTTGATATAGAATCTAGAATCAGACCACCTCACACCACCTGCACTAATCAGGCTGTCATCATTAGCTGGTCCAAGCCACCATCATCTTCCCCTAAGGTATTTGTATTACCTTTTTGATCTGTCTGCTTGTTTCCATCCTTACTCATTACAGTCTATACAGCACCTAGCATGACTCTTTTTAATAAAACTATGATCAATAACGCAAAGCTTTCCAGTGCCTTCTCATCTCACCCAGAGTAAAATCTGTAGGCCTTATAAACGTTAATAATTAGGCACCATCTCTCTGATTTCATCACCTGCTATACTCCTGTTCAGTCGACTCCAGACGCAATGGTGTCCCTACTGTATGCCAGGATGTTCCTGTCTCAGGCCTGTCTCGGGCCTGTGCACATGCTGTTTCCTCTCTGTTCCCTCTATGAAGTTCTCTTCCCTCAGATATATGCAGGATTCGATACTTCATCTCCTTCATATCTCTCCTTAAATTCACCTTCAGAGTATGGCCTTCCATGATTACTCGATGTAAAAGAACAGATCCTGCCCACCTTATTCTCTATTCTGCTCTCTTGTTTTGTTTTTCTCCATAGACCTCATCTGATACACTCTGCATTTTACTTGTTTTTGTCATTGTCCATTTCCCTGAGTAAAATATAAGACCCTTGAATACAGGGACTGCCATCTGATTCTTGTTATTGTGTCCCTAGGGCCTAGAATGGTGCCTGGCACATAACAGATGTTCAATAAATATGTATTGAATAAGTGAATTTCACTCCTAGCTATGTATCCGAAAAGCACTTTTGCTCATGTGTGTAAGGATACATATATAAGAATGTCCATACCAGCATTGTTTGTTTCAAAATACTGGAAATAACCTAAATATTCATGAAAGAGAAAACAGACACCTCTTTGACACAGTGATTTTATTGCCTTCACATATATATCCAGAAGTGGGATCGCTGGATCATATGGTAGTTATTTTTTTAATTCTTTGAAGAACCTCTATACCATTTTACATGGTGACTATAACTTACATTCCCACCAACGGTATACAAGTTCCCTTTTCTTCACATCCTTACCAGTGCTTATTGTCTCTTGTCTTCTTGATAGTAGCCATTTTAAAACAAGCTCTGTGTCCATTGCTATATGAATAAGGAAAGCGTGGCACATATATACTAGGGAATATTATTCAACCATAAAAAGGAAGGAAATCCTGCCATTCGCAACAACATGGATGGACCTTGAGGGCATTACCCTAAGTGAAATAAACCAGAGAAAGACAAATACCATATGATCTCATTTACACATTGAATCTTAAAAAAAGGCAGACTTGCAGAAACAGGGAGTTAAAATGCTGGTTTCCAAGGGCTGGGGGACGGTGGTAATGGGGAGATGTTGGTCAAAGAATACAAACTTTCAGTTAAAAGATAAATAAGTTCTGGGGATCTAACGTATATCACAGTACAGTGAACAATCTGTATTGTATACTTAAAAATTTCTAAAAGACTAGATCTTAAACCCTCTTACCACACGCATAAAAAAGAACTTGTAAGGGCGCCTGGGCGGCTCAGTCGGTTAAGCGTCCGACTTCGGCTCGGGTCATGATCTCACGGTCCGTGAGTTCGGGCCCCGCGTTGGGCTCTGTGCTGACAGCTCAGAGCCTGGAGCCCGTTTCAGATTCTGTGTCTCCCTCTCTCTCTGCCCCTCCCCTGTTCATGCTCTGTCTCTCTCTGTCTCAATAATAAATAAACGTTAAAAAAAATTAAAAAAAAAAAGAACTTGTAATCATGTGAGATGACGGATATGTTAACTAATCTTATTGTGGTAATCATTTCACAATATATAGATGTATCAGATCATCACAGTGCACACTTTAGACTTACACAGCGTTATATGTCAATTGTGTCTCAATCAAGTTAGAAAAAAGATAAGAAAATGGCTAAGTTGTGATATATATTCACACAGTGAATGAACTAGTTTCATGAGTCAGTAGGTGTGAAACTCACAAATATAATAGCAATCTAAAAAAAAAAAAGCTGCCAAAAAATGGATACAGATTACATGAATAAATTCATCCATATGAAGTTAAATTTGCAAAACAGTACTATTCCAGGCTTGGGGATATGATAAGAGTATAGAGAAATGCATGGGAATAACAAATACTAAATCCAGATGGCAATAATAGTAGAGATAAAGAGGAACGTGATTAGTAAGGGGTGTGTAGAGGGCATCAACTGTGTTTGCAACGTTTCATAGCTTAAGATGGGTAGTAGAGACACAGATGTAAATTGTGCTAATTTTATACTCAATGTGTATCATGTTTGGTAAATGGGAGCAAGCAAAATGGAGTAGAATCCAAAGGAAACAACACCACTTAATTTTATAGTTTCCTGTTTTTCTTTTTCTTCTATCATTTCCCTTTATTTATTTCTAAATCTTTTAATTTTTTTCTTTTTCTGTACATTTGCATTGACTCGAAAAACTAAGTCTTTTATATTTTACAGAGGACAACGTTTCCTAGGACATCAAATTACTATTGAACTAGAAACCAAAAGAGATTAAACAACAGAATACCACCTTTAATTTCACTGAGATGAAGAAAACCTTATCTCTGATTTCTCCTCACAGGTGATTTCTGTGAGTTAATAAATTAAGGCACTATGACCTATCATGCTATTTTGTCCTCTTGCCTATCGTTTGCATTCTTTCTCAGCCCTATCTCCATCCCAATATCTACTTGTAATACTTGTAATACTTGTAATACTTGTAATTCCCACTTGAAAAATGAGCTATACCTCTATGATGCTTTAACTGCCAAAAAATCATCATTAATGCGAATATAGAATCTGCTTCTATAGATCAGTGAGTGAAATAGGATAACTCAGTATCACTGAACCCAGGAAATATTGCCTGTTTTGTGGAATTGTTGTTTACTGATTTGAACATTACAGAGTAACAGCAACTACCTTATTACCTGTTCTTGGTCAACCCATGATGCCATGATGCTGTGATACTCCAATTCCACTGCACATAATGCTGCTCATAGGGATATCTCAAGAAAAAATCAAGAAGCAAGCTTGATATTCACAGCAAGTGTGAAATGTTATTACGGTTATAAATTTGAATTGGTTATAACAGTATTGATATATAGCATGAGGTAGCAGTAGCCAAATCAGACAGCACCATCTGTTCTAAGAATTGATTCCATCATTTCAAGTTAACATCTCAATGGCCAAGTTTCTGGATTTTATAAGAAAAGCAGCCAATAAACAAACATCAACATAAATTCTCGGAGGAAATAAGGGGAGTCACAGAGAATCCCTTTAGAATTAAAAATAATGCTTGTGCATTTAAAAAAAAATGCTATGGAACAAAGAGCAGAAGTTTAGGGGCTGACAATACAGATTCTGAAGCAAGAGTGTGAATCTTGCCTCTATCACATATCAGTCCAGTCACCTTGGCAAGTTATTTAACCTTTCTATGCCTTAGTTTCCTTGTTGGAAAAATGAGAATAATAAAAGTACCTACCTCTAGTGTTATGATGAGTGTTAAGTCAATTAACACAAGGAAAGAGTTTAGAACTCTGCCTGCACATAGTAATAGCTTAATAAATACTAAGGTATTGTTATAAAGTAATTATTATTACAAAGTGTTCACCTTTATTGTTTATTGTCTTTGATTTGCTATAAGCTCCCTACACTCTGCCTTCTCAAAAATCTTTGAATCTATTTCCTTTCTTCAAAATCTTCATGCTACAATTCTCTCTTGTACTGCTAAGTATTCCCAGTGGTACAGGGTTTATAGACAAGGAACACTTCAACTTTATAGACTAACCATAATTTGTAAGGAATACAATATGTCTTGAAAGGTGTTTCTGATCCTGTTTGGACCATGAACCTTAGATTTGTATCTCAAGGTCAGAATCAATACCCAGGCTGCCTTGGGGTGTTGGGATATTGTGCCCTGGTCTCTGGCTATTGTCATTTTCTAGTAACTTTTACCTCACTTGGCCTTCTGTTCCTTCACAGCCTCAAAGGATGGGATCAAAGCCAAAGATAAGTCATTTCTTTCCATCTCTACCCCTCCCTCCTACAACTAATTATCTCCCCATCCTCTCTTCCTAAATTCTGAAGCTGTGGAGGTCAGCCTTCTTGTGGACTACCGACAACTTGGAAAGCCTTCTAAAAATCAAGTCTCTGACTATTGTTTTCTTGCTGCATTTAAATTGTTTAGCCATTTTCCTGAGTTAACTTCATGGTTCCTTGTTAAATATTTGCCAAAGCCAATTGAAAGTGGTTCCCCAACACTAACCACTCCCTGTTTTTGTATTCCAATAATTTCAGCAGGAAGAAAACTCTAAAAATAATTTGAGTAACAAATGCAGGCTTTTCCCCCAGCTAGATATATTGGCTTTGGTTTCGTATTTTCTTCCTGCTAAGTATTATACCATACAGCAAAGCTCTCAAAAGGAAAAGAATGTGCTTTTTGGAAGTTTAATTTACTATTATGCAAAATCCTGTGAAACAGTTGTTTTGAAAGAATTTGACTGAAGTTTGGGATGGATACTTTCAGTCAAAAGTGCTCAACACCTCAAGTCTTTTCTGTAGAGTTGCTTAAAGTACTTCTGGACTGTTTCTTCATTTTGCCTTAGGGCAGTGCCGCCTCACGGATCACTGAACCTGTTTAGGCGTAATTACAGCAATTCAAGCACTCCACTTCCATGTTGCATTCTTTTGACGGTTAGAAGGAGTTACTTTATAAGTATAAGCGTAGCAAATACAATTATAAGTCTGAAACTTGATGCAGCTGAATCTGCTGACCAAAATGCAAAATTTTTCTACCAGCTGGCATGTTCAAATGATGTGTAGCAACAGAAAGGATTCTCTCCTATTCGGTTTTAATGTTTTTGAGCCAAGAAATAGGGCCATATTTAATATCTGCTGGAACAGGAGTAAACTGCTAGTCACCTGAGCCCTGATAGAGAAAAGCATTTCCCGGCAATCAAAAGCCTTTCCTGGTAAAAAATTAAAAATAAAAGAGAGAGAGAGAGAGAGAGAGAAAGGAAGGAGGGAAGGAAGGAGGGAAGGAAGGAAGGAAGGAAGGAAGGAAGGAAGGAAGGAAGGAAGGAAGGAAGGAAGAAAAATTATTAATTCCGAGTAGAAACATTGTTCTCTTGATTATGAGTTCTAACAGTGAAGTCTGATTCTGTATAATAGCATATGGGAAATCAGGCCATAAAACAAGTTTCTAATCAATGGTTATATGGTCCACATGTGGGCCAGATAACCTAAATAAAAATACCCTACCGAATAGGATTTCTTTTTCCCTAAGGTGAAGTTTTAGCCTTAGTTGCTGGAACTGGAAAAGTATTTTCTAAGGGAAGAATAGAAGGTAAGTCTGGTTAAAAGGATTTCCAAGTATTGAAGGAGAATCTTTGAAGAAGAAGGAGAAGAAGGAGGAGGAGTGTGGGGAGAGTGGGGGAGGAAGATAAAGGTGAAAAGGAGAAGAAATAAGTTAGGAAGGGAGGGAGAGAAAGAAAATTTTCATTTGAAGTTAATTGGTTCTTTCTTTAAAAGCCAGGGAGATCTTCAAAATCATTTTTACTTCACATTCTATACCTAAGTTTACAAATACTTGCATCTTAATGAAAGAAGATGTTAACTGAAACCTTGAAAGATGGTTTATACACAGTGTAGTTCAATGAGTTAAACACAGGGCTTTTTCCATACACTTCTACACATAAGTTGATAAACATTTATATATTAAGGAAACAAGATATTACTTGAAAGATCTATTATACGGGGGCCCCTGAGTAGCTCCGTCGGTTGGTTGAGCGTCTGACTTTGGCTCAGGTCACGACTTCACGGTTCATGAGTTCAAGCCCTGCATCAGGCTTGCTGCTGTCAGCACAGAGCCTGCTTCAGATCCTCTGTCCTCGTCTCTCTGCCCCTCCCCGACTTGAGCTCTCTCAAAAATAAATAAACATTAAAAAAACAAGACTCGGGGCACCTAGGTGGCTCCGTCGGTTAAGCGTTTCCACCTCAGCTCAGGTCATGATTGCACAGTTGAGTTCAGGCCCTGCGTCGGGCTCTGTGCTGAGCATGGATTCTGCTTGGGATTCTGTGTCTCCCTCTGTCTCTCTCTGCCCCTCCCCCGCTCGTGCTCTGTCTCTCACTCTCAAAAATGAATAAACATTAAAAACATTTTTTTAATAAAATAAAATTACAAATGAAAAAAAAAGACTTGTTATACACATTGTAGTAAAAAAATCATTTTTACCATCACCGAAGTTATCACAGACCAATTTCATTAGCAGAGAAGACTTCAGTTGTGCTTATGCATAGGGAAGGCAATAGATACATAGTTGATGAAGGCTAAGGAGATAGGTAGAAAATATTTGTTTCAGTTTTGGATTTTGAGCCACCACAGACGGAGATTAAGAATTTTCTACATCATTATATGAAGTTGGTTATGATGAAGCAACTACCATGGACCAGTAAACTTTCTGGACTAATAATACTGAAAAGGTATAATTCACCAATAGGAGGATTTGGTCAAGGCCAAGGACTTAGCTAGGCCTTGTCACTCCTGTCTACAGGCTTTGTCATCCCCTCACAAGGAGCCTTTGGAAGTTAACACCAGAAACTTACTATAGCATTCAACCACATCATACATGTCTATGAAGTCATCACTAAACCACTAAACTGTAGGAAGCTTATGCTAGAATGTCATTTCCATTCTTCTTAAACCCTTTGCTTATCGTTCTAAAGTCACAAGTTAAAAGAATTCCTCTTTCTTTTTCTTAGAGAGCTACTGAAATCGAGACCTTATGAATGTTGTTGTCATTCTCCTAATAATAATAATGGAAAAAATGATATTAATAACTGACTTTCTTGAGAACTTAGCACATGCCAGACATTCTTCCCGCATATAAACTCACTATTCCTACAAGGTAGATGCTACCATATTTCTTGGGTTCTAAGACATATATTTTGTCACATTTTAGCATCTCCATAATTAGAATGCCTCTTGCAGTGGAGAGCATTTTACAGTCACTATCTGACCATAGTTGTGATATGGTTGTGATTACCTGTGCATATACAAATTTGGTCAGAACTGTTTATTTTTTTCACTTTAATTGAGTTGTTTGCCTTTTGGTATTACATACTGGTTTTTTCCTTTCTTAATAGATAATGATGTCTTATAATGAATGGTATATTAGTTTCACTAAGCTATAATATTATCTCCATTTTAAAAACAAGAAATAGGGGTGCCTGGGTGGCTCAGTCGGTGAACATTCAACTCTTGATTTTTGCTCAGGTCATGATCTCATGGTTCCTGGGATTGAACCATGATCTCAGAATTTGTGGGATCGAAACTGCTTCAGACTCTGCCCTGTCAGCGTGGAATTCTCTCTCTCCCTCTCTCTCTACCCCTTCCCTGCTAGTGCATGCATGCATGTGTTCGTGTGAAATCTCCCCTTTCTCTCAAAATAAGTAAATATTTAAAAAAATAAAAATAAAAACAAGACGGGCACCTGAGTGGCTCAGTTGGTAAACATCTGACTTTGGCTCAGGTCATGATCTCAGGGTCTGAGAGTTCAAGTCCCACATCGGTGAGCTCCAGCCCTCATTGGTTGAACATAAGCCCTGCTTCGGGTGAGTTTGTGCTCCATTTCGGGTGAGCTTGAGCCCCACTTGGGGTAAGCACGAACCCCGTATCGGGTGAGCCCTGCTTCTCTCTCTCTCTCTCTCTCTCCTCTCCTTCTCTCTCTCTCTCTTCTTCTCTCTGTCTCTCCTTCTCTCCTTCTCTCTCTCTTTTTTATTTTCTTTCTCTCTGCCCCTCCTGAGATTCTCTCTCTCTGTCTGACCCTTGCCCACCTGCACTCCCCTCTCTCTCTCAAAATAAATAATTAAATACATAAATACATAAATAAAATAAAAACAAGAAACAAAGGATGAATAGCTTACAAAAATCATCCAACTGCCCAGAGTCTTTACTTTTCAACCATTATTACTCTAGTGTCCATAAAATCAGAGGGACACACAGCCTTGCTTACAGAATCGTGCCCCAATAAAGTTCAGGTGAACCCCAGCATGCCACTAGAAACACCTACTACGGTAGCCATTATCTCTTGAAAAGCGAAATGTCCATGAATTGCTTCCTTCCATTGCTCCAGACAAAAAACTTGGAAAAGAAAAGAGCCATGACCAATGATTTCCTGGTCCTCGGGACAAAACCTTACATCACATACACTTCTAGCCACTCTGTATTGTCAATATGAGGGAGTCTCGGCATCTTTATTAACAGGAGCAATCTCCATTGCTGCAGCTTGTGAAAACATGGGTTGTAACTTCCACTTTCAGAGCCAGTTAGCCGGGTCTCTCTCTTTTTCTCTCGTAAACAGAGCAGTAATCCCAAACAGAACATAACAGATATGATTTGTAATCCGGTGTGGTACTGTTTAATTCTTGTGCGTAGTGGCCAGCATTTTAATTAAGAATGTGTTGGCATATGTTGGCCAGACTCCTGATACATGGAATCATTCTGTGCTCCAAGAACAAGGACAAATTATCACTGCCTGAAATAAGGAACGGGCCCCAACAACACCAACAACGTGTTAGTTCAACTGATTTCTGATAGACATCTTCAACAAAAGGCCATTGTAAAATACAATACAATGGGGTTTGGGGTTTTGTTTTGTTTTGTTTTGTTTACAGAATACACAGTTTTAACTTTGAACAGGCAGCTATTAAAAGGGAAGTATCAGTATGGAAGAAATCAAACTGACATTTGGACAGTATGTAGGATGAGTGCTGTTACAGCGTTGAAAATCAATGCACACATCAAAATGGCAGATAATCCTCAGCTCACCAGAGAATTCATGAGGGGCCACGTGGGGTGGTGATTACAGAGGGGTGGGCATTATGTGCGTAATCAGGAGAGCTCTCTAGAAAAGCACCCTCCTACCTCAGGGTTGAGTCAGTTTCGTTTACAGGAAACACGTGTACACAGTCAGTTCTACAAATATCTTGACCCGTTCATTTCTATCCTAGGTCCTAATAGTTGAGAAAAAAAAATTTAATTGGAGGGACTGGGACATATGTTTTAAGTACCCATTTGTTTACCTATTGATTAATGGAACATGCCAATGTGCTACCTCAAACTAGAGAGGCCATCACTCTTTGTTAAATAGCAGATAGTTCACAGAAAAACAACAAATAAAATCACTCTCATATGAGAGAATTGTTGTGTTTTGATTGTATTTTTTTTTTCAATTCCTAACAGGCCAATGCAGGTAGAATGATGAATCCATTATAACGAGGTGTGCCTATCCTACTCCAAATCAAAGTAATTTTACTACCACTGTATAATAGATAATGTATACCTGTAGCCTACATTGCCAATTAAAATGTTTCGTACTTACCTAGTCTCTTTCATCTGTAAATCTTAAAATCTTAACATTTATTCATCTAGGATACTATGTAACATGGCTTTAGCTCTCTGGAATTTAAAGGTGTGCCTTCTAACAAGAGCTAGAAGCAGCTCATTGCCTTCCAGCAGAGTTCAGCTTCCCACACATACCTCAAGAGCTCACAAAGCCGTATTTTCCTCAGAACACAAGACTAGTGCCGATTCAGAATGCACTATGTGGTCTCAGCAGTTTCTTGACCCCATGGGGTCTTCCTCAAGGCCTCAACTGCCCACATGTGTTTCTTCTCTTCTTTTGATGGTTTTCAGGCTTTCGGATTTTGACAAATCAGAAAAAGATCAAACCCAGCCGAGAACCTGTCTTTCATTACAGTTTGCTCTAGTTGAAATGTTAAATTTTCTCACTTGCGTGGAATTAAAGTAAATTATGATCCAAACTGAAAGATGAGTTGGGTTCATCTTCTCTCTCACTCACATCCACATTGCAAATAACTTCTTTTTCACATTGCCTCACCTAATGTATCTTTTGCCCTCTTGCTGCACTTTCGTCTAGCAGGACTGCTCATCCCTTGGGTGGATTTCTAGAATCCCAACTTAGTTTGCCTTTCAGCATTCACATAAAATGCCATACCTGCACTAATCTCTTCTACTTAATGTCCACGGGATGATGGGTGATGACTGTCAGAAATTACCTGAGGCTGTTGGCATGTAGTGTTTTCTCAAAACCTCACCTGCATGGCTATGTTTGGTCAACCAAACCCAGTAAGCAGATCTTAGACTATCAAAGCAGTCAGCAAGCTTGAGGTCGGGGGTTAAAAAATTATAGACAAACGAAGGCTCAACAAAGAGAATTGGAGAAAGAAAAAAGGTTGAAGGATTTGAAGCAGATGACATCCGACACTGTTCCAAGAAGGCTGAGTGCTAGAGACCATCAAGACAGCCATATATAAAACATTTCCAGATCAAACCACCAGGAGAAACAAATTAATAAACAAGAGTCCCCTGCTTTGCTGACCAGTTGTGGCATTTGTCTCAGCTGTTTGTGAACCAATAGTTGTTTGCTCACCACAACATTTATGTGACAGCAATCCTGAAGTGACATGAGTCATTGCTGAAAAGAGTAATGCTCACAGATTGCTTCCTTATGACTTGGAATATTACGTATGGAAGGAAATGAAGACAATACCTCCTTTGGGCTCCCTATGTCTTCTTAATGGATCAGAAAAGAAATTTGAAAATATTCCTTTAGTCCAAGCTGCCACAAAATTGTATTAAGGTTATGAAAATACGAGTATTTAAATATGAGGATCTATCAGTCTGCTCTTGTCACTTTGTCCCCCAGGATCCTCTGACTGGTATCTTTCTGAGGCCCGATAGATTTCTCTTTCCGCTCTCCTCCATCCCACTCTTGCCCTCAGAAGCTGACCTGTGGAATTCAACAGATTCCTTCAGGCTCTGTTTGGGTTCAGCCCCGGGGAGCCATGACAGGTTGTGGGAGTTCAAGGGACTTGGTTTCCTCACTTCTTCCCTGTGGGTTTATGCCAACTTTCCCCATCAAAAGAAGGTCTTTACTCAGAATGATGCTCTCTTCTGTGTTCAGTAATCTGCAGCCTCCCTTTTACTTCTAATTCTGCAGGCTCAAGAATGGTAACATGGCTTTATAGCCCCAGGGCGGTACATTATCCCTTGTGGTTTCCTTGTACCTTGACAACACCTTTGGATCCAGTCCTTTCCTGAAGCCTGCCTTGAGTCATCTGGGATTTAGTTTATCCTCTCTTCCTAGTTGGCACCTGATAACTTCAACTAATAACTTCATCTTCTGATTTTTCCCACACCTTTGAGATAAGATGACCCATAATCCTTAAAATCTAGATAAGGGATCATGACCAATTCCTGAAATGCTTTACCCTGAAATTGCTAAGGTAAATTCTAGATTACTCACCGGCAAATTATCTGGCTTGGAAATTATTTTTCCAACCCTATCCTCCCTTTTACTCCTCATTGTTTGCTTTAAGGATTTTTAAGTAAGCCAATTCCAATTCTGTAAATTTGATAAAGGATGTGAAGGTGCAAAAACACATTTTATGTCATCGGTGGAATTTCCTTATGCATTCTCTGTCAATGAGAACAATAATGACTTAAACTTAATAGGGCGTTCCATATGCTTGGCATTTTTCTAGGGATTTTATATCCATTCTCTCATCCAATCCTTCCAAGAGCTCTAAAGAGTGGGCTCTCTTATTATCGTACTACCATTTTACATTTGAGGAAACTGAAGCTCAAGGAGATAAGTAAATTACCCAAGGACATAGACCTGGTTAGTGGTGTCTCTGGGATTACTAACTGCAAAAGTTGGCTATTTGGCAGACTTCCTAACTGTTCATGGCTTACGTATTTGAAGCAGTGTTTTATGTATTTAATGGTGCATAACAAACCACTCCAAAACTTAGTGACTTAAAACAACAACCTACTATTTTCTTCTACTCACTAGTCTATCTGAAGAGCGGCTACCACAGGTGTATTCTCAGGCCTTTTTGTGTGTGTTCTCCTGGACTGAGTGAACTCTAAGGAGAGTACAGAACACAGGATGCTGTGGGGGGAAGGGTGAGGAGGGTGGTAGGTACAACAGGGTTACAGTCTGAATTAGGGGTTAAAATAGAGGCGGGAAGGAGAATCCAGATTGATGGTAAGGAAGAAATGCCTAGCATAAGAATCAGGAGTGCCTTTAAGAACTGTGCTCTGCCCTTCGAGCCCAGACTCCCTTCTTCAGTCATGTAGCCTGCAGCATGGTGTAAACACAGTGTGAGAGCCAGAGGAAGAAAGAGAGCAGAGCATCACACAGTTAAAAAGGCCATGACCTCCTCAAACTCTCACGGAACTCATTACCAAGGTGCACACAGAAATGCCAGAGCTGGTTTTCTCCTCCAAAAAATTAGACTGGTAAATTGCTCTGTTGAAGTTGTATCTGCTTTATTAAAACTTGAGAATGATCACTTAATATAACAAAATTTTTGAGGCATTTTCAAAAATTATCTAAGATCCAGCTCAACCACAGTTTCTCTGGGGGAAGCTCTCAGGGGACAGCAGAAGATACAAAATCGAATAAGAGAGGTACAATTTTATTTTATTATTTTATTTTATTTTTTATCAGTAAATCATTTTTTCTTTTTTCTTTTCTCTTTTTTAATTTTATTTTTTATTTTTTTCTGATTAGACCTATTTATTTTATTTTATTTACTTTATTTTAATTTAATTTTTTTTAACTTATATCCAAATTAGTTAGCATATAGTGCGACAATGATTTCAGGAGAGAATTCCTTAGTGCCCCTTACCCATTTAGCCTATGCCCTCTCCCACAACCCCTCCAGTAAGCCTCCATTTGTTCTCCATATTTATGAGTCTCTTCTGTTTTGTCCCCCTCCCTGTTTTTATGTTATTTTTGTTTCCCTTCCCTTATGTTCATCTGTTTTGTCTCTTAAAGTCCTCATATGAGTCAAGTCATATGATTTTGGTCTTTCTCTGACTAATTTCACTTAGCATAATACTCTCCAGCTCCATCCACGTAGTTGCAAATGGCAACATTTCATTCTTTTTGATTGCCGAGTAATACTCCATTGTATATATAGACCACATCTTTTTTATCCATTCATCCATCGATGGACATGTGGGCTCTTTCTATATGTTGGCTATTGTTGATAGTGCTGCTATAAACACTGGGGTACTATTTCACTGGGCTTATTTCACTTAGCATAACACTCTCCAGTTCCATCCACGTTGCTACAAAGGGCCATATTTCATGCTTTCTCATTGCCACGTAGTACACCATTGTGTATATAAACCACAATTTCTTTATCCATTCATCAGTTGATGGACATTTAGGCTCTTTCCATACTTTGGCTATTGTTGATAGTGCTGCTATAAACATGGGGGTGCATGTGTCCCTAAGAAACAGCACACCTGTATCCCTTGGATAAATGCCTAGTAGTGCAATTGCTGGGTCGTAGGGTAGTTCTATTTTTAGTTTTTTGAGGAACCTCCATACTGTTTTCCAGAGTGGCTGCACCAGCTTGCATTCCCAAGGGGAGGTGCAATTTTAAACCAAAACATTACATATGAATTTATTGGGTTTTGACATTTTTGTTTTTCAAAATAAATACCAGATTAAAGAAATGAAAATAATGTTTAAACGTATGTACTCACCTAAAATATTGCCTTAAATGTGTATTTTTGTGTTAATGAAAACTTCAAGCTGATTTTATGTTTTCAACCAGGTTTCCCACCAGTGCAGATGGTATACAATTTAATAATATTTTATTTCATCAACTTGCTGTGGTCCTCAGGTTCTATGTAGGAATAATTACATGCTATAAAAAAATGGGGGAAAAAATCCTTGATGACAATTCACTTTCTGGAATTGTGTATGTATCTAATTTGATAGAAATAGAGCAGCAATAGCTAACTAATTTATTCACTGCAATTGTCAACAAAAGAAAGTAGTTAATTAAGATCTAAAAAACTAGAGGGGCACCTGGGTGGCTCTGTCGGTTGAGCAGTCAACTCGGTTTTGGCTCAGATCATTATCTCACAGTTCATGAGATGGAGCCTTGCTTTGGGCTCCATGTTGAGAACACAGAGCCTGCTTGGAATTCTCTCTCTCCCTCTTTCTCTGCTCCTCCCCTGCTTGCACTCTCTCTCAAAATAAATAAATATACTTAAAAAAATATCTTAAGATCTTTAGGTCTTAAGATCAGTAATCTCAACCCTCTCACTAAACAAAATATTTCATTGCAAATAGGTCCCTTGCCCTTTTGTTCCCATAGTGTTATTGAACGTCTATTGCATGAATTTGAAATATATTGTTCATGTGATGAACATTTATAGAACACTCCCTGAGGGTAAAGTTCTGTCAGGTGTCAGAGGGTACCACAACAGTTTGGTCCATCACTTCAGTAAACCTAGAATTGGGGGAGGGAGATAGACAATGCATATAAATGTAATTGGAAGTTTCTGCCTCTCAAGACACAAATATAACTGTCTCCTACTCTTGCTGAGTTTATGGTTTGTGAAAGTTTAGAATGTACCCTAGATTTCTTCCATTTCCTTCCTCACCAACTGGGCTACTATTTCTGTACATGCTGCTTCTGTGATGCACTAAGTAGACTCAGATGTGAAAATTCAGAATCTCTTTAAGTTCCATGTTTAAAATGCTTTCATTCACATTATCTAGCTTAATAACCTTCACAGAAAATGGTGTCAAAGGAGGCAGGTGAGAGATCACAGGAATATCCACAATATATATAAGTGAGCTAAGAGGGCAGATCATCTGGGGAGCTCTGTGCGATTTTAAGACACCCGTGTTCACCGATAGCCACTAATGACCACCATGCCGTTGTGAGATTTCAACACATAGCCCTCTCCTCTCCCCATCTCGCTGTCACCTCTCTCCCTAATCCTCTCTACTTCTCAACTTTCTCTTCCCTTCTGCATTGCAGCAGAAGCTCCAAATTGTTTTTCCTCTACCAGTCAGGGCAACGTTGTCCTCCTCAGAAGTCTTGGCATCATCTGGCCCCTAGATATTTTCAACAGAGAATTCTCTCCCTGGGAGAAATTCTTGTGCAAACTATAAACCATATTTAAAAAGTTTTCTCTCTCTTATCACATACTCCTAATTCAAGGCAAAGGAAAATAACACATTATATTATTAGCTATTGCTTATAGAAGAGAAATTTATAAATCTACACATAGATAGAAATGAACATGTATAACTGGGACTATGTGATGATTTTTTTCTTTTTCTACCGTTTGTTAGAATATTGGGTAATAAGACTGTTTTGGAGTAACAAAATACATCGCTTCAAAAGACTACATATAATTTTTAAGCTGATTGTGATAAATCCAAAATCAACGGTCAGATCCTTATGATTATTTTGCTTGAACAAATTATACAGACTAAAGGCTGTCTCCAAATCTCTGGAGGAAATGTCCCAGGTATGGATGTAATTCATCTTAAAGCAGGGGGAATGATAAAGTGCCAAGGCTGTCTGGAGCAGAGCTATAAGGTTAGAAGGAGTGAATGACTTGGTGTGACAATAGGTGATGCCACATATCACATATTTTCTGTCTCATTTCCAATGAACTTGGCCTAAGAAACTCAAGATATGAGGCTTTTAAGTGAACCAAAACTCTGGGCCATACTGAAAAAACACCTACCAGGAAAATTATAAATGCTGATAGAAATGCTCATACAGTGCAGATACAAGGCAGATATAAACCTGGTGCTGGCCATCAGGTCAACAGAAACAGCTACCCTACTGAAGACATGTGTAACAGAAAAGTACTCTCGCACCGGAGCAAATCCTTTCCTGACTTGGCAATTTGAGGGTAAGGGTAGGGTGTCTTACAGGGGAATCTTCCCATTCATAAGCCTTACCCTTATTACAAAGAACCTGCAAGGCAATAAGATCTTTACTACTCAAAGGAACCACAGCACATTACTTACACCAGTCATCCTAGTGCTTTATTCGTAAGTATTATCTAACCACCAAGAATCACCAGGTATTACAGGGAAATAAGTAGCATGAAAGAACTTTCCTTCTCTCTTTTCATAAAGATGAACAAATAGGGCTAATCTCAAGAGGAAGCAAAGGCATTTAAAGAAAAATTTAAAAACAGATATATATTTTTTTACTTCTAATTAACAGTAGGAAGACATAGTTCTGATAAAGTAAAAATGTGTTTATTTTGGCAAAAGAAAAAAGAATAAGACAGTGAAATTTAAAGTAGAATGGCAAAGGGGTGTTTGGCTGCCTCAGTAGGTAGAGCATGTGACTCTTTACCTTGGGAATGTAAGTTCGAGCCCCATGTTGGGTGTAGAGATTACTTAAAAATAAAATCTTTATTTTTTTAACGTTTATTCATATTTGAGACAGAGAGAAACAGAGCATGGATGGGGGAAGGTCAGAGAGAGGGAGACACAGAATCTGAAACAGGCTCCAGGCTCTGAGCTGTCGGCACAATGCCGACGCGGGGCTCGAACTCACAGACTGAGAGATCATGACCTGAGCTGAAGTCGGACGCCCAACTGACTGAGCCACCCAGGCACCCCCAAAATAAAATCTTTAAATACATACATATATACATGCATAAAATAGAATGTAAAAAATAAAAATTTTGATGGATAGTCTGAAAAATCAAATGAAAGGACTAATTATATGGAAAGAAAGCAATGAAGTTTCTTAAAATGCAGATCACAAAGAAAAAGAAATGACAAATATAAGGAAAAGGGTAGAGACTGGAAGGACATTCATGAGGCCAAGATCCACCCAATCGAATTCCCATTAAGAGAAAGAAATAATGGAGGGGAAATAATTTACCGAAGGAAACAATAGAAGAAAATTAGTCTTAGCTGAAGAAATACAGGCATTTTTGTGTTGAAAGACACATGAAGGAAGCATTGGGTAGAATATAGGTTAAAAGACTTACAGGGCTCCTGATGAACTCTCAAGATGAAAGAGAAAATTCTAAAAGCTTCTAAAGAATCAAAATAGGTTACTCAAAATGGAGAATCTGTCTAACACCTGACATTTCACAGAAGTACTGAACCCTTGAGGGCAATAATGCAAATCCTATTTGAGTCTATATGTTTTAGAATGAGGTCTGGAAGAATATACATCAAACCTATGGGAGTTGAGGGAAGGAGAGAGGAGGACTCACTTTTACCTCTCTACCCTGATGTTGTTTTAATTTTTAGAATGGTCTTTTATGACTTTCATAATTAAATTAATTTAGAAGAAAATAGTAACTCTGTAGCAGTGAATAAAATTAATTGCCAGGGAAAGAGACTAGAGGCTGTTAACTCAATTAGACTGTTGTTACAGTAGTTTCCAACAAGAAACTGAGGGAGAAAAGGCTACAGCAATAAAAATCGGAGGCCAGACTCAAGGAGCATTTTGAAGATATTTTTGATGATTTGGTCAGTTATTGAAATTAAGAATAAAGGAGAAAGAAATGAAGATGATTCTTCAAATTCTTAGTCGGAACGACTAAATGCCATCCAGTTAGGAAAGACAGAGGAGGAAGAGATTTATACTGGATATTAGGGAAAAGTTGATCGTACATTTATTTTGGGTGTGAACTATAGGTAGGGCATTCATATAAAAGGTCTTGCCCATGGTCTGAAATGGAGGCTGGAGCTAGGGAGGAGTTTCAGGTGTGACTATAGCTGGGCCATGGGATATATAAACAAGAGAGACAAAAACTGATGACAGAGACTTGTGGGAAGCCCTGCACTCAGGGTAGCTGAGAGAAAAAAAAAAAACCAGTGCTACCTGAGAAGGAGTGTTCAGAAACAAAGAAGAATCTGGAGAGTTCAATGTCACAGCTAAAGAAGGTCATTTTCAACAAAGAGGGGAAGTGTTTGTTACATCAAAAGATAAAGAAGGAAGAGTAGAAATGCAAGTTTTGGCAACTGACAATGTCATTGAGAAATTTCAGGTTAATAAATATTTGAATAGTCAAATAATCTTGGAGGGTATATTGAATGCTTCATTGGGTTTTTCTAACATGGGTATGTCTTTTTGCTGAGAGGCTTCTAACATGTTAGCAAACAAGGGTAGAAAATCTCTTTCCAGGGTGCATACTAGATTTCAAAAGGAAACCTGAAGTCAAAGAGTCAGCCCCTTAGGGATGGGTTTCCAGGGTTCCAAGCTGAGGTCAAACTACATATCTATGAGTGCCAAGTCCAAGGAGAAGCAAGGACTGATTCCAGGGCACAGAGACCAAAGCCAATAGGGGCAAGACCAGAGCCAGAGGAAGGACAGAGAATACAAGGACACCAAGAGCAACAAGATGGTCTGAAAATCAGTCAGAGGATATTTTATCTGTTGCCCTATGTGTTTGAGACTAATATGTTTGCTCTCTTCAACCATTCCTTCTCTGTCTTATTAGTGCAAATTAGTTATCTGATAGTATTTCCCACAGAAGAAAGTTTTAGTCATTTATATCCCCAAGATCTATTACCTATACAAATATCCATATGGAGAATATTGATACTTTCCTAATGTGTATTATGATGAAAGAGAACCATATATCTCCATTGTTGTAATAAGGGAAGTGGTTCCTTCACAATTTTCAACTTTTTACATCTTTCACTGAATATGTTTTCTCTTCTAAAACTTTCTTTTTTTTTTTCTTACTTAAACCCAAGTTAGTTAACATATAGTGTAATTCTTAACCTTTCTAGTACATATTGCTAACATCACATATCTGGCTCTCATTGTTTATTACCGCAAATACATTCTATCTTCCCTTCTGCAGTACAAGAGATAAACACAGGACTCATGAGTTACTCTCCTTTCAATCCTCTACAGTCCTTAGAACAATGTCTAAAACATAACATGTTCTTCATGTAAGTTGATTATCATTTATTACATTACCAAAAGATGACTGCTGAGGATTATTCATAATACTTACTTATATAGACTTTTATAATTTTTTATTAACTTTTTTATGTTTTCTTTATTTTTGAGAGACAGAGAGAGACAGAGACAGAGACAGAGCAGTGGAGGGGCAGAGAGAGGGAAAGACAGAATCTGAAGCAGGCTCCAGGCTCTGAGCTAGCTGTCAGCACAGAGCCCGATGCGGGGCTCGAACCCACAAACCGTGAGATCATGACCTGAGCTGAAGGTGGACACTTAACCGACTGAGCCACCCAGCTGCCCCTATACTTTTTTAAGATTTTATTTTTTTAAGTAATCTCGATACCAATGTGAGGCTCGAACTCACAACCTGAGATCAAGAGTCACATGCTCTATCAACTGAGACAGCCAGGCACCCCTAGATTTTTATACTTTTACAAGTGTTTTAGTGTACATAAGATCTCTTAATTTTCATAAGAATTTATTAAATAGGAAAGTTGATTACCATTTAATAGATAGGCAAACTGACATTCAAGGAATTCAAAGATTTTCCAACAGATTCAGTATTAAAACTAGAATCTAGATTTCTTGATTCTTTTTTTTTTTTTTTTTTTTTTTTGAGAGAGAGAGGGCGTGCATACACGCATGTGTGTGTATACACAAGCAGAGGAGGGGTTAAGGGAGAGAGACAATCTTATGCAGGCTCCTCCCCCAGTGCAGATCCCAACTTGGGGCTCCGTCTCATGACGTGAGATCATGACCTGAGCCGAAATCAAGAGTCAGATGTTTAGCCGACTAAGCCACCCTGGCACCCCTGAATTTTTTGATTCTTAATTGGGTCTTTCCTTTAGTATCAGAGCTGCTCATTAATTTTCTACAATAATTGAGATTCGAAGAACTAAACCTACAAATCCTCTGCCAGTGGTTTTTATGTGGTTGTGGCAGGGAGATTGGAGTGGGGGGTGGGGCAGGTACTGGAGTGCTATGCATATACTACTCTTCAAGGACCAGTTGGAAATGTACGGTGTTATTACCCTGCACATTACCACAGTGGGTGGGAAACGTTTATAGCATTTAATGAGATGGGATGTTGCACATCTTGCAATACTGGCTACAGCACAATGAGAATTAACCCATCTGAATACCAATTGCTCTTCTATTGAGAAACTCAGCAAGTTTAGGCAAAGTGAATTATATTCACCTCTTCAAGTTTATAATCTCCCCTTTTGAGATCCATAACAAAAATCTATAAAGTAAAAGTCAAAGCTTTTTAGTCATTATTCTTAAAACAAAAGAAGGTGAACACATGAATGGCAAAAGTCCAAAAATTAGTCTTACAGGAGGTAACTAAGGAAAAGCAGGAATTCAGCACACAATCCAGGCTCATATTCTTTCTACGTAAAAATACAACTACTGCTTTATCGAATAAATAATCACATAAGCAGCGTGGTGTGTAATTTACAAGATTTAAAGAACTCTAAGCACCAAGGTGTCAGTTAGAGGCTTCACTTAAATTTTAACTTGTTAATCACCCTTTACTTCTCTTAATAGAAAGGACAGTTACGTAGAAGTATCCTGAAACTTTTCTTAAGGCTAGAAGCTTCCCGCTCCTCTTTCTTCGACTGTTAGCTTTAATAATTGAATTACCTCAGACATATGACTCTCTCCTGAGCAGGACTTTCATAGAAGACCCCTGACTTCTGATGCCTCACATCAGCCCTTCTTTAGCCCAAATGGATTCCCTTTGCCCTTTCAGCAAAACAAAATGAAGGGAAATGACATGTTAGAGAAGGCTCTTTTTCTCACTGCCACAAACTCTCTAACAACTTTTATCCCGGTCAGGATAAAGCACTCTTGGCCTTGAAGACATGAAGCCACCCCTCTTAGTCCCTTTCCCACTATTACCTCCCTTGTATTACCTTTTAAAATATTTACCATTAAAAAAAATGTCCTCGACTTTTAGCATTTACAAATTGCCTTTACTACAGACACATTTCTTAAAAGGATATGCCTTTGGGAATTTTGTTATGTTGTTTAGGGGGAGAATGTAAAACAGCTATAGCCCTTTAAAGTGTTACTTGTGATAACAAACAAATGTTTTAGTCAATCGATCAATCAATTATAAAATCTTTCCAAAGATTGGAGGGTCACTTAGTTCTAAGAATGTGTTCATTTGTTTTCTGTTCATCTGGTATACCGGAGCAAATTGTTTCACTGTGATATTTTATAAACTAACATGTATCACTTTGTATTTCTAATTAAATTTCAATTAAGGAACCTTATAATTATCTTCTATCAACCGGCCAAGGACAGAAATACCTCATACTGAATCATACTTACACTAATAGTGAGACCCTCAAGGTTTGGCATTTATGTTTACCTCAGATAGACGTCCAAAAATTGTGATGATTATTCAAACTCTCCAAACATCTTGAGTCTGCAAAATTTGGCTGGCAATCTTGTGGGAACAAGCTTTTTCGCAAGAGCCCAGTATGTCTGCTTCAAGTCCTGGCTCAAAGTCAGACTACAAAGGCAGATGAAAATGAGAGAGAAAATTTTATCTAAATATTTCAAAAGCTTCAAATGGGTGAAGGTTCATGGGAAGGAACAGTTTATTTTCTTTAAAACCAGTTCAACATAATTTATATCTATTGCCACATTCATGTTGAACCTGTTACTATAGTCATAAATTGGACTTCTCTCTCTTAAAGTGAGAATAACCATTCAAGAAACTTTATGTGAGATATTTTATATTCTTGGATCCTTTCCCTGTTTTAACACACAAGAGTGACAATACCAAAATAAGCTGTGTTTTTATTTGAATTGCCCTACTATATAGACATAGTACATAAATACTTATTGAAATATTTACTTAAGCAAGTAGGGTATTAAATAAGATAAAGAAAAAAAACTATGAGTTGGGAAAAATGGGAGTGAATATATTGATACTGTATATAGTTATGAAATGTGCCTCATAACTGGAAGTAGAGAACCAGTCAATTAATTATTCTACATTAACAATCCACTCCCTTTTTTCTATCTGGAATACAGTAACATGTTTTAAAGCCCTTTCCTTTCAAGTGAAAAGGTAAACAATAAAGAGAATCTGTCTTCACAACAATCTCCCAAGTTTGGGATGCTATGGCTTCATGCTCATATTGTTCAGAGTTTAGCCCTCCCTCTGTCCCCACAAAAAGGAGTCATCTTATGGACTATTAAAAAAAACCAGACATTTCACAGATGTAGATAAATTCATAATGTGTGATAAAGCTAGTTTCCAGAATTATAATTTGGGGTTTGTCTTTTTAAACATATGGAGTACCTACAAAATAGAGGATGGGTTTTTATACCTATTTCATTTAATTCTCACAACTGTGCTATCCCATTTTACAAATGAGGAAAACTGAGGCTTAGAGAAATGAAGTAACTTTCCCACAGTTTGTCAGGTAGAAAATGAGAAAACTGAGTTCAAATCTTAGTCGTCAGACCCCAGGTCAAGTTGTTTCACTGTTCCAGTTTAATTAGTATTCATTGGGGGCACCTGGCTGGCTCCATTGTAGAGCATGTGACTCTTGATCTCTGGGTCATGAGTTCGAGCCCTATGTATGGTGTGGAGATTACATACATACATAAAATTTTAAAAATCAGGATTCATTGGGAAACCTAAGGTTTCCATAAAGGCCTCTTACAATTTCTTTTCACAGTTAATTTGTGTGAAATGCCGCACTCAGTCTCATCATCTAAGGGCTCCAAATTACCTTTGTCATCTTTGTTGATTCCCTGTTGATTCTTATGAACTAAAACACAGCTGCATATACTCAGCTTTGTCCTACTTTTTATGAAGGAAACCATGTTGGACTCCAAGAACCTTAAAGGCACCTGAAGCTTAAAAAGAACATTAATTGTGACATCATAATATGACCGGGTCATTCCAGTCTTTGTCTGGGAACATGAGCCTTTATGATTTTCTCTTTAGCAGATGCTTTTGCTGGTTTCCATGAAGGCTTTCCACAGTTACTGAGCTTAATAGGGTCTTCTATCAGGTTCCTTCTCAACTTTTCACTTTCACAGGCAGAGACTCCAAAGATAAATTACAGGCAAGCTTAAAAGATCAGAAAGGCTTTCACATTATATGAGTGGGTGATTAAGTTTGATTTGTGTCTGTTACAGTAATTTTGTCTTTCTCCAGGCTTCCTCCTCTGCTTCTGAAACACAAAACTGCAGAAAGCACCCCACCCTCTTCATATGCTTCAAGATTGCCCTAATGATGTTTTCATCCTGAAACAGGCTGTGAGAGTGAAGGGCCGTGTCAAATGATGACAATTTTATTTCAGTTAGCCAAGAGCCTGAGTTCAATGAGTTTTTGTTAAGTGAGCCTGAAGTTAAAATGAGTTTCAGTTTTTACTTAGTATACGCATTTTTAACAAAAACAAGTAGAAGTATTTTTGTGTTTGTTTTCGCATTCTTCATTCTCTGTCTTCTTGTCTTACCTTGTAATGACTCAGTAGTATTGAAAGATGATAAACAGGGATACCTGGGTGGCTCAATTGGTTAAGCATCCAACTCTCGATTTAGGCTCCAGTCATGATCTCACAGTTCGTGGGTTTGAGTTCCATGTTGAGCTCTACACTGACAACACAGAGGGATTCTCTGTCTCCCTCTCTGTTTGCCCCTCTCCTGCTCATGCTCACTCTCTCTCTCGTTCTCTCTCTCAAAAGAAATCAATTAAAAAAAAAAAAAGATGATAAATTCCTTCCTGGCCAAGAAGCATTGTGGGCATCACACATTCTCCTGTGTCTCTGATCCCTCTCCCTGAACGGAAAATTTCCAGCAGGTTGGAAGAGAAAATCACTTGCTGCTGGAATGATAAAGGGTCATTTTGCACCATAACATTATTGAATTAACCACAAGGCTCTGGAGTTTTTCTTTGACATTTCTTTCCTCCCCACTTCAGCCTTCATCTCCCATTACATTTTTGTGAAAGGACCATAGATGTACTCTAAATTGCTGACTGATCTTGGAGACGGCAGTTAGGTCTCAGAATTCCCTAGGGACAAAGTTGATTGCAAAGTCTCCCACTAATGAATACAGTTCATTTCAACGAAATTTATACTTGAAAGAAAACAATGGAAAATGTGGTACAAACACACTGCAGTGTTTATGCAAATATGTTGACTCACTGTTAGGAGTCAATGAACTGAGTAGTTCATTTCTTATTCTGCAGGACTTAAGACGGGAATAAATAGTCAGGGAGGCAACTGCATTCCTTCTTTGTCCATTTGTCTGTTACTCAGGTTTTTGCTTTTTTCTTTATTTTTGCTTTTCTCTCATAGGTGAATTGTTCAGATGACAGCATTTCCAACAACAAAATTCAGATTCCTAGCATAGAAAAATGTCCTCTCTTCATTGTCTTAATTGTGATATAAATTTTATTGTGAACTAAAAACATCTACGAATTGGATTTTTATTTAGTTTCCTCCTTTCTTCACGTTTGATACTAGATACAGTTTTTTTTTAAGTAAATTGTTTACCCAATTCATTTCCTGCAAAAAATGTTGAAAAGGGACCCTCCCAATCAACAGATATTTACTGAGCAACTGCTAAGTGTAGACACTGCTCAAGGGGCCTGGAATACAGTGTGAACAAAACACACAAAAATTTCTGCTCCTGGAACCGACATTTTAGTTGCGGGAAGAAGGGGGAAGGTGGGGTTGGATATAACACTTAACACACCTTTAACATTACTATATGCTCAAATTCTTAAGCTCATAGCATCATTAAGCACACACACACACACACACACACACACACATGCATACACACCTTTAAAATTACACGGTAATTGTCCACATTTTAAAAATGAGAAAACTAAGGCACAGAGAGGGTAAGTAATGTGTCCAACACCACACAGGTAGTGAGAGATAAGGCCAGGATTCCAGCCCAACAATCTGACCCTGTCGTGTGTGTTTTTACCCTAATAAAACTGCCCTTCCCCAATTAATCACTATGTGGCAGGTTTTTAGTGGCACAGAATTCTGAAGCAGTTTGTTAAGTGGTCTCGCCTGGGAAGCTAGTCTTTTACCGACCTTGACACTCGGCATCAAACACAACCCAGCAGTTTCTATAAATAAAGGAATTAAACCTGTGACTCTAAAGTTAACTCTTTTGATTTATCTTATATCAGAAAAACTGAGGCAGACAGCAACCTTGGGTGAGAAACTTTCACATTCTTAGAAAAGTCTGGACTTATATAACAGCCTCCCAACTTGCACCATGGTCCGCCCCCACCTCCCCCCCTCCGCCCAGGATATGGCCTGGCCCAGAAGCAGGCCACAACCTTGGTACTTCTGGGGACAAAGGGATGCCATTTTTTTTCTCATCTGGAAAACACAGAGATAATACCTCTGCGAGTTCTTTTGCATATCAAGTGAAATTTCAAATTTTTATTTTAATTAAAATTTTACTTTAATGAAATAATAAAACAAAAGCACACTTTGTACACTGCATAAGGGGAGGTAAATAAATGCCTTCAGTGCATCCTGAACACATTCACCAAATCAGATGGCCGAAATGCAGCTTCATGTTTCCTTCTTCAGGATGGAGACCAAGAACCATTTCCAGTAAGCTTCTCCACCATCCCGCCTTGCTTCACCTTTCTCCTCAGACCTCTTGTTTCTACCATTTCCATATCACATATTCATACACTGTCTTTAGTTATGCTAAGACTTTGTGCCACTTCTACTGGAATAAAGCTTAGATCCTTGTGAGCTGGTACTACGTCGACTACTTCTAAATGAAAGAATAACATAGTAGTTAAAAGTACATCCCTGAAACCTGTCAGCTAGGACTCAATTCCCAGCTCCACCATTTACTAGCCATGGGACACTGGAAAATCATTTGTCTGTGTGCGCCTCGTTTTCCTCATTTGAACGATGGATAGGATGCGTTGTGACTTGCTTGGGTGGAGGTCGTGGCTCGGGCAGTGAAAGAATTTACTGAAGGCAGAACAAAAGAGATAAAAGTTTATTGAACACGCTGCAAGGGAGCAGCGGCCAGGACAGCAAAGGAGAGACCACCTGCCAAAAGGCGGTGGTGAGGAGGGCTGTAGTAAAGGGGGGGGGGGGGGGGTGAAGAGGTATGGGAATGTATGGAATTTTCCTTTTTTGGCACCTGTAAGTAGCCTATTGGTGAGCTACTGCTAGTGGATATTTTGAGGTGGGTCGCCTGATGGGCCTGTTTGCATTCAGCCAGTGGTCACTGTGGCCCCTTTACCTCACTCGGGTTTCCATTGCTCAAGTCCGTTGCCTAAAAGTGGCCTCTACAGGTGATAATATTGTGGAGAGGAATGCATGAGTTAATAGATGAAAACTGTTTGGAACAATATCTGATTCACAGTATGTGCTATGTAAATCATCTTCATTCTTTGTTTTTATGTCTTCCTTCTCCACATAGTGTTGCCTCCAATGTCCAGGGGCTGTGGTTGGACTAGGCAAGATGTGCTACTAAATGGGATGTCTAGTTTAATGTAGAAAACATGATTTCAGGAAGTTTGCTTACTCTGCCTTTGCTGCTGTTATAAGGAACAAGCATTACCACCAACATAACGAGGTAGATGAGATGATCTAAAGCCCTAATTTTATTAGTCATTGTATATGGTACTTATTATATTCTGTCCCAAGAGACTGAGTCATTGTTTGAAGGGTGCCTTCCCACACCCATCTGAGCTGAGGAAAAGTTGCCCTGCCTTACAGACACCATTGGTTTCCTCTAATCTTTCAAGTAGTCTTAACAAATACTACATTTGCAGGTCATATTTCATTGCTAAAGTCTCACAAACATTTAGTTCTCACCAGGCATGTTAGCATCTTCGGGAAAAAATCCACCATCTTTAGAGAGAAAGCAGGGTCCATGAAGGAAGAGATTATTCTAGTTGTGTTTACTCATTAAAATTGTGGAAGGTAAATGAATGAATTTGGTGTACACATGTATTATGTATAGATATATTCATGTATTCACATGTATTTGAAATGTACATGTGTTTTTAAAATAATTGCCTTATATATATAACCTTTCTATTTTTACTGCCTGAACACTGGAAACAATCCCTTGATTCATTTCTATAACAAGGCAAATCCCACATGATCTCTATTCCAAATGTCATTGACTTCTCTGTCCTAGATCCATTCCATTTGTACAGTTACTACACTATTCTTTTCCTAACCTAATGTTGATATGGTCATAACCAACAGTATTTTTTTGTAATGACAAAGCAACTGAGTTTATATAACATGCATTATCTCTGGTCAAAAAGAAGAATAGTTTCTATTCATATAAATTATGATGGGGAAGGTAGAATGAGCCCTCACAGCAATTTTAAATGAGTTAATTATTTTAAATTAGTTAAAATATGTGCTAGGAAGCTGCCATTTTCAAACCCTTCATTTACTTGATTTAACAGACAGATAAAACGCTAGTTAAATGCACAATTCTATTCTAGAAAGGAGGGCTTCTGGTAGGGAAGAAATCGTGGAGTGGCCCTTTTGTTTAACTCAGCATCTTAGCCTTCTTTGTATATGTATAGGTTGGCTACAACTGAATTTAAGAGTAAGAAATGACAAAAAGTGAATTGGTGTATGCAGTAATCTGAGAAACATGGAATTCCTGCAAGAAATCTAAGAGGAAGTGAGTGAAGAACAAAAATGAAATGGAGTGAGAGCAGTCAGTAAGATCAGAGTGCTGAGAACATATCAGCAGATGTTAAGAAATTTCCAGAAGCAGGATGAGAAAGAAAGAAAGAAAGAAAGAAAGAAAGAAAGAAAGAAAGAAAGAAAGAAAGAAAGAAGAAAGGAAGGAAGGAAGGAAGGAAGGAAGAAAAAAGCGAAAGAAAAGGACTTTTAACAAAGGGAATGTTTTTCTTTTTTTTTTTTAATTTTTTTTTTAACGTTTATTTATTTTTCAGACAGAGAGAGACACAGCATGAACGGGGGAGGGGCAGAGAGAGAGGGAAGCACAGAATCTGAAGCAGGCTCCAGGCTCTGAGCCATCAGCCGAGAGCCCGACGCGGGGCTCGAACCCGCGGACCGCGAGATCGTGACCTGAGCCGGAGTCGGAGGCTTAACCCACTGAGCCACCCAGGTGCCCCGGGAATGTTTGTTTTTCAATTTAAAATTTTTATTGTTCCTGCTCCTTAAACCTTCCTTTTCTCCCCTAATTGCCAGCAAATCTCTTAGCCCCTAAAAGCCTTGTGTGAGTGGAATTCTGTGGAAGTGGGGAAAAAAAAAAAAAAAAACAACCAACCCTGATCTAGCTGGGTTCATGAAGAATAGAGTAAGGGTAGTACAGAAAAAATACTGTTATTTATATTTAAAGAATCAGGAACTTAGAATCAGAAGTTACAAGAGAATTTAAGCCCCTGTGAATTCATAAATGTTTCTTAAGGCCATTAAACTGCCCATGAATCCTGGACTGGAAGGAGGTGGTCCAGGATGATCTACATGTTGAGGATGTCAGCTAACGTGTGGGTGACAGTGGTCACCTTCCTCCAAACAAACATCAGTTTGTCACTGTTTTGTTTAAAATGTGGTGGCTAAGGGGCTCCTGGGTGGCTCAGTCATCAGATTCTTGATTTCGGCTCAGGTCATGATCTCATGGTTTGTGAGTTGGAGCCTGGCATGGGGCTCTGTGCTGACAGCACAGAGCTTGCTTGGAACTCTCTCTCTCTACCTCTCTACCTCTCTCCCTCTCTCTCTTTTTCAAAATAAATAAACTTTTTAAAAAATATGGTGGCTAAAATGACTCCAAATTCTAAGTGGTTTATTTCCAACATGGATAAGAACATGGGAACGTGGGACTCTTCTCATTCACAGACCATACTATATTTTTGACAATGCTATCAAAGCAACGTAACTTTGCACCATGCATTTTAGTCCACAGTGTGCTTATCTCATAATCATAGTTTTTCACATGAACAAGCTAGGGCCCCTCTTCCCCTCCCAAATCTGCACTTGAGAATTTTCTTTTATAATCTAAACTTAGGACCTTATATTTTTCCCTATTAAATTTCATCTTTTGGGTTTTCTTGGCCAGCATTCTAACCTGTTGAAATATTTTAGAGTTCTGATTCTATCATCCCTTGAGTCAGCTGCAGATTTGATCCATATGCCTTCACCCTGCAAGGGGTTATAAGGTGTTGTGGGAAAAGAAAGGGAATATGAATCTCAAGCCCTAGATTGTCAACCCCTATTTACCGCTAGCTGGGTGTTGCATACACTGGGCTAGTACCTAACCTTTCTGAACCTCAATTTACCCACTTGTAACATAGGACAATCAATCTCTGGCAAATTTGCCTCAGATTATTATGAAAATCAAGTGATATGTGTGGGTGTGCACAAAAATATACACACAAACTTGCAAAATCAGCTTTTTGAATTAAAATAATTGTCATGTAAATGTGTGTATTCTTAACATGCATATCATCCCTGTATTCTGTAAAAAAGATTACACTGCCAATACAGCTATGAAGAATATAAAGCCCTCTGGGATACCTATAAATATCTCCTTTCAGGGGTGCGTGGCTGGCCCAGTCAGAAGAACATGCGACTCTTGATCTTGGGCTCATGAGTTCAAGCTCCACATTGGGTGTAGAGATTACTTAAAATAAATAAGTAAAATTTAAAAAAATCTTCTTCTAGGTGAATGCTTGATACACACAATTATCCCGTTTTTGCTTCTTAAGCGCCTTCTATATACCAGACCAAACGCACCAGGTGTTTGATACGCAAAAATTAGCAAGACACAAGTGTCCTAGCTCAAGCTAAGGATAAGAAATTCTGAAAGATGAAAGAGGAGGAGAGAGTTGAGCCACTAGGAGCTAATGTTTACTATTATTGCTCTGACTTAAAGAGGTAAAAGGTTGTTTCTCTGCTCTTATCAGATTTAAAAAAAAAAAAGGGAAAAGGGATCATTTCCTTCAGACTCAGGAAAAAAATAAACAGGGAAAAACTAATGCTCTCAGCAGATCTTATTGCTTCTAAATTATCTTTACACTTTTTGGGTTTTGTTTTTTGCTTTTTTTTTTTTTTTTTTTGATGTATAAGAAGAAAAGCAATGACCATTTGAGATGATTTTTGAAAACTAAGTTCTTCCCACCTAGTGATTAGTTTGATCTAAAGAGATTCCTTGAGGCTGAGTATCAGAAGAGACAAATAAAATAGTGATGTAAGATTCCCACCCCCAGAAATTCTGATTGAAATGATCTGGTATGGGGCCTGGGCATCAGCAGGGAAATCTAATGTGAGGTCCCAATTGAGAATCACTGCATAGGTGATAAAGCCCTAGCAAAAGTTTAAGTTGGAAGCTCTCTGGATGTAAGTCCTATGATGTGAGACAATAAAGATATAATAAAATTCTTATAAAACACGGTCTTACATGTTGGTTTCTTTTAAAGCTTCTTTAAAATTATTACCTTGACTATTTTTATTATTGGAGTTAATTATTTAAATATAATTTGGGGAACGTAGTAAGTAAAAGGAAACTTACTATTTATTAAAGCTTGAGAAAATATCCCAGAAAAAATACCCACTTGATGTTTTAAATCAAATGACTATTACCTACCATCTGTTTAATTAAACAGATGCTTCTTGAGTCATGAATTTTCCTCTTTCACAAAGATATTACTGTAATGATTAAAATTATCAAGCGATTGCAATGTCACACCTCAAAAAAAAAAAAAAATCAGTGTTAGAGCATCTAAACCAAGAGCATAAGGACAGTCAATGGAAAACAGATGTTCATCCTGGTGGGTGTTCAAAACAATTTTTTTAAGTCAGATGTCTCTGTGTAAGTGTTTGTATAGTCTCAAAACACAGACTCGAACTAACAGTTTGTATTTTTAAATGCTCACTGTTTGATATGATAATGTCAGTTAGGCAAGCCACATATTATTAAAATAAATTATTTGATTAATTGATCTTTTCCACCTTTTATTCCTATGGATTTTTCAAACATCTAGTAGCACAGAATCTTGCTGTTCTTAACCTAAACCAATCCCTCCGCTTTATTCACCCAACTATTTCCCCAAAAAACAGCAAGTATCCTGTTTCTAGGGAAAAATATATCCCACAATTTATTTCAATATTCTGGTGAGAGATGCAAAACCAAGATATCCATCAAATGGTTATTCAATTTTAGAGAAGGTAACTATTAGACATCTGTGGCCATTCGTTCAAGGAAAAAAAATGAGACTTGGAATTTAGAAAAGAGCTCTCTAACCCTCAGAAAACCAAGAGAATTTTAAATATCTTATTTTATAGAGGCATTTGGCAGGGCAATGAAATTCTATCCCCTAAATGAAGTTGGTGATGCTGATGATAATCCACTTATGTCGAATTATATTATTTATAAAACACTTCCGTACATTTATTCCTCCCAACATCCTTGTGTAATCATTTCATGAATAGAGAAAATAAGTCTGAGTAATTAAATAACTTACCCATTAGCCACAGAGAATATAAATCATTGGAGATTAAAATTCAAGGTTGTTTCTTTCAAAACAATTTCCCTGGTATAAAGACATATTATTTTCCCTGGTATAAAGACATATTATTAAATGCCTAGGATCAATGTGAGCCTAGGATTCCAGAGGGATTGGGAAAAGGGCTTAGATAATAAAAGGGAAAGAAGAGGTCCTCAGAGATTATCGTCATTTTTAAAAGGATGAATTTCCTTTTTCTGAGACAGTATGAAACCACAAAATCTTCATCAGAACAGAACATGAAAATAAAGTAAAACACACAGGACTTTAATCACACCATCCGGTGGGGAGAGTTACCATATCCAAGTCATCTGAACTCCCTCCCCAAAGCCTACAATATTTCAGCTATTGTATTCTATGTTCCTCTGGGATAAAATAGAGTAAAACCTTGCAAGATTCACAGGGAAAACCAAATGTAGAACTGAAGCAAAATTGGCCTCTTTGGCAAAATGATAAAACACAGTAAGTCCCTAGAACCAGGCTGGACATCAAGCTTGAGATTATTTATGAGTTTCTATAGAGGCACTAGAAGAGTCCCCCTCTGCCAGACATTCACCTGGACTTCTGAGTTTACATTCATCATTCACCATGTGGGTATACTCTTTTGTAACTTTACAAATCACACTGGGCTCTCAAAGTCAAACTTTTGCTCTACAAGAAATCATTCTCGTTTATAGGAAGATGTCGGTGTTTAGTTAGCTTAAGGACACATGTCATGAATTCTTCAATTATCAGTTCAGATTTGTTCTTCGGTTTGATATTCTGTTCCAAATTATGTTCCTTCATTGAACTGTAACCTTTCACCTACATGCCACCATTATCTTGTAGGGGAAAAAATGGCTTCTAACTATACATCTTGCTATGAGTGCTAATGGGCAACTTTGAATTAGTGGAGAATTTGCCAACACTGGTATGTATCTCTTACAAAGTTCTCAAATGCTGCGGGAAGTTTTACATTTTGTAAGTCCAGGAACAAAGGTGTGGCGTTATCTATGCACTATAATTTGTGTCTTTGTAACACATGACACATTTTTGTGCCTCAAATGTTTGTACTTGTTGCAAACGCTGTTTTCCAAAAGGTTATTCAAACGTATTCTCACGCTGGCCTGTACGAGAGAAAGCCTAATCACTGCCTTTTTGCCTGAATTGGATAATCTATTCTCTCAAACTCTAATAATTTGGCAGACAAAACACAAATCTGTTTTTATTTTCATTCTTTGGACATTAATTACATTAAAAATTTTTCATCAATCATTTGATTCTTCTCTTTGTGAATTGTTTGCTCAGGTGTTCTGTCAATCACTTCAGTAAATTAAAGAAACTCAAGGCCCAAATTAGGAAGCTGTTGACTACGTGTTTTTTTTTTTTGTTTTTTTTTTTACCTTGCTTAAGAACTATGACCTCATTCAGAGGAAGGATTCCATGAGTGTATCTCATAACTAGAAACTCAGGAGTCACAATGTTACATGTGCATGTAGTAAAATTCTAGAGTACTTTGTATATTAGTTATTAAGAGAAACACAGTAAAGCTTCAAAAATAGGAACCATGACTAATTCTTTACCTACTCTTTGCTGAAGGAGATATGCATGAGGATAAAAGTAAAAGTGAAGATAAATCTATTAAGACTTTCAAAGTCCTTTGACAGCAGTTCATAATAAAAAGTGGTTTTGTTTTGTTTTTTACTGCCTTGTTTTCTTTTAATTGGATCAGGAAGTTGTGAGCTACAGTTTGTAACTTGCTGAGAAACAGGTGATGTGAATCATGGACTTCAAACAGCTTTCTGCAAATAGTGAGCTGATTAACGGTAGGAAGCCAAGGACAAATGAAGTGGAATTAACTAGTAGGGTTTCTATGACCACTGCTACAAACGTATGATTTTAATATTGTGATAACGATTTGGAAGGTGAGGTACGCAGTAACATTTCCATCCAATTTGCAGCTAACATTGAGCTCCCATGAGCTTTCTTTTCAAGTGGGGCAGATGGGAGAAGTCGGTTTGTTTGGTTTTTTAAGTTGGCAGAACAGAGGCAGGTAGACGTAAGTGTGGACAAGGGCAAGGTTACGTGTTTAAGGAAGCTTAATACTGCAAAACAATGAATCCCTCAAACCTATGGACTGTCCAAAACCACCCATTAGGTTGGTATGTGAGCTGTGAATACTAGCTGGCCAGCAAAAATCCATCCGGTTTATTAGCTAAATTTTCCTGTTTGGAAACCCAATGGCACACACTATCCTAGCCGGAACAAAATCACAACACCTCTGCAGTAAGGAAGCTGTGGAAATCTTGAGAAAAATTTTAAAGCTAATCATCATTAGGTATTTAATATGTGTTAGGAATCAAGCTAACAACCACGCATGTTGTATCGAATTATCAAAGCCACACATTCTCATGAGGTAAGACTTTGGTATCATTGGTCCATTTTAAGGATGTGAAAACTGAGTCTCAGAGATATTAGGTAAGTGGCCAAGCTTTACCCAGACAGGAAGCAAGGAGTTTGGAATTGAAACCAGACTGAGTCTATCCTTTACTGCCCTCCTATGTGATAGAAGGGGGAACCACATCCGTGAAGGGACCTGAGGAGACTGTGAGGAGGGTAAGTCAGTCTACAAAGAGAGAGCTTCACCAGGGCTCTTGTAAAACTCTACAAAAGGTAGGGACGGATAAAGCTAAGGCAAAGGGAGGGCGCTAACTCCAGAAGAAGGTAATGCCTCTTGAGAGTCATTAATGCAGGGGATAACAACAATTGAAAAATATTTAAAATGTAAAATGTTCAGACAAAGTAACGAGCAACATACTTGCGGTCAAGGGATTGAGGAAAACAAGATTACTGGAGAGAATATCTATACACTTGGGCTGGCAGTAAAGACAGATCACTATGTTTGCCCACAACAGAACCCTTGGATCAGGAAAGGAGGACTAGGGTGAATAAAACTAAGTTTCTGTGTGATGTTTCTTAATTTATCCTTAAAACAATTTTTTTTTTAATATTTATTCATTTTTGAAAGACAGAGACAGAGCACAAGCAGGGGTGGGGTGGAGAGAGAGAGGGAGACACAGAATCTGAAGCAGGCTCCAGGCTCTGAGCTGTCAGCACAGAGTCCAATGCGGGGCTCGAACCCACGAACTGTGAGATCATGATCTGAGCCAAAGTCACATGCTCAACTGACTGAGCCACCCAGGCGCACCCTGAATCTATCCTTTTAAAAACTATAACCAGGTATGTTTACCCAACTCTTTCCAGTTGGCCTGGCTTTGTTTTTGGAGTTGTTTTTTTTAATTTTTTCTTCTTATATTTAACTTAGATTTCTATATGCACAAAACTGCTTCCCCAACTGGATGCCTTGGAATATGTATTTCCCTTTGTCTCAAATGCCCTCCCCTCCTGCCTCCCACCCCACCCCCCACTATCATTCAATGGGGAGGTCTTCTGGGTAAGGTGGAGCATCCTGTATTTTTATTTGCTAAATCAGACAACCCTAAATTCTGGGAAGAATCTCTGTTGAGTGTATTTCTCCTTCTGGTATTTATGACAATGGTGATTTTTTAAGATTATCCTTTGAACTTGTCTGCATATGAGTGCCCATGACAGCACAGACCGTGTCTGTCCTGCCCCCTCGGTGCTCAGCACAGCACTTGGAACACAGTGTATTGTCACTAAAACCTTGTTAAATGCAAGACACCCTTCAACTTGCAGATGAACAACATTTTATGGGGATGGGAAATATCAAGTCAGCATTCTTTATAAAATATATGGTATTTGAAAACCTGTTATTAGGTCATTCCTTGTTCCTTGCTTTATTTTTGTGACTTTCCCTTGTATAGAAAATGTCGTGGGGCACCTGGGTGGCTCAGTCGGTTAAATGTCTGACTTAGGCTCGGGTCATGATCTCGTGGTTCGTGAGTTCGAGCCCCATGTGGGATTCTGTGCTGACAGCTCAGAGCCTGGAGCCTGCTCTCCATTCTGTCTCCTCTCTCTGCTCCTCCCCCGCTTGTACTCTGTTTCTGTCTCTCTCAAAAAATGAATAAATGTTAAAAAAAATTTTTTTTCTTAAAAAAAGAAAGAAAATGTCACTTCTTGTAATTCCTGATTGGCAAGGAACGCTCGCCCACTTTTCACTTTCTCCAGTGCCTTATTCAGTGTCTCTCATGCTTCAAGTCACTAACAGTTAGTGGGAAAATCCTTACTAACAGTGTTACCAACACTGCAACAACTCAATATGGTGAAATTTGTATCATAAAAGCTACAGCAAAAGGCTTCCGTGTCTCTCCCTCCACTGTCACCGCAGACATCCATAGCCTCACAGTGTTACTTATGAGATATCTTTAGAATTTTTGAAAAATAAAAATCATTATCATTTAACAAATCATTAAACAGACTTGCGAATCTATTATTACACCTCTGCTGCAAAATGTGTTCTACATTTATAGGAAGGTGGAGGGGATATAAACAGATTGAAATATTTAAGGCTAAGTAAGCCCTTAATTAAATTTTTAAAAATGGTTTCTATTACATAGCAATATGAGAGTCCTCAGTATTTTATATGTAAAGAAATTTTTTTAATATTTTGCTTTTATAGCTTTTTAATAATAATCCTGATTCCAGGAAGTACCAGAATTTAATTCTGGAGCTTCTCAAAATAAACCATCAGCTTTCAGGTTATCTCAAGAGCTTCAGTGATATTTAAAGGGCAAACTTATCAATGCATATCCTTTTATGCAGTATGATTTCAATTAAGTAAAATATGTTTATTTTTGAGAGAGAGAGAGAGAGAGAATGAGTGAGGGAGAGGCAGAGAGAGGGGGTAGGGGACACAGAATCCGAAGCAGGTTCCAGGCTCTGAGCTGTCACCACAGAGCCCGATGCGGGCTCCAACCCAAGAACCGTGAGATTGTGACCTGAGCTGAAGTCAGATGCTTAACCGACTAAGCCACCCAGGGATCCCTAAGTAAAATATAAATGGTATAAACTGGAAGAAAATACATCAAATTAAAAACAGTGTTTGTCCCTAGGTAGCATGATTTTATGTCCCTAGGTAGTATAAACTGGAAGAAAATACATCAAATTAAAAACAGTGTTTGTCCCTAGGTAACATGATTTTCAGTGATTATTCTGCATACCTTTTTTTTGTTTTTAAGCAAGGTCTACACCCAATGTAGGGCTTGAACTCACAACCCTGTGATCAGGGGTCATATGCTCTACTGACTGAGCCAGCCAGGCACCCCTCTGCATATGTTTTTATATTTTTAAATTATATGGAATAAGATACATTATCATGAGAAAAACATAAACAATAAAAATACAGTAAAACCTTGGATTGCAAATAACTTGTCCCGCAAGCATTCCTCAAGACAAGCAAACATTTCTAATAAATTTTAACTTGATAAAGTGAGTAATGTCTTGGAATACGAGTAACATGATGCCAAATGTCACATGATCACAAGTGAGCCAATGGTTCTTGAAATGCTTTGTTATACGAGTGCTTTGGATTACAAGCGTGTTTCCATAATGAAATATGCTCGCAAACCAAGGTTTTACTGTATTTAGTTTCTTTTACTAGGGTCCAGTCTTCTTCTAAAGAGGAATAAAAGATAAGGGAGAACATGTAGATCTAGCATTATTAAGGATTTCTCCCATTTTTTTTCCCCAATGAATTGAACTTGTTGATAAGTTCTGAATACCTGCCCTAAGTGCTATGTGGAGACATGTTAATGCTGGTTAGGAACAGAGCATAGCATAGCGAGTGGATTCACAGAAACAAAGGAGACTAACACAGCTCCGGAAGTCTGAGGCCTGAGAAAAACCCTCACTGGTGTGCAGCCTAAGCAGGAGGGAGATGCCAGGATCTGCCTAGGGGGCAGAGGTATAACTGGGTTTGGAGCCACTTTACTGAGACCACTGCATCGCAACCAGCCTTGCGTTGACTCTGCTTGCTGGGAAATCTTGCTGTTTGCTGGGTTTCTTCCAGAACGGCCACAAGGCTATGTTCAAATTATTTTAGAAGTCTGGGTATGAGTATTAGAAGGAAAGATTCAGTATTAGCAGATCAATCATCTCTATCCCTGCTTTCTGTTATACAGTTAAACCAGGGGGTGAGGTAGCTCGCCACACGAGTAAGTAGGGCAGCTGTTCCATGTCTGAGCACTCCTGCCAAGTATAACAGATTTGGAAACAAAATGCAGTTCATTCCAAGGCAGTTGATTTAATCCCTCATTATCCATCTATGTATTCAGCATCACGGCCTGTCTTGACACCTTATTAATAATTTATTCAAAAGCTCTGTATAACATAGCTGTTAAGAGCTGGGGATCCGGTCAGAAAGACAGGATCAATTCCAGGCTCCGATGTAAATAAGTCGTGTGACTTAGGGCGCAGGGTTTAACCTTCTTAAACTTCCATTTCCTCTTTTGTAAAATGGAGCCAGAACAACCTTAAAGATCAGATCAGAGAGAAAATGCTTAAAACTTCTTAGCACAGTTCTTAGCACATATCATGTGCTTATAAATGGTAGCTCACATTATTAATACCTCTCAAAATAGGGAATTTCTAAGAGGGTGAAGTACTTTCCTCCTTGCATGTACATATATTTTCCATTTCTTAAAAGTAGGCTTTCTGAAAGTAAAAGTCCTACAGGAGAGCAAGCAGAGCACAGCAGGATGCTTCAATGTGTGCAAATGAATCTCTTGGTAGACTGAATTTAAAAAGTCAAAAGTATCCACCCCCACCCCCCACCACAAGCCTAAAACCTTTACCCTGTGTTATTTTTTAAGTCACATAAGTCATGTCTAAGAGGAACATCACTGTCAATATCAGTCTTCACATCCTAATTCAAAGTAGCTGGGGAAAAAAAGACTCTGAAAAAACAGAAAAGCACAGAAATTTATGCTAGGGAGGAAAAGTTTCCGAGTTTGAGGCAATGCCCTGATGCTCTCTTGCTCCTAAAGTATAGGATGCTCCATACTCTCGTGACCAAAGCGTAAAGTCTAATGAGCCACTACCGTCAATAATTTACAGCCCTGTTCTATTGTGAAGGCACCTGCTGTGCACAGGTTAGAGGCAGCAGGGCAGGTGTTTCTGTGACCATCCTCCCCAGGAAGCATCCATATCCAATGGGCTCTCAACTCATAGTTCCACTTGCTATTTAATATATGTTGCCCTAAAGTGTTCCATGCATCTGAGGATGTTTCACTAGATCCGAGTCATTGCAAACAGAATCTCTATTGAACTGTCTATTTTTTATGTTTCCCTAGGGGCAGACTAACGTTGAAACCACAGCCCTTCGATTATATCCATATTCGTCCTAGACACAAGCAATATGCTGATCTAGCCCAACACAGGGTGCAACCATATCACAGCGTATTCTTCTCTTCCACTGTCCCTTTAAGTTTATTCCATTGTACTGGGGTGATGCTCCCTTGTCCCTGGATGAAAACTCCAGAGACACTGGCCACTCCTAGGGAAGACTCCTCACATCTGCTTGAAGTCACAAGCACAGTTGCTATCGGTAATAAGAAGGCCTAACCTGGGGCACCGGGGTGGCTCAGTCGGTTAAGCGGCCGACTTCGGCTCAGGTCATGATCTTGCGACCCGTGAGCTCGAGCCCCACGTCGGGCTCTGTGCTGACGGCTCAGAGCCTGGAGCCTGGTTCGGATTCTGTGTCTCCCTCTTCCTCTGACCCTCCCCTGTTCATACTCTCTCTCTCTCTCTCTCTCTCTGTCTCAAAAATAAATAAATGTTAAAAAAAAATAAAAAAAAAAAAAAGAAGGCCTAACCTGATGTAACTATCAAACCTCTGAGCTTGACACAGTGTGACATCATCTCCTCTCCCCCATTTAGGACCTATTTCAAGCAAGCAGTGGGGAGGGAGACTCCCACCTGCTATTTTTTAAAATTAATTAATTAATTAATTTTAAAAGCTTATTTATTTATTTTGAGAGAGCGCATGCACATTCACCAGCAGGAGAGGGGCCGAGAGAAAGGGAGACAGAGGATCTGAAGTGGGATCTGCACTGACAGCAGAGAGCCCCACGGGGGGGGGGGGGGGGGGGGGCTTAAACTCATGAACCATGAGATCATGGCTTAGCCACCCAGACGCCCCTCCCACCTGCTCTTTAATCTCTCCGTGTTCACCTCCTTCCCTCCCCCTCAGGTTATACTTCCCACCAGGGTAGAAATGGGAAAGACAGGAGAAGATGGTCCTTACTTGGCTGGGTGACTTTGCTCTCTTTGGGCCCGTAGATGGCTACAGTCAGCTCTTTTTCTCACCGGGGAGTTGTGTGCACTGGAGTCTTCTGCTGACCCTCTCTCTTCCGGTCGCAACAGCCAGGCCGAGGCAGTCTCCTGTCCGGTGGCCACATGTGACTCCTTCCTCATCCCCTGCAAACAGGCTACTCATCTCCAGCCCCGTACTGATGAGGTTTCCCCTCACCCCTCCGGGATGAGGTGGGGCCTATTGCAGCTCCATTCTACAAGCCCCCCAGGTACACAGCCCGCTGGCCCAGGCCCACAAACTGGGAGTGAAGACATGATCAGCTCTTCCTTGGCTCCTGCACATGCAGAAACTTGGACCTCCTGCCTCCATAACATTTTCCAGGACACGATAGGCCCCACAGTGTACTTCAGCTTTCCTCAGGCACAAGTCAGGTACCAATCATCTGTGTATCCCCGGTGTAAGGAGCACATTTCAGAGTTCTAGAGGTGGCACTTTCCCCCATCACCAGGTTTGCGGTGGGGAGGTGGCACCTTCCATCACCCCCTTCACAAAGGGAGACACGCATCCGGCAACAGCCCTCTTCAAATGAATCTCTTCCCCAGTCTTGTCTCTCTCTCCGAACCCTGACCACTGTTTACATACTTCATTACCTGAAGGGCTTGGGTCTTGAAACTGGTTCTTAATTATTTTCTTTACATATGTGGATATATGTATCCCCCTTACTACCACATTTGTGCTTCAGTTGAGGCAAAGGCTGGAAGAGCCCCATTCGAACATCCTATTACATAAGTGAAAATGGAATTTCTTTGGAATGGCATTTATTGTCATGGTGCCAGTTCATCATAATCAGTGTTACAAAGGAAATACCAAAGGAAGCAATAATGATCTGCCATTTATTGTGAAACATGACCTAGGTGTGTCTTCTTTCTGTGTTTATAAAATGCCAAGGTTCACATTGTAATGTAACTTTCCACGTAGCAATTGAAATCCCAGACTAAGAGGTTACTACAGGACTAGGTTAGAGTGGATGGACTGCCCGTATGATTGATTTACTCTAAAATAGCTCCTTATTTTAGATGCTACAAATCCCCCCTTTGACTTACTCTGAATCACAAAAGCCGTTGACAACAAATGCACAAATATTTTCTCTGGAAGAATGTGGTCAAGTACAAAAGGAACCCTGAATTTTTGGGTTTTTCACAGCACTTTATATTTGCCCATAAAGTATCGGCCTTATTAAGGTTCTTTTCATACCGGGGTTTTAATCTCTAAAGCTCAAATTATTTGACAAATTAACCAGCCAATATCAGAGCAAGACTACAAGAAAATGGAGAAGTTCAGAAGAATTTTGCTGAAAAGAAGAGTCATTAAGGGTACAGAGCATGGGGCAATGACCCAACCCTTTTGACAGATGACACAAAAACTATTTACTTCCAAACTGGGTAAACTATGGCCCTACTTTGACACTTGGTTTTGATCACCAGAACATACCTGAAATATTTTAAGATAGCATGTTTAAATATGCATGTTTTGGGGGCACCTGGGTGGCTCAGTTGGTTAAGCATTCAACTTTGGTTCAGGTCATGATCTCATGGTCTGCGATTTTGAGCCCAGCATCAGGCTCTGTGCTGACAGCTCAGAGCCTGAAGCCTGCTCCGCGTTCTGTCCCTCTCTCTCTCTCTTTCTCTGCCGACCTCCTGTGCTCTCTCTCTCTCAAAAATAAATAAACATTTTAAAAAATATTAGAAATAAATAAATATGCATGTTTCTAACAAAGAAACATTATTGCAATGATAACATAAGAGCCATTTGTAATTAATAAGCCTCTTAAAGAAAATGATCTATAAACCAGTGCATTTTATCTGACACGTATTAAAATTATGTTTGAGTTCATATAAAATTTAAATAACATCTTTTATAGATTTCAACATATATTTCAAATATAAAAGTTGCCCTCAAAATACAGTCAGGTGGAATATGAAAGAGTGGGATTATCAATGCAGTAACTTCATGATAGGCATGAACTGAAACAGGTTACAGAATGTTCTTTCTGAAGACCAATAACTAGGTTTGTAGTTTACTTTGAAATCAAATAGTTTAGGTACCCTAAAAGAAATATCTGACCTTTGGGGTACCTGGGTGGTACTAGTTAAGCGTCTGATTTCAGTTCAGGTCATGATCTCACGGTTCATGGGTTCAAGTCCCACATCGGGCTCTGTGCTGACAGCTCAGAGCCCCGAGCCTGCTTCGGATTCTGTGTCTCCCTCTATCTCTGCCCCTTCCCCACTCACACTGTCTCTCTCTCTCTCTCTCTCTCTCTCTCTCAAAAATAAACATTTTTTAAAAATTGAGTGTCTCCCTCTCTCTCTGACCCTCCCCCGTTCATGCTCTGTCTCTCTCTCTGTCCCAAAAATAAAAAAAAATAAAAAAAAAAATAAAAAAATAAAAAAAAAAAAAAAAGATTGTTTAAAAAATTGAAAAAAAAAACCCTCACCTCTAAAAAAATAATTACAAAAATAAATACCTGACCTTTAAAAAATTCCCCTCTCATTCTATAAAGCCATTCACTAGCTCTCCACAATGACACCCATCACCTTACATAATCCTTTAAGAATGAAGTCCTTCTCATCCAGTAAAACTGCAGCTGGAAAGCAGGCAGACAGTAGAAAGCACTAGAATTGTACACAGTGTTGACAGTGTAATCTGAAACTACTCAGCAGTTTCTAGTATCAGGTTCACACATAATTTGAAACAGACAGATTTCTTTTGAAACTTTCTCTAAAAGGTTTTACTTTAACTGGAAGGCAAAGAGTACAATTATCAGGAAAGAAATTATTCTTGCTAATCAAAATGAATTAAATGAAAATAAAATGAGTTAAGTCATTCATAGTATCTTCCCAGTAGTGTGTGTTCCCAAGTCCCTGTTTCTGTGATCAAGCTGTCAGGGGATCAGAGAAAAAAAGCTCATTAAACCATTTGGACATCCATTCAATCACCATTTATTGAGCATCTAATAAATGCCAGGTACTTTTTAAGCACCAGGCTTGTTAGCATTGTGGAAGGTAGACCCAATCTACCCTAATGGAACTTTAGTCCTCAAATACATTTCCACAGAAAGTTGATTTGCCATTTGGATATCCATCTAGAAATGGACAAAGATTTTATTCTATTGAAAAAAAGTATATACCCACACAAATATTCTAGCATAACTAGGCTGTTGGGTATTATGATGATTAATTTTTTGTGTCAGCTTGACTAGGCTCAGTGATGCCCAGATAGTTGATAAAACATTGTTTCTGGCTGTGTCTCCTGAAAGTGTTGCCAGAAGAGATTAGCATTTGAATCAGGAGACTGAGTAAAGGAGATCTGCCCTCACCTTTGTGGGCTAGAATCATCCAATCCATTAAATCTCCTCTTATATGTCTACATATTTCCTCTTGGCTGTTTCTCTGGAGAACACTGACTACTGCATACAGAATGTTATGGTCTGAACATTTGTGTCCCCCCTAAAATTCATATGCTGAAAACTTATGCCCCGGGTGATGGTATTAGTAGGTGGGGCCTTTAGGAGGTGATTAGGTCATGGGGGTGGAGCCCTCATGAATGGGACTAGTGCTCTTGTGAAAGAGACCCCAGAGAGATCTCTTGCCCTTTCACCATGTGAAGACACAGCAAGAAATGTCTGCAACCTCCAAGAAGGCTTTCACCAGAACCAGACCACACTGGCACCCTCGTCTTGGACTTCCAGCCTCTGGAACTGTAAGAAATAAATTTATAAGCCACTCAGTGTATGGTAACTTGTCATAGCAGCCCAAACTGACCAAGACCGTAAGGATTCATTTGCTTTGGAAAGCAGAGTTACCTGCCATAACAGAGGAAGCACTGTCAGTGGAAAAGTAGGAAAACACATCGACTGTCTAGAGGGAAGCATTTCAGGTACCTGCTATTCTGCCCAGGAGCCAGGAAGATGACAGTGAGACCCAGGCAGGCTCTAATGTCTACCCTTTCCTTTAGAGTCCATTGCTCCCAGGCCTTTCTGGATGCGGTCAAGGATGAGCCAGTGAAACCCAAATCACTTCTGGGACCCCTTTTCCCAGAGTTGCCACAGACAGATGCTGGAACGGGCTACTCATAAATAAGCAGGCCACCTGGTAAAGGATGATAAGCAAATGACTAATTTCAAGTATCTTTTTTAAGTTAGAAAAAGGAAGTTCAAAACATATTCATAAGCTTCTTTCTTAACTTATTAAAAACCTTCATTCATGTTTACAACTCACAGATCACTCAAACTTGTATTATTTTTCCAACCTCTTAAAGGAGATTACCAAAGCTTCCCTTTCATTGAATTAAAGGAGATTCCATCCATTTCGATGGACTAGTCTATCTGAAATGGGATCAGTTTTGAGATTCGCCGCATGTACACCTAATTATTTTAGGAGAAATGTCAGTGGAAAGAATAAGATCTACCTCACTCCTTCCTACCCTTAATCTATAGACATTTCCCCACAATAATAACATTTAAATTGCATGCCTTTATTTTGCTTTTTACAATTTGCAAACCACTTTTACAGATGTTGCCTAAGCACTTACTGTCGTTACAACCAGGTTATTATTTTACAGATGAAGAAACTGAGACTTAGAAAAGTTAACAGATTGGCTCAAAGGTCACATAGATACTAAAATAAACAGGAATTCAAACCCAATACTTGTAACTCCAAGTATTTCTTTCACTCTACTAATTTATCTCCTAGTACGTGCTGAGTATTACAGGAAGAACATTCTTACTACAATCACCAAATATCTGCTCAGTGTCTTTTATGTTTCTGGCACTATACTAGGTGATTTACATATATAATTGCAAAATTTACAATACTTAAAGTAGGAAACAGAGGCACAGAGGACATAAGTAATGCCTGAGATTCATTCATTCATTATTAAAGGAGGCTTAGAAATAAGTTGGTATTCTAGGCACTGGGGATACGCTTATTAACAACAGGGGTCAAGTTCCTGCCTTCAGGGAGCTTATGCTCTGGGAAGAGGAAGAAGGCAGCAAATAAACAAATGAGTGAGTGATATAATTTTAAGTGATATAATGTTAAGTGCTTGAGGAAGATAAAGATATAGGCTGAAGAGTAACAAGGGATGCAGGATTACTTTAGATGGTGTGGTCTGGGAGCAATCTCCTGAGAGAGGAAAGTTCTACCGGAAGCAGAAACCAGTGGAGACAGATCCAGAGAGCGGCATGTTTGAAGAATAGAAAGCCCAGTTGCGCTAGAGCATGGAGAGAACCAAACCATGTGGGGTCCTAAGCCATGGAAAAGGAGTAGTGACTCTTATTTAATTGCAACAAAAAGTCATTAGATGATTCTAAGAAAGAAAGTGATCTGAGTTTTGCTTTCAGAAGATGCCTGTGGCTCCATATACTCTGTGTATGGACTATATATAGGAGAGTATATGAAGGAAGACAGGTGAGTGAGTTCAACAGGAAAATAGAATGACTTGTTGTAGCCATGGACATGGTGAAAAGAAGTAGAATTTACAAGATATTTTTGGAGGTATAGCTGGAAAAACTTTCCGGCTGATTGTAGGAATTGACAGATGAGAGAACAAAAGAGAATGTGGGGCCTACACGATTGAGTGGATAGTAGATCTACTAACTGAAATGAGAACAATGCGGGGGGAGGGAGCTCGGCATGTATCACAGGTGGGTGACCAAGAAGAGAGTTGGAATCAAGATTTATGCTTCAGAGATGTTAAACCGGAGCTACAGATCAGTGTTCTGACCAGTTATCTCAGCAGTTAGGCATAAGAATCTGGAGCTCAGTGGAACGGATAAAGCTAGAAATAAAAGATTGGGAGATAGCATTTAAAGTCATAGCATCACACGAATCTGATCTGCTAGAAAATGAAATTATTATTTAAGGACACATAGAAAAAAATCCAAGGCACCATGCAATTATTCAGATATCTTCCGCCACCCACCTCAAGGACTAAAGTCAAATCTCAGTGTAACTGAGTATACTGAGAAACCCCCAAAATATTACCTATGAAACTATAAGTTTTCCCCCTCAGCTTTTCTTTGTGTTAGTGATTTTAACTCATGTGTGTTTTAAATGAATGTAGATTTTGACGTGTGACTAAATATAGCAAGAAAAACAACTCATCTTCAATGTGCATGTAAGGAGGTGGTGGTGTTCCCTATTTATAGATACAACACATTAAAAATTTGTTGCCTGTTGTGATGTGGGTTGCAAACTAAAGTCTTCCCAGAACTAGGTAGCTCTGCCTTATGGCAGCTCTTGCAGTCCGTGTTCCACGGAAGCAAAAGAATTGTGAAGCAATTCTAGAAGGAAGCACCATGAAAGAAAATTTACCTGAGCTTCACCAAAATGGAGAGGATGAAAGCTCCATTCTAAGCCTTGCTGTCCTTTACTATGACGTTATCATAGTTCACACTATTCAAATGTGACTCACAGGGAATTCACTCAGCATTTACTGAGACAGCTGAATTAGCATTTCCAGGTCTCTTGTTCAAATGTTAATAAAGCCGGTGTTTCTTACTAAGGTGAGATTAGGTAAGGCCGTGTAGATTCCAAAATAACCAGGTCCCAAGTGAGGTGACCTACTCCCCTCAGTCTACGGTGAGTTTCAACATTTCACCTCTTTATAATTCCTTCTAGACAAATATAACTGCTTATTATTCATTCATTCATCTAGTTAGTAAGAATCTGGGGAATTTCCAGAGAAGAACACTGTGTTAGGCACAGATAGAAATACACATGAGATATGTTACTTTTCAAGAGCTTATTCAAAAAGATGAAATAATCTAAAAATATGGATAGACACAAGATATTATCTATATATGGCCAAGGAGGGAATATATCTTGCTTATTAAAATTCATGACTGAGATTAATAGGCAGAAATCCATGGAGGAATTTGGAGTTTAGGGGCTGACCCTAGAAATGGCCATAAATGAAAACAGCAGCCTAGCTAATGATATATACTACATGTAAATTAGTCTCTCTAGGATTCCAAGAGGGTTTATGTCATTATTAGCTTTAGGTCTGTATCTTCATGTTTTTAGAGAAAATCATTGCAGATTAAGACTAAGTCATAGATCTCCAGATGGATCAAAAGCAGATCCACCCTGGTCGTCTTTGCTCCCAAAAAGATGCCTGCATCTTCCTAAAGTCAATATGATATTACCCTCGAGGAATCTTTAGTCCTTCACTTTTTTCCCTGACCAATGCTACCAAAACAAGCATCTATTCCTGTTCAAACCCGTGGTCGCTAAACAAATAATTGTTGAGTGTTTACTATATGCCAGTGGATATTATAGTAGGCTCTGGGGATATGGAAGGGTATGTTTAGAGCCAATTCCTGTCCTTTGCACACAAGCAATTAGACACGTGATCTATGCTGCGTGAGTACTACGGCAACATGGAACAAGGGGAAAATACATCACCCAAGCTGAGACCTGGAGGAGTCTTAGAGAAAAGTCAGGAAAAGGAATAAGGAAGGAAGATGTTTCAGGCCAAGAGAATGTATGTGTGAAAGCTGGGGGTGAGGAAGAATACCACATATTCATTCCTCCAAAACCACTCCAACTTGACTGAAGCAGGGTGAGCTCCAGAAACAGGGATGGGATAAGACTTGGAGAATTAGGGGGTGGTCAGTTCTAATGTCATCTGGAAGGCAAGGGAAAGCCATGAGGGCCTCAAGAAAAAAAAGCTCATGGTCAGATTTATGCTCTGAAAAGACCTTTCCTAGATGCAAGATGCTGTTGTTTCACAACATTTCTTATTTTTTCTTATTTGTTATTGGACCTGTATTTGTTACCTTGTCACCGTCAGGCTACTTTATGGGGAAAAAAACCCTAAAAATTCAGGGAACCTGCTTTGAATTGAAAGGAAAAGCTGTCATAATCAAAAAGCAGATTCCTTTTATATATATATATATATATATATATATATATATTTATATATATATATGTTTATATATATATATTTATATATATATATGTATATATATATATGTTTATATATATATAAATATATATATATATATATATATATATATTCTCTGTGAAATTTTTTAGCCTTGAGAAAATTTTGTCTTCTAAGTCAAGCCAAATAATGCTGGTGTCTGTCACAGAATTAGGGTAGTGTGTGTTGTATAGTGTTTTTTTTTTTCTTCTTCCTCAAAATACCCACAAAACTTTTGACCTGTCCTATGACCAAATTCTGGACACAAAGGGAGTATTTTGATTATAATAGTGTGAAATAGATCAGAGATAATGTAAGAGAAAGGGTATGGTCTCTTAGCATTTAGCTAATCTTTTTGGTCATCATCCAACAGAAAATTTTCTCTGGGAGTGCAAAAGTATTAGTTACTAAAAAGTAATATATTTTAGAGACTCTAACTTCAGCTCACACTCTTCTCTAGATTTAGACCTTGTTATAAAGAATAAAATTCTTTGTTTTTATAGGAAGACTCCTACCTATAATTACCAGTTCTAGGTATATATATTTTAGAAATTGTATGATTCGTGAGTCCATGAAAATATAAACTTGTTCTGTTTCAAAAATATATTGCTTCTTAGCATGTTTCTTCCCACATGACATAAGGATTACCAACCTATTCTTTTCTTCTAGCTTCAGTCTTAACCAGATATCGCAGTGGAGTGCTAAGCAAAAGAAATTTGTATATTGATATAAACATTGGGATCATTTACATATGTGTTTTTCATGGACACAAAATGAAGCGTTTCCACATAGAGTCCCTGTGGATAGGCCAGGCTCAGCAGAGATAAGTAAATGCACTGAGCCTAGGGATTCACCACATTGTTCCTTTGGAACATATTGCCCTGGGGCTCCTTGGTTGAGCTTCCCACTTCTGCTCAGGTCATGATCTCACAGTTCAAGAGTTCCAGCCCCGCATGGGTTCTGTGCTGTCAGTGCGGAGCCCATCTCTCTCTGCCTCTCCACTGCTTGCATTCTGTCTCAAAAATAAATAAACATTTAAAAAAAAAAGAAGAAGGAAAGAAACATCTTGTCTTAATTGGGGAGGCAACTCAGAAAAACAACTGGAACCGTATTCTGCAACACTCTTTCTAGCTGTGAGCGCATCCTCTCACTTGCCCTGCCAGTAGCTTCCTGTAGCTCCATCTTAGAAATAGCCAAATTTTAATAGCATCACATGATCTTCATATGTTTGAGTTCAAGAAATTATTTTTTTAGATGCCAGAAACCTGTTGAGTTGTCCTTGAGGTTATTTTCAGTTATCTAATTTTTTTATTTTAATTTTGAAAACTACCCAAGATGAAAGTTGAGTATTCTAGTGCAGAATTTTTTTAAGTTTTTTCTTTAATGTTAATTTATTTTTGAGAGAGAGAGAGAGACAGCATAAGCAGAGGAGGGACAGAGAGAGGGAGGGAGGCACAGAATCTGAAACAGGCTCTGGGCATGGGGGCTTGAATTCACAAACCACAAGATCATGACCTGAGCTGAAGTCGGATGCGTAACCAACTGAGCCACCCAGGGGGCCCCTCTAGTGCACAATTTAAGGCAGTATGATCCCTTCTGGCTGTATGGAAAAATTTGGTTAATCTATTATTAGTTTTTATTTCTATTAATAACCGATAAGCAAATACAGTAAATCCTTGGATTGTGAGTAACTTGTTCTGCAAGTGTTCCGCAAGACGAACAAATGTTTCTAATAAACTTTAACTTGATAAACAAATGATGTCTTGCAATAGAAGTAGTATGTGAGGCCAAGTGTCACATGATCACAACTGAGCCAATGGCTCTTGAAATTTGCTTTGATATACGAGTGCTCTGGATTACAAGCATGTTTCCAGAACGAATTATGCTCACAAACCAAGGTTTTACTGCATATAGCAAAAAATCCATTGGTGATAAAGAGCAAATTAGAGGCACACAGATAATTTCTGTCATATAGTTAATACTAGTCCTGAGAAATTGTCTGTTTTTTATTTTGTTTTAAGGATTTTATTTTTTTAATCTCTACACCCAACATGGGGCTTGAACTCACAACTGTGAGATCAAGAGTCACGTGCCCTGCCAACTGAGGCAGATAGGTGCCCCAAACATCTTACCTGTTAAGATAAATTATTTATTTCATTTTTTCTCTTAGTAATTGGCACACTAAAATCACTACAAAAAAAAAACTATTTGTTAAAGGTACATCTGATACGTTTGTTTTCATGAGCCTCTGTTCATTTCAAGAAGTTAAATTCAGAGTCTAAATAGTCTTTACACAATCTCACAAAAAATGCACTCACACTCAGTGTAAATTGAAGAAATAGTAGGGTATTTCTCTAAATACAAAAAAAAAATCATCTGCCTTTGTTTAAACCCTGCCTAAATTGGCATGTGCTTTACATTAGTCCTATAGTGTTCAAACTTGCATACATACATATGTGTGCATTTTGTATGCTCACAGTTTAGTGATGGTGTACATACACACACACACACACACACACACACACACACGCACACCTGTCAATCCAAACTGAAATCTGGGGAAAATTTTCCTAATGTAAACCTCCAGTAAAAATAATAATAATTATTATATAGGTACATATAATACATTTACACACACACACACATACACACAAAAGCATCATGGATTGCTTTAATTACGTTTTAATGGGTTCTCAGAGTTAGAGTCGGTGAATTATTATTTTATATTTCAGGTGTAGTATCCTTTTAAAGAAAACATGTAAATGTAATCTTTTTATATGTGCATCCCGAAAAGGGGAAAATCTAATTAAAACAACAACAACAACAACAAAACATAAATCATCTCTGCTGGTTTACTTTTTGCAACAGCTGTTAGAATTCAGAGACGAACGCAGAAATGTCTGTAGTAGTTCCACAGTTCGCCACAAAGAAACATACCTCTTTTACCTTCATCGGAGAGCATCTTATCAGCAAACGCATGAACTCAAACAATAACCACTCTTATCTGCAAAGGCCAGGTTCAGGCTTATTAGTGAAGTGAATTGGCAGCCACCGCTCCCTACATAGCAACTGGGCAAATATTGTTCCAGCCCCTGAGTGACCAATGAGAACCACGACAGCGCAGTCGAATCTTTTCAATACAAGTAGTGTTAGGGTGAACAACCTCTCTTTCACTCTCGTTCTCCTCACATTTAATCTTTACCGTTTCAAGAGTATGATCTCATCTACAGACTGTAAATACTTGGGGACTTTTATGAAGGGAAAATATTACAAAGTGCCGAAGTTTGCTTCAAGAACAGCTTAGGTAGGCACTTTAGTTGAATTACTAGCAATTTGTATACGTTGTGGTATTTGAAAAGTATTGTAGTGTTAGTAAATTCCTTATGGATATATCTAAATGTTAGTGTATGAATTAATAAGAATGATGATTTTTATTACTATAGAAAGAGCTAGAATAACTAAAATTAAGCATACAGCACGCTTTCTAATCACTTAATAAATGAACCAGGCACCTTGTTCTGAGACTTCTGCCAGAAAATAACTCTGCAGCAGGTTAATGGGTTGGAGTGACACATGGTGAATCAGGATTAGACTTGACCTCCACTGTTTTGTAATTGAAACTTTGTGTAAATTGACCCCACCCTTCATTAACTCTTCTGCCAAGTTTTTATATTCCAGAAGAGAAAACGTAATAACAATTATGAAGTGAGAGTAAATGCAGAGATGAGCTTTTAAAAAACACAGTTGGGGGCTGGCTTTTCTTTTCAATCCTAAAGGAAATGTCACAGGATTTAAATCCATACAGCACAACATTGACTGTGTTTCCTGTGTCTTTCCTTCTACTTGTGCTTTTTTGCTTTGTTTTTATGATACTGGCAAGCTTGGAAGCTTCTACCTCCTGCGTAAATGTATATGGTTATAACTCGGCAGGGAATCAGGGCTTCAGGTTACGTCCTCAGGGTGCAATAACCTTGGTTATTTACTGAGTGCAAAGTAAACAACTCGCTCTAATATTAAAGGTTTCAATGCAATCTGTCACAGGGTTTCCTAACAGAAAAAAAGTTGAATAATTGTCTCTATTCAACTGATGAGTTTTATTTCAAACAAATTGATACTGTCCTTGTAAATGCTGGGATGTTCAGTTTTTGTTTTTCGTCCAGAAGAAACTTCCCACAAATGCAAACTCATTCTGGCCACCTAAGAATTTTGTCATAGAAGCAGCATGCTTTCTTTCCCTTGTGGGTTTTGAAACTTGGCCACATGGTATTTTTGAGTTGGCAGGGTAATACCTTTTAGACAGCGCTTGAGGATTCTGCTTAATTGAGTACAGCAGGTTAACAAAAGTGCCAATGTTCCTTAAAAACAAAAACCCAAATGCTCTGTGGATGTAAAGCTAATGCTAAATATTGGATTAAATTGCCAATTGCATTTTTCCATGTTTATCTTCTGAGATAGGAATAAAATTAAAGTGTGTTACCATAGCAGCATCTGTAACATTTTATGAGACAAAAGATCCTTTTTTCCACACAAAGATCCAAGCCAGAAGCATTATCCATTAAGGAAAGCAAATAAGGCTAGAGGGACATATTTTTTACAGTCATATTATGGAAATACTAAAGATCCAATGGCCTGAGGTCAGATTGTGGAACACAGCTGTTCACATTCATTTTTGTCCTGGGTTGACACTCTCCGTTAATTCCTAAATATTGATCAGTTCTTACCCTGCAACATACCTAAAATTGGAAATGTTTTCTCATCCAAACATTGTAGGGATAACAAAGAGGTGGATAGAAATGTCTGCCTTGGGAAGCATTTATATAGGCTTTATGCCTGACTCAGTTTTGTAATCTAGATTTTTACTCTCTCGAGCTTATTTCTTTGGCTCTATTCTTTGAAAATGATCGCAGGATTCTTCTTCGAAGGAAGCAGCACAGAGATCTTAAAACCTTTTGGGGCCATGACTTTACTTTGCACTTCATCCTATCCACCCTTCTGGTCTTTGCCATGTCTTTCTCATTTCTCCTTTCTTCTCTTTATTACCACTGCTGTGTTTTTCTCTTGTACTTCATTTTCTGGTTTTTGTGGGGCAGAATGCAAGATTCTTGGAGGCAAATTTCATGCCGCGTACAACATCAATCTTCAAAAATTGCTTGCTGAGTGGATTGCCAAACCAAAAGATCTTAAAGTTTCCTCTGCACATTTTAAACATGGAGATAAATTAATGTGCTGAATAATTCTATTACCTCCTGAGAGTACTGCAAACAAGTGAGTTACAGCACTTTCACGTATAAGCATCCTCAGTGCCAGCCTCAGTAAGCACTCAGGAAATACTTGCTGAGGGAGAAAATGAGTAAATGAATTAATAAGCAACTGAATGTTCATAGTGTCTCATAAAACCTCCTATACAGTACACCCCTATTCAAAAGAGCATTACTCGCAATGACCAAGAAGTAGAAGTAACCCAAATGTCCACTGACAGATGAACGGATAAACATAGGAATATTATTTGGCCATAAAAAAGGAAGAAAACTCTGACACAAGCTATGACGTGGATGAATCTGGAAGATAGGATGCTAAGCGAAATTAGCCAGTCACAACAGGACGAATTCTGTAAGTTTCCATTGATATAAGGTACCTAGAGTAGTCACTTCATAGAAACAGCAAGTATTTAGTGGTTGCTGGGGCTGGGGGCGGCAAGAATGTGGGTTACTACTAAATGGTTATGGAGTTTCAGTTTGGGAAGATGGAATGAGGTCTGGAGACGGATGCTGGTGACAGTTGCACAACCGTGTGAGTGCACGTAATACCACTGAACTGCACACTAAAATAAGGTTAACATGGTATGTTTTTGTTAGGTCTATTTTAGCAACATTCTTAAAAATCTCGTATCCAAAGAGAAATATTGTATTCATGACCAGAGAACACATGATACACATAGTATAGTAACTTGGAGGATAAGTGTGGTCCTCATAAGACCTGAAATAACAGAAACTTAAAGCATGAGGAAAAAGGCTCTTCTCACTGACAAGGAGACCTCCTGTTCTTCCTGATGCCACTGTCAGTGCGGCGGACACAAGTCTCTCTCTATTTGTCAGTGAAGTTCCCCACCGCGTTTGTCCCTTTACCCAGTTCGTCGTGACCGTGATTATAATCATCAGTTTGGGGGTATCACTGTTGAACACTTGCTATGAGCCAAGCATTCCACTAAGCATTTCGCACCCACGGTCTAATTTCATCTTCACAGAAATCCCATGAGGCAGGTATTTGTCAGGTCTGAAAAACCAAGACTCAAAAAAGGTAATTATCCGGGATGGTATATTTGATTAAATAGGAAAACTGGGGTGCAGATTCAGGTCTGTTTCCCTCCAGAGGCCAGGATCTTAACTACTTTTCTGTAGTGATAGAAAAATACTAAGGGGACTGTCCACATTTGATTTGCCCTGAGGTCTGGAATCCTTTCAGAAGACGTGGGTGTCTAAGAGCCCTCTCAAATTAAATTTGTCCAAAAATGAACACTTGAGTTGACATCCACTTCCCAACCCCTTCCTTATACAGTCTCAGTTAAGTGGCATCACCATCTCCCCAGATGCTTAACCCGAGCCTAGGACTCAGGCTGTCCCTCCTTCACAGTCCACTCCAGCAGCAAGGCTACAGGTACAACCTCCACATGTAAACACTCCACTGCCCACCCCTGCTCCACATCATCCTCTCCTCCCTGGACCTCAGCAGCTACCTCCTAAATAACAGCCTTTTTTAAAAAAAATTTTTTTAAAGCATTTATTCATTTTTGAGAGTGAGAGAGACAGAGCCTGAGCGGGGGAGGGGAGAGAGAGGGGGAGACACAGAATCCGAAGCAGGCTCCAGGCTCCGAGCTGTCAGCCCAGAGCCCGACGCAGGGCTCCAACTCACGGACTGTGAGATCATGACCTGAGCCAAAGTCGGACGCTCAACCGACTGAGCCACCCAGGCACCCCAATAATAGCCTTTTTATTCTTCCTTTTGTCTTCCATGCATAATTAGAGTGGTCTTCTAAATATATAAATCTGATCATGACATTCACCTGCTTGTAACCCACCAGAAGCTTTTCATTGCTTTTAGCACAAACCTGCTCTTCTCAGTATGGTCGACAAGTAAAGCCCAGCTAGAGCCGATCCACCTCTCCAACCTCATCTAACACCCTTTTCCCCATCTTACTCCTATCGCTATGCTTTGAGTAAGTTGATTTCCTTTCCATGCCTTAGGATTCCAAACACAGGAAATCTCAGGACCTGTGCATTTACGGTTCCCTTTGCCAGGAATGCCTTTAAAGCCCTTATCTTCTTATGATCACAAGTCTCAACTCAAAAGTCACCATCTCAGGAAGGCCTGTCTGAACACCCTGGCTAAAGGATCCCTCTTCTACCCCATTTCTCTTCATCCCATTGCCTTTTCCTGTTAACTGTGTATCACTCGGCGCCATCTAGAATTACTTATTTATCCTCTGTATGTGTTTATCCATCTCCTTCCCCAAGACCTTTAGCTCCTTAAGAACTGATAGTTTGTGTTTTCCTGTGCTATACCCCCAGTACCTAAAACAGCACCTAAAATACAGAATGAATGAATGCATGAATGAATGAGAAGATTGATGGCCATGTAAGTAAATATAACCTCAAACCCTCTGGCTTTGATCTGTGGGGAAAAGGACAATAGATCAGTTGCCACAGTCAAGAAGGATGAGCACCATGATGCAAAGACTTCCAAGGGAATAGGCAAGTTGGGGAGGAACCACCTCAGGCTGGAACAGTCAGGGCTCTCTGGAGAAAGTAGTACTTATAGGAGGCCCTCTTTCCTGAGGTCTGTTCATTTTGTAACAGGAAAGCATAAGGGTATCCTTCTTAAAATGTACGAGGCAGCATAACATCATTGGTGTGGAATACAAACCTTGATACTCTGTTTCTAAATGCTGGAGACTACTAACACAATCACCATCACTATGCTCAACTATCCTTAGAATATAATGTCTTACTTTTGGATCTATCAGTTAAAGGGAAAACAATTTATGGGAAACATCTCCCTCTTTTATAAGGTTTATCTTTAGCTTGCCAGGATAGCTGCATTTTTGGATGGTCTGTGTCACATCTTGCTTTCTGACTCTTATTGATAGTGTCATGGTGCTTAATTAAGCGTAATACTGGCATAAACAATATAGTCACGGAATGCTGGAGATAATAAAAAGGGCATGTTGAAAAGCATCAGACAGTTATTGGATAGGTTAAAATATGATTTTTATAGAACCTTCCAAAGTCAGAGATTTAAAAATTTTTTGAATCACCTGAGTCACTTCATACCCCTAGTGAATGTAACGGAACAATGGCTGATTGTAAGTACTTGTGTTTTAGTAGACACTTATATGGATGTCCCTTCTATGTTTTGCTACTGCTCAATCTCCTGCTTACACTCCTACGGTAGCTTCTTACGGATCTCTCTCCTTGTTATTCTCACCTTCCGCAAATCCATCTTCAAACTGCTGTTAGGCCAGTGCTTACAATAAATGATCACTTCATGCCTCCATATACCGCGCATCATACTGCAATAAAACAATTTAGTTGCTGTGTTTGTCTCCCTAATAGACTGTGTGCTCCTTGAGGGAAGGAACTGCCTTTTTGTCTTTGAATTCTTAGTATCCAGTATCATCTGTCTTATGGTTGGTGTTCGATAATCAGTCGAATGATGAGTCATTCCCAAAAACCTTCATATCATCAACTTTCCCCTTTGTATAAGTGGGGAAATATTCAATACCCAATCTTTTCCCCTAAATTTGAGTCGAAGGTTTGTAGCATTTGAAAGAACTTATTAGATACAAGAGAGAGCTCACGATATGATGGCTTTGTCAATAGATGCTCTGAAGAGTTAGGGAAAAAATGATAAAGTAAAAGATTAAAGCTAGAAAAATTTCTCCACCTTAGAATGTATTTATCATTCTCTGACTCACTTAAAAATGAGAGATTGACATTCATCCGTTTTGTATTACCTGTCTTTTCCCAACTGTTATGTCTACTACTATTTTAGCATTCAGGATCAATGGCTTACTTAGCCCTTGAGACTCTAGTTAATGTCTTTTAATCATCATGACAACAAAACAGGTATCTGTCCCCAGCTGAATCCCTTTGCCTTGAGTTAACCTAATGAGCAACTTGCCTTTAGGTGTGTTTAAGAAAAGGCTGGGCTATAGCAGAGTTTCCCTCACTTTAGCATGCATCAGAATCACCTGGAAGCTTATTGAAACACAGATAACTTGAGCTCCACCCCACCCCATCCCCGATATTCTGATTGACTATATCTGGATTGAGGTTTAAGAATTTGCATTTTAAACAAGTTCCTAGGAGATGCTGCTGCTGATACAGAAACCACACTTCGAGAAACCCTGGTGTACAATGCTTCTCTAACCTTGATGTAACAATAATGAATCACCTGGGCATCTAGTCAATATTCAGACTTAGTGTCAATAGGACTGAAGATTGGGGAGGGATTTGAGACTCTGCCTTTCTAAGAAGCACTCAAGTGGTGTCATGGCTATTGGTCCAGGGATGACTTTTGAGAAGTTCTCTTCTCTGGCTGCATACTAAAATCTGAAAAGCTTAGAATATATTGCTGTCCAGATGCTGTCACAAGGTTCTATTTCAATAGATTTAGCTCAGGGCCCAGCATTTTTAATGAGCAACCTCAGATGATTCTGTTATAGTCGATCCATGGTCTGTATATGGAGGAAAACTGGTCTGGAAAGAATAAAAGCTTTTGTGGAATTTTTTTTAATGTTTATTTATTTTCTATAGAGAACGAGACGGAATGTGAGCTGGGGAGGGTTAAAGAGAAAGGGAGACATAGAATCCGAAGCAGTCTCCAGGCACAGAGCCCCATGCAGGGCTCGAACTCACAAACCATGAGATCATGATCTGAGACGAAGTTGGACACCCAACCAACTGAGCCACCCAGGCGGCCCTCATCTGTGGAATTTTTATACAAACACAACTGTTGCAAAAATATATAAACTACTTACAGAATATATAAAGAAATACTATTATATTTCATTGTTTTTAAGATATATTTTTCCATATTTTAATATCTTTAAAATTGGAAGACCTTTTACAATCAGTAGTGCTTACAAGATTTGATAGCATTTTATTTCTCTGTGGTACACAAAATGGTTGGTAGATAAAATAAGGGAGTTCTTACTTTCTGCAAAATTCAGTAGTTTAAAATGATTTGAAGAAACCCAAGCATGTCTTAGGAAACCATTAAAATCCTACAGGAGATAAGCAGCAACCTCTTTGACCTCCGCCACAGCAACTTCTTACCAGACACATCGCTGAAGGCAAGGGAAACAAAAACAAACATGAACTGTTGGGACTTTAAGATATAAAGCTTCTGCACAGCAAAGGAAACAATCAACAAAACTAACAGGCAGCCTATGGAATGGGAGAAGATATTTGCAAATGACATATCTGATAAACCTTTAGTATCCAAAATCTGTAAAGAACTTATCAAACTCAAAACCCCCAAAGCCAACAACCCAGTTAAGAAATAGGCAGAAAACAGGAATATACACTTTTCCAAAGAAGACATCCAGATGGCTAATAGAAAAATGAAAAGATGCCCAACATCACTCATCATCAGAGAAATACAAATCAAAACCATGATGAGATACCACCTCACAGCGGTCAGAATTAACAACACAAGAAACAACCAGTGTTGGCAAGAATATGGAGACAGGGGAACCCTCTTGCACTGTTGGTGGGATTCCAAACTGGTGCAGTCACTCTGGAGAACAGTATGGAGATTCCTCAAAAAACTAAAAATAGAACGAGCCTATGATCCAGCAATTGCACTGCTAGATATTTACCCAAAGGATACAAAAATACAGATTCAAAGAGGTATGGCACATGCACCATAATGTTTATAGCAGCAATATCAACAATAGCCAACCTATGGAGAGAGCCCATTGATCGATTAATGGATAAAAAAGATGTGGTATACACACACACACACACACACACACACACACACACACACACTGGAATATTACTCAGCCATCAAAGAGAATGAAATCTTACCACTTGCAATGATGTGGATGGAGCTAGAATATCTTATGTTAAGAGAAATAATTCAATAGAGAAAGACAAATACCATATGATTTTACTCATATGTGGAATTTAAGAAACAAAACAAATGAACATATGGGAAGGTGGAGGAAGAGAAGAGAGAGAAACAAACCACAAGAGACTCTTAATGATAGAGAACAAACTATGGGTTGATGGAGGGAGAAGAGTGAGAGATGGACTAAAGGGGTGATGGGTATTAATGAGGGTACTTATTGTGATGAGCACTGAGTGTTGTATGTAAGTGATGAATCACTGAATTCTACTCTTAAAACCAATATTGCACTGTATGTTAACTAAAATTTAAATTAAAAAAAATAATAAGCAGGTCTTACCCATAATATAGCAACATCTTTTGGCATAGTTTAATTCAGATTTTCCTTATATGAGAGTTTAAAAAAATATCAAAAGCATTTGCAATTCTCCTTCTCTTTCTACGAAAGAGGATATTTGTGGTTCTAGGAACAGGAGTGAAGGGTAAAGAGGCAGTTTGGAAAAAGAGAGGTGACATTGATCTTTAAAAGAGAAATTCAGTGCCAGGGGCTCTTGAAGGAGCCTTGACAAAGAAAAAAGAAGGGAGGTAAAAGGAGAAAGTTGGCGGGAGGAAATGGGCAGTAGGAAAGCCGAGCTGCACCGGCCTGGGAAGTGGAACTTTGGGAGAAGGAGAGGTGTGCATGAGGAAGTTAAGGGATGTGTGGAGGCACTATGAATCCCCTCGCTTCCTGAAGGAGTTTTTACAAAGACCTGGGCTTTTTCAAAGTTTTTTAAGCTTAGAGTGTGCTTCCTTTCAATGTGCACATACTGAGACAAGGTGGTCTGGAATATTCACAAACAACTTGTTAATTTAAAATTGAAAAATAACATTTGCTTGCTCAACATTATCTTCTAGGGTAAACACTGTTGCTGAACTTACCCTCCATTAATTTAGAGCGTCAGAAAATGTAAGTCTGAATCAAAGAGCCTATTACAAAGGATTTTCCAAATCGGTGTTTTCTAGGAAAATTGCACACATAGATGATAAATAGGTGATTGACAGATGACAGAGATGGATAGATAGATACAGATTCCTAGTGTTAAGGAAAAAAAACACATATGGTAGAGAAAGTTCTTCATGTTTTCAAACTAAGCAGAGAACACTGAGATGCACACTCATTAACATTCAGTGTAACACTGTTCTGTAGAATTCCAGTTGGTGCCCTCTGTAGATCTCAATTTCCAGTTTTAACTAATGTCTAGCAGTTTTCTATTTGTCAAATTAAGGGAAGGGTTTTTATTGGAAAAGAAGAGCATATGGAGCCCAGAGAAAGGGATAAAGGCAAGAACATCTAACATAAACTTCAGCTCTATACTTTTGCCTGAGGCAGACCTTGCTTTCAATCCTTTGGAAGTCCCATTAAGTCTCCCGACAGTGGGAGGGCAAAATAGTTGAACAGGATAGCTACTAACACAAGCTTTGGTCACACCATGTAAAGTCCAGTTGTTTGAAAGTTACTTAATCTCCTTAAGCCTCAGTTTCTACCTTTGTATAATGCAGGTGAAAAGGATGTCTCCCCCAGAGGGACATTGCAAATATTAACTGAAATGCCATATTGAAGCACAGAGTTAAGTAATCATGACTGTCAGCTATCATCATCAAATGCAACCAATGGCTAAGGTTCAATAGATGAATGTTTCAGAATTGAATTTGGGAAACATGGAAATACTCAGATATTTCATCAATCCCTTTTATACACGGCAATATGTACATGCACAAGCAGATGTAAATCAATGTATTTCCAGGTAGATACATGTGAATATAATATTGGATGTTTAAAGATAGTGCAGTGTTCCTCAACTAAATAGTGAAAAAACAACAATTTTCTTTTTAAAACACCAGAATTACGTTTATACCTCTATTGTGAAGAACAACCTTTGGTAGCCTAAGGAGGCATTCTTTGTATTACGTAGAAAATTATTTCAAAATACTTTCTTACTTGTTGTTTAAAACATAATATTATCGGGGTACCTGGGTGGCTCAGTCGGTTGAGCGTCCGACTTCAGCTCAGGTCACAATCTCGCGGTCCGTGAGTTCGAGCTCCGCGCCAGGCTCTGGGCTGATGGCTCAGAGCCTGGAGCCTGCTTCTGATTCTGTGTCTCCCTCTCTCTCTGCCCCTCCCCCATTCATGCTCTGTCTCTCTCTGTCTCAAAAATAAATAAATGTTAAAAAAAATTTTTAAACATAATATTATGTTATACTCATTGTTGCTTCCAACTGAAGCCAGTGCCTAAGCATGGAAGACTTTCCACTCTTGAATGATTTCATACTACTTGGTTCCAGTACTTTATCATTCATTGAAGGCCAGAAAGGACTGGAGCAAACAAATGCCTGGAGTTGATAATAAAAGGATACTCATTAGTGAATGTTCTCTTTTTTCCCTCCCTATTAGGATTTGAACTCTTTTCTGTATATTTCAATCCTAATGTACGTATCATCTTGCCTAAGGAACAAGAGAAAAGACAAGTAAGATAGGTCTAAAACTAGGGGCACCTGGGTGGCTCAGTTGGCTGAGCATCTGACTCTTGATTTCTACTCGCATCATTACGTCACGATTCATGGGATTGAGACTCACATTGGACTCCACATTGAGACGGCAGAGCCTGCTTGGGATTCTCTCTCTCCCTCTCTCTCTGCTCCTCCCCTGCTCATTCTCTCTCTCCCTCTCTCTCTCTCTCAATCAACAAATAAATAAGCTTAAAAAAAAGAGATGTCCAAAACTAAAATAAACATAGAGACATTTCTTTGTGTTTTTTTAGGGAAAGGCAGGAGGATGAGAGGCAGTGAAACCTGACCTTATTCCTAGATATTTCGTTAAGTGTATGTTGTGAATGAATCAAGTGAGGTTTTACCCAAAGTTATCAAAAAAATGTCAGTGTGAACAGATGATGCTGAAACTAAGAAGTTATCTCCCAGATCAGTGCTTCTCCAACATTAATGTGCATACAAATCACCTGAGGATCTCGTTAAAGCGGATTCTGACTCAGTAGGTCCAGGCTGGGGACTGAGATTCTGCATTCCTGGCAAGACTCTGCATGACACTGATGCCGCTGGTCTGCAGACCACCCTTTGAGCAGTAAGGCCCTAAAGCACACAAGCTGCTATCTTGTGTTGACCATTTATTTCCTAATCTGGGTTTATCTAAGTAAAAGCTACAATCTACTGATCAGTTTGAGTTGGCTAAAGGAGAGTCTAGACTGAACCTGCTTAAAAGAAACATCTATCTTCCATGTAAGGCTAAAGAACTAATTGGACTGAATTTTACACATATCAGTTGTTGGGATATTAGTGAGACACACACACACACACACACACACACACACACACACACACACATATATATATATATATATTAGAGAGAGAGAACGAAAGCTAGCACAAGCAGGGGAGGGGCAGAGAGAGAGGGAGACAGGGACTCCCAAGCAGGCTCCATGCTCAGTGTGGAGCCTGATGTGGGACTCGATCCCACAAACCATGAGATCATGACCTGAGCTGAAATCAAGAGTTGGAACCTTAACCAACTAAGCCACCCAGCCACCAATGTGTATTTATTCCTGCTGCTGCTCAGTGGCCTCACCTGTTAACCAAACCTATCTTCCTTGTCTATTATCCTTCAGTCTCTTTCCTTCCACCCAACCTTCCAAATCCAAACTGAGGTGGTAGGGTTCCTAACCCTGGGAAAGTCACAGTTCCGATCTTTTGTCCACCAGTCCTGTAAGCATACTTTCATTTACTGAGCCTTAAACTTTTCTTCACTGAAATAAGGAGACTGGGAGTACATGAAGTTAAGGACAAGACATGTAAAGTGCCTACAGAATGGCTGGCACAAAGTTGGTACCAAATGGTACCAGATCCCATCCCTATGCCCCTTGTCTTGTTTCACTCTAATGTGCTTTTGCATAATCTTAAACCATTACAGGTAGACATCACGTACATTCTAGCCCTAGCTTGAGACCATCGAGATTTTTTTCACCTCTTTTCTTCAATTTTAATTTATAGTAATTAATATTCTTAAAGTCTGATTTCTATACCTTATAAACATCCCTCTACGAAACAATTATAATATTATAGTCTAGGTTGATTTAGAACACTAGCAGATATGGATCTAATGTCAAATAACAAAAGTGATACCTTTATTGGGTCTCTCACATTAAACAGATATAATTTTAAAGAAACATGATCATGAATCACCTTTCCTGGATCTCAACCCCAAGCAGTTATTTTATATTTTGTCATCTTTTCATTTAGATTTCAACTTAATCCTTCATTAGAATATGTGTTAACACTCTTAATTTGTATGATTTGCTTAATGAAAAGTAGGATATATAAAATAAAGTCACTTTTAAAGCATCTAAAGAATTGTTTGCCATCTTAATCACCAAAACATGTCAGAGACATTATTTAAATGTCTTCTATTTCAATCTGTGGTTTGTCTCTGCCATCCAAAAATGAATAAACTTTAGGAACACCCAGCTGTTTTCTGAATATGAACAGTCAAATGTGGACCATGTGTGATGGAAAATTCTCTGATGGCTGAGGATGTGGATAGACTTGGGGGGGATAGTTTGATGGATAGTTTGGATAGTTTGATGGATAGTTTGATGGAAAGTCATTGTGTATATTCATTCATTTCTTTAACATTTACTCTGGCTCAGGTACTAGGAGTATGGTGGTGAGCAAAATATTCCCTCCATAAAGTACCACACATGCGCACACACACATACATGCAGAGTACATTTATTTGGAATTCCTACTGGAGTCCCCCCCCACACACCTTCTATTATCTATTTTATACCAGTTCCAATGTAACTGTAAACTTTTTTATGATAAAAATTAAAATTAGCTAATATGGTAGAATTTTGAATTGACAAGAAGACAGACATTCAGGTTTTAGAAGAAAAAATCTATTTGAGGGGAACCTGGGTGTGGCACAGTTGATTGAGCATCTGACTCTCGATTTTGGCTCAGGTCATGATCTCATGGTTCCTGGGATCAAGCCTTGTATTGGGCTCCGTGTTCTCAGTGTGGAACCTCCTTGGTATTCTCTGTCTTCCTCTCTCTCTCTGTCCCTTCCCTGCTCATGTGCTCTCTCTCTCTTTCTCTTTAAAAATAAATACTAAGTAAAACAGAAACTAAATAAATTTACAAAAATCTATTTTATAACAAATGTAACAGCATCCCTAATGTACTGAGAAGCCTCTGAAAGATATAAGGAGCAAAGGATACGCCATCCATGATGCATAATAAATATAATACTGAGTTTATAGCACATTGCAGTTTTCCAAGTGGTTTCATGACCAGTATCTAGTTCATTTCTCACAGCATCCTTGACAGTGGTTTGTGTTATCAATATAAATAGAATATGTGAGTGTACGTGAATATGTGAGAATGTGTTGTGGCATATGCATGTGTGCAGGAGAAGGAAGGGGGAACAAGACATTATTAACCCATTTCATAGATGAGGGCATTAGAAGTGTGACCAACAATGTAACTTCAGTAGTACTGGTAGGACCCAGAAAAAAGATTTGAAACCAGTCTTGCACTGGCACCCCACTTCTCTCCACTAACCCAATAGCTCTAAGATTCTTTATGAAGTAGGGATTAGAGCCATCTCACAGGTCACCTACACAGTAATGACTACACATGCAAGCACCCTTCCATAGAAGAAGAAAGGGAAGGGGGACCGGAATCCAGTTCCCAGTGCAGGTACCATGTGTGCCCCTGACCTGAGCATTTTCATTCTAGGAGCTCAGGGCCAGTCTGATGAGCAGCCTGTTGTTTTCTGAGACACCAGCTGAGGGAGCATTGTGGACACAGCAACTGATGAAAAGCTCCCCACCTGAGGGTGGATCCAAGTGGCTTACCCACTACCTACGTGAGCAGGGTTTTTAGAACAATTTAAGAGTTGACTTGGGGAATCCTCTCGGCACCCTTCAGAGACCAGACTGTGTGATTTTCACACTATGACATACTATTTAAAAATATTGGATCTCGAGTCCTTTATTGAGCAGAATGTCAAGAAAACAGCATTGGCTAGATAAGCTCCTTTCCCTGAAACCCAATAGAGTAATGTTGCTAACTATTGTAAGTCTAACTGCATTAAAGATGTGTTTAGATGTTACCAATTTGGCTTGTATTTTGGTAATTTTGCAATTGGGAATAAATGTCTTTGAAATTTTTTGGCTTAGCTGGAGTGAGCACTATAAGATAGGTCTAGTATACCACATCATCTCTCCCAGTCCTCAAGAGACCTGAAAAAGAAAGATGGCTTTCTATCCAAGCAGTGCCAATCAGGATTCTATTTCCAACCCCATGAAAAAGAAAGCTGAGCTTCTCCACTCCTTGATGCTAGGATTCTCCACACTCATGGCAAACCATCATGGACTGGAAGCATCCCAAATTTATGTAGCCACTCCTTTTTTAGAATGCAGATCACATTTTTTATACACCTCATTAGACTTCTGAACTGAGCCTCAATTTGACATTTCTTCACCCAGCATAGCCCAGAATTGACTATTGTCTGGATGCAGGCCCCATTGATCTTAGCTAGAGTTGATCATTGATTTAGGAATTGTGAGGAGGAGAGGAGAGTGGCAACTCTCTACCTTTACTTCAGAACTGGTAAAATTGAAGTAGACAGGAATTTATAGACTTATCAAGCTAAAATGGAAGGTGAATCAGTGTCCAAGTATGGATTAGAATCCAGAATTAGGTTCTAATTATAAACCTAGTTTCTGATCATCAGCCAAGCCACTGGTCCTAGCAGAGTTTGTTGCTTCCTGGGTTCAAAGCAGCCATGCTTATGAGAGCAATTCGGGCTATGTGAAATGGGCCTAATTGTAAATACCAGGAGTCTTTAAAACCCTAACTCACCAAATCATCAGTTCAGTCTCTCAATTCCCCATTAATGTTTTTTTTTTTTTGCAAATTTTAAAGATATTCTCTCCTGGATTTCCTTTTAAAAAATTAAATGCCTTCCTCAGGGCAAGGAGCTATGGCCAGGAACCCCTTACAGCAAGAGGGTAGGTGAAAAGACCAAGTGCAACATCCTGGATGGTACCTGTATAGAGCAGTGCTTCTCAATGTCAGGGGGATTTTGCTTCCCAGGAAACATTTGTCAATGTCCAAAGACATTCTTGGTTATCACAACTGGGAAAAGAGGCTGCTACTGGCACCTGCAGGGTAGAGGCCAGACATGCTGCTAAATATCCAACAATACACTGGGAAGTCTACACAACAAAGAATTTTCTACCCCAAAATGTCAATAGTGCTGACTTTGAGAAACCCGGGTGTGTAGATAGAAACAACAACCTGCTCGTCTTTCAAATGATGGCAGCTGGGAAGGTCTTCAGAAGTCTAGGAATTTGGAAAATTCTAGAGTCATGATAATGTATCACCATAGGAAAAAAAAAAAAAACTTGAAGGCCATATAGGTGGCATCTGGTCAAATGATTGCATAAAATTTAAAATAGTTTTCACCTTTTACTTAGCTTGCTAGAACACACCCTTTGCCCTTGAAGAACAGGAACTGATTACATCATCCAGTAGCAGCCCTGCTTGGCTGAAGCAGCAGACAGTTCACCAGATCTCCCAGGAAAGTCTACCCAGCACAGGTTCTGCCAGGGCCTCCAAAGTGCAGGGAGGCTTTGGTGCTGGGGAGAGTGGAGGTGAAGGGGATTGCCAGGGGCCGTTTTGCCAATTTCTCCCAAATCAGGTTGCCCTGTGCATGGCTGAGGTTAGCCCTCACCAGCTGCCTTCTTACCTATTCGACTTCTCTCCTAGTGTGCCATTTCTCTAACTAGCACCACTGAGGAGTAAGAATTTCACTGGCTCCTCCCCCACCCCATGCCAGCATTCTCTCCACATGGGAATCTACTCTAGAGTTGGGGGAACTCTCCTGCCATTCTCAATAGCCAAAGAAGAGTCACCACTTAGCCTAATTGTACTCAGAAGGCTCGGTTACAAGGCAATGGAGAGCATATAGAGGGTGTGGTGTGTGAGGGGAGATTCAAATGGCAAGGGGAGACTGAAGGGGAGAGGACAGGGTGAGGATATAACACTGCGAGAATTGTCACAGGAAGATAGTTTCCTGCTGCTCATCTGGAGAGCCAAATTCATTTATTTGGAAACTTGGTTGAGTCATTCTTAAGATGAATCTGGTGCTAACTGTTGGATTTGGGTCAGCCTTGAGTATGGTCTGAAAACGCTATGGAGTGTCCATTCCTAGCAGTGGTGATCTCACACGTCTGTGCAATTCTGAGTCACCGATTTGCTTTCTTCTCCCCTGACCCCATTCCCAGTTTCCTACCAGGATCATTGGCTGCCTTGGGAGTTTGGGAATTTGAATTTGTGAAAACTCCCTAGAGCCAAACCCCATGAGCTATAAAACTGGCCCATGATTCTGAGAATCTTCAAAGGTTAAAGAAATATTAGAAAGGGAAGATGGGAGTTTCTTAAAGTCTATTTGCCCACCTCATCATCCCCAGATAGATTGTCTGTAGATTTTTATGGAGAAAAGGAAATAGTTTCAGATACTCTTTCTTTTAAGCAGACGCTGGGTTAATAATTCTCAGGTTACTTCACTAAATTAAAATGTTTTGATGTAGGAAGAACAAGATATATTAAGGAATAGGCTGTTCAGTCTCTATCAAATATCCCTTCAAGTAATATTATTTTCCTTCAGCCAGTTTCTTCTTTCAAGTATTTCCTATGAAAAGCTTGATTTACGATCTTTGGTAAAATTCATTTCTTAATTTGTGGAGCTTTCATTTTTTTCCTGACAGTGAGTTTTCATGTTTGGATCAAAACTTGAAATTGAAACAGGTTTCTGTAAAAGTCTAGATAGTAGGACAGCTACAAGACAGCCAGAGTAAAGCTAGCTATTGTCAAACACAAACTTACTGGTTCCCAGAACTGGCTCCCTGAGCAGGGAAAGTTTGCATCATTTTTAAAGCACTTTAATGTGCCATAATTTGTCATTCATAATTGAAATATATGGTAAATTATGCTTCTAGAAAAGTTATCGCTCTGATCCATGTCTGATCTAATGGGACCAGCTGCTTCATACCGCAGGCAGGGTTCTTGTCAGCTTACTCCCTCAGGGCCAAACAGGTGTGGCCTTAGCCCCAGTCTCGGTAGGAGACCTCCAAGGAAAGCCCAGGTGCTTTAGGAAGCTCCACGATGAGATCAGCTATTGGCCCAAATCCCTCTGAGTCAGAATTCTGAGTCATTTTTTTTTTAAAGGCGATTCCCTATTCATTTCCTCCTGTGACTACCTGTGCCCATGCTTCACAGTCAAGTGTTCTACAGCAGTGAGATCTTCTTTCCTGGAATAACCCAGTCCACTCTTCCCTGTATCCCTACCCCCGTTACCAAAAAAATAGTATTGCTGAGCCAATCCCTTCATATTTGAAAGCTCAAGACTGAGGAGATCAAGTTAAAAATTCTGTTCAGAACTGACACTCCATATTAAAGATAGGAAAGAGAGGTTGTGGGGGTTATTGAGGATGAGACGTTTAGCTGTTAAATTATACTGAAATTCAGACATTAGCTGAGACTTCTTGCAACTGAGAGAATCAAGCCTAATGGGCTCCTTTGCCCAGTGCCATGCCTGGGAAAGACTTAAACACCTGAAGTTCTCTCAAAACTCTCAACATGATCTCCTTCTCACATGATCTCCTTTGCTTCTGTTCTGCATACATGTGTGCTGCCTCAGTTTGGCTCCAGGTCTACCCAAGCATGAAACTCAGCCCTTCACCAATTTTTGCGAGGAAGTCCCCTTGCACCAAACATCACATGATGATAGAAATTGCTGTAGCCCCCAGGACTGGCACACTTAGCCCCAAGGTCTTTCCCCTGGTTTACCAGAAGTCTTGACCTGTCTGCAGAGGTCCTAATGTAGCAAACTCCTACTATCTGTCTTAAATCTCTTCCTGCATATAGTTCTCTTCCTCAGAGAAATTTTGAGACCAGTTGGTATCATCCTTGTTACAATATCATTAGGAATTCATAAGGATAGCACTGGGGATTTCTATACAACTATGCCACAGAACTAATTCATGTCCTCTATTTACCAATCAAATATTTAGTGCCTCCTAAGTATCAGGAGATGTGGTCTTGAATTTTATCTTTGGCAGTAGGAGTAAGGAATGCTTCCTGGTGACCAGCCTAGACCACCAGGAAGAAGATGTTCAAGGACTGGGTAAGCATGCAGATGTTTATAGCACAACGTAGTCTTGGTAATAACGGATTTAACTGATTTTATTGATTACTGGGCAAAACTACACTTCAGTGTAGAAGGACAGAACATCATGGAGCAAAGAGTGGGATGAAATAAATGATGGAGAGCATTTTCTGTTCACTCAGAAGGGGATCTAGAAAGCATATACTTTCCACCATTTCATTGTCTAAGCACCTCCCGGCTTCTTGCCAGAAGAGTTACTGTAACATCTCCTCCTACGCAGTGAATGGCATTGAAGAGGTTTTCGTAATACCATGAATCTGCATTAAATGGGGCTCTATACAAAAATTCTGGGGTTCTATAGTCAGGTGATGGGTTTAAATCTCAGTGAGCCAGATACTTACCATTTAATTCTAAGTGAGTCCTTGTCCTAAGCTTGGATTTCTCAGTTTATGAAGAGATCATGATATCTCCCTACAAAATTGGTGTGAAAATTAGAGATGTAGGTGTATAACATAGACTAGGGTATAGCAGACACTCCATAAAAGGCAATCACAAGTTTTACTACTGCAGATTCTTTCTCGTCAACAGTACAAACAACTTTTCATAAAAATCTCACTTATAACCCTAAGTATAACCTCAATAATATCAACTGTACATTTATGTATGATTACTTCTATTTCTAGTAATGTTAGTATATCTTTTTAAACTGTATTTTGAGAAAATCCAAAATGGTATGCTTTTTGGTATAAAACTCCTGGCCAAAAATGTTATTACATCTTCTTTCCTAAAAAAATAATAATAACTAAACCTTCTTTTATATCAGTGACAGAAAATACTAGTCTTCATTTAGCTTTAAAGAAATGTTGAATGTTTTCCATGGAGAATGAGAAGGGGGTAAGAGACAAGACTTCAAAGTAATAAGTATATAATCCTAAGAAGTCATTTATTTATTTGAGAGATAATTTTGAAAATATGGATGATTGAAATAAGCCATGGAAATACTGCTCCTAATAGTATTATTGTAGATCATTATGAACTTGAAGAGAGAGGAGTCCCAAAATACCACAGGAAATGTATATAAAAGAAATGTTTACAGCGCGGGGAAAACAATACTGTCCAAACAGAAGAGAAGCTTTACTCAGAACCTAAAGTACCTGGAAGTGTTTTTATTTTGACACCTCAAAAACTGATTGAGTCATGCTAAACTGTGCCTCAAAATCCAATTGTTTGAAGAGGAAAATGCAATTTAATAAACCGATCTGTTCCTAAAATTCAGGGATTTCACTGCATGGAGATCACCAAGTTATAGCAAAAAATCAGGTTAAAATCTCTTATTTGATTTTGCCATTTGACACTTCTTCTATTGTAGTTAATTCCTTAGATATCAAGTCACTATTGTAGAGGTGGCAATTTGAAGTATTTCTTTTAAGTTCATCTTAATCTACAACATGTCTTTTCTAACTTAGTCTGATCTGTCTAGAAGCCAAGGTATAAAGAATAGTGCTATTATACTGCGTGAGGCAATGAGCCCTACAGGACCAAACTTGAAGAGGAATCTAGGTCATTGTTCTGACAGATCTGAGCTTTAATATTTAAAGACACCTACATGTCTAGAACCATGCCAAGTAGTCATGTGATTTGAGGCTTTGCTTCTGAGATTTACAGTTGAGTAAAATGCAATATAATTGACCCCTTCCTTTAAAAAATAGTCAACTATGCAAAGATTACTACAAGAGACTTAATGAAGTATAACACACAGCAAAATTACTGATTCTCAAATAATGTTCTCTGTAAGTTTTATTTTATTAACTCTGGATTTTTAAAAATCATGAAATGCATTTTTAAAAATGTTTATGGTTAATCTAATCTAATGCCTTCATAAGGGTTTCCCTCACCATTCTTATAAATTCTCATCTCTTTTACAAAGGTTTTCTTTTTTTCAACTATAGTTAGATTCTTGAATTCTTTCAAACATAGTGGGCCATTCACTCCAGCTTCTCTCCGCTGGGTCTGTTCTAATTAAAGGCAGTAAGAGAAATCCCTTGGCTTACTTTTTCTATTCAGTATATGTCTATTCAGCCAAGAAAAGTATACTTTGTTTAATAAAGAGATTACTAATCACCAAGCAAAAGGAAAGGGAAGATGGTATAGACAAAGCCATGGATAATCAAAAGTTTAGGTTTGAAATTCACACAAAAAGCACATGTTTTCTTCCATGTGCAAGCTCCATCTTTCCCAGCTAGGTCTCTCTTGTGAAGTTATCATCTACTCAGGAACTGGAGTAGGGAAAGGCCAGAAGACAGGAGGGTACTGAAAGCAACTTGATCATCCAAAGACAATCAAAGTGGAAATATGCATCTCTAATAACATAGAATACAAGGAGTCCCTGTTTTAAAAAATAGCACATTACAGTTTGGAATCAGAATATATTTTCCATTAGACGTAATGTTACAAAGCAGGCATATCCCCAAAATCCATCTAATTTATTATGTTCAGTTTGAAATAAAGAGAAGAATACAGTGCCGTTCCAATTATTGTCATTACAAAATTTTAAGACATAAAAGTGTTTTTTTATTATTATTTTTCAGAAGTGCTGTGCTTGTGGAACGACACTGGGTTAGATAATTTTACCAGAGGCTTGCAGGAAGGGGACATCTGGGTAGTTTCAGACCATTGGGCATTAATGGCCCCTTGGTTTTAGGTGGTATTGGCTCTCTTACATTTGTCGGTCACAATTGGGAAAACTCTTGAAATAACAAGTTAAATAATGCAAGGTAGAGGTTATGGGAAAAGGGGTTGTTTGATTATTTTTAAAAAACTGGGCAAGCTTTGAAAAAAAGAGGGAAGTAAGGAGTTGCTTACTGATGATGCAAATACAAGTAAAAGAGACTGAGGGTAGAATTCACCTATTGCCTATCAGTGAGAGGTTGAAGAAAGGCACCTGGCTACAGGCAAGGCAAGGCATGTGAAAAGTTAGGAAAAGAGGTCAATTCCTTACCCTGGTTTCCAGGTGACAACACCATTCCTATTTAGTTACTAGGCAGAGTAAACAGAATGGTATTTAAGGTGTAACCTGAAAAAAGCAGCGGTGTGGAAGGGGAAGCAGTGTCCTATAAAATATTCACAAATCAGACATTTGTAACACAGGAACTGAATTTTTTTTCCTTTTGATAAGCTTGTATAGAACTTCATGAAACCAGCAGAGTGGAAAGGGCATGTATTTGCAGTCACACGAACTTGGATTTGAATGGCAGCTCTGTTATGTCATCTTGAACGAATGGTCTAACCCCTGTGATCCTCAGTTGGGATATATTACAAATCAGTATAGAATGTCACTGTGAGGGTTTTATGTTTGCTGGTGAACTAGACATTATGTTGCTGGTGAACAAGCATTCAATAACTGACATTTATCAGCTTTCTGAAATTTGCCAGTAATGCCTGACAGGTTATATGTTCAGTGATCTACCTGTGGTGTTGGAACCTGTACCAAATCCAGTATATTTTTATCCTGTAATATATTTAAATACATAGTAGATCAAGAACACAATAAATATAACTCACTCTATGTGGGATTGTTGGAGTTGCTATAGAAATTTGGCTGGGCTTCTGAATTTCAAAAGGAATCCTAATTAATAGAATCTTCTCAGAGAGTTATCTATTCCAAGTAAACGAATTATCTCTTTTATAGCTAAAGGTCAAATGCATTTGAACTTGTCATTGTGAGACTCATTTTCTCAAGTGAATGATAAATGAGCAAAAGGCTGTGGATTAGATAAATGGACTGGATGTCATTAAAGACCTAAAATGAGTCTGTATCTGTCTTTGACCTCCATGAGGATGCATAGTGTTAGATCCTGAGGTTATTTGCTCTTTTTATTGAATCAGTTATTTGGGTTCTTTAACAATACCTGTCAGTTCGTACGTCTAGAACCAATGAAATACCAGGCTATTATAACTTTCCTAACTCTGCTGTACTTTGGCAAGTGTGGCAGAATAAATGAGAAACTTACACTTCCAAAGCACAATGATTTATTGAGAAGATCTGTACTACATAATAAACAGATGGGATGACGCCAGAAGCACATGGGATGGTGGTTCCCCCAGAGACCTTCTTTCCTCTATAGATCACATCATTTACTACAAATGCTTAAAAGGCTCTGAAGACTTTGTCCAAGACATTAATTAAATAAAGGCATATTTATTAAAGTAAGTGTGCTGTCATTTTAATGCCCAAACCATGCCTCTCTATAAATGCTAGCAGTTTTCACTTAATGCAAAGTGTGGTTATATTCGAGTAAATGCATTAACCCACTTACAGTGAAGCAAGACAGTGTCTCCAGATTTCTGTGGTCCTTGGAACTTGAGAGTATGGATATGTACTCAGTCATGAGGGTGAAGGATCTGGTAAACCTAAGAATAAAAATCTGCCCTGCAATGTGTGACTTTTGCCTACTCGACAGAGTATCCTTACTTTGTTTATCACCAGAACAACCCATGCTACACTTCTCTTGTTATAAATGGAACTGAAATAAGATTTTTTGGTGGTTTGGGTATATATCATTTCATCCTCCATTGAAATCACACTTGTAGATTGTACGCACGTTCCACAAAAATGTCTTTTGAGTACCTATTATGTGCCAAAGCCTATACTGGGTTCTGTGGCTTTAAAGATGAATGGGACACACTCCTACCTACAAGGAGTTCAGGGTAGAATAAAGAAAGGATATGCATAATGTGTATTATCTTGTAATACATCTCACGTGCTACAGGGATACTAGGACCCAAATGCCCTGAAAACATCAATGAGAGAGTGATTAATTATTCCTTGGGGACCCAGAAAAGTTTTATTGAGGTGGCATTTAAAGTGGGCCTTAAAGGTGAGAAGTGGCTTGTAAGTGAGGTGAACAACAAACATTTGTCATCCTGGGGGAGGTTGCTAAATAAACAGAATGTGTGTCCGTGCAAGGCATTCTTGTCTTTTGTATCAGGTTGGCGTTGTTCATTCATCAAAATTCATACAGAGCTAAAAGCCTGGGGAAGTGCCCTTTGGACATTTCATCCAGAGAGAATAAAGGCAGGAGTATTTCCTCGAGGTCACCCCTTAGCAATGAAAATGCAAGTCCTATATGTTGGGTCTATTCTCTGCATCATTCCAAGTACAGAGTAACTTGACCTTGTAGAGAAATGAAGGTGAGGAAATGGCTAGAATCCTTGATTTCTAAGGAAATACATTTAACCATCTCTCCGCCTGAAAAAAGTAACCAAAGTATCCAGGTTATTGATGTTTCTTAAATTATACTTATCTCATTTAACACTAAAGGTGTTTAATTGAGTCAACCCTGACCTGAGCTTCAATATATTAAATGCAGCACTTTTACTGTTTTCAAACTGCCACTGTCAGTTGGTATGTCTAATAAAAATGAAATGTTTTTGAATGAGAGAATAAAAGTACACCCTAAGCAAAGTTAAAAAACAAAACTCCAGAGGTGCCTAGGTAGCTCAGTCAGTTAAGTGTCTGACTTTGGCTCAGGTCATGATCTCACGGTTCACGGGTTCAAGCCCTGCGTCGGGCTCTGTGCTGACAGCTCAGAGCCTGGAGCCACTTTCAGATTCTGTGTCTCCCTCTTTCTCTGCTCCTCCCCCACTTGTGTGCTCTCTCTCTCTCTCAAAAATAAATAAACGTTAAAAAAAAATTTTTTTTAAAGACCAAAATATAACTGGAGAAAGGATTTGCAATATGACTGGCAGAGTGGAGAACTGTGCTATACCCAGAGTTCTCACAGACAACATTAAAAAATATATACAGACAAGTGAAAAGCAAAGATAATGAGCAAGAAATTCTAGAGAAAATAATCATACAAAAAAAATGCTCAATTTAACTCATAATGAAATATAAATTAGAATAATAGTCATACATTGGGTACATACCATATATTACAAAGATTGGCAAGTACAAAATTTTAAACATTTACAAACAATTTTTTTTAATGTTTATTTATTCTTGAGAGAGAGACACACAGAGCATGAGCAGGGGAAGGGCAGAGAGAGAGGGAGACACAGAATCTGAAGCAGGGTAGAGGATCCGAGATGTCAGCACAGAGCCTGACATGGGGCTCGAACTCACAGGCCGTGAGATCATGACCTGAGCCAAAGTCAGACACCCAACCTACTAAGCCACTCAGGGGCCTGAGCAAGTACAAAAATTTAATACTACCCAATATTGTCAAGAACATAGGGAAACAGTCTCTTTCATAAACTCAGGGGAGGATCCAGCATTTGTGCCTAAAGCTCATACAATTTGGGAGGCCTCTTTGAGAAAAATAACTATTTTACACTATTAAGTACAACCTTAAAATTTTACTTATAAAGAGAAAAATTCCAATGAACTATAACCTTTCAAAAGATGACAAACACCACAAACATTGCAAAATCTAGAAAAATAACAATGCTTGTATTAATTTACTGTCTGGGATATCTCTATAATACCTTTTTTTAAAAATGTTTATTCATTTTTGAGAGAGAAAGAGACAGAGCACAAGCAGGGGAGGGGCAGAGAGAGAGGGAAACACAGAATCCAAAGCAAGCTCCAGGCTCGGAGCTGTCAGCACAGAGCCCCACACGGGGCTCGAACCTGTAAACTGTCAAATCATGACTTGAGCTGAAGTCACACGTTTAACCAGCTGAGCCACCCAGGCACCCCTCTCTAGTACCTTTTTACCTATATATTTTTTTATTGCATACTTTCTGATTATCATTTCATGTGACAATTTTGTAACATTTTATACAAAGAAAATAGAAATATAAGTCACGGTTGATCAAAAATTTTTTTCATTTTTGATAGCTCAGAAAAGTTTCTTTCAGACTCACAACTTATTGGAAATATCCTATAAATCTCCAGGAGACCTAAATTTGTAAATTTCAAAAACATCTAGAAAGTTTCTTTCACATAAGGTCTGTAATATTTCAGGGAATTTCAAATGTTGTTACATAGTGACTAATCAATCTTAATGACTCTTTGGTAGTTGATATCTTTGTCATGGTGGTATGTGTTGTTATTTTCCATGCCAGTATTTCCTGTCAAATCAACAAGAAACTGAATCATTTTCAATGTATTTATGATTCACTCTTCTTCATAAATTCAATCATCAAATAAGCCAATAGCCAATTCACTACTCCTACTTAAAATTCATTGTGGCCTTTTAATGAATTACTGCTTTTGGAGTGATTTGAATGTCTCCTTTTTTTATTTCCTAAACAATTTACTTTTTTACTTCAAAATAGCTTTTATTGGTTTTACCACTCATCTTTATTGCTTTGGTTTCATATTCCATTAATTTTTAATCTGAATTTAATTTTATTTCTTCAATAAATAACTTTAAAGATGGCCAAAAAAAACCCTTTTCCTATATGTCAATATCAGGAGTCTATAATTTATCATGTATTATATCGAAATCTTCTAAAAGGTTTTTACAAATTTCAGTTAAAATGGTGTATTCCCAACCCAATCTTCCCTAAGTCTGATCTCCAAAATACCCAAGAGTCAATCTAACTCCACCTAGCATGTGACAGGTATGACAGCAGGAAAGTCAAAGTAAAGAGACAGTAGTCATAATCAACTGTCGTTAAAATATCTTACTTTTGCTAATTTTATAAAACTATTAGAAACATCTACACATTTCAAGATCCTAGGCCTTGGACGAAGGCCATGGAAGCGAGGCAATCTGAAGCTAAAGATTTATCAGCTTGCTGTAAATACTCCTCGGCACACCCTCATGGTGAGAGTACAAATTCTAATCATATATTTGTAGAACAATGTGTTACCAAAATTTAGAATCACACATCCTTTGGTCCCACACTTCCATGTCTAATTACTCATTCTACACTCATTCTACATAGACTCTCACAAATGAACAAAACTTTATGCTTCAAAAATATTCCCTGAAGGATTCCTTGTAACAGAGGGAAAAAAAGACACACTCTAAGCATTAATACAGGATTAGTAAACTTAGTTATAGATGTCTATGCTATGATATGCTGTGTAGTTATTAAATGAATAATTAAGAATAAGTTACATATACACAAATATATATTATATATACATAGACACCCAAATTATATTTTAAATGGAAATAGTAAATTGTAAAACAGTATATAGAGTTCAGCCACAACTGAGTTCCTATGTAATTATATTTATGTAGAAAATTTCTGGACTATTTATCTTCTAAGGATTGAACTGAGGGGACAGAGAACTTCTAATTATAAATCTTTGTATATTTTAATACTATTCCCTTCCTTTTTTAAACATAATATTTCGTTTTTATAATAAAAAATATTTACAACTGCTGCTCAAGATTCTCGTGCATCAATTACTACTTTTTCTTTTTAAACTCATCTTTTTTAAAAACCTAAAATGAAAGGGTATTTCTTCAAGAATCCCTGCTTGCACATGACCTGAGTTTTAGCTATTCTTTTTTATTTTTGGTTTTGTTTCTGATTGCTCTGTATTAATCTCAATCTTGCGACCAGAACTTTAGGACAAATACAAACCCAGAATTTGTCAAGATTTCTTGAATGATGCCTTAGTGGAATAAAATATGGTTGACTGGGTGATCAGAATGATTTAAGGTATTTTGTTCTGAAATTATATTATATTGAGTAGACATCATGATCAAATAGAGGATATAAAGAAATTCTAGCCTTCAAGTGGTTACTAAGGGAGGACAAGAGACCAGAAAACTCACAGTCATCTCAGGAGAGAGTGATGGTTGTATTCTAGAACATTTGCGAGAGAGCCTTCCTTAAAAAGAAAAAGGTAACTCCTAAAGAAGGGTATAATATTTATAACATAATGTCAACTTTGCCTGGGGAGACAGGGGAACGTGCAGGCTTGCCTGTGAGCCGTCTTTAGCATACTTTACTAAATGACGCAAGGATATTAAGAAATCAGTGATTTATCACTATTTCCTTATGTCTCAATGTCTTCTCTTCTGCAAGTTTGGATTTGCCATAGAACTTTTTTTTTTTTTTTAATCTTAGCTAGTTACAACATAGGTCCAAGAACTCTAGCCTTTCGACAAACTATTTACTTAAAAAATCCAATACATAATGGGTCTGTAGCTTGAAAGAATAAAAGAGATGGAATGGCTTGTTTCAGAGAGGAACTGTTTGGGCATGAATGGCTCCCAGGGCAACAAGACTAGCTGTTGGTCACTTTGGTCCAGAAAACCTCTGGGGCTTTAGCTCAATCTACATGTCATTAGAGAGCACTGATTCTTTTTTTTTTTTAATTTTTTTTTTAATGTTTATTTATTTTTGAGACAGAGAGAGACAGAGCATTAACGGGGGAGGGGCAGAGAGAGAGGGAGACACAGAATCTGAAGTGGGCTCCAGGCTCTGAGCTGTCAGCACAGAGCCCGACGCGGGGCTTGAACTCACGGACCATGAGATCATGACCTGAGCCGAAGTCAGACGCTTAACCGACTGAGCCACCCAGGCGCCCAAGAGCACTGGTTCTTAAACTCCACATGTGTAAGAACGTTTTACAGAGCTTATTAGAAAGAACCACCACCAACAACACATGGTTCAGGAACACACTGCCTTAGAGCTTTAGGTGTACCCCATGGAAAGTCACCATGTCTTGCTCCTGCTCCCCGATCTGTAAAAATAGGAATGAAAATGGATTGTCTGGTAACCTAAAGTGCTTAGGCTAGTTTAAATGATAGAAATTTAATGCCAGGACACAAATGGATAGAAAAGAAAGCAAAGCCTTGGGAGTTAGTTGCACAACCCAGTTGGGAGAAGTGGGAATTCATTCCTTGCTGGGAAAAAAAAAAACACATCAGGGCTATAGGATTCAGCAATAGCTCTCTACTTCATGTCCCACAGCATGATTTCTGCCTTCCAGGGGCCATCTTTCAGAACTTCTCCATTTCTGCCCTCTGCCCTCTGTACTTTCTGTGTGCTTCCCACTGAATCAAACCAAGACAAGAGGGGGCAAATGGATAGGAAAGTCCCAATTCAGAATAGAGCATTCTTGCAGCTACTGGCAAGACTGTAGAGGTCAATGTTTGGGTCAGAGAGTTGGTCTGGCCAGCGGGGCAAGAGTAACATTGTCATAAGGTACAAAGTATGGCACCAATGTATTGAAGATCCTTGAGAATGAGGTTTGGAAAAGACAAGTATCTGTCAAAAGAGGGCAATGTACTTGCCTGGAAAGCTCTGGGCAGACCACTCGTTCACTTGGCCATTTAATCATTTCATTGAATGTTTACTGAGTGTTAAACACAATGCTACATACTAGAAATAAACACACATCAACACAACAGTTCTCTGACCTCCAGGAGCTTAGAGTCTAATGATGGTGATAAACAGGTAAATAAATATCATCCAGTGTGACAACTGCTATAGAGAAATGTATTGGGTGTGTAGGAACCCAGAGAAGCAAGGAATCTAGAAGACTTTCTGTAGGATGTGAACTTTGAGCTACATTCCAATAATTATTTTTTTTAATGTTTATTTATTTTTGAGAGGGAGGAGAGAGACAGAGCATGAGCAGGGGAGGGACAGAGAGAGAGGGAGACACAGAACCTATAGCAAGCTCCAGGCTCTGAACCATCAACACAGAGCCCGATGCGGGGCTCAAACCTGCAGACTGCGAGATCATGACCTGAGCTGAAGTCAGACACTTAACCGAATGAGCCACCCAGGCGCCCCTACATTCCAATAATTAGACAGAGCGAAGTGGGAAGGGAACCCACATAGATATACTACTGGATGTAAAGACACAAATGGATTTACCACTGTGTTGGCTGAACTCCAACAATTTTGCTCACCTCAACCTCACCTCTCTTTATTATGCTCCGTGTCTAGACTCCTTTTCAATCATTTCAGAACTGTAAGGAAAATAAAAATACAAATTACCTTGAAAAATAAGGAATTATTACCATCCAAAGAACTGCAAAAAAAAATATGTGGTTTCCGGAGGGCAGCTTTGGGGAGAAACGTACCTGGCTGAATGTATTCAACTATGCAGTGATATCCCAGGCATAGATTAGCCACTCTAAATAGAAATTTTGTTCCTATCAAGTCCATTTATTTCTAACTTATGGACTGACTATCTTTGAAAGACCTTGTGCAACCCAGTGCCATCTGGAAACTTCCAGCGTTTATCAACATTTTAATAGGCCGGTTAAACATTCTTGACCTGGCTAAGTTACAATGCAAAATGTCTCAGGGTTTATTTTCCCAAGAAAAAAATATATAGCAGTTTTTCTTCATCTCAGAATACGTAACAGTAAACTTTACATTCTGAAGTATTCTGAAGTATTCTGAAGGCTATTGATTTGCTTCTGACTAGACTTACAGGAGAGTAATCAAATGAAAATGTGTCTCATTAATTATGAGTATATCTTTTTATCAATAATTTTATTACATCTTATCAACAACTACAGAAAAGAACTACTTCTCAAAATATAAAAAAATTCTACCTCTTAACTCAGTTTAAGTTTGTTCATTATGTTTTGTTTAGGATGTTTCTTACTATTTTTATACTAATCCTCAGGTTAGAAAGCATTTTCACAAGCTGGTAGGGTGAGGTATTATTCCTTTCTTTGCAAATGAGGCAAGTAAGTTTTGGGGGGTTTTTAGTTGTTTTTTTTTTCCACTAAAACTGGTTGGGGAGGGATAGTGTGGATTGGCCTGATTTCAAATATGCTACAACACATCCATGGGGGCTCCCCAAAGGGGAAATCACCTCCTGCGTGGTTAGATGGGAGCCCCTCTGAGTGGTTCCTGACCTCAGGGAAGTACACACTCTTGGGGGGGTTTCGTGCCCTTAGTGTGGTGTTTTGGGCTGAGTCGCTGCAGGGCTCCCACCAAGTGGCCCGCTAATACTGCACAGGATCAGCTAAGTCAGGTCAGCTTGCTGTATCAGAACATCTAGCTGGGCCAGGGGGGCCAGGTTTTCCAAGATGTGCAGTGAGGACCGGGGACCACTGCTCAGTCAAGGTCATTGAAAACTAGCTGTGACTGTGGGACTTAAAATGCACAGGCGGGCTTGAGAGAGGTGTGTATATACACGTGCACACATAGCCACACATATACATACACACATAGGCTTATGAGGTAAGTAAGTTTTAAAAGGTTTAGTGACTTGCCTTATACTGTGCAGCTGGTAAAAGTTGAACTGGGGATGCCTGGGTGGCTCAGTTGGTTAGGCATCCAACTCTTGACTTCGGCTCAGGTCGTGATCTCACAGTTTGTGAGAAAGTGCAGTCCGAAAGTGCAGAGCCTGCTTGGGATTCTCTGTCCCCTCTCTCTCTGCCCATACCCTGCTCACACACACTCTCTCTCTCTTAAAATAAATAAACTTAAAAAAAAAAAGAAGCTGAACTGGTCTGCTCCTTCAGTATCTCCCCAAATGTCCACAGGATGCAAAAAAAAGGGGGTGGGTTCTGTGGTCAAAGTAGTTTGGGAAATGTTGGAATTAAACAAAGCCAGATAGTTTGGGTTTTTTTTTTTCTTTTTACACTGCAGACATTTCGGAGAATGGATATGTGCTAATGTGCTTTGTAAATCTCCAAGGAGAGAGAGGCTGCAGCATTTTCAAACATGCTTGAGCGTGAAATCTTTGATACCCAGAAGTATCTTATGCGATTAATCATGGAACATAATCTGGTAATGCTACCCTACCTGAGGCTCCTTATCTTATAGTAATTCAAGAAAATAACTGAAAACCCTCCGTTAAGAAATGAGTTTATGAGGGCTACAGTGAGAAACAAGGAGAGGAAGAAAGCAAGCAAGCCTGACTAATGCCATAGAAGTTGAGGCTCAGACAGTAACTTCAGGAGAGTCTCATAAACCAAGAACAAAAAGACTCTTTATCTCAAGCCAAATTTCTCTCTCAGTAAAGGACTGCCACAGGAACTAAGTGCAAACCATACATCCATCCTCTTGATTTTTCTGAGTTCTCATTTGGTTTAAACAAGATCAGAGACCAATCAAAGGAGGCATCTTTGAAGCAACCAACACCCAGAGAAATCTCCTAAAATGTTACACATGGAAAACTTAACATGGCCAGTTTAACAGTAAGCCCGACTACCTGAAAAAAAATGATACAATAGTATCTGAATTTGAGCATCTCGAGATGTAACAAATAAAGAATAATTACACTAGTGGACTAATCTTGAGTAAGCACAGAGAAATTAGGGGAAACTAAGAGAGTATTTCTATAAAGTAGAAATTTATTATGCTGCATTATGAACATTAACAGCAAAAAGTTTGAATAGAGTGGGTGTCTCTGAGAATTCCTGCTGTGAGAGACTGCAAAAGAGTTTGCTGGGGAAATGCTTGCTACCGAACAATGCCATCGGTGGTGACTCATCCAAAATTCAGACAGAGGCCTAATGAGGCTCTGAGAGAATGCCTGGCAGACTCAGTCCTATTCAGTGAGGCAAATAGGGGGTAAAAAACAAAAGTTCTCAACTGATACAGTTTTCCATGACGCCGTGTGGTTCCTGCAAGTCGAGATATGGCATATCTTGGTCAAATGATTAGTTGACTGCCATCTACCACTTTGGTCATCAGAAGACAGAAGAACACCACATAGTGAGGAGGGGTTTTTGTAATTTTTTTTTTACTATTAAAATCCTTCATTTAGATACTTCTGAAACTATCCTTTTGTCGAAACTGCTCCTCCGGTTCAGAGCATGATCAAGCAGGTAATCACCCACCTTAATGGGGTATTTCTGCCGATCACTCGAGAGGTCTATGCAATCTCCTCTGGAGATGCAACCTCCTTGGAGGTTCTCAAGCTTGGTGGCTCATCAGATCCACTGGGGAGATTTTTTAAATTACCCATGCCTTGCCCCCATCCTGGACCAGTTAGATAGACTCTCTGGGGATGGAATCTGTATCTGTTAAAAGTTCTTTAGGTGATTCTAAGTAAAAGTCAAGATTCTCCAAAAGCTGCTGTTCATTCATGACTGGTGAGTAAGTAGGTTGCCTAGTCTCTGACGAATGATCCAAAAAATTTCAAAAAATTAAGCGTGAAGAAAATGCTGCCAGCCAATGGTCAGTATATAGTCAGTTGCTTGGGAACCAACATGAGGCCAGTATTGAAGCAACAGAACCTGAGAGCTATGATGAATGCTAGTCAGTAGAATCCAAGAAAATGATCCACAGACTAGACAATGGAGCCTGGACCAAGGAAGGGCCCCACAGAACTTTCTCGAGACTAGACTTCACACATCCAGGGGCTGTAATGGCATTTTCACTTCCCCTGGTCTCTGTAGCTGCTACCAACTATATTCTTGGCACCACTATTACCCCCCAAAATAAAATAAAATCTTTTTTGTCTCACAAGCAATTTTAGACAGCATAAAATATATTAAATATAAATTCCTGCCACCAGAGGAACATACTGTTCATATTATGAATTCAAAATATGAATTCATATTCAGACTTTTTGCTGTGCAAATGCATAGATTCTTGTGCATTTCTTAAGTTTGCCTAATTATCTTCTTAGAACAAATTTCTAGAAATGTAGTTTTTTTAAGTTTATTTATTTATTTTGAGAGATACGGAGAGAGCATGAGTAGGGGAGGGGCAGAGAGAGAGGGAGATCCAAGGGAGAGTCTCAAGCGGGTTCCTTGTGGCCCGAACTCAGGAAACTGTGAGATCATGACCTGAGCTGAAATCAAGAGTTGGATGTTCAACTCACTGAGCCACCCAGGCTCTCCTAGAAATGTAATTTTTTAAATTAAAGGGTATAGTTGTTTTAAATTCCGATAGTAATTGCCAAAATGCCTTCCATAATCATTGTAGTTGCTTATATGCCTGAAAGTACTTCTCTTTCTCTTCTCCATGTTCTTGCCTACAAAGTAGAATTTGTCTTAATCCTTACCAGTATGAGAGGCAAAAATAAAAACCTGTTTTAATTTGTGTTTCTTTGGTTATCAGGGAAGTTGAGTGGCCTTAAATGTGATTTGCAGCCATCTTTTTGTTAATTGCCTGTTGGTGTCTCTTACCTATTTTAGTACTGGTGGCTGTTGCTGCTCTTAACTACCCAAGACGACCATCTGGGCTATGATCTACTTGCCCTGGCTCAGCTAGAATGGATGAGGCTTCCATAATTCTAAATGAGGCTACCTCGAAGTCAGTTTTCTCACACAAACTATTTGTTCTAGAAAAAGATGAAAGGAACACCTGGGTGGCTCAGTCAGTTGAGTATCCAACTTTGGCTCAGGTCATGATCTTATGTTTCGTGGGTTCAAGCCCCACATTGGGCTCTGTGCTGACAGCTCAGAGCCTGGAACTTGCTTTGGATTCTGTGTCTCCCTCTCTCTGCCCCTCTCCTGCTCATTCTCTGTCTCTCTCAAAAATAGAATAAACATTTAAGAAAAGAAAAGGATGAGAGCTTGGGGTTGAACCCTTGGGGTTGTACAGGGGTTAGGAACATTGACTACACACACTAGGGGTAACTGATACCCATCCTGTAAAACCTACAATGCTGAGGCCTGGGGGGAGAAGATTAAAGGAAATATCTTAAGAGGATAAGCTGAGATTTTTCTTTTGCTCATAACATTCAGTTCCAAAGATATAAGGCATAGGAAGACGCTGAGCTAATGAGCTGCTCCCAAGTTTGCATATTATACCACTTAAAGAGTCATCTTCTTCTATGTGAGTCTTATTTCTACAATTCCAGAAAGAAGATTCTGGTTGGTCCATCTCATCAGGCTCCCATCCCTCAACTAACTAGCTGTGGTCCTTAAAGCAGGATCACATTATATCAGGAACAGCACCTATCAATATGGCATCTGGAAGAGGCTCTTGAGTGAACAACTGAGTCCATTACTGTACCTACATGGCTTATAACCAAAGTGGTCTGCAGTGTTTCATAGGCACAAGTCTGAAGCATGCCCACAGCAAGCCTCACCGCTCACCTGGTGAGCCCACATCTATATCTCAAGATGGCTTAATTTTCTCCTCCCAAATGCTCTAATGTTCATGAAATATTATACTGTTAATCTTCATGAGACTTGACACTTCATGACTTGTATCACCGTGATATTGCCACTTGAACACAAATCCATAACCCAAATCCTTGAAATATAATTAAGTGGTTACCGAAGTCTCCCAAGAGCAGCTGGGAGGAGGAATGACATCATATAATACACATCAAAACTTTTAAAAATCCTCACTAGATAGTTCTCTTTTTCTTCTCCCAACCTCCCTCTTTTCTTTTAGTCCTTCTCCCACATCCACAGCTGTTTCTGTTATTATTTTGGTTTTTCATTTTTTTTTTCTATGCCCCGATTTATATGAATCACTCTGGCATTTTTGGGTATCTGTCATTTTTCTCCACGCCCTGCTCTGATCAGTATAACAGGCATAGGATAGCAGATGAGGAAGGGGAAAGCTGGAAATACTTTTGGCCTTACCAAATTTTGTCTTGCTGAAATCATTGCAGTTTTCCACAAAGAATGGGCCATCCCAGGAGGCACCCAGGGCTTCTTCCAGTTCTTGCCTCAACACCCACCCCCTCTTCCTTCCTGTCTTCTGCTGAGCTGAGTAAAATTCTTTCCAAGGCCCTTGAGAGTCTTGCCTCTCTGTAAAGCCAGGGAATCAAATCCTGAACTCAAACATGCAACGGCAGGGTCCGGCTTCCTCCATTCAGGCAGCCACTGCGTCTCCTGTCAAATGTAGACTAGCTACAATTGTGTTCACCTGTGAATAATAGAAAACCCAATTTACGGTGGCTTAAATCAATAGGGGCTTTGTTTTCTCCAAGAACAAGAAGTATGACCTGAGGGAGCTGCTGGTGTTGATTCCAAAGCAGCTTGACTCATCAAACGGTGATCCCAGAATATAGGAATGGAGTAGGGGGTGGGGACCAAAAGCTGGTGCAAGGAAGCGTGCTCTAGTTGCATGACTAGGGCCTGTCCCTACCGGGACCCCTTGAAGATATCTGAACTTTCTAACTCAGAACCGTCCAACCAGCAGGTGAAAGAAAGGCGCATTTATCCGTCAGTCCCCACCTACCCACACTCGGTGGGTGGGATCAGTACTTCCAGCTGCTGAGAGGGCTCCTGCAGGCCCTCATTCATGCCTCACACAGGCCTGCTAGCCGCAAGCAAGAGGAACTCAGGGTAGTTTAGGGAACATGCTGTCCCGGGAGTTATACTTGCAGGGAGCTGCAAGCACTGGCTGGAGTAGAAGGTAGCCTATGATGGTGTGATGTGGGACCCAAGACGTGCCTCATGCAGCTCAGAATCTTCTGAACTTGAGATTTTTACATGCTTCTTTAAATCTGGGAAATTCTCCGTCATCCCCTCCCTTTATTCTCTCCTTCTGGGATCGCTTCTGTACCAGGGTGCTTTATCGTGTCCTCCACAATGCTTCATTTTATTTTATAGATTCTATTTCCTTATTCCTTTCCAATTCCTTCAAACAAGCTCTGTACCCCAATCTCCTTGTACACTACTTCTTTTTTTTAATCTATGTCCAATTCGTCATTTGATTCATTTATGCTATTTATTTAAACTAGTATATTTTCCTATTTAGTATCTCCAATTGGTTACGTGTAACTGTGTATTTGTTCTTCTTTTCTTCAATATCTTCCTTCACCTTTGAGAATATTTGATGCGTCTTTATTTTAAGCCCCTTAATTTATCCAGTCCGTCAAGTATGTTTCATCTGGGATAATTTCTCCACTTGGGATTTTCCTTTTTATTCTCCTCAGCAGTCTCTGTGTTTTTCCTGAGAGCGCTTATTCTGAGGGCATTCATTTCCTTGGTGGATAAAGCATCTCTGGGAAGAGGGGTAGAAGCCAGGACCTCAGTCTGTACCCTTTCCAGAGAGCTGCCTTAGGGCTGGGAATGCCTAAATGTTACTCTCTGGACACAGTCACTTTTTGTTTAGCATGCCTTCCTTCTCAAACAGGTGACCCTGCCCCTGGGGACTCTCCCTTCACCATGGAAGCTTCTGTGTGGAGGGTTGTTAAGGAGGCAACGCATACAGCTGGCCAGATGGCCTGACTATTTGGTTATCAGCTCCCCACCCCAGCTGATTGTCACATCACCAAGTGTTCTCAATCCCAGCTACAAGACTGAAAGGGGTAGATACAGCATTGCTCCCTGAACCTAGGTCCTCCTCATGGAGTCCAGCCTTTCCTCCATATTGGGTCAACATTTTCACACACATGTTGTGATCCAGCTTCCTTCTGGCTCCCAGGGGCTTTCTTCCAGTTTTTATGTTAACTCTGGGTTCAATATCCCCCTCCCCATTTCTGTGCATCTCCAGAGTCGGGTTCCAGAGTGGCAACGAGCAGCCTGGGTTAGTTCCTGTTCTGACAGGTCTGTAAGGAAAGGAAGATCATGCGTTAGTGGAGTTCTTTTATGAAAACCCCTTAGCACAAATAAGGTGGTTATGTGTGTGACTCCATTTCCCCAAATCTTGTGCGGTCACAGATTTATTGTCATATCTGTCTCCCACCAACGAATATCTAGAGTTTAGCCCCTGACCAGTTTGTGATCAATCCTGGGAAATACCTGTGACTAGGTAAAGATGACTCTGGCTGGCCCCTTGGTCACCAGTGACCAGGCTCTTGCTAGTATGAATCTGATAACAGCAAACTGAGTTCTATTCTAGTTCCCAAGTTTACTCCAAGAGCTATAGCCAAACTCTATCATCTGATCTTGTTTTCCTGAAGGTTGCCACAGTCACTTCATTCTCTTTCTTCCCTCACATGAGCTCCACCAACAGTGAAAATTCAGGTCATTTCACCAATTGGTGGTGAAGTCTAAGCTTGACAAGAAACTCTTTGCTGTAAATCACTACCCACTGGCCTGAACTGAGTGTCTCAGTTCCTATAGATCCTATAAGCTGTGCTCCATCATACCTTTCCAGGGGACCATCTGCCAGAGGCCTTGAAATACAAACATGAAAGTAAGACCTTTCTCTCCCCATCCTGTTTATCAATGACAAAATGACAACAAAGCAAATAAACAAAAAAACCTTCAACATAGGAATCTCCTCAACTCTTCAACTTGATATGTATATTTTGCAGGACTGTTAACTTGCCAATAACCAAAATTGAGGTCTAGAAAGTCTTATTCTATGCCCACATCCTAATGATAAATCATACAGGCTACATTTAATTTCTGGCATTGATCTATTTTGAGGTTCTGCCTTTCCAATGCCATTTTAATGCATGATTACCTGGAACTTGGCCTGACACTCCTTGCAGATTTTTCTCATTTCTGGTAGGATGTAGCTAGCCTTCACCAGTGGTTTCAAAGTCTGCTTGATTCTTTGCCTTACCAAAAGACCTAAGAGGGTGCAGTCTCATTTAATGAAATCAGAGACACCAATCCTAACATGCCTACTACAAACTTCTCTGCTTCCTAAAATGGCTCAATTTTGTTAAGACATAAGGTGTCTGTCTTAGTTCAGGCTACTATAACAACTTACTATACACTGTGTGGCTTCAACAGCAGACATTTATTTCTCACCGTTCTAGAGGCTGGAAGTCCAAGATTCAGGTGCCATTGTGGTCAGTTCCTGCTAAGGACACTTCTTCCTGGTTTGCAGATGGCTGCTTTCTTGCTGTGTGTCCACATCACACAGATTGCACAGAGATAGAGGAAGCAAGCCCTCGCCAGTCTCTTCCTATAAGAGCACTAAACCCATCATGAAAGTTTCACCTTTGTGACCTAATTATCTCCCAAAGGTCTCGTCTCCCATTGGAGATTAAGGTTTCAATATATGAATTTTGGAAGGACACAAACATTCAGTCCCTAGCAGTGTCTTTGAAGTCTGGATTAAAAAAAAACAAAAACCAGCCTATAATTTCTAAAATCATCTTCTCAACCCCTCCTAATTAAGGGAACTCATATGCCACCATCTGCATGTGGCAGTTCCCATGATTTATCCAGCCTCAGCACATATTGGCAACACTGATCCCAGAGAACTCTCCATCGTTATCTCTGATTTGGGGATGATACTTCAAGAACCATCACAGCTTGGGCCAAATTGACCCTCCACTCGCTTGCTCCACATTTTCAACAGCTGAACAATGATGAAAGTATTCTTTGGCTGAATTCTGGCATAATGATTTTATGCAAGGTGCAGCAATGCATTATTCTTTGGGTCCCAAATACAAGGCATTTGCTCCAAATGTAAGCTGAATTAAGCCAGATTGCCACGTACCTACTGCAAAGTCTGTCTCAATATGGCGACTCATCCAAGAGAAACAGGTGTGTCTCCCCAAATATCTTAATGAAAAAATATTTGCCTATTTTACCAGAAGCTCTTTAGATATGGAGTGGAGGGTTTTGCACAATGTTCCATAGAGCTGAACTTCCTAGAAATCTTCTCATAGGGCCCTTGAGCTAAACCGCACAGCACAGGATCCTCCTTAGAAAGGGGGGTTTGGAAAAAAATGAATGTTCCTACTTTAGGATTGATGTCTCTGAAACCATGGAATTCAAAAAACTCTCTGCACTATTCTCTCATAATATTCAGAACTACTGAGTTTAAGTTGTAAAAATGTCCGTCTTACCAGTGTAATGGCTGAAAGTTCTACTTCTTGAATGCCTCTTTCTTGCTAGCTTCCTTCAGTAACAAGTGGAGAATAATGGAAATAGTCTCAGGGGTGGCATGACAGAAACAACTAATTTCTAATGTCATTTTTAAGTGCATTGTATGAACTTACATCTCTCAAACACCGATGTCTATGTTTCTTATAGGGTGACCAATCATCCCAGTTTTGACTAGGACTGAGAGGTTTCCTGGGATGTAGGATGTTTAGTGCTGAAGCCAAGAAAATCTGCAGCAAACTCAGAGGAATCGGTCACCCTAGTTGCAAGCCCACTGAAATATTGCTAAGCTAAATGTCTCGACTAACGCATCATGTTTTTGATGGCCACGCTGCACCAAGGAGCATGTACCATAATTCTTTTCAGAACTCCTCCAGCCCTATATCCTGTCCTGATCTTTACCTGTCCACATCATCTTTTCCTCATCTTTTGGGTATGTGTCAACACTCCCTAGAGTTAATTGTGCTACATCCTGTATTCCAGATAATGCCAGAAATTGATGTAGGTTTTAGGTTTTGGCTGCAAGGGACTGGTTGTGAAACATACATATTTATAATTGAGAGGAAAGTGGTAGAAGAATCCTACTTCTTTTGGCTGGTTTGTGGAGTGAGCTCAGCCCTACACATCCAGATATGAAGTAATTAGAAATAATGAGCCCCTGGGATTACCCCAAAGTCTTCCAGGGGATACAGAGTGTGCCCAAGTCATGCTGGCTATGAAGGCTAGAACTCATTATGGATAAAAGAGGGAGAATTAGATAAAACTAATTCATGGGCATATGTCCAAAGATTGTTTAAAAACATGGTAGTGGTGCCACATAAATAATATACGGATCCCACAAAGTCATGCCAACATTGTGAAAAGAAACCTGAGTAGTACAGCACCAATCCAGCTGCCCTGAAAACCTAACAGTGTTACTCTTCTGGTTTATAGCTGGGAATTCATTTAAAAGCTGGAGAACTGGGTTTCGGCTGTTCTTTTTCTGCCTAAGTAATGTCACAAGTAATGTCGATCAGATGTAACCCTGTCTATGTGGATGACGCCTTTACTTTCATGGAGAAACTCCAGTCTCGGGAAGAAAGTGCAAAGTCTCTACCTCTTGGCTTGGTTTCTGCCCCTTGTTGTCTTTATTTTTATTTTTTTCTATCATCTGAGTGCTACATTGGTCTTAATCGTCTTTTCTTAAAAGTCCTGGACTTTACTATTATTAAAAAAGACATGTGTACTTTGTTACTCATATTTAAAAAGTAATAATAGTCATAAATTAACAGGAGGCCCATGCTGTACTTGGGGAGCTCTGCAGGCCCCCCAAAACAGCCCTCAAACCAAGAGAGAGAGCAGCTTCCCTGGCTGGCTGCTAGGTGGTTTTTGGCAAAGATTTCCTCTCTGGAAATTGCTCATATGTGTATCATACATGTTTGAAATAGTTTTCTCCAATTTGGAAAACCATAAAGCAGCAATAAACAAATGGAATTCTGGTGAAAAATCCTTTATAAATATTGTGCATGCTTTTACAAGTGTTGATTCAATGGTCTCATTTTGCCTTTGCTTTTGAATAGCGAACTCTCATTGCTCATCTACACGTCCAGATGTGGTTGGGTCCCTAAACTGTCCACTAACCTGGGTATATTTTTCACCATTAATTATTTTGTTAAAAAATTCATAAGAACCTAGTGCTGAAAAAGGAACCAAAAGTACAATGAAATGAAATCAACCCGAGTAACAAAGTACACTCTTCTTTCCAAAACATGTGTTCATCCACAGCTCTGCAGGGTTAACATCAGTGTGGGACACTGCCATTTCCATGAGCTGTTCGAATTGTCCAAAACTGCATACATGAATAACAACCAAAGCAGCAATGTTGTCAATAGGCTGTGGGTCTTTAAAATACAATGGCAGCAAGATATCTCAAAGTGACAGGTGGCTGGAGCCAAGAAGTGCTAATGCAGGGATGTTAAGAAGTTGGTGGATTAGGGTCACATGATTCAAGGAATAGACTAAGAGAATGAATGGCTCATATTTCTTGCAATGTACCTTTTGGATATTTTTGCCCTCATTCCTAAGGAAGATGCTAAGTTAAAAAAAAAAAAAAAAAAAACTTTGATAAGACACTACTTTTAAAAATCCATATAAAACACGCTTCAGTTTCACACGCCTTCTGTCTTGTCTAGTCATGGAAATACATGTGTGATTAAAAAAAAAAAGCTACTTTGTGATCTATACCTCAAACAGCTTGGGTACTGAACAAAGGAAAAATTATTGATCTTCATTGCCACTTATCCACACATACTTTTGGTAATCATGAAGACATTCTTCTTACTGCCTCACAAAAAAAAAAAAAACAAAAAAACAAAAAAAAAAAACAAAAAAACAAGAACAAAAAAAGCAGAAATTGGGGTCTGAGTGTTAGTTTCTGGCCCAAGTGTATTTATTTATTTTATTTATTTATTTTTTTTTTTATTTTTTAATATATGAAATTTACTGTCAAATTGGTTTCCATACAACACCCAGTGCTCATCCCAAAAGGTGCCCTCCTCAATACCCATCACCCACCCTGCCCTCCCTCCCACCCTGCCCTCCCTCCCACCCCCCATCAACCCTCAGTTTGTTCTCAGTTTTTAACAGTCTCTTATGCTTTGGCTCTCTCCCACTCTAACCTCTTTTTTTTTTTTTTCTTTCCTTCCCCTCCCCCATGGGTTTCTGTTATGTTTCTCAGGATCCACATAAGAGTGAAACCATATGGTATCTGTCTTTCTCTGTATGGCTTATTTCACTTAGCATCACACTCTCCAGTTCCATCCATGTTGCTACAAAAGGCCATATTTCATTTTTTCTCATTGCCACGTAGTATTCCATTGTGTATATAAACCACAATTTCTTTATCCATTCATCAGTTGATGGACATTTAGGCTCTTTCCATAATTTGGCTATTGTTGAGAGTGCCGCTATAAACATTGGGGTACAGGTGCCCCTATGCATCAGTACTCCTGTATCCCTTGGATAAATTCCTAGCAGTGCTATTGCTGGGTCATAGGGTAGGTCTATTTTCAATTTTCTGAGGAACCTCCACACTGCTTTCCAGAGCGGCTGCACCAATTTGCATTCCCACCAACAGTGCAAGAGGGTTCCTGTTTCTCCACATCCTCTCCAGCATCTATAGTCTCCTGATTTGTTCATTTTGGCCACTCTGACTGGCGTGAGGTGGTATCTGAGTGTGGTTTTGATTTGTATTTCCCTGATAAGGAGTGACGTTGAGCATCTTTTCATGTGCCTGTTGGCCATCCGGATGTCTTCTTTAGAGAAGTGTCTATTCATGTTTTCTGCCCATTTCTTCACTGGGTTATTTGTTTTTCGGGTGTGGAGTTTGATGAGCTCTTTATAGATTTTGGATACTAGCCCTTTGTCCGATGTGTCATTTGCAAATATCTTTTCCCATTCCGTTGGTTGCCTTTTAGTTTTGTTGGTTGTTTCCTTTGCTGTGCAGAAGCTTTTTATCTTCATAAGGTCCCAGTAATTCACTTTTGCTTTTAATTCCCTTGCCTTTGGGGATGTGCCGAGTAAGAGATTGCTACGGCTGAGGTCAGAGAGGTCTTTTCCTGCTTTCTCCTCTAAGGTTTTGATGGTTTCCTGTCTCACATTCAGGTCCTTTATCCATTTTGAGTTTATTTTTGTGAATGGTGTGAGAAAGTGGTCTAGTTTCAACCTTCTGCATGTTGCTGTCCAGTTCTCCCAGCACCATTTGTTAAAGAGACTGCCTTTTTTCCATTGGATGTTCTTTCCTGCTTTGTCAAAGATGAGTTGGCCATACGTTTGTGGGTCTAGCTCTGGGGTTTCTATTCTATTCCATTGGTCTATGTGTCTGTTTTTGTGCCAATACCATGCTGTCTTGATGATGACAGCTTTGTAGTAGAGGCTAAAGTCTGGGATTGTGATGCCTCCTGCTTTGGTCTTCTTCTTCAAAATTACTTTGGCTATTCGGGGCCTTTTGTGGTTCCTTATGAATTTTAGGATTGCTTGTTCTAGTTTCGAGAAGAATGCTGGTGCAATTTTGATTGGGATTGCATTGAATGTGTAGATAGCTTTGGGTAGTATTGACATTTTGACAATATTTATTCTTCCAATCCATGAGCACGGAATGTCTTTCCATTTCTTTATATCTTCTTCAATTACCTGCATAAGCTTTCTATAGTTTTCAGCATACAGATCTTTTACATCTTTGGTTAGATTTATTCCTAGGTATTTTATGCTTCTTGGTGCAATTGTGAATGGGATCAGTTTCTTCATTTGTCTTTCTGTTGCTTCATTGTTAGTGTATAAGAATGCAACTGATTTCTGCACATTGATTTTGTATCCTGCAACTTTGCTGAATTCATGTATCAGTTCTAGCAGACTTTTGGTGGAGTCTATCGGATTTTCCATGTATAATATCATGTCATCTGCAAAAAGCGAAAGCTTGACTTCATCTTTGCCAATTGTGATGCCTTTGATTTCCTTTTGTTGTCTGATTGCTGATGCTAGAACTTCCAGCACTATATTAAACAACAGCGGTGAGAGTGGGCATCCCTGTCGTGTTCCTGATCTCAGGGAAAAAGCTCTCAGTTTTTCCCCGTTGAGGATGATGTTAGCTGTGGGCTTTTCATAAATGGCCTTTATGATCTTTAAGTATGTTCCTTCTATCCCGACTTTCTCAAGGGTTTTTATTAAAAAAGGGTGCTGGATTTTGTCAAAGGCCTTTTCTGCATCGATTGACAGGATCATATGGTTCTTCTCTTTTTTTTTGTTAATGTGATGTATCACGTTGATCGATTTGCGAATGTTGAACCAGCCCTGCATCCCAGGAATGAATCCCACTTGATCATGGTGAATAATTCTTTTTATATGCTGTTGAATTCGATTTGCTAGTATCTTATTGAGAACTTTTGCATCCATATTCATCAGAGATATTGGCCTGTAGTTCTCTTTTTTTACTGGGTCTCTGTCTGGTTTAGGAATCAAAGTAATCCTGGCTTCATAGAATGAGTCTGGAAGTTTTCCTTCCCTTTCTATTTCTTGGAATAGCTTGAGAAGGATAGGTATTATCTCTGCTTTAAACGTCTGGTAGAACTCCCCTGGGAAGCCATCTGGTCCTGGACTCTTATTTGTTGGGAGATTTTTGATAACCGATTCAATTTCTTCGCTGGTTATGGGTCTGTTCAAGCTTTCTATTTCCTCCTGATTGAGTTTTGGAAGAGTGTGGGTGTTTAGGAATTTGTCCATTTCTTCCAGGTTGTCCAATTTGTTGGCATATAATTTTTCATAGTATTCCCTGATAATTGTTTGTATCTCTGAGGGATTGGTTGTAATAATTCCATTTTCATTCATGATTTTATCTATTTGGGTCATCTCCCTTTTCTTTTTGAGAAGCCTGGCTAGAGGTTTGTCAATTTTGTTTATTTTTTCAAAAAACCAACTCTTGGTTTCGTTGATCTGCTCTACTGTTTTTTTAGATTCTATATTGTTTATTTCTGCTCTGATCTTTATTATTTCTCTTCTTCTGCTGGGTTTAGGCTGCCTTTGCTGTTCTGCTTCTATTTCCTTTAGGTGTGCTGTTAGATTTTGTATTTGGGATTTTTCTTGTTTCTTGAGATAGGCCTGGATTGCAATGTATTTTCCTCTCAGGACTGCCTTCGCTGCGTCCCAAAGCGTTTGGATTGTTGTATTTTCATTTTCGTTTGTTTCCATATATATTTTAATTTCTTCTCTAATTGCCTGGTTGACCCACTCATTCGTTAGTAGGGTGTTCTTTAACCTCCATGCTTTTGGAGGTTTTCCAGACTTTTTCCTGTGGTTGATTTCAAGCTTCATAGCATTGTGGTCTGAAAGTATGCATGGTATAATTTCAATTCTTGTAACCTTATGAAGGGCTGTTTTGTGACCCAGTATATGATCTATCTTGGAGAATGTTCCATGTGCACTCGAGAAGAAAGTATATTCTGTTGCTTTGGGATGCAGAGTTCTAAATATATCTGTCAAGTCCATCTGATCCAATGTATCATTCAGGGCCCTTGTTTCTTTATTGACTGTGTGTCTAGATGATCTATCCATTTCTGTAAGTGGGGTGTTAAAGTCCCCTGCAATGACCACATTCTTATCAATAAGGTTGCTTATGTTTATGAGTAATTGTTTTATATATCTGGGGGCTCCGGTATTCGGCGCATAGACATTTATAATAGTTAGCTCTTCCTGATGGATAGACCCTGTGATTATTATATAATGCCCTTCTTCATCTCTTGTTACAGCCTTTAATTTAAAGTCTAGTTTGTCTGATATAAGTATGGCTACTCCAGCTTTCTTTTGGCTTCCAGGAGCATGATAAATAGTTCTCCATCCCCTCACTCTCAATCTAAAGGTGTCCTCAGATCTAAAATGAGTCTCTTGTAGACAGCAAATAGATGGGTCTTGTTTTTGTATCCATTCTGATACCCTATGTCTTTTAGTTGGTGCATTTAATCCATTTACATTCAGTGTTATTATAGAAAGATACGGGTTTAGAGTCATTGTGATGTCTGTATGTTTTATGCTTGTAGTGATGTCTCTGGTACTTTGTCTTACAGGATCCCCCTTAGGATCTCTTGTAGGGCTGGTTTCGTGGTGACAAATTCCTTCAGTTTTTGTTTGTTTGGGAAGACCTTTATCTCTCCTTCTATTCTAAATGACAGACTTGCTGGATAAAGGATTCTCGGCTGCATATTTTTTCTGTTTAGCACACTGTAGATATCGTGCCAAGCCTTTCTGGCCTGCCAAGTTTCAAAGGAGAGATCAGTCACGAGTCTTATAGGTCTCCCTTTATATGTGAGGGCACGTTTATCCCTTGCTGCTTTCAGAATTTTCTCTTTATCCTTGTATTTTGCCAGTTTCACTATGATATGTCGTGCAGAAGATCAATTCAAGTTACGTCTGAAGGGAGTTCTCTGTGCCTCTTGGATTTCAATGCCTTTTTCCTTCCCCAGTTCAGGGAAGTTCTCAGCTATTATTTCTTCCAGTACCCCTTCAGCACCTTTCCCTCTCTCTTCCTCCTCTGGGATACCAATTATGCATATATTATTTCTTTTTAGTGTATCACTTAGTTCTCTAATTTTCCCCTCATACTCCTGGATTTTTTTATCTCTCTTTCTTTCAGCTTCCTCTTTCTCCATAACTTTATCTTCTAGTTCGCCTATTCTCTCCTCTGCCTCTTCAAGCTGAGCTGTCGTGGTTTCCATTTTGTTTTGCATTTCGTTTAAAGCGTTTTTCAGCTCCTCGTGACTGGTCCTTAGTCCCTTGATCTCTGTAGCAAGAGATTCTCTGCTGTCCTGTATACTGTTTTCAAGCCCAGCGATTAATTTTATGACTATTATTCTAAATTCACTTTCTGTTATATTATTTAAATCCTTTTTGATCAGTTCATTCGCTGTTGTTATTTCCTGGAGATTCTTCTGAGGGGAATTCTTCCGTTTGGTCATTTTGGATAGTCCCTGGAGTCGTGAGGACCTGCAGGGCACTTCCCCCGTGCTGTGGTGTATAACTGGAGTTGGTGGGCGGGGCCGCAATCCGACCTGATGTCTGCCCCCAGCCCACCGCTGGGGCCACAGTCAGACTGGTGTGTGCCTTCTCTTCCCCTCTCCTAGGGGCGGGATTCACTGTGGGGTGGCGTGGCCCGTCTGGGCTACTTGCACACTGCCAGGCTTGTGGTGCTGGGGATCTGGCGTATTAGCTGGGGTGGGTAGGCAAGGTGCACGGGGGCAGGAGGGGCAGGCTTAGCTCGCTTCTCCTTAGGTGATCCACTTCAGGAGGGGCCCTGTGGCAGCGGGAGGGAGTCAGATCCGCTGCCGGAGGTTTGGCTCCGCAGATGCACAGAGTTTGATGTTTGCGCTGCGCGAGCAAGTTCCCTGGCAGGAACTGGTTCCCTTTGGGATTTTGGCTGGGGGATGGGCGGGGGAGATGGCGCTGGCGAGCGCCTTTGTTCCCCGCCAAGCTGAGCTCTGCGGTCCGGGGGCTCAGCAGCTCTCCCTCCCTTTGTCCTCCAGCCTTCCCGCTTTCTGAGCAGAGCTGTTAACTTCTGACCTCCCAGACGCTAAGTCGCGCTTGCTGTGGGAACACAGTCCGTCCGGCCCCTCCGCTTTTGCCAGCCAGACTCGGGAGCTCCGCTTGGCAGGCGAGCCGCCCCTCCGCCCCGGCCCCCTCCCGCCAGTCCGTGGAGCGCGCACCGCCTCGCCGCCCTTCCTACCCTCTTCCGTGGGCCTCTCGTCTGCGCTTGGCTCTGGAGACTCCGTTCTGCTAATCCTCTGGCGGGTTTCTGGGTTCTTTAGGCAGGTGTAGGTGGAATCTAAGTGATCAGCAGGACACGCGGTGAGCCCAGCGTCCTCCTACGCCGCCATCTTCCGGACTCCTCTGGCCCAAGTGTATTTAGTGGCAAAAAAAAATTCTTAAATACTAACATTACATTTCAACAAGGCAGGAGAAGACTGGATTTACATTCCTTCTTGGGTTAGGTTTTGTTTCTTATATTCACTGTCTTTAGATAATCAAACACACGTGTTGCCACACCTTGCCACCTCCAGGAGGGATAGATTGGATGCGAGGCAATGGTAGGGATCCTCAAAGGCGAATCTCAGAGGTGTCTGAGATGACATCTGAAAGCCCACTCCGCTGCATCCCTCACCAAAGGGGTGCTTGTGATTCTTCTCACATTGTCTTTGAGGTGCCAGTCACCAAAGCAATGAATGTCAACTGTTCTCAACCCCACCAGTGACTTGCTCTGAAAAACGTACCAGCAGGAACCTATAGTTTCAAATAATCACTGCTTTGTGGTCAAACAGGGGAGGAATATCCCAGTCAATTTATGAGGTCTTTGCCTTCAAGTTCTGGATGAAAAGACTTTGTTGCTAGCTGAGGAAGGTTATTTATGATGTGATTGTTAAGGAAGGAATGATAATGTTACCATTTTTTCCTCAAAAAAATTTGTTTAAGAGGTCTTGGGTTTTCATGACTGCCACAGTATTTTTTGCCTACTCTTCATATACTGCTTTTGTCTGTGAGAGCAATCTGGGTCATGTTTCAAGGAGTCAACCTTAATTTTGTGACCAAAGAATCTGTAACCATAGATATCTTGCCTTCATTTTGTATACTCCCCATCCTGTCTTCTTTCTAACTTGTTTTGTTTTAAATCATGTGGAGAAAGGATTCTAATAGCTGCATGCCATCTTTTGATATGGTTATTAAACGTTTTCTCATTTCAGGCCGTAAGGATAAGGCCTTATCTACATTAGATCATTTCCAAAAAATGAATCCGAAATTTGAAAAATATCCTAAATTAATTCAGAGTAGGGTAGTTCATAGAATTAAAAGAATATTTTATGGAGGCATCTGGGTGGCCCAGTCGGTTACATGCCAGATTCTTGATTTCGGCTCAGGTCACAATCTCCCAGTAAGTGAGATTGAGCCCTGTGCTGGGCTTTGTGCGGACAGCGTGTAGCCTGCTTGGGATTCCCTCTCTCTGCCCCTCCCCTGCTCACATGCATGCATACACTCACTCTCTCTCTCTTTCAATCTCTCTCTCTCTCTCAAAATAAATAAAATAACATTTTTTAAAAACTAAAATAAAAACACAAACAAAAATAATTTATTGGTTTCACCCCCTTTTCTTACAAAAGAAAATTTACTTGCATTTCTTTCAGCTTGGAAACTTCACTGCAGCTACTAGAGAAGCAGGTTAGATACTGTATATCATTTAACTACAGGAGAAACAAATGGGGTTTATTTTTTAAACCGAGTTCACCAGATTACATCATACCATACCATCCGTTCTCTGTTCCTGGTTTCTGATTGAACCCCATATGATATTTCTCAAGAGGCAGGTGTGTCCCTAACCCTTTGCAACAGAACACCTATGCACATTTGGGGGGGGGGGGGCAGAAGGAAAGAGAAGGGAGAGAGAATCTTAAGCAGACTCCATGCCCAGCGTGGAGCCTGATGTGGGGCTCCATCACATGACCATGAGATCATGACCTGAGCCAAAACCAAGAATGGACACTTAACCAACTAAGCTACCTAGGCACCCCTTTCCTACCAGAATCTTTAACGGTGGCTCCAAGAATCTGACTTTTTAACAAGCTTTCAGGTGATTCTTAAGTCCCTAAGTTTGGGGGATGACGGCCGTGGGGAGACAGTGGCAGGATTCCTTGTTGTTTACCCCAGTATTCCTCAAATAATAGCCTGCGTCTTACCAAGGTGTATGACATCCTGACCACTAGATGGGGCAGTTAAGACCAGACCACCATGGGGATGTAAGCAGAAGTGTTGTGGGCACTTGAAAGACAGCTGACACAGGCCCCTACTGCTTCTTCCTTCTTCCTGGCTGGAAGGGGGATGCAATGGTGGTGCACCAGCAGCCACCCTTAGAAATGAGGTCATATGCTAATAAGGGCAAATTAGCAGAGGAGAAGGAAGCTTGAGTCCCTGACAATCATGAGCAGATGATCATGAGCTCCCAAACATGCTAACTTTACATCTCTTTTACATGATGTCCTCTTTAATCACTCATTTTTGTGTTTCATTTTGTTTTTAGTCATGGGGTGGGGTAGGATAGAGGTTGTATGAAGCTGAACCTAATCCTAAGTGATAAACACACCAAGAAAAATAGTCTTCTTTCCCCTAAACAGTCCTAGAGCCTGCCCATTACCAATAAACGAATTTCTTTTTTTGTTTAAAGTATATTTATTTATTTTAAGAGAGAGAGTGAGAGCAGAACAGGGGCAGAGAGAGAGACAGAGAGAGAGAGAGAGAGGGAGAGAGAGAGAGAATTCGAGGCAGGCTCCGCCCTGTCAGTGCAGAGCCCAATGTGGGGCTAGAACCCAAAAACCGTGAGATCATGACCTGAGCCAAAGTCAGATGCTTACCAGACCCCTAATAAGCTGATTTCTTATAAGCAAGCGCCTGTTGTGAGAGGTTTGGCAATGGATTCCCCCACTTGGGACACACAGTTTTAGCAGCTCCTGGGTCACAGAGAAGAAACAGGGGCTGATCAAAAGTTGAGGCAGGGGTAGGGTGCTCCACAACCTTGTGAAAACCATAGGAGTCCAGAAACAGTACAATGAAGTCAAAGAGCAAAGCCTACAGGTTGATCAGACTCCCTGGGTCGGGTCCTGGCCCCTCAGTAATTTTCCATGTACTCTTCAGCAAGGTATCCAATTCCTTCAGACTGCATGTCCTGTACTATAAAATGAGGACAGGGGCGCCTGGGTGGTTAAGCATCTGACTCTTGATTGCGGCTCAGGTCATGATCTCGCAGTTCATGAATTTGAGCCCTGTGTCGGGCTCTGTGCTGATGACACAGAGCCTGCTTAGGATTCTCTCTCCCTCTCTCTCTGCCCCTCCCCAACTCTCTCTCTCTCTCTCTCTGAAAATAAATAAACAAACATTTTTTTTATTTTAAAATGAAGACACTTATAAAACCAACTTGACAATGTGATAATGACAAGTAGATGACACAAAATATCAGTAGTAATTTCTCCAAGTAAATAACTATTGTGGTTGTTATTTTTGAAATAGTAAGAAGAAAACTGAAACATCAGGAAACATAGTTAGGAAGTTCCCTCTACCACCTCCCTCACAGCCTGACTTTCTTCAAACTTGCAAAATAGATACTGTAAGGGGTTGAGTTTTGGAGGGAGAAAGAGATGTTTAAATAAGATTTTGAATTTCCTACTATTGCAATGCAAATAAATGACCAGTAAAGTTCTGTGTTGCTCTCAGGGAAGAAAATGAAGTAACTCTAATGAGAACAGGGAAGGGAAATGAGAGGCAGCTATAAAAAGTGATGTGAGGGGCATCTGGGTGGCTCAGTCACTTAAGCGTTTGACTCTTAAACTCAGCTCAGCTCATGATCTCGCGATTCATGGGTTCAAGCCCCACATCAGATTCTGCACTCTGCGCTGATGGTCTGGAGCCTGCTTGGGATTCTGTCTCTCCTTCTTTCAGTACCTCCCCTGTTTGTGCGCTCACTCTCTCTCTCTCTCTTTCTCAAAATAAATAAACAAAATTAAAAAAAAAAAGGGATGTGAGCACTCCACTTATTTGACAGGCTGGATGGTCTCAACCAAGTCACTTATATTCCTAGCCTCAGTTTCCTTTTCTGTAGGATGGTGATCACTATAACTACGTCGCAGGATAATTGAGATGAGCAAATGAAACAACCATGTAAACGTGCTTTGTAAATTACAAAGAATGGTGGATACGTAGGGTCTTATTACATATTTAGACTCCACACTCCATTCCCAGAGTGGCAGGAACTCTCCAAAGTCTAAGTCTTCTCTGTGCAAACTAACCTGTGCTTCTGACATAGGTTATCGACAGAGACTTTGGGCATCTCCAGCTGCTAGCTTTCCAAGGCTGTACTGGCCATACTCTTACAGGTAACCTACCAGAATAAAATGTAACTACATCTCTGAAATTTTTCAGTGACACACACACCTTAGTCACTATTTTATTCCTTTTCTGGCACAGGGAGAGTTCTGAAAGGCCAGCCATATTCAAATAATAGGAAGAGATACAGAAATCTCTTCTAAATATGATGGGAGTACATGACAGGGGGTTTACTGTATCGTGATCTGAAGCTCTTAACATCAGGGATCAAACACACTACCTGTCACCTTTGCCTAGCCAAGAGAATGAGCTCTTTCCTCCAAGGTAATACTGGCTGCTATGAAATATGTATTTGCTTATTCATGAGCTTTACTCCTGCTTCATTCCCCAGTTGCATTATTTGGTAGGTCTCTATAAGTTCTTGTACACCTTTTTCCCCACACGGTGTGTTATCTCAGATTCATTTTTAGGTTTCTAGAAGGCAACAGTAATTTGTATCATGCTCTTAGTTCAACATCCAGCATATCTGGATGTTTGGTGCACTATATGCAGTTTTTAATAAGGTGCATGTCAGCCATGACCAGGCCCTGACTGCTTCTTCCTTTTTGAGCTTCTGATATGTGCCATGTCTCCACTGGGTACTGAGCTATGGATAAGAACATGCTCACGAACCACCCTTCTGCAGGAAAGTCAGTTTAAACAAAGACGCAAAGTATCTTTGATAAGAGGTGGGAAAGCAAAGTCTAATGATGGAGGAAGACCTTCCGAAGAGATAGATGACTTAAGAACTAAGACCTGAAGGATGCATAGAAACTGCATCAAAGGCCATAAGTATGAAAGCAGTCAGTATGGACCAGGAGCTGAAGGAAAACCAGCAGACTGTAATGCAGATGGGAGATGGAGGGGTTGGAGAAGTAGGCAGCAGCCGCATCACCCATGGCCTTAAATGACTTCAATGTCACTTAAGTGACTTTTGTTTTTAATGTAATCAAAACGGGCAGCCACTTAGTTGTTTTAAACAAGGAAATGACCTACCCCCATCTGCATGTTAAGGTGGTGATACTGGCTGGGGCGCCTGGGTGCCTCAGTCAGTTGAGGGTCTGACTCTTGATTTTGACTCAGGTCATGATCCCAGGGTCATGGGATTGAACCCTGAGTCGGAGCCTGTTTGTGATTCTTTCTCTCTCTCTCTCTCTTCCTCTGCCTCCCTCCCCGCTCATGCTTTCTCTCTAAAAATTAATTAATTAATTAATTAATGAAAATAAATTTAAAAATTCTTAAGTATATTTTAAAAAAAGGATGGCGATACTGGCTGTTGTGGGGCTAACCAAATAGGAGGCTCTTCAGTTGTCTGGACTGGAAAGAACTGTGGCTCAGACTGGGCTGGCAATAGAGCTGGAGAAATTTGGGGTCTGCCATTTCTCACATGGTAGTGGGAGATCTTCCAGTGAGTAGAACCATCTCGATCTATGGTGCTTAAAAGTGAGGGATGAGAATGACTAAGGGAAGAGTATTTATAACAAGCTCCAGGGTTCTTACACATACAATCGGTCTGATTAAGTTGAACTGACACTTCTGAATCTCCTATGGCTAGTGGATGTCTTAAAAGAATAACAACAGCAGCAAAGCACAGAATCCACCAGTCTGGGGCCATGCCAGGTCTTATCTTTTGCAAGCTTTCAAGAACATCGGATGTAATTGCAACCAAACTTAGTCTTAAACAAAAATATGGTGCTTCATTATGAAAAGTATAGTTCTCCTAAACAATGGGCAGTAGAGTGTGTATTTGAAGCTTTTCCAGTGGTAAGGATGAATTTGTGCAAATCCATCCACACATTTTCCTGACTCTAGAACAAAATTAACTGAATCTAAGACATAAACCACCCAAGCTCCATGCTAACAATGTAGTCAATAGACTTAATGCTACAATATTTCTTTTTTATGCTGATGGCAGTTCCAAAAAATGTCCTTCAATGTGCCAAAATTCAGCGAGCCCAACCCGAAAGATGTTTAAATTATACTGCTTAATGCAAAAAGTAAGCCACAGTGTAATGAAGAGAGTATAATGTTATACCATGGTTGGATTTGCATTTGCTAGATCACTTTGGGGGCCATGGGGAGGCCAGCTTAGGGAGACAGCCTGGGACAAGAAACACCACACCCAGGCTGTGTAGTCTGTTCCTGCACACCCTGACTTTCTCCCATCTTGGAAAGAAGCGACAACATGCTTGCCAACAGAAGAGTGCAGACTTTAGATGCAGACCCTGACTAAATTCCTGACTAAACTGTCCTCATAGAACATCTGACAGAATTAAATGGCATAGTGTTTACAAAACCTGCAGACAGTAAGAACTCAACAAACTTCTACCTCTTTTTGAATAAAGTGATAGAATACTGTAGACCAGCAATTCTCAAAGTAGGTTTTGATATTCATTTCTGTGAAATCACTGAGCATTCTAATTTAAAATACAAATCCTTGGGGTGTCTGGGTGGCTGAGTTGGTTAAATGTCGGACCTCAACTCAGGTCGTGATCTCATGGTTTGTGAGACTGAGCCCTACATCTGGTTCTCTGCTGTCAGTGCTAGGCCCACTTTGGATCCTCTGTCTTCCACTCTCTGCCTCTCTCTCTCTCTCTAAAAATAAATAAACATTTAAAAAATTAATAAATAAAATATAATACAAATCCCTGGTCCATGCCCTGAACCTCTGAATTCAAGTGGTCGAGCCAGGAATCTGCATTTGTTCAAGACCCATTTGATTCTGATCCACAGTACTTGAGAACCACATTCCAGACTAGCATATACGAGCATATTTAGTTTTATTGTGCTTTGCTTTACTGCACTTTTGCAGATATCGCGTTTCTCACAAATTCAAGTTTTGTGGCAATCCTGTGTTGAGCAAGTCTGTGGACACCATTTTCCTCATTTGTCCACTTTGTATTTCTGTGTCACATTCTGATAATTCTTGCAATATTTCAAAGTGCTTTCATTATTATTTGACTTGCTGCAATCTCATGATAAAACTATAATGGATGAGGAGTTATTTCTTATGGATGAGGAAAGGAAGTGTTTTCTTGAGATGGAATCCATTCCTGGTGAAGATGCCGTGAGGATTGTTGAAATGATGACAAAGGATTTAGACTGTCACATAAACCTAATTGATAAAGCAGGGGCAGGGTTTGAGAGGACTGACTCCAGTTTTGAAAGACATTCTACTGTGGGTAAAGTGCTGTCCAAAAGCATTGCATGCTACAGAGAAGTCTTGTGAAAGGAAGTGCCAATCAGTGTGGCAAACTTCACTGCTAACTTACTTTAATAAGAAGCTCCAGGGGTGCCTGGGTGGCTCCGTCAGTTGAGCATCTGACTTCAGCTCAGGTCATGATCTCACAGCTTGTCCCTCTCTCGCTCTGCCCCTCCCCCACTCATGCTCTGTCTCTCTCACGCGCGCGCTCTCTCTCTCAAGAATAAATAAAATATTAACAAAGAAATTAAAAAAAAAGAGGCCTACAGCCACCTCAACCTTCAGTAACCACCACCCTGATCATTAGCCATCAACATGGAGGCAAGACCCTCCACCAACAAAAAGATTATAACTTGCTAAAAGCTCAGATAATGGTGAGCTTTTTTTTTTTGCAATAAGAATTTTTAAATTAAGGTATGTATATTGGTTTTTTAGACATAATGCTATTGCACACTTATTAGACTACAGTATAATGGAAACATAAATTTTACAGGCACTAGGAAACCAGAAATTTCATTTGACTTGCTCTATTGTGATATTCGCTTCATTGCAATGGTCTGGAAGTGAACCCGAGGTATGCCTATACATACTTAATTGTTCTGCAGCTGTTTCAGATGCATATGGGTTTGTTTTGTTGTACTTTTTCCCTCTTCCCCAGCCATTGATAAACCTCTGAAAGTTCATCCCTGGGCCTTCCATCAGATAATCCAGCAGAAGCTGGGTTCAATAAACACTTGGTTTATCTAACGGCATGCAAATCGCATTGTTATGGGAAACTTCTCTCATCACTACCCAAATTTTTCAAGACTTACAGTTTATTCACTGTTGTAACTGTCCTATAAATCCTCATCTAAAGTTCATTGCTGGGGGTGGGGGGCGCCTGAGTGGCTCAGTCGGTTAAGCATCCCACTTGGGCTCAGGTCACGATCTCATGGCTTGTGAGTTTGAGCACTGCATTGGGCTCTGTACTGACAGCTCAGAGCCTGGAGCCTGTTTCAGATTCCGTGTCTCCTCTCTCTGCCCCTCACCCATAGACATAATGTCTTGGTTTATCTATCTTATCTATCTGTCATGCTCTGTCTCTCTCTTTCTCGAAAATAAACATTAAAAAAAATTTTTTTAAATAAATAAAGTTCATTTCTGGGGCAAGGGAGAAAACTCCTAGCCTCCAGGAAGAGAGCTGTGGAATCCCACCTGGCAACAAGGACACAACACAAATCAGAATGAGAGAGGCGGGGAGACCTGACTGCTATTTTCAACTCCTTAGCCTTCCAGCCTCTACCCTCCACCCCAGGCTTGATGTTTCGGTACTGGAAGTTTTTCTTATTCACTCACTCTATCCTTTGCTGTTTTTATCTGGAACTCAGGTTCCCAATTTTAGCAATTATGCAAAGACTGTGTTTATGCAGAAGTCCCTGTCCCAAGTATATAAGAATCCCACGACAAATGGTGAAAGGCATGGCTCTTTTGCCACTTGCCCCCCTCTCTCGGCAAGTGTGACCCAAGACGTCCATCATTTCGTTAGGTGGCAGATGAGGTGCCTGGACTGTGAATTGCAGTGACCTACGACCCACCTTTGCTTTTCAGAAGCTTATCATCTTGAATTTATGTAGGGATGAGATGCTGCGTAAATCTGCCATGAAAGCCTTGTACAGGCAAAAGAGGGTGATTCTTCAGGTCTGTGAACACATGCTTTATCCGTTTGACTTCTATGGGCACCCTACGGCTTTCATTTGGGCCAAAACACAGAAGCCAAGCTTTCATTGTAAACAGATGGTGCTGCTAATAAGGAAAGTTAAAAATTCTTTCAGTCATTCTCTGACACAAGAAACCTGAAGAAGATTCTGCTTTAAAAACTAACTAAACTATCAAACACTCCTTCTCCCCATACTCCATAGGCTCGAGGTCACAACATACACCCCTTGCAAACAGACAAAACCTGGTCTCCATTCTTTCCTTTTCCCCCTACTTCCCCATCCTCTCCCCATGCCAAATTCTACATTCCTTTGGTGTGGATACTATAAATATGAAGTGAACAAACTCAATCCCAAATCACGAGGGGGCTTTTCTTTGCATGACCACAACATAAGCATTTGTCCATCATTTTGGGATTTTTATGAAGCCTCTAAGAATGTTCAGAATTCCAGTCTTGCTCAAACAATGTCTCGCTAGTCAGCAGGATTCAGACGTTGAAACTTAGGACAACTCGGGAATTTCTGGTTAGAAGAAAACATAATCCCGAAATGTCTCAATGTGAAAGATTTTCTTGTCTCTTCCTCCTTTACCCTTTTTCTTTCAGTCCAGAAAAAGAAATGTGGAAATTCTTATGTTTCCTTTAACATGAGGCAATTTGAATTTGATTGTAATCTCCCTGTCCCTAACCCCGAAAGAGAAGCAGCATTATTGTGCTGTGTTGGGTCTTTACTTAAATTTCTCCATCAGATAGCATCTTGTTACATAAATACTTTATGCTTTTAAATCTGAATATCATTGATAACAATCGCCTGCTAGATCATACTTCTGGGGCTTAAGTCTGAAAATGAATCATCCAGACCCCTGAGGTGTTCTTGGTGAGTGTTCTGGAGGAAGGGGACACCAGAGGTTTTTATCCAGTCATCTGTGCCTTGGGGAAGGACCACACTCAAACTGTTAGAAAGAGATTTTTTTTTGGAAAGAGATATTTTTAAAATTTCCCAAGGAAGGTAGATTCCATGACCTCCTTAAGTAAACTGTCCAGTGTTGCAACAACGTTAGCATTTTCAGAAGAGAATTAAATCTACTATCACTTATCATTAATTTGAAACTTTGTTGTTTGGGCACCAGAAAACATTCCTCCCCGTATCAAGGTCTTTCTGCAGTGTATCTGAAAGCTGAATCGTCTATTTGTATGAGAAATGATGAGGAAATGAAATTTTGAGAAATCTTGTCTCAGTATCTCTGTTTAATAAAGATACCTGTTCTTCCAAACTGAGTATTATTAGGAATATCAAAAGAAATCATGTGTCAGGCTGCCCAAGTAAGGTATTATTTGTATCACCACCAAAAAATAATCATTCTAAACTGAATCTGGAAATAATTATTCAAATTTAGTCTATTATAGAAATAATATGAACTCCTAAAAAATTACTGTGAATATAAGCTTATATTAATGGATGCAAACTTTATGTCTATGAACTAGCATGTAAATACTTCTCTAAGCAAACTAGGTATGGGGATCACCCAAAGCCCCCAGAAGGAAATTCTCTCCCTAAAGATGAGGGACTCACTTGAAGAACAGAACCCGGAAGCTATACGATGTTTTATAATGCCTGGTGCAGGTACCGGACGAGCAAGAAGGGAGGCAGTGGACTGCATCACGGAATGGAACCCTGTACATAAGGTACTCGGGTAGCTCAAAGTGATTCAGAAAGTAGGAGTGTGAACGATTGAGAAAAGACACCCCAGGCAACAGGAACTGCAAATAAAGTAAGGTTATGACCCTATTAGCAGATAAGGTGGAATCTGAGCCAGAAAATGAGTAAGAAAATGGGCACTCTGTAATGCTAAGCAAAAAAAACTTGAAATGAAGCTGTAACAATTATGAATATATAGTCATCAAAAAATATCGAAGCCATCCTATAAAGCAGAAATTACAAAAGATATGAGGAAAAATACAAAGGAATGTAAACTCTCTCAGTCTATGACAAATAAAGTAAAAATACATGAACTTTGAAGTAGACATAAATACCAAAATTGATAATAAAATATGTTATTCAACTCTGTATCCTGAAAATATAGAAACTACTATTTTTTCAAGTCACTAAGGAACATACGTGAAAACTGACCATAAATTAGGCCACAAAGTAAAAGATAATTGATTTCAAAAATAGCAACATTATGAACAATATTCTCTGATCACAATGCAATGAAACAAAAAGTTATTATAAAAATCTCATTTATGAATATAATTGAATATAATTATTTATATAATATATGTAATTATATAAATATAATTCCTGTAATAAACTCCTCTTAGTCATGGTAATTTTTTTAATGTGCTGGTAGATGCTATTTGCTAATACTTAACTTGGAATTTTTCCAATGATATTCATGTTCATAATTATATTCACTTATATGTGTAAATATATATTATATTTAATATAATGTAATGGTATATATAATATAAAATATGCTTATTGGCCATTTGAGTATGTATATTTATATATTATATAGATTATGTAATATATATATAAATGAATATAATTATGAATATGAATATCAATGGAAAAATTCCAAATTAAGTATTAGCAGATTGCATCTACCAGCACATTAAAAAAGTTACCATGACTAAGTGGAGTTTATTATAGGAATGCAAGGATAACTCATTACTAAGGAATTTATTATATTCCATCAAATTTATAGATCTAAGGAGAAAAGTTATATGATTATTTCTAAAGATACTAGAAAAAAACATTTGCACAAAAGCCAGTAATCATACTTGACCCCAGAGAAAGGCCTCAAGGAAATAAAGATAAAATAACACTTCCTTAGCATAATAAAATATATCATTCCCAACCCAAAGCCCATGCTATATCTACTGGGAAAACAGTGGAGGCATTTCCATTAAAATCAAATATAAGACAAGAATGCCCACTATCATTACCGCTATTTAACATCGTACTAGATTTAATAGACAATGAAATTAGAAAAAAAGTGAAAAGTATAAAAAATGGAAAGCAGAAAGTTAATCTTTATTTTTAGATGATATCATTATATAGTTACAAATATAAAAGAATTGAGAAATATCTATGAACAATAAGAGAATTTAGTAAGATGAAATGGCACAAAATGAATACACTGTAATAAATTGATTATATCCAGTAAGAAGATGTAATGAGAGAAAAGACCACATTTACAATAATAATAAAAGGATAAAATACCTAAGAATAACTGTAACAATAAATGTTGCAGGACACATCTGAATAAAGCCATAAAACATTGATGAAGGACACAAAATAAGATTTGAACAAATGGAAAGATCTACCTTCTTGGCTAGGAAAACCTGACAACATAAAAGCTGTTGATTCTCTCTGTTATTTATCTAAGTGCACTTATAGTAATAAAAATATAAGGATTTCTATCATTATTTATTATTTAGTCTGAAATTCACGCAGAAAAATAAACAAAAACGAAACACAGGAAACAGAAGAGCAATGAGAGAATTAAGCTCACTAGATATTAAAATTAAAAGCCTCAATAGTTAAAACAGTGTGGTAGTGGCACTGAAATTAAAAGATCAACCAAGAAAATAGAATGAAATGTCCAGAAATAGACTCACTATATACAGGAATGTAATACATGTTAAAAATGACACCTCAAAACAGTAGGTAGGAGATTATCATCATAAAGTGGTAGCAGAGCAAAGCACAGGCAACAAAAATAAAAACAGACAAGTGGGACTACATCAAATTGAAAACTTTCCTGTATCAAAGGAGACAAACCACAGAGTAAAACACCAACCTATGGAATAGGAGAAGATACTTGCAAATCATGTATCTGACAATGGGTTAATATCTCATAGATAAAAAATTCTTACAATTCAACCAAAACCCCCCACAAACAACCTGACTTAAAAATGGGCAAAGGAGGGGTGCCTGGGTGGCTCAGTTGGTTAAGCGTCCAACTTCTGCTCAGGTCATGATCTCACGGTTTGTGAGTTCAAGCCCTGCGTTGGGCTCTGCGCTGACAGCTCAGAGCCTGGAGCCTGTTTCAGATTCTGTGTCTCCCTCTCTCTCTGCCCCTCCCCCACTCACACTCTGTCTCTCTCTCCTTTAAAAAGAAATAAACATTAAAATTTTTTTTTAAATAAAAACAATGGTCAAAGGACTTGAATAGACATTTCTCCAAAGGTGATACTCAAATGGCCAATAAGCATATGAAAAAATGTACACCATTATTAATAATTAAAGAAATTCGAATCAAAACCATAATGAGATATCACCTCATACCTATTAGGAGAGCCACCATCAAAAAAGAAAGAGACAGGGGTTGGGGGGAGAAGGAAAGAAAGAGAGAAAGGAAGAAAGAAAGGAAGGGAGGGAGGAAAGAAGAGAGGAAGGAAGGAAGGAAAGAAGGAAGGAAGAAAGGAAGGAAGGAAGGAAGGAAGGAAGGAAGGAAGAAAAAAGAAAGGAAGGAAGCAAGGAAGGAAGAAAAGAAATTAAGAAAAGAAATTAAAAAAAATAAGTTAACGAGTGTTGGTGAAAATGTGGAAAAATTGGAACCCAGGGGCACCTGGGTGGCTCAGTTGATTAAGCATCTGACTCTTGATTTCAGCTCAGGTCATGATCTCATGGTGTCTGAGATCGAGCCCCATGTCAGGCTCTGAGCTGACAGCTTAGAGCCTGCTTGGGATTCTCTTTCTCCCTCTTTCTCTGCCCCTACCCCACTTGTGCTCTCTCACTCTCTCAAAATAAATAAATAAACTTTGAAAAGAAAATTGGACCCTGTGTGCACTATTGGTAGAAATGTGAAATGGTGCAACTGCTGTGGAAAGCAGTATGGAGATTCCTCAAAAAATTAAAAATAAGGGAGCCTGGGTGGCTCAGTCGGTTAAGTGTCCAACTTTGGCTTAGGTCATGATCTCACGGTTTGTGAGTTCAAGCCCTGTGTCAGGCTCTGTGTTGACAGCTTGGAGCCTGAAGCCTGCTTCAGATTCTGTGTCTCCCTCTCTCTCCATCCACTGCCCACCCCCCCAGCCCCTCCTTGTGCTCTGTGTGTGTCTCTCTCTCAAAAAATAAATAATAAAACATTAAAAAATTTTTTAAATAAAAATTAAAAATAGACTTACCAAATAATGCAGCAATTCCCCTTCTGGGTATATATCCAAAAGAATTGAAAGCAGGACCTCAAATACACATTGACTGACTGATGTTAACGGTAGCATTATTCATCATAACCAAGAGGTATAGGCAATCCAAATGCATCAACAAATGAAGGGATAAAGAAAATGTGCTCTGAACCTGCGATGAAATACTGTTTAGCCTTCAAAAGCAAGGAAATCTTGTCACATGCCATACCATGGATGAACTTTGAAGACGTTATCCTAAATGAAATAAGCCAGGCACAAAAATGATTCTACTTATACAAGGTATCTAAAATAATCAAATTCATGGGAACAGAAAGTAAGTAGATGGAGCACCTGGGTAGCTCAGTTACTCACCTGACTCTTGATTTCAGCTCAGGTCATGATCTCAGGTTTTGTGAGTTTGAGCCTCGAGCAGGGCTCTGGTCTAACAGCGTGGAGCCTGCTTGTTATTCTCTCTCCCTCCCGCTATCTCTGTTTGTCTCTGTCTCTGTCTGCCCCTCCCCTGTTCAAGTGCACACCCTCTCTCTCTGTCTCTCTCTCTCTCTCAAAACAACTAAATAAAACATTAAAAAAGAAAAGAAAAGAAAGAATTGTGTTTGCCAGAGGCAAAAGGGAGGGGAAAATTAGAAATTATTGTTCAATGGGTATAGTGCTTCAATTTTGTTAAATGAAAAGTTCTAGGAATCCATTGAGCAACAATATGAATATACTTGACATCCTTGAACTGAACACTTAAAAATAGTTGAGATGGTCAATTTTATGTTATCTGCTTTTTACCACAATTAAATTTTTTTTAATTATTATTTTAAAACGTGGTAGTGGGGCAGCTGGATCATTACTTGGAACAAAATAAAGCAGGGTCCATACTTTATCAACTAAACCAGGATAAAATGCACATCTGTCAAATATCTAAATGTCAAAAAATAAAATCATCAAAGTAGATGATATGGAAAAGGCCTTTCTATATACTTCCTCCTATTACATAAAAATGAGATACTTTCACATGGCAAAGTACCATCAGCCAAGTCGAAAGGCAGATGACCAAAGGAGCCAACAATCTGCAGCTCATACACAAAGAGATGATCTCCTTAATATGTACCAACTTTAAATAAATCTGTAAAGAACAAGGACAAGAGCCCTGTAGAATATGGGCAAAGTACAACAAGCCACAACAAAGGAAATAGAATTGGAGCCTCAACATACGAAGACATTGCTCAACCTCACCCCGAATCAGAGAAGCGCAAGTTAAACCATCGTGAGACATCCTTTTCACCTATCAGATTGGCACACTCCCAGAAGTTTGATTATGCACTCTGTTGGCAAGGCTGTGGGAAAACAAGAACAAGTCAATATTGTTAGTGGGAGGGTCAATTGGCTTAGGCCTTTTGGGGGGCAATTTGGCTGTATCTATCAAAAATTAGAAATCCATAATCCAATAATCCAACTTGTGGATGTTAATACCATAGATGTACAAGTGTAAAATGGCAAATGTGGAAGTTTGTTTCAGAGCTGATTATTGGAAACAACTCAAACGTCTATCAATTGCATCCTGATGGAATAAAATTGCAGTGTATTTATCCAAGGGAATACTATGCAACTTTAAACATGAGCATGTTTCCTGTGTGCTGATATATATGTAAATTGTATCACGTCTCTCCTCTTCTCAAGACCCACCTGATGGCTGTCCATTGCTCTAAGAGTAAAAGCCCAAATCCTTAAACTGGCTTATAAGAGCCTATGTGATCTGCCCCCTGTTGCCCTTCTGACCCTCTGTGACATTCTGCCTCACTTTCTCTGCTCCAGTCACACTGGCCTCTGTTTCTCCTTAAATATGCTAGTCATACTCCCACCTCAGGGCCTTTGCACTACCTGTTCCCTCTGTCTCGATCACATACTCCCCAAAGGATTCCGAAGCTCACTCTCTCACTGCCATCAAGTCTTTGCTTACATGTCATTTTTTCAATAAGGTCACCTCTGACCACTCCATTTAAAATTACAATCCGCCACCCCACATTCCCAATCCCTACTATCTTGTTCTAGTTTTTCAATTGCTCTGATTATATTCTAATACAATATATAATTTACTTATCATGTTTGTTGTCTGCTTCATGTACCCTCTCCCAAGATAGAAATGCTATGGAGCAGGGGTGCCTGGGTGGCTCAATCAGTTAAGCATCTGACTTCAGCTCTGGTCATGATCTCACAGTTCCAGGGTTCGAGCCCCACATCAGACTCTGTGCTGCTCAGAGCCTGCAGCCTGCTTCAGGTTCTATGTCTCCCTCTCTTTTGCCCCTCCCCCTCTCGTGCTCTGTCTCTCTCTGTCTCTCAAAAAAACGTTAAAAAAATGCTGCGGGGTAGAAATTTTTGTCAATTTTGTCCATACCTCTATCCCCAGCATAATATAACAGTATTTGGCATATAGTAGGTGCATAATAAGTGTTTGTCTCTAAGTGAACGAATAATCGAACATATGATATAGACAAAAGATCCTAAAGTATATTTAAGAGAAGGAGAAAAGTAAAGGACAATAACTGTTCTGCATACAGTCTTTTTAAGAAATAAAGAAAAAAGTAAGAATTTATAATTGCTGGTAGGTGGATAAAGAAACCTGAAAATCTACAGAAAAAAACTCCTGCCTTGGAGGAGATGTATGAACTGGACATATGGGAAACAGTGGTAGGAAGGAGGTTGCACCTTGAACATATACTCAAGGTATATACCTTGAATAAAAGTATACACACCTTTTGTTTTTCAAATTATGTGAACATATTACTTATTCAAAACCTTTAATTACACACACACACACACACACACACACACACACACACACACACACAGAATAATGGCACAGCCCCCAGAGAAAGACCTAATTTGGGAGCTCTGAGAAGGGCCCAGGGAATTTACATTTTCAGCAAGCTCCCCTCCCCCCACTCCTGAGACAGGTGCTCTAAGGACCACACACAGTGAGAACGCTTTCACCACTCCCTCTCCTAACCCAAGAAATTCTGCGGAACATTCAACATTGGAATAGCTGTCATTTGGAGCACAAGCAAGTGGGCAGATCACAGAAACAAAAAGCAATTTCCAGGAACATCTGGCACCACTAATAGGTGCAACTCAAAAGGTGGTCTCCTTTGGTATATGATGTGGAAGGCCTGCAGAAACTTCACCTTTCCTTCAGTCTCATCTGCACACACAGAGCCATGAGAAAGGGGTGCCGTCTTTGCCTGAGATATTTATGCATGTTGGATATTTCAACTAAACTTCAGAGTTCAAAAAGTTCAGAGTTTTAGCACAGGCAGTTAAAAGGGATATTCAGGTCTTTTTGCTCGTGGTGATCATATACTAACCACCCCCTGCCCCCATTATTCCTTCTCTTTCACCTTGGCATTTTAATCAATAAAATGTTCCCCCTAATTCACAGAGGAATGATTGTTCTACCACCCTTTTGCTGGAGATGAGAAAGGTGGTGAGGACTTGAAACGTATCTTAGAGACACTCACCCAATTAGGCCACCCTGCTTTACAGTGATGTCTTTCAGACAAACAAAAGTATTTGCCTCTGTTATTCAGTGACTCCAGCAAAACTCTATAAATGAAGTGTAGTTAACAAATGAAAGAACCTAATAACATACAAGAAGGGACTGAACCTGCCAAACCCAGAATATTTTCAGTTTGAAAAGCAAACTCATTCTTACTAACTTTACATTGATTCTCAAAGTAGGGGGAAATTTAATAGGTGAGGAAAAAATTCAATTATTTTGTGACCCATTACTTCCTCAAGATGCTAAAAATAAAGATATACACCAAAGTCTCAACATTTTATTTCCATTTCAAAAAACATTTTTTGCACTATCTCTATTTGGGCCTCTCAAGATTATTCTATTTCTGGAAGACACTTTCTGATGTTTTCTAATTGACTTCAAGAATCTGTCATGCTGTTGACATTTTACATGCTACATTAAAATTAATAGCGTCATGGGCCCCTTATGAGTTTCTTCCTTAAACTTCCAAATACAATCCTGGGTTTCTGTTTCTCAGACTGACCAATGAGAAGCAGTTCTGTGACTCTAAGATGGGGAAACAATGGAAGTGGTGAAATAATCCTTAAAAATGTTTAAACTTTAGGCCCTGTCTGAAATCTGTTACAGTTGGCAAGTAGGTAGGTCTTTATTAAATAGTTGGTTTTGTTTCTCCTATTGTTTCTCCATTATATCTGTCTGTGTGGTTGGTAACTGAGTCACTATGACATAATGCTGCAGAGAAAGACTGTAAAACAACCAGACGTATGCACATGTTCATCTCTCAATGAGTCGCAATCTTGGGTCTGTTCCCTAGATGTTGGTGGAAAGACTTGATTAATGGCAGACTTGTTCAACATAAAAAAGAACAAAAACCAGATTTATTCTCAGCCTTCTTTTTCCTAGGGGCTTCATGTGAAATGTAGTAATTAATTTATAGCTTTACAGTAAGGCAGCATCAGAGAAAACAGTTCAGTTCACCAGAATGTAGATGGAGAATGTAATTGAGAGGTACCCCCTGCGTGAAAGGGTAGGTACATAAGGAAGAGCAAGATAGGAATTGATTTCTTTTATAACTACTACAAATACACTACTAGTTACCACCTGGATTTCCCCCCAAGGTGTGTTCAGAGACGCGGTGTTGACTATAGGAACGAGGTCTTTGGGAAATGCTTCAAACCGCAGCTGAACGGGCTTTAGAAACCGTGGGTGGAACTTGCTTATTACCCTCTCCACCGGTGATTGCAATCCCCGACCAAAGTCAAAGCCTTCCTAAGCGTGATAAGGGCTTGGAGCGAGAGGAGCTGATCGCCTCGCGTCCCCGCTCAGGGTTATTTGTGGAAGTGAGCGGCATTCCTCGCCAGGACACACCCTCTCCCCCTCCCCAGCAGCCCCCTCTCTGCCACACGCGCACGGCGCACACGCGGCCCCTCGGCGAGACGCGGCGCACTCGGCGCGGCTGCAGTCGGCCCGCCTCGCATCCAGCCTGCTCGCGAGGGCCTGGCCGCTGGGAGGCTTCCCGGGAGCCCCGGCACGCCGAGACGTCTTCCTCGCAGCCTGCGAGGGGCCGGGCTGTGGGCGGCTCGGCTGCCCGTTCATTTTCTCCGTTGTATTCAGCAAGCTAGGCTGAATTCCGAGCCCCGAAGTTGCAAGCTGGGAATAGCTGAGATCTGAAAGACCCCCGAGGGGAGCTTTTTTCAGGGGGCAGAGCGTGTCTCCTGCTCAACTGGTAAGTGAGAGCATTAAATACCATGTAGAAGGGCAGGAAATATTGCTTGGCAGCGTTTCCCCGCAGTGGAGGGCAGGTACTTCAGTGAAACGTACTGTTGTGGGTGTTTGCTCGTCGTGGGCTCGGAAGACCGTCTTTCGCCACGGTTTTCCTAATTCTTCCCGGGATCGTTCTTAGGAGGCGGGGGTGGTGGGTCCAGCTCCGCGCGCGACTTCTCTGTTGTTAGAGTTGGGGTGGGGGAGGGGCTGGAGGCGCGGGGTGGAATTCCCCCCCCCCCGCCTTTATTCATTTAAAAAAAAATGATACTTTGAGAGAAGCTTCTCTTTCAGGCGTTTATATGCCTGGAGCGACTTGCGCCGAGTTTGTATTCCTTCTAGTTTCTTTGTAATCGGTTCCATCCCTGGTTGAAGTAGAAGAAAAACTTTCACACAGGGAGCAGTAGGACAGCCTCTAATCGCTGATCAGTTGCTGAATGAATTTTAGCTGGAAACACTTCAACGGAAGGGTTTGGTGTTTTTTCCCATGAGAAGTTTGGGCGTTTTCACACCTGTTGCTTTTCAGTTGCCTGAAAGTTTGTTTGTTTGTTTTCTTGGGTTTCACTTGATTGCAGACTTTTGTCTAACAAAATCAAATGCTACGTTTTCATTCTCTCGTTCTCCTCCTGGAATCCCTTTGGATGGGGTCCCCTTCGTTAGCATTCGGTTGGCCGTGGTTCTTGGGGGAACAAGTGGCAGGCAGAATACAATAAGGAGGAATGCATTCCTGATGGCTTGTCTACCATGGAAAGACTAAAGTGAAAAACTGACAATTCTACAGTGGTTTTTGTGGAAAGCATTGCTGTTGCAGTTTTAGAAATATTCAATTTTGGAGAAGTCTTGAAATTTGCTAATCCACAGGTCACCAGCGTGACCTTTGCAAAGAGATTTCCCCCAGTCTACCTGCAGTATGAACATAAAGACCCTGCCTGACACCAGTGCTTTCCAGGGATGCTGAAGTCACCTCTCACTTGACAGACAGACTACTGATGAAAGAGATAGGTGATGTGTTTTGTGGCAAGGGCCAGGGAGGAGGACCACCTGGGAAGGGGGATGAAGTTCGTTTTCAGTTTTCAGAGGATGAAGAAAGTCTTCAGGATACTGGAATGCAGTTTAACATCCTGGTAGGTTAAGTTGAATTCTTGTCCACATGATGAAAAAGACTTTCAATAGCCCTTCTCACACTTCCAAGTGGAGCTCGGTGGAATGCTTGTTTATTTCTGTTGCTGATAAATCCATGGGAAATCTCTGCTGAAACCAGCAATTTTAAAAAAGCAGGTCCTAGCTTATAATTGCACACATAATGGCAAACAGGTTATTTTCAGTAACCCAAGAGCCTCGAATTTTCTCCGACCATTACAGGAACAGAACATACTATGAGCATGCATTTGAGCTTTCATCTCCCGTGCACCCCCCAACTGAAATGGAAAGTTATCCTTGGGTGTCTGATGAAAAAGATTACTGCCAGATATGATACCAGGCTATAAAATACCATCTTTCTGAAAAGATTATGGCTATTAGACATTAGTGGTCACTAGCTACTATATAATTTTTCATTGTTCCTTTAGGGACGAGACCTACTTTGATCATCATAGTGTTTTCATTTGTTGTTTATTTGTTGTGCGGTTTTTGCTGGGTCTTTTCTTTTTGCTATTGAAAATCTCCATTCTTATAGGTGAAATCACAGACTAGAATTAGCAGCAATGATAGCTCTCTGGGGCTAAAATTAGAAAAGTCCATGGGGCTTTTCAGGCATATCTCTCTTGTCTCACACAGATTCCGCAGTCTCCTTTAAAACTCTTACTTTAGAGATTATTGTAAGATGATGCTTAAGTACTCCTTTTAAAGCATTTTATTTGGACAGTTTTTTTTTCTCTTGAGCTTTAATCATACTTTACCAGTGCATGCTGAACTTTGTTTCTCTGAGATGCCCGAGGGCACCCCCAATCCATTTACCATCCCTTCAAAGTCTATAGACTTAACTCTTTGAGCAGTTCCTTTAAAAAAAAAAAAATAAATAAACAAAAGTTCCAATGGCACTTACAAAATACAAGGCTGGGTCCTCTGATGTGATGGCAGATGGCAGTCGTTTGAGCTTTGTTTATGCCCAGGACAAGCTCGGTGTCTCTTAAATTAATCATGAATTGAATAATTGATTTCTCACACCTTCGGCTGCTCTTAACCTCCAGCTTTAAATTTAAAGATAGGTTACTATTAAGGTCTAGTTCACTTGGAAACGCTTTCAAAGCCTATCAAACGATTTTACAGCTGGGTCAAATCTAGTTGTAATACACATTATGAAATGCGGTGACCTAAACTTCAGGCCCTCCTGGCTTTCTCATTTTGAAGACGGGCTTCAGCGACCTTCCCATTTGTTGGTCAGCTCCAAAGATGGTGGGGTTGATGGATACAATGGGTTTCTGTAAATGTAATTAAACGCGTCTCTGCCAGCTGCCTGTGGTATTCGTGAATGTTTTCATAAGAAAAGCTGTTCTTCGGCTTTATCTGCCCACTGTGGTTTGTGGCATGTTGTGCTATTCTGCAGCCCTTGCAGTTTTTTCCTGAATGATTGAGCTATGATGTCATGTGCTATCTCAGCGCGGAACCCTTTCAGGGCTTTGCTGGGGTCTGTGTGCCTGAGCAAAGGGAGTGGAAGCTCCCTCTGAGCACTCTTGGTAGCGACTCCCCGTCTACTCCAGCACATTCCATTGCCTGGAGACCAAAGCCACCAAATGATTTGCGGTCAGAGTGATTTGGGGCTGGTTAGAGATGATTTAAAAGGAAGGTTATGGGCACATGAAGTGTAGGGTAAAGAAAATATATTTTACTACTTTATTGAGACCACATGGCTCCAACTTGAACTTTTTTTTTTAACATGGAAATTGTTGGCTGAACTGGCTCACAGTGTCTCTCCCCCCCCCCCATTTTTCTTTTTTATTGCCTAGAGCAAAGAAGTATACTTTCTATTTATTGTAGGCTTGATCTCACCATTTTTTCTGAAAGTTTGAAACCTTTTCTATGCCTAAGAAAACAGTAAAAGTTGGATTTCTCCATTGCATTCTTCAAGAGCCAAAGACCATTGTTGGAGAAGAGACTGGAGTCTCTTCAGTAACTGAAGAAAGTTATGCCATGTGACTCTTGGGGAGGCATCAGTTAAGAAGGACATGTGGTCAGTCCACCCCATGGTAGCAGAGGGAGCACAGAATCTCAGTACTGGCAGGGCATGTATATCTCTTGATGAGTAGGAGAGCTGATTTTTATAACTGGGGACTCATTCCCTGTGATTGATAATGGGACCAAATAAAATGGAGTCGATTATTTCCAGTGCACTAATAGTGATGATAGAACTCAGAGCCTAGTGACCATGTCTCTTAGTCATCCATGGGACTACATAACCCTTAGGTCCACACTTCCTTTGTAAAACTAAGCTACCATCTCCTGCTTCTCCTCTGTGGACACAAATTGGCACAGTAAGTCCCCTATTTCCACCGAACAAGTTCCTGAATCTCTGTCCAGCATGAACTTCAGGTACTTATCATTTCACTTTGTGGCTCATTCTACCTCAGTCTTCAGGGTACATACTATAGCCTGAGAGCCCATTACAAACTATCCAGTAGCCATCTCTATGAAACTGGCTAGCAAAACTGCAGGGAAAGGTAGCTCATGAATGTCCCCAGTCCCTTGGAAGCTGTCAGTCCAGGGTCTGAGGGCCATAACTGTGATGTAATGGAAGGCTGCTTGAGGCATCCCCCCAAAAGCCTTCAGAGTTGCTGGCCTATAAGCCATCCGTGCCAGTCTGGATTTCCACGGTTTGAGTCTGTGCCTATCCAGGGTTTAAAAGGAAAATGTATGGAGATCAAATTGGTGTGGTGGCTTATGAGAAACTCTTATAATTGGAGAATTGGAGAAAGGTCAAGAAGGTGGTATTGTTTGAAGGGTATGGAACTACACTGGAATTGAGGGTCCTCCTTTTGCCACCGTATGAGTGCAACACCTAGATAAAGCTGCTTGGTCACGTTTATCGTGTCCTTCATAAACGTGATGTCATAAGATGCTCAGAACAACACTGGGAAGCAGGTAGGGTAGGTAGTGTTCCTTGCGTTTTACAGCTGTGGGAACTGAATCTCTAGAAGTTAATGACTTGCTCAAGGTCACGTAGCATGTGACTGGTAAAGTTTGACCTCACATCCAAAACTTCTAACTTCAAATGCTCGCTCTTTCCACTGTAGCAAGCAGCTTCCACAACTCTTAACCTCTATGGACCTCACTCTCGTTATTTACAAAAATGAGGCCTTTGGCCCAGAATATAATGGTCCATTCCAGCTTAAAATTCTATGGTGAATCACGGGCTGGAAGGGACTTTAAGAAATCACTTAGTCATACTCCTTGCTTCCAGGAGGACACTGTCTAAACTATTTTGAGAAGAAAATGTCAGATCTTTGGTTTGTTTTTTTGTGTTGGTGGTGGTGGTATGTATGTGTGTTTTAACCCAGAACAGGAAGGGGCCCTGGAAGGTATCTGAGTGCCTTCTGGGGTAAGAAAGGAAAAAGGAGCTACAATGTCAATGCCTCATGGGGAAAGCCCTCTCTAGGATCAGCAGCAGTGCTTGCCTCACTAGAAGTGAATGTCCAGTCCTGGGATTGATGTCTAAAGTAAGAGATCAGAGTCACAGGCGTGCTTCGCTGGTTGGCAAGGAATTCTGTAAGGAGAGATCAGAGACGTGGTTACTCTGCTAAGAGGAAGAAAGAGCTAGGTGACTCAGTAATGATCTTAAAGTTTATTAAGGGCTCCTGGAGACAGAGTGACTTCAAATCAGTAATGGTTCTATTTAAAGATACAAACAGAAGAATCTTCTTCATTCAGTAAATGTGACCAACAGAAAGCTGTGCTGATCTAGTTCTGACTTCGCTTGTATTGGTGGGGTTGGCAGAAGAATAGGGATGGGAGAAGAACATTCTCTGGAAAGGTGGTACCCTTGAACCTATGAGTTGAGACCTTTACCTCAGTGTCTCCCTTTCTTCACAGCACTGTTCTCTGCATGCTGGAGCTCCAGGTAGGGTCTGGCAGCCTTTCAAAGACCGTGAACTGTCAATGGGCAACTACCAGCAATCAGACCAGATTACAAATCCTGGCTTCCATTACTCCGCTAACTTGATTATAATAAAAACACTCCTTGGTTTCTCAGTGTTCTTCCTGTTTCTCTCCCATGAAGTAGATGTTAGTGGGGGTGGGGCAGTGGGGGGGGAAGCGATGACTTTGGAGCCAGAAGAGTTAAGTGACTACCACAAGTCCACAACTTACAGATTGAGCTTGGATAAGGCATTATCTACTCTAAGCCTTAATTTCTTATCTTTGAAATGGGGTAGTAATAATACCTACGTTAAAGGTAACTATTCCTGAGGATCGATGGAGGAACATAGGAAAACATGCTGTGAAAGTTAGTTTGGATCATGAGTAGTGGTGGTAGTGTCAGGCCCTTTCCGTAAATCGTGAGGTCACTGAAGTTTCTTTTTATTCTGCCTTAATTCCATTCCCAGGCCCAAGTCAGAATTACAGCAGTTTTTCCATACTTGCTATGTGTCAGGAATGTGATCATGTATTTAATCTTCACCAAAATATTATAAAGTAGACCTTTTATCCCCGTTTTATTATCTGGAAATTATGTTCTAACAAAATGAAGCATCTTGCCCAAGATCACATGGCCAATAAATAACAGAGGTAAAATGGAAACCAAGTCTGTTTGGCTCTAAAGCCAATGTGCTTTCAGACCTTGAGAACTGAGGACTTCGCTACCCAAATACAGAACCAGTGTTCTTGGTTTCAGGTTGCGTTGATCAGGCAGTTGCTTGACTGGCCTCCTCAGTAGTTGACTCTAGATCAGTTCCTTAGGCTTGGCTGGATCCCTTAGCTAAGGCTTCATCTTCACCAGCTTATCCTGATTCATGCCCCATGGTCTTTTGTCCTTTATATCTTCTTATTCCTAGGTAGCCTGTAGGGAACCCCTATGTTCTCCTCCTGCTCCAGGCAATATTCTTCCTCAGGAGTATCCTGCCTTCTTTTCAGCTTTCTCTCAGAACCAGATACTCCCCCATAAAGACCTTGTAGCTCTCTACAGTTTGCCCCAACCCATGACATGGGCCCGTCAAGTCCAGATCAAATGCCCACCCCCTCAGCAGGCTTACTGTTTTCACTCCATTGGAAAGAAAACCTTAACCTGTTAAATACAGCTACCACATTACTCTAGAACATCACAGAATGAATTTTGAGAGCTGAGAAAGAAAGCAATGGAGGTCATCTTATAAATGTGGAAACCAGGGGCGCCTGGGTGGCTCAGTCAGTTAAGCATCCAACCTCAGCGCAGGTCATGATCTCACGGTTTGTGAGTTGGCACCCCACATCGGGCTCTGTGCTGACAACTCAGAGCCTGGAGCCTGCTTCAGATTCTGCGTCTCCCTCTCTGCCCCTCCCCACTTGTGTGAGTGCGCGTGCGCGCATGTTCTCTCAAGAATAAGTGTTTAAAAAAGAAAACAAAAAACAAAAAACGGAAACTGAGGCCCAGAGAATTGCCAGCACCAAATCGTAGCTCTGGGCCAGAGCCATGGCTGATGCCAAATCTAGTCAATATTATCCTTCCTCCCAACTTTAGAAATAGTGTAAATTAGCATTTTGTCACATCCACCTACCGTAGTCTGGTGTGGCCCTTTGGTCAGTGTTTGGAAATAAGTCTTTCTTTTGCTACAAAAGCCTGTTCAGACCCTTAACATTCAACACAAGAACAGTTTTCCTTTCTGCAACATGCATCCCTTCTGCTGAACTTAAGCCTGTTTACTCCTCAACAGGATACAAAGAACAGTTGATCACTCTCAACTGTAATTCATGGATGGGAAGAGTTAAGTCTCCCCTTAGCTTTCTTTCCCTAGGTTAAATAATACCAGATCTTTTTGCTTTTTCTCATAGTTCTTGTTCTCCAACAATTTCATCATCTTTATTTCTATCTGTTGAACTATGTCCAAGGACTCCATGCCTCTCAAGCTGTGAAGTCCAGAACTGGACAAAGAAGTCTCATAAAGGTATGATAAAGTGACGATTACCTCACAGTTCCTTCAAACTGTGCTTCAGTTAGTGCAGCCAGCTTTCATGTTCATGTTTTAAGTGACAGCCGGACCTCACTGGATCATTTTCAGCTTATTATCCTCATTTGGCTGGACATTTCTTAGCCTGTGTTTGTGATAATCATTTCCTCAAAGTATTATTCAGAGCTTTTCCTATTGAGTGTTTTTTTTTTTTTCATTTGTTCTTGATTACTTCTCCAATTCATGAACTCATTTGGGATTCTGATCCTATCCTACTGCTTAATTCTTAACCCAGCTACTGTCCCCAGTAGCTTAGCACATTAAATGTCCCTGGAATTCACCCCTGAGAAGCAGACCCCTGAGACTTCTGGCTGCTCAAAGCACTTCTCCCTCATGACTCCAGGATCTGAAAAGCAAGCAGTCTGCCTCCCAACACCAGGCCCGCAAACCATCAGACAGTTTTTAAGTGCTGGCTATGGTAAGCACTTCCATTGGAGAGCCTTCCAGGGGACACCTAGCTAAGGCCAAAACACTGGCCAATTCAGAGATAACTAACCAAACCCAGATCTGTCCTAGGTACAATGGCAGGGGTCTCCAAGATTTCACTTTGGCTCAGAAATGTGATAATTACAAACATTTGCCTTCACAGACTACATTGATCTCCATCGACTTAAGCAACTCCTCTGAAGAAATACATTATCTGTGTTTCACAGATGAAGAGACAAAGTCCCAATAGAGTCAAGTGACTCCCAAGATCACACAACCAAGATTAGAACTCAAGATTGCTGTCCTTAAATTCCTTATGCTTTGGGGTGTCTGGGTGGTTCAGTCAGTTAAGTATCTGACTCTTGGTTTCAGCTCAGGTCATTGTCTTCCAGTTTGTGAGTTCAGGCCTCACATCAGGCTCTGTGCTGATTGTATACAGCCTGATAGTATTCTCTCTCTGCCCCTCCTGCTCACGCTTTCTCTCTGTCTCTCAAAAATAAATTAAACATATTCTTACACTTTACCATATTTTAGTGTTTTTAAAAGCTTAGAATTCTTAAAGATCTTGAGTGGATAGGGTGGAGAAATGCTTACAAAAATGCAGATTCTGGGGCCCTCTTTCCAAGTCCTGTTGATTCATGAAGACTGAGTAGAATCTTGGAATCTACATTTTAAGTGACACTTCAGAGGGTTCTGAGGGCAAGTGTCAGTAGATTATATTTGAATAAGCCCTCTCTTAAACTACACTTTCTAGAACAGAATCTTTAAATGCATCAGATCTGCCTTTGTACTGTGACAAAGCTCTTGCATGAAAACCAGCCACAGACCTCTCCTAATGAGATAGTTGCTCAAGAAGGCACCCTGGACCCATGGCTGTGGCTCTCAGAACCTGCTACCCAGCTCTTATTCGGTCCTGCCTTTGACCCCTTCACTTTGCCAACCTGTTTAACTTTCCTTCCTCCAAGTGATCTGTCTTGACTCCCCACTCAGCTCTTGGTAACCTCTGGCCCCTGGTTTTGTCATTCTCTACGGCTCCAGATCAGAAAGCATATCTCCCTGAGGTCTTTCCAGGCGCGACCATATAATAGACTTGAACACTAAATCTTGAGAGGGAATCTGATAACTCCCCAGGAGGTCTTTATCTGGGGAACCTTCTAATCACCTGTACCCTAGCTGGGCATCTCTTTTCTAGGGGAAAGATTCACAGCCAGCCCCCTTAGAGACACTGTGGTTCTTACATTCCTACCACCCAATAAAGCTCACAATTCTTTTTTACTTGAAAACCCAGCTACTCCTGTAGGTTAGGGAATGGGTGATACAATCAGCATTGATTGAACACCCCCAACACAGCACTGTGCTGACTCCTTTTCATGGGTTGTGTCTTATTACCTACCTTTCACTGATTAGCACATCCAGGATGGTTATGCATGGTGCCATTTCCCAGTCTCGGGATTATGTGTTTATTGAATTATCAATACTGAGTCCTACTGTGTACAAGTTACTTGAGTCTTTCAGGCTCCCCAAACCTATGAGAGATCCCTGGCTAGATTCTTGAACTATTATATGTAATATATAAAATTCTTGATTTATTGAGGAGGAAGTCCACTCCTGAAGAAAAATGTTTCTGGGGTCAAAGCAGACTAACAGTGGTTGAAAATTTATGTGGAACCCAACTGGATTCCTGCTCTTGATAGATGTTCCACTCACTGCCTCTTCTGTCTTCCCCTTTTCAAGAGTGGGCATCTTCTACTCTACAGGCTTGACTCTCCCCACACTTTTTAAGAAATGTATCCAGATTGTGATAGTGAGGGCAGGAAATAATCTACTTTGACAGCAGATGACACAGTGCAAAGAAATGTGTTTTTTTCTCCATCTTGATCTCTGCTATCTTGTGACACCCTGAAGAAAAATTTCTGAACATAAACCTCCTGAGTGATTGTCAGATGTATACCTTGCCTTATGTTTAGTAGATGTGAGAGCTCTTTGAGATTATAGCAGAATATTTGGTGCTGGAGGGAGAGGGATGCTTGAAGCCTTTTTGGAGCCTGGGCTTAGAGCCTTAGGATTATTGTCCATACATAAAAGCTGAGGTTTTGCCGAAATATCCCATTACCTTGTGTTATAACTTGGCAAATTATGGAATAAGACTAATGTTAAATGACTTGGTAAAGGGTCTCTGCGTATTGTGGCAAAATTCTACCCCCATCCTTAATTAGGTCAAGTTAAACTGAAAAGGAAAAACAGTCTGGTTTGCTAACCACATTGGAAGTATTACTTTCAGGTGGAATTCATATCCAGATTGCATTGTCTGACTCGAGGATAATACACAGGAAGCAGTTGGGGGTTTTCTTCCTTTGCGTAAGCTGATCCAGAAACTGATATTGTAGCATCATCAGTTACCACGGTGCACTAGCCAGAATAGCCCCGCTTAAGGTCTTGCTATTTGTCTTACTGTGAGTGCACAATATTCCGTGGACAATTTCTAATACACACGTGCTGGTTATTACTACCAATACGGATAGCTACTGAGCTGTTCGTCAGGGCACCAGCACGCCCTGCCCATGTACTTTGAAACTTTATCTGCTGAAAAAGAAAAATTTCCCTCCACTGATGAACTCTTTTAGGAAAGAAGACTTGGTTACAAGTGTCTGAAGCAGCAGAGTGACAACACAAGTGAGCTCCCATTTCTAGGTTGCGGGTGATCTTGCGAACACTGGGAAATAAAAGCCGAGTTTTATATTGTAGTTTCTCATGAAGATCTTCACTTTAATAAGTTAGCCTTTACTAAGGTCTGATTGGGAGCTTCTTTCCATTTAGTTTCTCCTTTAATCTAGTAATTCCATGTCGTAAGTACAATTATTGTCCCCATTTTCCAGATGAGGAAACCGTTTCGGAGAGGCTAAGTACCTCACCCAAACTCAAGGAGGAAATGACAAGAGCCATGGTTCTAACTTAGGTGTGACTGATGCCAGAGCCCATGTTATCTGGAGGCCATTCTTTCAAAGCCATTTGGTAGGGCACCTGGGTGGCCCATTGGTTAAGCGTCTGACTTTGGCTCAGGTCATGATCTCGCAGTTCGTGGGTCCGGGCCCCTCATGGGGCTTTGTGCTGGCAGTGCAGAGGCTGCTTAGGATTCCCTCTCTCTTCCTCTCCCTTTGCCCCTTCCCTGCTCGCTCGCTCTCAAATAAAACTTAAAAAGCCATTTGGTGCTTCCACAGAGGAAAATAGTTAAGTAGTTACTCCCATTTGCTTCAAGTGATAGGAGCTCTTTGGATGTTGACATCTCCTCAACATTTGTTGAGCTTTGACTGTCCCAAGGGTTTAGATAGGCTACATCATTGAATACCCTGCAATAAACAAATCGGCTTCCATGGCCATAGGGGTTCACATTTTCTGTTTGGCTGTGGTATATGAGTAGGGCTAGAAGAAATAGGCTTTTGATAGTTGCAGGAAAGAGGACCCAGCAATAGAAGTCCAAAAGCGTGGTTCTAATCCTGGATACCATAGCTCATGATAGCTCTCTTCAGCTCTAGACCTCTATTTCTTATTCACTCACAGTTGTTTCCTTTATGTAAATTGAGAGTGCCACCTGAAGTTCTGTGGGAATAGCATATGCATTAGAGGCAGACGTATTTCTTTTCTAATTCTGGCTCTTCCAACTAAAAATCAGTATTCAAATTAGTGTCTCTGATCCTCTGTATCCTGATCTGTAAAATGGAGGCAGGAGTACCTATCTCTAAGTGTTGTAAAGATTAAAATGAGACAATGCCTGTGATGTGCATAGCACGGCACCAGAGGGGTGTTATGACTACTGACCTTTAAATGTTAGCTGTGTCCCTTTCCTCTACGCCCTTGTAGTCTGTATTACTGAGTTGTGTTTAATATACTGATATGATAAGGAATTTGTGTCCTGAGTTGTGCCATCCACAATGTTGCTTATACGGAGGCAGTATTGAGTAGTGGTTAAGAGAATGATCCCTTTAAGGAGACTAATGAAGTTGAAATCTGTGTTCTGCCATTTCCTGTGTGGCCGTGGGCAAGTTACTTAATTCCCTAGGCCTCCATTTCCTCTTCCTTAAAATGGGTCTAACAATGGGCACTTTGCTCAAGGAGTTTTTGGGAGAGTTGAATTAGTTAATATATAATAAGCACTTAGAAAATAACTGGCACAGGGTGAGCACTCATTAAATGTCGTTATTATTACCTGTTATCTTTGTGGCCCCTTGTAAGCTTTTTAAAATAATTGGTTATGGTTAGCTGTGCAGGGTGAGGCCATGAAACAGATTTTCTCAGTGCAAATGGGGCTGCTCACAGGGGGCTCGTGAGAGGCTGAGTGCTGACCTTGGCCCCATTAGCACCGTTTTCTAACCAGCTCAGGCACGGGGCTGTAATGAGGATTATTGAAGTAACATATGGAAAACTCTTACAGTTAGCTCTTGGGAGAGGAAAAGGCACTAAATAAATACAAGGAATTATTAAAAACTAGGAGACGACCTCACAGGGATGCTGAGCCTTGTATATTATTTGCTATTCTAAGAAGAAACTGGGGCAGGAAGCCAACTTCATCACCAGGTGACAAAGTGGTCTCCTGGCTGTTGTTCAAGGGACGGCGGCATGTAGCTTCACCTCAGCAGATCCTAGGTCATCCACAACCTCTCCCTGCCTGCAGGCATCTCAACCTTCCCATACAGACTTGGGAAGAAGAAGGGCCAGGGTCCCTGGTCACAAGCCAGCACCCCTCCCCCCCCCCCCCCCGCTGCCCCCACTCGACCTCCTGTGTACCATCACCAAGGGGCTTCCTTGAGGAGAGCTGAGAGGTGGTATTCTAAGTTAGGACCCACGGAGCAGAATGCTGATGCTGAATTCCCTTTGGTACCAGTGCAGGTGACTCAGGGGCCACCAGCGATCTGCTTCCACAGCAGGACTCCAGTCCCCATCTGGGCCAAGCCCAGGGCTCTGTTGCCAAGTTTTGACAAGTGTGTGAGAGCACACAGCTCTGTAATTTTGGAGATAGCAGGCCATCAGTCCCTATTTACAACTTTACCACCCACCCCTGAAACGTTATTCTCTGCAGAACCAATGCTAACACCAAAATGAAATCTACTTAAAGTGGTCTCCAGGTATCACTTGTGAAATGGTGTATAGGAGGCTTCCAAGAATGAATCAAGATCTGGCCCACCGCCACCACATAGCTTAAGGCCTCTGGTTTCCCCTTGATAGAAGTGGCATAAGATTAATTTCCATGGCTCCAAGCAGTGATTATAGAAACAGCCTATTTCCCGTTGCCACAAAATAAATAGCATCTCCGCCATGATATCTTTCATTATGAAGTCTCAGAAGATCAGGATACCTACGTAAGTCTCATCACTCAGGAATTCAGCACTTAACGACACATAACCTTTATACTTTTCTGGTAACAATACGGTTTAAAAATACAGATAACTTCTCTACATAGTGGTACACATACCATAGGATCTCAGTCCTTAAAACTAAAACAATTAAGGCATTTATGTAAATAACACATTAAACGATACTTATGCATAAAATATTGTGAAAACCTGGCCTGCCCTCAGTTTGCATAGCAAGAACAGTTTGAGAAACAACGAAACTGTGAAAGGTCCACCACTCAAGAAGATAGGATTCTCTCTCGTGTTCCTTTCTGCAACTAGCTTCAAACGGTATCATCAAATATGAAAAGGCTTGAACATTTCAGTAGCCTTTTAAACCTAGAAGTCCTGAAAAGTAAAGATCAGAATTCTTTTCTCTGACATCTAAAATTTTAGAAGGATCTGGCTAGCTTGGTTAGGTTCTTTGGAAAGGTTTGGCAGACTGCATTGACTACAGTGCAAAATATATAGAGATATTCTGGCCCCATTATTACAATGGAATATATTTTTTTCTTCAGAGATCAGGATTAGTTATTATAATATTGAAAGAAAAAGAGGTTTTCTAAGGCTGCTGTGGAGGCATATCTTAACAGTCAACCCCAACAATAATATGCTTGTGTGTGAACGACCTCGTGAGCATGGGACAGTGGCACATACCCTCAGAAGCAGTTGGGGAAAAAACCCCGCGGGTTTTCAGAGGCCCCTCCATGTATTCCAGTGTACCCCTCAGATTAAGGAACTTTCATGCGTTTAGCACTTTTCTAAAAAAAAAATTACATTATTTTCCTTATTTATTCAACTTGTACACTTAGAACCAGGCACAATCATTACCCTCTTTGCTCTTCCCCTTTCAGGTCATTAAGGCCATTCTCTGGGGCCTTGACATGAATTCTATCCTGGTGTGTGGGTGGTTGTTGTTGTTGTTTTGTTTTGTTTTGTTTTTTTGTTTTTTTGGTTTGTCTGCTTCTTCTAAAGAGCTAATGTGCTCCAGAGAGTACCAGAGGTGGTCCTTAACCAAGAATCCTATAAGCTACTTTTCTTCTTTTCCCATTCACCAGAGTCCCCCTGCTCCCCCCCCCCCCAACATTTAAGACAGAGGAGAATGCTCAACAGTTTGTAAAAACTACTAGAGAAATGCTCACAATGTAATAGCTTAAACTTGAAATCTGTCCATATGCATTAGAAACAGCTGTTTTACAGTCTGAGAGAGAAAAATTAGAATTCTGTGGCATAAGGGTGGGAGAAAATGGGCCGTTTCACTGTAGAGAGGGACTCGAATTCTGTATTAAGTTATCTAAGTGAAAAGTTTTTGGTCCTTATGGGTATAAATTAATATGAGAGAATGCTTTCAGGAAAGTGTAAGTTCTGTTTGCCCAGAAGGTGAGAGATTTGCCAGTTAGTCCTAATAAATCCAACGAGGGAAAGGAGCCCCTTTGGAGATAGGTGACATGATGCTCATTAATGGAGAATGTCTTGGCGTGAATACTTTTGCATCAAGTATCTGCTTTCAAGGTCTCTTCATGAATGTTCTTTTTATGTGCTGGTATCTTTTTCCTTACACAATCTTGGTGAAAAACACTGTAGCGGGGTAGTATGAAATGACCTCACTCTCTTCCATAACTACCCTACCAAATGTAGCTCTGATCATTCCCACTGTGTTTTGTTTTTTTCATGGCATTGCCCTATCTGAAATTACTTACGTGATAATTTAAGTGATTATTGTGTCTCTCCCCATCTGGAGTAAAAGCTACATGTGTGTAGGCACATCTGGTCCTTTCCTGTGTAGCCAGGTCTTCATTTTAGCTTCTCTCAATTAGCTTCTCTCTTCTTCCAGCAAGATTTTCAGGTTCCAACCCAGAGGATGCTTGAGGGATGGAACTTTGATTCATTTGACCTCTGCAAGAATCACTTCATAGTTTAAAAGGCATTTTGTTGTTGGGACACTGACTCAGCAGAGCCAAGAACTTTCCTATAAGCTGTTGCTTGGTCGTTAAGGAAACACAACAGAATACAACCCTAACATGTCACATTCTACAGATCCTAATTTGTGATACACTGTGATATTTTTCACCCACTGTCTGAAGCAAGATGAGATAATCCCTGGCTGGTGTGAATTTGTTTTTTTTTTTTTTTAACATCTTTTTGCATTAATAGATCGAGTTTTAGGATTAAATACTTAAGTGTATAGGACAATATGCCAACATTTGTTTTCTTTAATCAAGTCCATTTAATTCTTAGCGTGACTATGGCTTTAGAAGGCACAGTGGCTCTCATAGCAGGGGGAACCTTCCTGGACAGACAAAGGAATAAGGGCACATGTTACAAACATATTTATAACCCAGATCAAGTGGAGGAGCTCTCGAATAGGAACAAAAGGAACAAAAATGAAAGACTAGTAAGTAATTGAATACATCCCGAGACTTAATTTGCTTTCTGTGCCCCCACAATGTACCCTTCCCTTAGCTTTTGTAAGGAATAACTGGCTAACCTTTTGAGTAAAATGAATGAAGCCCCGAGCCAAAGGTTAGAACTGCATCGCTGTGTTTAATCTTCCTAACAACGTTATGAGGTGGTGCAAATAAAATAGGGGTTAAAAGAGCCTAGTAGTTAATGAATAATAAAGTGGTAATACAAGTATCTTTTAATAGAGCACAATTGCCCTAAGAAGCGTATCCTTTTTTTCAGCTTTTAAAATGCTGCATAGGGGCACCTGGGTGGCTCAGTCGGTTGGGCTTCTGACTTCAGCTCAAGTCATGATCTCACGGTTCGTGGGTTCGAGCTGTCAGCACAGAGCCTGGAACCTGTTTTGGATTCTGTCTCCTTCTCTTTCTCTCTGCCCCTCCCCCACTTGTGCATATGCGCTTTCTCAAAAATAAACTTAAATGAAATGGTGCATAGATGGCTTTTCAAATTCATGCTTTTCTGTAGGTTTCTTTTTGGTAATTTTAATTAGTTTAGCATATATAAAGTAATATTTGCTTATGGTTAAAAAAAAAATCCTGCAGGAAGCTCCAAGATGAAAAGTGAAACTTCTCTCTCTTGCCTCTGCTTCATTCCTCCCCTCCACATAACTTCAGAGTTTTAAGTTTCTTATAAGACTCTCCGGAAGTTTACTCTTCAGGTAAACACCGTTGTGGCATTACTAGACACAGTATGTTTTTTGACAGCTTCACCTGACATTATTTTTGAAGGCTGCATACTATTTCCCTGGGTGGAATACCATAATTGATTTGCTCCTTTTCTCCTCGCTGATGGACATTTAGGGCAAGATGAGTGTTTTCTGTTACTTACAAAGTGTGGAAATGAACATTGTTGTACAACCGTGTTTCGTGGGTCTTTGTGCCCTTGTATGAGCATAGCAGAGCATAACTTCCTAGAAACAAAACTGCTGGGTCAAATGCATGTGTACTCTAAATGTTAGTGTTGCCAGATCCTTCTCTTGAAAGGTCATACCAGTTCATATTTCCCCATTAGTTTCAACAGCTTTCCGTATACAGGAGTCTTAGCTCATGTTTTTTTGTTTTTTTTTTTTTTTTTTTTTTTAATTTTTTTTTTTTTTTCAACATTTTTTTATTTATTTTTGGGACAGAGAGAGACAGAGCATGAACGGGGGAGGGGCAGAGAGAGAGGGAGACACAGAACCGGAAACAGGCTCCAGGCTCCGAGCCATCAGCCCAGAGCCTGACGCGGGGCTCGAACTCACGGACCGCGAGATCGTGACCTGGCTGAAGTCGGACGCTTAACCGACTGCGCCACCCAGGCGCCCCTTAGCTCATGTTTTAAATGTATTCCTTTTCTTTTTAGATGTTCATAGAGCTCCCACTTGGAAACCACCTGCACCCACCTCCACTAAGCATACATACTCTGCATAGTCATACGTGTATAGTAATGCTGTCTGAATATCCTTTTCTTTCCTCCTTTACGTAAAGTGTATACATTTTGTTGGGGGTGGGTGGTGAGGGAATGCCTTTCCAGGATCACAGTTTAACTTAGCTAATTGCAGTTCAGAGATTGATGGAAGAAGGCAAAGGGTTCAAGAGTGAAGTCAATTTTTCCTGAAGTTGGGAATAAATCTATAAATTCTGGTTCTGTGAATCGCTGAAGAATTATTGTGTAGGGATCAATAAATCACTTCTAAAGCAGTGTTAGAAGACTATTCCCTCTTCTCCGTGCACTAGTTACAATTACATTATTAGACTCCAGGGTGCTGGGCAAACTCATTCTGTTAGCTTTTAACATTGCAGTAAATGACCTGGCAACGGATTTAACATTTTCTTTGTAATGTCCAAAATTAACTCTTTAGTTCCTGGCCAGAAAATCTCTAATGCCACCAGACTCTTAGAGCTATTTAGTGTTTCAATTCTTAGTCACTTAGAAATCATAGGATATTTTCTTTGTGGGAAGAAGAGGTGGGGAAAGAGGGAGGAATTTGAGCTCCACCTCAGTGACGGATGTGAGGATAAATGAGAAAAATGGGAGGTCAGGATTATCGGATATCCGCATATTATGTATATTGAGCAAAAATACACATTTTACGTCTTATTCAGGAGAGTTGCTTTTGGACAAAAGTAAATAACTGGTTGTACAGAATCACAGGTTTTAGCTAAAGGGTGGGTTTTCTTTTTCGTGTTTTGTTTTGGTTTTGTTTTTATTTCTCAACACTGAGAATAGACCATACCTGATGGGACAGAGACAGACGAAACACAGCACAGGAGCTGGAAGGCGGGCACACCCTCCAGAGGCTTGGGTCTGAGGGTGGAAATGTTGAGGAAGCAGACGGAGGCTGTGAAGAGTCCTACACAGCATGACTGTGGCAGAGATCTCCTTCTGTAGAGAACTGTGCTTTCCTCTCCCAACGGATATTTTTATGTGAGTGCCAGTCCCCAGCAGAAACCATGATTTATCTTCACCCTTTGGGTGGTATGTGATTCTTCTCCAAGAAGAGTGTTGAAAAATGCAAAAGGATATCAAAAGGTAGGAAATGGGAGGATTTTCAGAAAACTATCAGAATATATTTGCAAAATTTCATGAAAATCAGTCTTTAAATGACAAAATTTTAAAAATCCCTTTAAGGCTCTCAAACGTGCTTTTGAAAAATGTAATTATACCTCATTGGATTTGAAGTTTAGTATGTGATTAACAGACATTTTGAAAGTTAGAGGTCCTACGTTAATAAGGCTAAAATGTGAACTTGAGCAAAGAGAAAGTAGAAAGTTTAATACAAAGCAAGTTAGCGATGAAGGTGATTAAATTTAGGAAGTCTTTCTTTTAGAAGAAATGGTCCAATATCCTGTATTGACCCAGGTTTTTGTACGAAGTGTGAAATTGTTTTCTTGTTAAATTTTTTTACTGTTTATTTTTGAGAGAGAGAGCATGAATGGGGGAGGAGCATAGAGAGGAGGAGACACAGAATCCGAAGCCATCTCCAAGCTCTGAGCTGTCAGCACAGAGCCTGACACAGGGCTGCAACTCACGAACTGTGAGATCACAACCTGAGCTGAAGTGGGAGGCTTAACAAACTGAGTCACTCAGGTGCCTTGATTGTTTTTTAAAGTATATTTTGTGACAGACTATTTGCAAACATGGAAATGTAGCATTTTGTGTGCTGAACATAAGTTCCATTTAACAGCTAATATATCCCCAATAAACCATTCTAATTAAAAAGCCCCTGGAAACTTCAAGAGTTACCTTGATTAAATTAGGCTAATCTAATAAGTGCATCATAATTAAGAGGATTATGCCAGTCTTTAGTATTCAGCACACCAGGCCTTAGATGTTTTGTCCCACTTTCATGCATCAGCTGTCAGTTGCTTGCTAAAAGAAAGATCATGGCACCAGTCATCGTGGTAGACTCTCCATCAATCAGCCATTCGGTTCTTGAATTCTCTCTACAAGATTCCTACCTATTTTCCTCCATCTTGAGTATATCTAGTGACCGGGAACCCACTCATTCCAATCCATTCCATCTTTGGGCATGTGGAGTAATTTTAGTCATAAGAAACCTCAGGGAATTGCTTTAGATCCTTCAACATTGACTTAACACAGTACCTGGACACATTTTTTAAGCCTACCTTCAGATAACTTGGAGAAACTATGAATCAATGGAATATTAAAATCTGGAGGGACACTAGGATTTTCTTGCCCAAGAGGATTGAGAAAAGACTATGAATGTGAAACAGCATTTACATACAGCATGAACTCCCTCTGTCTTTTTCTAGCACAGGGTAACTGTGCTAGAAATTTCTCAACATCCACAAATTGCCAAAATGATAAGGTAGTGTAGAAAGGCTTTCTCTTAACGTGCACAGCTTGAAAGAGTGAACTGTTGGCCAAAACTCTTCCTTGTCCCAAGCAATTCTTGAGGACCCCCAAAGAAAGGAGTAGCTGAGTTGGAGGTAGTATTATCTAGCTGTCTGGATATGCACATAGTGAACTCTGAGAATTAAAATCCTCCACAAGATAAAGTATTTTTAAAAATTTTTTAAAGTTTATTTATTTACCTTGAGAGAGAGCACAAGATGGGGGCGGGGGCAGACAGAGAGAAGGAGAGACAGAATCCCCAGGAGGCTCCATGCCATCAGCACAGAGTCCAATGTGGGGCTCCAACTCGAGAACTGTGAGACCGTGACCTGAGCCAATACCAAGAGTCAGACGCTTAACTGACTGCACCTCCCAGGCTCCCCAAGGCAAACTTTGAATATACTGTTCTTTTCAGCCACAGCAAACATATGTAGCCATTATCAGGGACAGTTTAAAATTACAAAAACACATATTTTTTATTTGCTATGCAAGCAAAGGAACTATTATAACTTCCTCTAACTAGCAAATATAATATGCTAAAGTCTCCCCCACCCCTTACCCTGTACCACATAATAGTTTTAGAGGTTTGTTTGGTTTTGTCTTTTGCCAAGTCTTTAAGTACTTCTGAAGCCAATTTTTAAAAGTTGTGTATTGTGCCATCAAAGTAGCTTTGGGGCACGCAGGATGTGAGCACTGACTAATGGAGTGGAGCCAGGTGGGTGCTCAACTTCTAATCAGCAAAGAGGTTTTTTTCATCACGAAAATCCATATTTTTCAAAGAAAAAGATTGAAGTCTGTATCTAATCATAACATTAATTTTAACACTTGAAAACTTAGAGTCGATTGGAGTGAAATGCCAGCCTGAGGTCATTTGCTCTGAAAAAGCAACTGAAATGAAACCTGCCAGTTTATTTGTTATTCAAATAGCCAAATAAAACAAAGTATAATTAGTCCTGACTTCCTGCTCTTGCTCACACACCTGAGGCCCCTCCCTGCTCCAGCCACAGCTCCACACACCCAGGATGTAAGGGGAAGCAGTGGAGACAGCTTTCTTGGGAAATGGCTCACCGTTCTACAGACTCACAAGTATGTATCTGATCCCAGTTGACGGGGGTAGGACAGATGCTATTTAGGGAATTACCTGTGTGAATCAGAGTCAGAAAGGTAGTTGCACAGCAGTGTTTGCTGGGTGTTTGTGACTCTTTCAGGAACTTGATTCCAGGAGCGCGTCAGATGTTTAATTCAGGTTTCTGTGTGTGTGGGTATAAAATGTGGCTCAACGCTTTGATGAAAACATTCGCTGTTAAGATAGTTGGTGCAGGCATGTGAGTGCTGTGTGCCAGCCCTGGAATTCCCTCTATACCTACCTCCTCAGTGTCTCATTCCCAGTTCCCTGCTTGGTGGATGCTTCATTTATTACAGTTCTTCTAGGAAAGCTGACCTCCAAGTGTAGACTTCTAGAAGGAACACAAAATAAGAAAAAGGGAAAAGCACTTAGAAAAGGAGGGTGGCTTTGATGTGAGCTAGCTGGGAAAATCTTGGAAAAAGAAAGAACACCAGTTTCTGTAAGTAGTTACGGACTGACGGGACCAGTGTATGGTTGAACTTTGCTGGCTCGCATGCTCTGTTTTTGGTGTTGGTTTTGTGGTTCGTACGGGACCACGCTAGCTAGCCAGGCTTGAACGCCATTAGACTAGGGTCAGAACATTGTGCGAGGAGGCCACCAAGCCTCCCCTCCACCTCAGCCAGATTGTCCACCAAATCTGAGAGGCTGAAGCGCCCACCTTTGCCTGCTGAACCTGGTTCAGCTGATGGGGACTTATCAACCAGTGCAGTATTAGCTGAAAGCTCTTGTGGAGAGGGGATGAGAGAGAAGCAAAGCCCTTGGAATTCTGAAGTTCTAGCTTTTTCAGAAAGAGGGATATTTCCCACTCATTTTCTGTCCCCACTTTCACCTGTTTTCTCCTCCCTTCCCCCTAATCATGGTTAGCTGGCAGCGGGATTAAAGCAAGAAATGGAGGTACTGATAAACTAGGAAAAATTATAGATGATCCTCCTGTACTTTGGGGGAAGAATGTTCCACTCTTGAGGGAACAGTTGTATTCAATGTAATTGCTTGTCACATGCAAAGAGAAAACTACTGGGCTTGCTAATGGTCTATACATCAACTGTTTTATATGGGTTTCTGTATTTATGTCGAGTTGAAGATACCAAGAAGTCTTATTTCCCTATCCTTACTTTGGTTTTAGTCCTTCTGGGTTTCGTAAGTCTGAGGTAATCGTTGTATCTCCATGGATGGGTTCCAAAAGCATAGAAGACTGACAGCATTGTCTAATAAAACATCTCCCATTTTATTTCCTTTGGAATGCAATCCAAGTTACAACAATGGCTAGTAATTACCTGCCATAACTGTAACAACAGAATAGCTGAATGTGCACCTCTAGCTGTTTTATGTATGCAATTTCTCATTCTCGGGCTCTCTCTCTAATCCATTCTTCCCTCAACGCTGTGAAGGCTTGGAAACATTCAGTACCAATTTTCACAGTATAGGTAACTTTGAAGTATGACTTGTCAGGTCATGCTTACTTATTTGTCTGCCCGCATAGAGGACTGGTAAGGATGAATCTGTTTTTTAACAGGTGTAACAAGAACTTGTGAATGAGTGACAGGAAGGTGGGAACTTTTTTCCCCCTCATAGACTGTGAAGTTTACTTTTGTCTACTCATGGGGATGAATCACATTTGCAGAGTCAAAATATCCACTAAAGCCAAAATCACATTTTCGAGTTGCTCTTGCAATGAAGTAAAGTAGCCATGTTCCTATTGATTCCTGTAATTATAATGGTAGCCTGTTTCATTCTTTGAAATGACCTGATTTGGACATCATATTGTACATTGACCCTGAGCATTTTCCAAAGGTGGGGGGTGAGGGAGGGCCCAGTAATGACATGTGCCATGGCAAAATGGCTGCTTGTCCAAAACAGAAAAAAAAAAATTCTTAGAGTTAACAGTCAGAGCCAGCAGTCAGCATTTCACATTGACTCCTATCTAAGAAAATAATACGTAAACATAGACTGTTAAATCAGACATGGCCAATATGTTTCAACTCAAGTGCCAGCTCTGTCTAAATGGTTGGTAGTGGTTGCCCAGAGCACTGCTGGAGGACTCCAGAACTAAGTCTGGGGCCAGTGAGAAAGAAGTTTTGCTTCGTTACTGATGCCTGTCGTGAGCACTGGAAGAGGTAGTTGTAAAGTGTAGGGCAGGTATTCAGTGTCACTATTGTAGAGTTAGAGGGATCTTAGTGATAATTCAACCCTGTGTTTTCCAAAATGTGTTCCATGTACCATTAATCTTTCAATGTGATTCTCAAAATATGTTCTATGGTCAAATAAGATTGAGAATGATGCCTGCAGTTTTTCTCTTGGAAATTTAGTGTATATTGGCATAGTCAAAGTTCTAGAAAGTTCTATAGTAAAGACAGATGTTTAACTCCTTGCTCCACAAACCTATTGTGCCACAGGACCCTTTTTCAATGCTATCTGTTAACTTGCTGCAGAAATAGTTTTCTGGGACACATTTGAGGAAACACTGGTCTAGTTCATGCCTCACATTTCACAAATCAACTCCAGCCCTAAAAGAGAGGACAACTGGATTTCATTCAGCTTAGCTGGTCTGTTGACCAGGTGAAACCAGAATCCTGGACTGTATATTCCCGGCCCCTAGGCCCTTTCTACTACATCACCAGCGTGGAAAATACTGGACATAATCTAAGATTTTAAGAGCTTCAGCAGCACACATACTTAGTGCAGATTCTACCTGCCCACTTCTATGCTGTTTCTTAGGGATACTGATTAACACCTACATGCTCCTTGAGTCCAGATATGAAGAAGCTACCTCTTCTGGTCAAAACAAGATAAAATCATTTTAGAAGTTCGGTTTATTTGAGATGCATTTACTCCTCTCTCTATTTTATCTTTCCTTCTTACGAGATAAAGTGATTATGAGAGGAAAAAATTGGTAGACATGAGTCTGGTTTTGGTTCAAAGGCCATTTTATCACTTCCTGGGCTTTGAATTTCAAAAACTCAGTCTATTGGTCTCTTTTTGACCAGAAGGTTAAAGTACATCTGTTGTCCACACAAATTTAGCTGTTGTCCTTTGAGCTAAGAAGGCATGAAATAACTCTAGTAAATTTAGACAAGGCCTAATTTCACTTTGGTCTGCCTATAAATTCACATGACAGAACAAACATGGTGTGTCTTGTGGTTAATGTGAACATGTGTAAAAAATTAAGAAATACTTGGTGACAAGACAAAAAATACTCCATAAAAATTAATTGGTGTTTAATTGAGGATGTATGAAATGCACTATTTACGGATGGCTTGACTTTGAGCTCAGGCATAAATAAAATTCATCTTGGACAATCACCAAAATTGGGAACTTATGCCCATTTCATGGGAGAGCACTGTCATTCCTATCATTCTTTTGGGAGAAAGGAACACCTAGAAAATAGAAACCCCTTGTGGAACCACTGATGTCTCTGGGTTTTGTTCCATTGGTCCCCCCCCCCCCTTGATTTCCATTATAATAGCATCTTAAAAACTAGTTCCTTTAGTTTTCTTTGACCGCGTGCTTCTGTGAAGTCATGTGGCTGCTTTGTATTTAGGGAGAAAGGGGCAGCTGCAGGCTAAATTTGCCTTCCTATAATCATTGCTATCCCTTTGAAGATAAATTTTTGTAGGAAGCACAAATCAGTGGAGTTGGGAAGTAAAAGTGGAGACACATCTTTCAACATAACTTTGTTTTTCCATGACTATTCGGAAACGTGACTTAGAGAAGAAAATGAAAACTCAACTATTCTTAAAGGCTTTTATTTAATAAGCACTCAATTTTCTATTAACTGGCTTCCAAGATTTACCATTTTCCTTAGAGGTGGAAAATATTAGCCAAGATTCATTGATGAAGCATTATAAATTTTATAAATCCGATTTTTCCATCTTAAAATTTGTTCATGTTTAAAATACAGGGCACAGAAAATTTCCACAATACATAGTTGTGGTTCAAAATGAGAAAGATACTGAGGCTGTCAATCATAAAATCTGTATTTCTGTTTGTGTATTGAATCGATAGTACTAGTCAACGGTTAAACCAAGCGATGCCATATGTGATTTTTTTAAACAAAGTATTAGTATATCATGCTGGGTAGTACATATTCCACTTTGCCTGTGGATTTGCTAGTCCCTTCCATTTAACAGTTGAATTTATTATCAAAAAATCAACAGTATTGTCCTGTTTTGGAGAACCAGAGTGTTCTGGGCTTTCCCACATGTGTATCCCACTCCTAAATACAGTTCTGAGCCTCACTGCCAGTTGCCAGGGTCCTAAGAAGAAAAAAAGGAAGGCCACATCAGAGAGGTCAACTTAAAAATTTTCTTACACTGCCCAAGAATGGAAACGATTGTTAGTTTTCAAAGGAGGTCTCTTGTTCAGAAGCAGCTGTGATCCCCCTGATTTTAGTTACCCTTGTGACCCCTTTTGATCCTTAACCAAAGCAGTTCCTGTGACTGCAGTCAGATACAGCCACTCTCTTCCAACAGTCGAACTCTAACCAAATCAGAGGTTACATTTGACCTCACCTTGAAATGTAGAAAGTGAACAATTAAATATTGAACGTTTCTATGTAAAACACCTTCTTGAATTTCAATCCTGCCATATCCTGCTGGTGCTATAATATGATCCTTGAATTTTTGGCACTGTCTCATTTTTAGTCTGGAATGTCTGAAAATTTCGGAAAAAAAAAAGACATTATGCAACAAGAAGAAATATATCTATTAAAACAATGTAGATTTCAAAAAAAAAAAAATCCCAGCACGAGTAATATAAAGAAATGTGCCATCTTACAGACCTTTAAATACTATGATCCTTTTTTCTCTGTCATCTCTTATGAACAAAAAAAATTCCAGTCTTGTAAAGTTCACAACATTATCCCCTCTCTAATAAACTAAGTTTAACCTAAGTATTCTATCCAAAACTAACCTCTAATCTATATGTATCAAGGTATAGCCAATTTTTAAAAATTTTTGAAAGCCATACGTGCTTCCATGTGATAGAAGAGCTTCTGTTCATTAGATGAAGTGTATTCAGTATTTCCTAGGTCTATAGTTGGGTTTTCTTCTCTATTTGCCTAGCACTGGCCTCATGAAATAAGAAATCCAACTTAGCTGACATTGGTACCCTCGAGGAATTCCTAGATTAGAGTCAAGGTGCCATCAACCCCTTGATGAATGAATAAATGATTGATGAATGAATGAATATGACTGTATCTCCTAATCCTTTTTACATTTTATTTCCGATTAATGCAAGATTCTTTTCATGCCCTGTTTATGACCTTGGAATCTGACAATCAGTCTCAACTGGCTTACTCCTATACGAGCAACTCTTAATTCTTTTGAATAGAGATTTACTCCACTAATTTTCAGTGTTTGCGCCTTAGCTCCCCATCACATGGCAATCACATGGTTGCTTAGCTCCACCAGATTAGAGGGGAAGAATCTGTAAAACTTGTTAAAATTTGTTTATAGCTATAATAAAAAGTTTGATGAAAGATGAAACTAAATGTATTAAAGAAAATGAAATTGTGAAGATTATCCGGATTTAATTATCCACATTGTTTCCTTTTTAAATTTCTATACATAAATAAGAGTAGCCGTTATCTAAAGATAAAATGAGAACTACTCCACAAGGTTTTGAGGGAAATAAGGCCATATTTACCAAGTGCATGGCATAAAATAGGCATTAAATATATACATATTTACTCTCTCGATTTGAATTTGTATAAGTCCTTATGACTATCATGGTTCCCAAATATTGTGTCCTCATCCTAACTATGAGATTGTAGTTATATATTTTAACCATTTAATAGTTAAAATGAAGTATGGACAAGGTCTGATTCAAGTTGAAATTTATTAGAAGTACAGAATGGGAATGTAGATAATTAGCATTTTGATTTTCCAATATACTAACCAGTGTTTTACGCACTAGTTAAATGACTTCCAGGTGTAATGAATAGAATGAAAAAAAGTCCAGGGGTGTCTTTCAGTGGAACTTTACCTAAGTAGACTCTCCCAGCTATATTACACACTTCCACACGTGTTCTCTCTCCACCAAACCCTCTCCCCACTCTTACAATAGGAACAGCTTCCAGGATCTGGAGGAAAGGGAAAAATTTATCTTCCAAGAAGGCACCACATTGAGTATGACAAATGTGTTTTGTTTCAGAAGACTTCAACTTCAGTTGCTTTGTACCCTGCCTGCCCAAACAGCCATGCTGAGAATTCTGAGACCTCCAGTTTCACTAGCAAAGAATATTCCGACCAATTAGAGATGTCTGCCACAGGGTATGCAAAGAACACAGTGTCATTACCTGTTTCACGCATTTACCAGACCTGTGTTTTTGTTCTCTTTTCTGGCTTGCCACACCAGTATTGCCTTTCCTAAACTGTACTGGCAACCAGAATGTAAGATAGGAAAAATTTCAGGTCAGAAATGAATCAACAGACCTTTTACCTGTTCTTTAAAGAATACTGAATGTCTTAAGTCCTTTCCAGAAAGCTGATAGAAGTATGACCTTCAAGAAACTTAGCAAAACAAACATGCCATGAGTACATCTCATCCATCTCCTTTGTTGCACCAGTACTTAAAATCTCCAGGATTCTCTTAGGTTAGGCAAGAAAGTGATTTGTATTTTGTCTATTACATAAAGAATCAGACAATGCTGATTTCCTGTTTTGAAGTAGATGATTTTGAGTTTAATTTTGTATTTTTAAGATGTACTTCGGAATGAGCAAGTGAGGGTAGATAGACATCTCTCTGTATATGCCTTAAGGCAAAAACTGTAATAGGTATTATTTCAACTATTGGTTCAATCCTTTCTTCATGTGTAATCTAATTCTTTGATCAGTTCAGTGCTTTAAAATGTAGGTTTTGGAGTGCCTGGGTGGCTCAGTCGGTTGAGCATCCAACTTCGGTTCAGGTCATGATCTCACAGTTTGTGAGTTCGAGCCCTGCATCGGGCTCTGTGCTGACAGCTCAAAGCCTGGAGCCTGCTTCAGATTGTGTCTCCCTCTCTCTGCCCCTCCCCCACTCATGCTCTGTCTCTATGTCTCTGTCTCTGTCTCTCTCTCTGTCAAAAATAAATAAACTTTAAAAAAAAAATGTAGGTTTTATGGGGTGTCTGGGTGGCTCAGTTGATTAAGCATCCAACGTCAGCCTAGGTCATGGTCTTGCCATTCCCGAGTTTGAGCCCTGCGTTTGGCTCTGTGCTGACAGCTCAGAGCCTGGAGCTGTTTCAGATTCTGTGTCTCCTCTCTCTCTGCCCCCTCCCCCCCCCCCCCCCCCCCCGAAAAATAAACCTTTAAAAGAATAATAAAAAAACCTGCATTTTATATCACGTATGGTAAGGCCAATAGACTAGGACAGGACTGCCATTGAAAGATAGTTTTTCATAGTTCCCAAGATTAAGGAGCTACACCATGGGGGAACACAGGGGAATCACCAGGTACCCCCTAGGAGAGGGAAGCATGGGTAAGAGCTTTTATGGATTTTCTGCAGGTAGGAAGAGGTGAAGCAGGGTAAGTAGATTTAAGATTGGCTAGTTTGAATAATCACAGGGAACTCCTGGGCATAGGGGCTGCCCCTAGTGTTTTGCTCTCTGGCCCTGGGGTGATTAGAGCAGGGCAATTGTGTCCCTGAGTGTGAGAGCCCAATAGAAGGGGTGGTGGGAATGTGGCTCTAGAAGGATTAGCTTTCATATGGAATGTGCACCCAGAGGAGTCATTTACCATTTTGAAGAATGGGCTAGCTCTGGGATGGCTGGTCTTTCTGGGATCAGCAAGGCCCAGATGTCAAAGCCTCAGAATTACAGAAAATAAAAAGGTATGATTAATACATTCCATATACCAAACATTGTGCTGGAACATATAGTATGCTTATAAGTTAAAAAGGCCAGGCCTCTACCCTGGGAAAAGTTGTATTCTAGTAGGATAGAGAGGCACATGAAGAACAGATTTCAATAGAATGTTGGAAGTCAAGTACCACAGTAGTGATAAAGACAAGGTGCTAAGTCCCTTGACACATTTAAGGACCCAATGTGGGTATATAATCTTAGAAGTGCTATTGTATTTAGTATATTTCATAGAAGCGAAGCCATTAATTACTTGGACCTTTCATCAAAAAATTTCTGTATCACTTCTGGAAAGATTTCAAATGTAGTCCTAAATATAAAACCCTTCCATTTCACCAAGAACCTTAGAATCATGAAATTTTACAGCTATAAAGTCTCATGTTCTCATATATATGAGGAACCTGAACCAGGAAGGCTAGCTAACTTCCCTAAAGTCACAGTTGAGCCTCTGCTAGGCCCTTGCTGGCTCCAGCGTGCAAATGGTTCCAATCATAAATTAAACACATTTATCTAAATATTGGCCAGGAACCACGCTGCCCTTCTTGTTGCTACAGGGAGTCTGCCATCTAAATATTTGCAGTTTCCCCCCCTCTTGAGTCACACCCTATCTTAACCACATTTTAACAACATAGAACTGGTCACTTGACAGGTACTTAATATCAGTAACGATCTGACTTTCCTGAGTGTCAAAGCAATATAAATGACTCACATTCATTATTGTACTTAATGCTGAAATGGGACAAATTTCATCTTTTCTCTGCACTGGGTCTTCTGTATTTTACAATCGGGAGATGCTTTTTAAATTCATGGAGCTGGAGAACAAATAGCATTAGTGTTTAGAAAGCAAGAAGCAGATCAATCTAATGGTTTGTAAGCAAAGCACCAACCGTGTCACCATATGCAATTGTTGAAGACAAGGGTGAACCATCTCAGAAGACAAAATAGACCGTTGCAGAAAATGCCTTACTCCTTCTGCCATTTTTAAAGTATATTTCAAGTATTTTATTGTGCTTACAGATTAGTGTCTTCAGCCGTATACGTATTCATTGCTCAGGTTATAATTGGTCTTCATTTTTCAAAAACTACAGATTGTATGGGATAAGTATGCTAGAAAGCATTCTGCAATATATACTCAGAAAGTAGATGCTAAATTTAGAAAGAATCTCATGGTCAAATAAGTTGAGTAAATACTAAATTAGACAGCATTAAATTTCTTTTCCGCAAGACTTTCTGGGCCTTTAATGAGAAAATGGGAATTGCAGACACCAAGAAGTGAGAATATATAGCATCTTCCAGATCTAGTAGTCCATAGATCCTTCACTATTGGGTTTTTCATGGAAAGCATATTCCAGAATAACAAGTGGCAGATAGTATTTTGAAAGCATCAAGTATACAATACACAATGGATCAATAAAAAAAGTTAAGAATTTTTTTCTGCCATGAGGAAGCCTATTTCCTAGGTGGGAAAATAAAGCACGAATACAGTAGGCCTCAAATAACAGTATGAGGAAATAGCACTTTGTGATAGCTTCTATACTATGTGATCAACTGTCAAAGGAAAGATGTTCAAATGTGTTTAGTACAGAGGTAGGAGAAACAGAACGTAATTCTGCATGCATTTTTGTGCAAGGGACTGGAGGTACAAGACCCATCAAATACGGTTGCTATATTAAAGAAATGAGCATCCTAGAGGGAAAGCCAGGACCCAGTGATGCAGGTTAGCATGGTCAAAACCTAAAAGGCCAGAACTGCTTAACCTTTGCCTGCACATGAGTTTCCTGGAGGATCTGAACTGACGGGAGTAGATTTGGGATGAGGATCAAGATTCTGCCTTTCTCATAAACTCCCAAATGATGCTGATGCGACTGGTCCAAGGATCACACTTTGAGGAGCAAGAAGTTAGAGCAGGAGTTGGCAAAGTTTTTCTATAAAGTCCAGATAGTAAATATTTTAGGATTTGTGGGCCATGTCCTCTGATGCAACTACTCAACTCTGTCACTGTAATGCAAAAGCAGCCAGAGACCATGAGTTAGTGAACGAGCGTGGCAGTGTTCCCCAAAAAACTTGATAGACTCTGACATTTGGACATTCTATAATTTGCATATATCACAAGTTTATCCTCTTTCTTAAAAATTTTAAAAATCTAAAAAACATTCTCAGCTCATGGGCCATACAAAAACAGGTTATGGGGGCTGCAGGCTGTAGGTTTGCTGACCCAGGAGTTAGAGGACCAGATATCACACTCCTCGAGTACTAGGCAGAGGTCTCCTTATGAAGCAGATCTAACCAAAGCAGTTACTCTTTCCTTCTCTTAAACCTCCACTGTACTTATGATGCTTAACTTCACATCCAAATGTTGGTTTGTGTCTTTTCCATGGAAGATAAGGACACTTATTGACAGTATAAACTCAACTAGTTGCAGAGTTTACCAGGCATTACCTGTAGGATGTAATGTAGCGCCTTCCACATGGAAGGTGCCCAGCAAGCATGTGTTCAGTAGAATTTAGTCTGTTAAAGGAGCCTATAGCTTGACTATGAGGAAGAGTGGTTCCTAGGTGGGTTTAATGAAGAGGGGAGGAGAGAATCCCAAGGAAGGGAAAGGATAGGCAAAGGAAAATCAGCAAGTGATACATGAGGACTATGTAGGAAATAATAAATTCATGCAAATATTTAATAGAAGCAGAGGGTTAGTATAGGAAAATGTTAAAAAAATAAAATCAGGGCCAGGTATATGAATGGCTTCAATGACAGGTCTGAAGTTGAAAGACTGAAGTATGTAGGGAAGAGCTTTATTCTGATATAGAATAGAGAAAGAATCTATAGTTTACTGCAGATGGGGAAATCAACTGAATCCATAGTCAGTTCTCATGGGTGAAGATCTGGTCTGGGACTATGGAAAGAGAACAGGATAGAATGAACTGGAAGCTGGCTCTAGGCTGGAACGTTCTCTGGGACTGTATGAAGACACAGGAAATGAGAAAATGCCCTAGAATTAAGAAATCCTGCCCTTCTCAACAGTCTCAGAAGTAGTATGTGTGTTGTTGCTGAGGATGCTCTGCTGACTGAGTGGTGGTGGTAAATGTTTTCTAATTCCCAAAGTCTTATCTGTCCTTTTACGACTAACCCGTATTTAATTTTTAAGTTTCTAGAATTAATCCCCTGAGTAGTATTAGCAAACTGGTTTTATTTTCAGATTAAATATAAATACCTATATTCTATCTCAATATAGAAAAAAGTCTCTAATGCCCTATTTTTATAAAAGGACGCAAAATCCAAAGAATTTCATAGAATATGAGACTCAGAGGAAATCTGAGTGCTGATTAAGAGGTAAGCGGACAATACTGTCCCAGAGACTTCATTGCTTTTGGTTGCAAGTGGTACATTCCTACATATTTCTTTAAAAATAAATCACATTTAGGGGAGGTTTTAGGGCAGCTTCATGTTTTTTTTGTGAAAATCCTGTTGAGAGTATGAGGTGCTGGGGGAATAAGGCAAGTGTGTGAGAGAGAGAGCATGTGCTAAAACAGTCTGGCAGCCTGCAGCCTCTTACACCCAGGTCCTGGTTGTTTGGAGGAGGAAAAGTGCTGACCAGCAAGAATGAATTACAGCACAGCCAGCATCTCTCTACCTCGTGGAGGCCAGGCGGTCTGCTAGAAAGGTTTGTAAATACCAGAAATGTGGAAGCCATTAAATCTGCTATTGCTCAGCTGATCGGGAGTCTTAGGGTCAACAAAAATAGTGCTGCCTACGATTTTTCAACATGATGACTAGTTTCCCCTGATACATTAGATATTTTGAGCATAATGTTTAGATTTCATATTTTTCTTTAGGTAAGAATCATAAAGTTGTAAGAGGCATCTACGATAAAACATTTTATAAGAAGACACTTTGAATTTCTGTTCCTTTTATTTTGTAACTAAAACGGTCTTTCCAAGTTTGGTGATATCCCTTATTTTGAAGTTGATAAAATGTACAAGATGCTTTACAAAGAAAACCTATGGGCAATGTCTAGTCATTAATTTCACGGTCTCTAAGGTTTCCCTCAGTAACATCACAGATCTTTTTTTTTTTTTTTTTTTTTAATCAAACAAGCATCTTATTACAGCCTTTCACTTCTGCTTTATTGTTTTAAACATCACCATTTCCTTTCTTTCTCTCCTGTCCTTTGACCTCCATTTGGCCTGCAGATGGTTCTGTGAGGGGAAGGAGCTACAGGACACTCCCGACATTCAGATCCGCTGTGAGGGTGGGGACCTCCACACCCTGGTCATAGCCGAGGCCTTTGAGGACGACACAGGTCGCTATACCTGTCTGGCTACAAACCCCAGCGGCTCAGACACAACATCTGCCGAGGTGTTCATCGAAGGTAAGGAGAGGTGCATGATTTAAAGGGGTGGTTGGGGTCTGATAGCTTGAGTAGAGCTTCCCTATGAACATGCCTTCCCAATGCAAACAGCATAATGGCGTGATTCAAACCTCATTTCTCCTGAGAATTTTATAATGAACAGTCTGACACTTGGGCATACATCAGCTAATGTCAATATTTGTTCCTTTTAATTGAAAACATTTCAGCTGCGTTAACTTGAATTTACTTAAAATGTAAAGTGTCTAACTCATTTTTGATTTCTCTAGTGAAGAGAGAATGGGAACATCTAGAAAAACCGTGTCTATCGACCAGATAGAGTTAAACTATAAATGACTTGGGAAATCATTCATGGGAATGCTAAATGATTGAATATTTTTAAATGTTCTCATTTGTATTCAATTCTAGAATTTTTGCCTCTTTTGTGAAATTCCGTTATTCCAGCTAAATGTATGGTGAACTTGCAATTTCAGGATGAAAAAACTTCAAGGATCAGTGTTGTATTAGAAAACGGGTAGGCAGAGAGTAGAATATTTCTTTTGTTCTTGACAAGACTCAGCCTGTGGGGAATTAGAAAGCTTGACGTGAAAGTATATAGTTTTACACTATTATTGGATTTTGATCAATACCTATAATTTAAGTTGGAAACGTTTTAAGCACCCACAGTACATGTTTTGTTTCTATATCCATAAATTGGTGAGTACTCTGTTAATTGGTTGCTTTTCAGAGTAGTAGTTAAGGGGAGTCTGGGTGGCTCAGCCACTTAAGCGTCCGACTCTTGATTTAGGCTCAGGTCATGATCTCACAGTAGTGAGATCCTGAGATCCAGCTCTCATTCCCTCAGGATTCTCTGTCTGGGTCCTTTTGACCCTCCCCTGCTTGCGTGCGGGCTCTCTCTCTCTCTGTCTCTCTCTTTCTCTCTTTCCCTCTTATTCTCTCTCTCTCAAAAAAAAGAAAAAAAATCAGAAGAGAAAATAGTAGTTGAAATGCAAAAAAAAGATTAAAATCCTTGAGGTCTTCATGAACTTACTCTTCATCTTTTTATGTTTTTTAACTGTTTAATATCACTAAATTTCTTTATTATTTAAAGTAGAAGAAATCAAGATATGAATCATAATTTGTGACTCTTTCAAGAATTGACAAAAGAAATTTTAGAGGAACTATTACCACTGACTAAAAGTGTGTATCTTTACTTTCAGTAAAAGGATCCTCTGCACTGTCTTTGAATATCTGTGAGCTCAAGGGACCTTGCCCTGTTAATGAAAGCAAACACTTTTTATAGAACAATAAATAATATTTACATGGCATTTATAAGTGTGTACATACTCATGCATAATGATCAAAACCTCTCTGTAAGCCCATGAGATATTATTAGTACAGTATCTCCTTTTTATAAATGGTGAACTGAGACCCAGAGCGGTTAAAGCGACTCTTTCAAAGCCCCCTGGGGATTTGAACCCAAGCAGTCTTGCTTCAAGCAAGGCTCAGATTTTTAACCACTGTGTCATACATGTTTCAGAGTGCTAAATGAATGACAAAAAGACTTAAAATTTAATAAGTTAACGGTTTTAGCCATGGGTGGGCTGTGTGGCAGACATGGTAAAGTATTTTAGAATACAATGAAGGGAACTTAAACTTGCCTAAGAAACCTGTTTGCTAAGGATGATCAGATTTGTCTTCTAAATCTGACTTCAGATAGAGCCTCTTAAAATCAAATGTTTTATTTGCTTTTAGCTTTGCTGAAATATGGTGAAATATGGTGAATTTTAGAGTTTATTGCTGTTATACTATAGGTGTTATGTGAAATCACATGCAGTTGAATGGACTACCAGATCATTTCAGCCTGCATTGAATGTCCTCCTGTGGTCAGATAATGCAGGTACAAACATGATTAAGACCCATTCTTCAAGTATCAAGGAGTTCCCAATCTAACAGCAGAGATGGGCACGTTAAAAAAAAATAACTAGATTCTAAGTGATGTTATAATAAGTGATATAATAAAAATGTATCCGTGTTACAGGGATACAGATTAGCTTAAAAAGGTTAACTGGAAGATATGTAAGATAAACCTACTTTTCATATAATGAAAGGAAATATTTCTCTACCTCTAAAATCAGTTTTAATATCTAAATCTGGTAGACCCAAAACATTCCCACCACAGTCTGTATTTTTATTTCAGTAAATTGGGCGCTTCTGAGCCTAAATGTCCATCAACTGATGAATGGATAAAAAAATTGTTTATATACACAATGGAGTACTACGTGGCAATGAGAAAGAATGAAATATGGCCCTTTGTAGCAACGTGGATGGATATGGAGGGTGTTATGCTAAGTGAAATAAGCCATACAGAGAAAGACAGATACCATATGGTTTCACTCTTATGTGGATCCTGAGAAACTTAACAGGAACCCATGGGGGAGGGGAAGGAAAAAAAAAAGAGGTTAGAGTGGAAGAGAGCCAAAGCATAAGAAACTCTTAAAAACTGAGAACAAGCTGAGGGTTAATGGGGGGTGGGAGGGAGGGGCGGTGGGTGATGGGTATTGAGGAGGGCACCTTTTGGGATGAGCACTGGGTGTTGTATGGAAACCAATTTGACAATAAACTTCATATATTGAAAAAAAAATTGGACTCTTCTGTATGGAAGCTCCTGAACTGCCGGTCCACTTCTGCCTTTGAAATCATTTGGATGAGTTATCAATATGTGAGAAGTAATCTCTGGTTCTATATACCGTGCCAGGACTTTAACAAAGATGATGGATTTTTTCCCAGTGCGCTGTAACAGTGGACTTACTTAGCCAACCAGCCAGCAGGTATCTGTGAGTTCAGACAGACTGTGTGTGAGGAGAGGGTGAGGGACCTGGGCAGAGCAAGAATAAAGATCCATTAGGAGTTAGTCTCCTAAGCCTAATACAAGGTACTTCGGAAAACTGGCTCCTTGGCCTTGTAAAGTTTGGATCATAATTCACAGGGAAAAAAAATGAGATTTTTGTGTATTTTCATCCCAAAGAACAATTACATGTAATAGAAGAGAATTTCACATAAATTCTTATGCTCATATTATGACTGAAAGTAAGAAATTTTTATATGTACTCATTCCAGCACTGAATTAGGCTCAGACACATCCCTACTGAATTGTATCCTAAGCCACGCTGCTATTACTGTGTCAGCATGCAGTCATTTGCAGGATCTACTGAGGGTAGGACATTTTTTTATAGAACTTCAGAGTCTCAACAAAACCTCTAAAAACTTAATGTAGTGGTTGGAAACTGTCTAAATTTCACTGTCTTCTGCAGCAAGTTTTAGAATGACACAAAATAAATTACAGCTTAAATCTCAGTCTGCGCCTGGGATAATCTTTCCTACATGTTGAACTTCCAAGAGGATGGCCCTGGGATGGGAGAGAAACTAGTCAGGGTGGTGTAAGAGGAGGCAGAAGACCTGTTTCGGGAGAGAGGACGATGCCAGCTCGCTCTCCAGATGCTTGAGAGCCCAAATGAGATGAGGACAAGGAGGAAACCACTGAGGATGTTGTTGGTGATTTTAACAAGAGGGGTTTGGGGAATCTGGAGAGCACAACGGTCAAATGGAATGAGTTGAGAAAATGTGTGCAAAATATGGGAAGAGAAGCAACAAATAATAGATCATGTTGCGGAAGTTTTGTTCAACCATCAGCAGAGGTGTGAGCCAGAATCTGGGAAGAACTGTGGGGTAAAAAATATTTTTTTTTCACTTTGTTTGCTTATTTGTTTTCATACCAAAATAACTAGAGTATGTGTCCTATGCCAATGCAAATAATCCAAGAGGGAAAACCTAGATCATGTAGAAGGGCAAGAAAGAATGAGACCAAAGTCTTGGAAAAGGAGAAAGGAGATGGAATCTGGCCTAGATGGTGAGGAGGGTACCCTCCAGGACTAGGTGGCAAAGAGATAATCTTAAATTCATAATATAAACAGGAAAGGTAAATGTCAGCATGTGAAATCCAGACACCTCCAGTTTCCACCATTGTCACCCTCTTCTGATTGTAAAATGGGTTACACAGATCATTACAGCTTTAGGAACTGCAAAGAAGGCGGGATAGGATGGTGGTCCTGAAATTGGGATGAAGGAAGTGGGATTAAACCTGGCCTTGTAGGAGTTGGACGGAGAGGAGGGCAGGAATGTGGGGAAGACGCAGGGATACTTGAGCGAGTGTAATGCACCGTGGCAGATCTTGTGTGACATTTATAGGTTCTCAGTGCTTCGAGTAATCAGGTAAAACATGTGCCCCTTTTAAGGGACATTTTGAAACATGCTGAGATGTTGTATGAGTAATGGCTCCTGTTGATCTCAGCAGGGTAAAGCCCCTCTGAGTACATGGTTTCTTCTCCTGGATTTTAAAAATACACTAAGGGGCACCTGGGTGGCTCAGTCAGCTGGGCATCCGACTTCGGCTCAGGTGATGATCTCACAGTTAGTGAGTTTGAATCCCACATCGGGCTCTGTGCTGATGGCTCAGCCTGGAGCCTGCTTCAGATTCTCCATTTCCCTCTCTCTCTACCCTTCCCCTGCTCATGCTCTCTCTCTGTTTCAAATATAAATAAATGTCCTAAAAAAATTAAAAATACACTAAGAGAAGCTGAAGGAATCTAAGCACAGCCTTGGCCATTTTTCACATTATTTATTTTTAAATATTTCTATAATATTTTCTGGCTAGCTTAGCTTCTAGTTCCATGACCTTGAACAGTTTTTCAGTGGCTCTATGCTTCATTTCCTCCATCTCCTCTGGGAGAAAATTGGATTGCTATAAGGATTGAGAGCAGTGCCTTGATACAGAGTGTGAGCTATGATTACTATTATAAAAATAGCACAGTTTTATTTTTAGAAACTGAAAACACACACATAAAAGGAAGGTATAAAAATCAAGTGTAATGCTACTGCTCTGTGACGGTTACTCTTAATATTTTGATCTTTCCAGTCTTTATCCTGTATGTGTATATTTTACTCTACGTATTCCTTTGTACCTTGTTTTAAACTTAACCTGTCACAAACATCTACCCATGGCATTAAACAATCTTTAAAAATCATTTTAATGTCTTTATAGTCATTCATCATTTATAAAATTTTAAACCCTTGGCATTGTTTCCGTTGGTCTTATCTGAGTCTTAAATGATTATTGCTGCACTGGTGATTATAGCAACTGAGAGAGTAGGGAGGGAGAAAATGAGTAACTCGTATGGGGACAGAGTATAGTCACTCCTTAAATTTTGAAAGGCAGAATATGCACACGGGCTGAACTCCAGGAGTTTCTCTGTGAGGCTGGTTTCACTAAAGTCTCTCAAGGTCTCAAATATATATTTAATATGTGAATATATAGTTTCAAATGGTTGATACTTGCTTTCATGAAGACTTCCTGTTTGCCGAAGTTGAAGCTGTATCATTTACTTCCAGCTTGCTTCCACCTAGAAATGTGGCTTTTTTTTCCTTCGTCAAGGAGGATGCCAAATAGACAAAAACAATGAAAACCTAGTGTTTTCATGAGGGTGAGGCAAATGGGCATTTTGATGTATTGCTATTCTACACACCTTTCTAGGAAAATACTTAAAAATGGAAATAATATATCCATTCCTAGTGCAGAGATAAAATTATTGTAAAGCTGCCCATGTGTATTTAAAGCAGCCATTAGAAAATTATAAAGTAGGTATCTGATGTCATAGAAAGGTGTTTCACAATGTATTGAGTAGGGGGAACGAGCAATAACTTAGCAATATGCATAACATCATCTTTTAAAATGTTTATGCATTTTTAGACAGACTTTGGAAGACTTTGGAAGGATATACCCCAAAGTATCCTGAGTGGTGGTATTCCAAATGATTTTTTTTTCTTTAATTGTTGCTATTGGGCATTTTCTGGGTCTTTTCCTGTGAGGAAGTATTAAATAGGGTACGTTCTTTAAGTGAAAAGAGAACACCTTTTAAAGGCAAGATAGCAGGTGTATCTTTGTGACATTTGCACTGGCACTTGTATCTTCAGAATAGAGCAGAGATCATGGGCATTTGATTCCCTCCCTCTGTGTGGGGAGCAATATAGAAATAGCATTTAGGCTGATGAACAGATAGACGGATAGTAATTGTAAGTTCTGGAACATGTCAGACTGGAGCTTCCATCAAAAACTGAAAGTGGTGGTTCGGTGAATACGAAAATGTTAACCAGAGACAGGAATGTCCTTTCCTGACTAGCAGGTGCAAAGCAGATGACCAAAGGGAGGAGACAGAAGGAGAGAGGGAGGGAAGAATCCTTGAGGGGGGAAGGGAACTTGCTGGCACAGAGAGGGAGATTTGATCCACCACCGTCTGCAAGAGCTGCTCTGACACCTGAGACACAAGGTGACTTTGAGATTTCACGAGGGTTGGACAGGTGTGCAAAAACTAGCAAAGGTTGTCTTTTCCAGGGGTTGAAACCTTTTTGGCCCTTTACCTTTCTCTGAAAATCAGCTGGAAAAAAGGAATTTGAAAAAAAGAAAGACTTTCTAAGTAATCAGGGGATTTTATTTTTAAGATCTATTAAATGTTTGGAATCAGATGAAAAACAGCTATTGGTGTCCCCAATTTCTAGCCACTTTGAGAGCATCTGTGATAACTTCTGTAGGACTTTTGCTACCCTCTCCCTCTTTAAAACTCCGGCGACTCTAGTAAAATTGATCTCAGATGACCCATGATTTTCTGGTAATGGAGTCTACTGATTGTTGCTCATGTTTCCCCAGCTCCCTTCCCATACCTCCTCCTCCTTCCATCTCTATCACCTATTTAAAAAAAAAAATTTTTTTTTAATTTTGAGAGAGCTTGCACACAAGCGGGGGAGGGGCAGAAAGGAGGAGAGACAGAATCCCAAGCAGGCTCTGTGCCACCAGCCAGAGCCCCACAAGGGGCTCGAACTCACAAACTGCAAGGTCACCACCTGAGTCAAGACCAAGAGCCCCACCGACTGTGCCACCCAGGTGCCCCTCTGTCATCTGTTTGTGATGGTTGGCCGGTTGTGCTGCTCTTTGATTTTGTTACTCCCCCAGCTCATCCTGCATGACTCACTTTCCCCATCACCGATCTCAGTGCCTAGAACGAAGTCCAAATGCTGTGGCCCTGTCTTCTACATCTCACCTTCCATTTCTAGACTTGCCTCCCGCTGCTGCCCCATAGCATGCTGCTCTTCTGTGGTTGCTTAGTTCACTTTCCAACCCCAGACAAGTGTCGCAGTTCCCAAGGTTCCATTCACTCATTCTACAAAAAGTTGCAGGTCTGCCATTAGCGAGGCATGAAAATAAGCCCTCAGAGGAGTTACAGACCTCCATGGCACGTGAAGGTCATAACGGTACGAGGGAAGTCATGGACCACAAGTTCAAAAAGCCTCTCACCACTGCTTTCTAGTTATGTGACCATATGCAAATTACTTGATCTCTTGGTTCCTCAATTTTCTGATGTGTAATTGGACATAGTTCACCTCTTAGGTGAGTTATTGTAATTAAATGTTGGGGCACCTGGGTGGCTCAGTTAGTTAAGCATTCAGTTATGGCTCAGATCATAATCTCACGGTTCGTGAGTTTGGGCCCCATATCAGGCTCTCTGTTGTCAGTGCAGAGCCTGCTTCAGATCCTCTATTCCCACCTCCATCTCTGCCCCTTCTCTGATCACATGCTGTCTCTCTCTGTATCTCTCAAAAATAAACATTTAAAATAATGTAATAGGGGCACCTGGGTGGCTCAGTCAGTTGGGCATGTGACTTCGGCTCAGGTAAAGATCTCACGGCTCGTGAGTTCGAGCCCTGCATCAGGCTCTATGCTGACAGCCTGGAGCTGCTTTGGATTCTGTGTCTCCCTCTCTCTCTGCCCCTCCCCTGCTTGTGCTGTCTTTCTCAAAAATAAATAAACATTAAAAATATATATATAATGTTATAAAGTGCAAAGCAGATTGCCAGGCAAGTAGTAAGTACTCAAAAATTGGTAACTAACTCCACCTCAATTTTTCAAAGAACTTACAATTTTCTAGCATATAGGATGTTATAAAGGACCTGAGTAGTAAAGTAAGAACATGGGGAGTTCAGAGAAGACAAAGCACAGAAAAAATTACTGGGCTGATCTTAAAACGCTATCGAGAGAAGACAAGGTAAGAGTTTCCTATGAGAGTGAATAATAGAATTAAACATACAAACATAAGAAAAGACCAAGAAGGGAAAGCCCTCCCTTCCTTTGGATCTTTATTCAAAGTTCCCGTCTTGATGGAACCTTCCTTGCTACCCTACTTCAGATTGCATCCCGCTCCATTCCCTCCTTCCCTATTCTGATGTGTGTTTTCTCATTTCCCTCAATGCCATGTCATGTATTTATCTTGTCATTTGTGCCTTCAAAAGAATGTCAACTCCACAAGGGCAGGGGTGGGTTGGTGGGTGGGTATTTGCTGCTATATTCCCATTCCCTAGTGGAGTGCACGCCATTATGTTCAACTCTTTGCATTGGGGTTCTAGGACATGGAATTTGGCCGATAGAGCTAGAAAATCTGGTTGGAAATCATGCGAGTCACTAAATAGCAGGGTTTTAGGTTTTTAAATTTACGGAATAGAAACTCATCATCTTAGTTTTTTTTTTTTAACATGTTACATTAAAAAATGATAAAGAGTTTGAAGACTGACCTAAGAAGACAAGATAAGAATCTACTGTGATAGTGCAGGAACTAAGTGAAGAAAGTCTATACTAAGTATTAAATAAATACGAAGGGACAGCAAACATTCCAGCAGAGTTACTTAAACATGACTGTTAAAACATTAATAAAAGACTAGAAAAATACAGTCATGGAAAGTAGCATGGGGTAGCCATCCAAGAAATTACGTTAATGCATATATTCTAAATGTATTTAAAATATACTGCAAAGAGTACATATAGTGTGATTCCATTTGTATAGACATATACATAAATGTATGTTAATAAGTTTATCTGACAAATATACATTAGCATGTGCAGAATGGCATTAAGGAAGATACTGTAGTATTATGTCACACAATTCTCTCTTTGGTTACTTTTCTGTAAGCATGTATTATTTTATATTAAAGTATCTTTAACTCAAGTCAAATACATCTCATAAAAGCAATACCAAGAGTATACCTCTAATCACGCTTATTTTAAATCTGTCACCTAAAATCTCTTGTGACAAAACACATGAGCATTAAAATGTTAAGTACATTTTGTATTTTGACTAAAAACATAAGGTGACCCTCAATTCACAAACAGTAAAGAAGCGAATGAATTTGGGAGAGTGTGATCCAAAATTGGAGACATTCTTAGTCAAGAATGAAGCCACTGTTTTGTTCTAATTTATCAAAGACTCAGAAAACATCTCCTAATTAATGAGTAATGAAGACATTGAGAATCCACACAATGTAATCTCCCAAGAAAGGGTTAAAGTTTAAAACCTTGGATGTTTTACACAGACACATACATTTATTTCATAGTTTATAAGCCACTTAGAAATTTGGTAGTGGTGGCCAAAGTGATAAATGAAATTAATAGTAAATTTGGCATTCAAAACAACTGCTTTGAAGAAAGCTTTTTATAGTAGATCTTTAAGTAGTTTTCTGAAAAAACAGTCCAAATAAAAATGGTCTGAATCATTCCCTATTTCAAAATAAGACATTGTATGTTATTTAAAAATGAAAAATAGTACTCTCTGAAGCAGTTCTAGATACCCTCAAATCTTAATTTTGTCATTTTCTACTTTTTCAGGTGCCAGTTCAACAGATTCAGAGAGTGAAAGTTTAGCTTTCAAATCAAAACCTGGAGCCATGCCACAGTGAGTGCCTATGATCCCATCAATTGTCTGTATAACAAAGAATGTCACGAGAATCGTTGGGGTACAAAGCAGCATGCATTGTGCTTTGAAGGAAGAGGTCTGCTGATGTCAGTCAAAGATCAAATATCTGAACGTGAACACATTTTTTTTTTACTTAGGAATGTAGACTTTGAAGTCTGCATTTCATCATTGAGATGCCAAAATCAAACCATATACAATGTTAGTCTCAATGACAACTAACTGGTTATAAATATGTAAAACTAACAGTCACATCGAGAGGAAACTAGTTAAATCATTACCAAAATATAAAGGAGGACCACTTTATTGATACAAACTGGAAAATGTCTGATTAAGCCAGAAATGGGTTTCCATTTGGATAAAGTCTATTACTGGTTAGATCTTATGAAAATGGTAAAATTTAGTTATTCTTAGGAAGACAGATGGGTTATTTCCCAAAATAATAATTATGTAAATTGATATTAATAATAAAGTTTTTGCAAAAATAAAATCAAACCTACCAGAATCTTGCAGAAAACGCCATGAATATTGAGACTGTGCTAATCAATTTCTTTGATCTGCTAGTATATACATGACAATTATATCTATCCAGGAGCGCATATATATATATATATATGTGTGTGTATATATATATATGTATGTGTGTGTATATATATATATGTATGTGTGTGTATATATATATATATATGTATGTGTGTGTATATATATATATATGTATATATATACTCTGCCACCTCTGACTTCAGATAAAGATCTCAAGCATAGTAAAGTTACATGACTTGCTTGAGATTGTACAGCCAACCTCTTAGCAAAGCTGGGCCTACCAACCAACTGTTCTTAACCTTTCTCTACACCTCACTAACTTTTATGGGTAAGAAGAGACAAAAATGCCAAGACATTCTCAACAAAATGAGGAACCAGGACAAAGAAGAGCTGCTAGACTTAAAATAGACCACTAAAACCATGAACTAAATACAGAACCCAAACCCTAGGACTTTTTCCAGACATTTTCTTTTCTCTTAGGATTTCCAACATCAAACTTTAGGTTCTCTGATAATGGCTGAATTATATATAGCTCCTTTTCTCTTACCCGTGTATTTATTTTGGTAAAATCTATAAGGCCCATTCTGTGTATGTATTGACTATAGCCATTCTAACTGTAGGTTGTGGTTTCCCATTTCTGAAGCACTTACAATTGAAGTGGACTGAGTACACAAAAAGAAACTGAAATATTCTGTGGAAATCTTTCAAAGAATAATTCCTGATTTTAAAAAGTTCTGGGGCGCCTGGGTGGCTCAGTTGGTTAAGCGTCCGACTTTGGCTCAGATCGTGATCCCGCGGTTCATGGTTTCGAGCCTCGTGTCGGGCTCTGTGCTGACAGCTCAGAGCCTGGAGCCTGTTTCAGATTCTGTGTCTCCCTCTCTGTCTGCCCCTCCCTGGCTCATGCTCTCTCCCTCAAAAATGAATAAACAAAAAAAATTTCTGATGGAATCCACTTGCCTTTTTATTTTCCAGAGCTCAAAAGAAAACAACTTCTGTTTCCTTGACAATAGGATCATCATCTCCAAAGACAGGAGTGACCACAGCTGTGATTCAGCCATTATCCATCCCTGTTCAACAGGTAAGTCCTCGTACTTGAAACCACAAGGAGTCAAACTCATTAGCAAACTTTGTGAAGCAGACTTCATGATTACAGCTTCGATTCCAACTAGTACACTCCCTGCAATATTTTCCTAAGTGGGAGCACAACGGGGGGAGGAAAGAAAACGGTAGGTAAAGTTCTTCCTTTTAAGCACTAAAAATAATGTTTAATCAAAAACCTATTACCAGTTAGTCAACATCTGCTTTCCCATTGGGAACATCTCTAACAGCCAATAACCTGATAATACGCTCTCTCTTTGAGCTATGACTATTTGATTATTCTTCCACAACTGTGCCCTCTTCCATTTAGCCAAATTTATTAGCTCATTTAAAATAGAAGCAAGAAAAGTTGACATACCAACAAAAGTTTTTCCAGGAGCTAAACATAATCATGCTATAATAATAATAATTTTTATTATTATTATTATTATTATTATTATTATTGGCTTAACCAAGCATTTTAACCCTGCTTTTATTTCATTACAAGACTGCCGTGTCCAAAAAAGAACAACAGTACAAACTACTGAGGTAATAGTGAGCTTACTTTGCAGATACAACAGGAATTAAAAAAAAAAAAATTAGAATCTTTAAATGTTTTAATTAGATGTATGTTACTTTGCCTTTGTGCTATGATGTGTATATTTAAAAACAACACTCACAAAAGCCTTCCCCGCCCCCACCCTTGAAGTGTAAACTAATTCCTAACTAATCACTATGTTCTGTGAGCATCATCACCAGGCCTTCTATCTATTGAGCACTCAGGTATTGTAGAGTAATACTCTGGGATCTGTGGTATGTAGAAACCATAGAGAAGAGACATTTGAAACTTGAAAAGAACCAGCCAGTATAACTCACTTAAAGATTGTCTAAATATTTGTTTTAAATCCCTAAATCAGAGTGGAACCTATAGAAATATATCTGATTATATGTAGATTTTTTTTTTTTTGGTGTTCGATATTTAAGTATTGATAAGTGATGAATGCTTAGCAGCATGCTAGGCATTTCATTGGAGAAAAAAATCTGTCACCATCTTCATTCCCAGTTTATAATTATTATTAATTATTATGTAAATTGGTATTAATAATTAAGTTTTTGCAAAAATAAAATAAAACCTACCGGAATCTTTTAGAAAACTCCATGAATATTGAGACTATGCTAATCCTAAGAGCCGGGACACCTGGGTGGCTCAGTCGGTTAAGCATCCGCCTTTGGCTCAGGTCATGATCTCACGGTTTGTAGGTTCGAGCCCCGTGTCGGGCTCTGTGCTGACAGCTCAGAGCCTGGAGCCTGCTTCAGATTCTGTGTCTCCCCCTCTCTCTATGCCTCCCCTGCTCACGCTCTGTGTCTCTCTGTCTCTCAGTAATAAATTAACGTTAAAAAAATTTTAAAAAAAGCCTAAGAGCAGAAAATACGTATTTAAATATGTAAAACCATAATAACGTAAACAGTACATTTTAAGTGGTTTAAATTCTACAGGAGCACTAAATGGAAGGTAATCTAATCTATTCCGACAGTATAGGCAGGAGGCTGAAGGGCTCACAGAAACTCCGTTGCTTTATTATCATCAGCAACGGTCATATAAAATTTTAACACCCTGGAACCAGATTGCCTGGGTGTAAATCCCAGCTCTACCACTTACTAACTCGAAGAGACCTTGACTAAGTGATGTAACCTCTCTATGCCTAACTTCTTCATCTGTAAACTGAAGATAATACCATCTATCTATCTCATAGGATTATCATGAGGATTTAGGGAGTGAATCGCCACATAACATTTAGAACAGCGGCTGGCACAGACTATCTACTGTATAAGCATTCAAATAGTGTATGCACATAAAAAGACAGTGAAAAGTGAAACCCAATCCTAAATCACAAGCCAATGAAAAGTCTTACAGGGATAATGAATAGGCCCTTTCCATCCTAGCATCTCTACAACTGCCAACATTCCTGATGACATCTTGTCATATTTAGACACATAATATCAGATCACTATCATCTCGGGGTAAGAAGCTAACAATTGCCTATATAGAGCAGAATAAACCCAAAGCGCTTGAAAATAAATGAATGTAGAAGGAGAAACCATTTCCATTCACTACTCTGGAATCCTTCTATTTCCCCAGAGATGAGTTCCATTCAGTAAGTATTTCAGCACCTTTATTTTTTGCATATCAAGAAAAAACAGTATCCTTCTTTTTAACTTCTTATAATTCCTTATATCAAAAAAGAGTTCAAGTTAAAAATAAGGTAGGGGGATGTTTGATAATTTACCCTCCACTGCCAGTAACTTGTGCTTTTAATTCAATGAATCCAGACCGTATTTAAAAATAAAATATAATGTCTGTGAGGACTTTGGAAAAGGCCCCTGTGAAACCCCCACACACAGAAATCCATTTGGTAATAGCATTTAAAAGCTCATGGATCCCTAAGGAACCAGGGAACTTGTACCTTGAATATCCTTTTGAGTAGAGAAGAGTAACAGATGTGAAATGAGGGTGTAGAACAATGTCTGTACTGTATGTAAGAGTAGACCAGCAAAATGATATATGGCGATGTTTTCTTTCCCTTGTTTCATTCATGTGGAGTGATCCCAATAATGAAAGGTTTCTTTAGCCCATCTGTTCAGCAATTTATATATTCAGAATTTGATCCCTGTGTCTCTGCTTTTTCAGGTTCACAGTCCAACCTCGTATCTCTGCCGACCTGATGCAACCACTCCTGCCTCCTTTCCTCCTATTTTTACAAAGGTCTGACATCTGCAAGTCTCATTCTCTGTGTTTGCTTTGGTCCTGAAATTCCATTCACATGGATTCACATGTGGCTTCATGTGGCAGTCTTTAAAAATGAAAACGAACAGATCAGTAGGCTGTCATGGTTACCTTTGGGGCTAGATAGGTATTTACCGAAAAATTGCTGGGTGATTATAATCTTGTGAAGGGTCTAAAAAATGTGGGCATGGTCAGTGACCTGATAGAGCTTACAATAGAGTGGGAAAGCCAAGACAGGTGGGAAAACAGACAAAATGCTGTGTTTGAAATTGTTTGGGAGAAACAAGTTTTATAGAAATAAAAAAAATGGGTAATAATTCAGTTTGTTCTAAGTTTGTGTTTTGCCTTGCCAAGCTGAATGACCTCCATTTCATTTGTCAACTGCTCAACTCAAAAATGGTTCCATGTAGCATATCTTCTCTCTCTTTCTTTTTTTGTCTTTGTTTTGTTTTGAGAAAATTACAAACCTTTATTGAAAGACCTCTAAAAAGGCCTAAATAAGTGAAGAGAAATACCATATCTGTGGACTGGAAAATGGTCAAGAAATCATGACTCCCAGATTAATCTGTAAATTTAATGAATCTAGCTGAAATTCTAACAGGTTCCTTGTTTCATCTGTTTGTTTGAATTAGAACTTGGCAATTTGACTCTAAGATAAACCCAAAAATAGCCAGGGTACTCCTGAAGAAGGAAAATCATATGATGGTAAGGAAGGCAGGAGATTAGTCCTTGGAGATGTTAAGACTTTGTAAAAATATAGTAGTTAGGACAGTATGGTGCTGGCATAAGACCAGGTAATCAGAACAGAGCCCATAAAGACACTCCAGTATTTACAGAAACCTGCAGATCACTGGGTAAAGAATGAATTCCTCAGCAGAGATAAAAATATATATATATATATTGGACTCCTATTTCATACTTTTTACAAAAATCTACTCCCAGTAAACTAAAGACAAATGTAAAGAGCAAATCCATAAAACATGCAAGGCAGTGGAGAAGAGCATCTTGCTTGTCTTCCTGGAGGGAATGATTTTTTTTTTTCTTCTAAGCCAGCCTGAATCCAGCTTTATTAAAGATCTTTCCATAAACAATATTTACTTTAAGACATGGCAACAAATGATATCTGACAACAACTTTGAAAGCCCCCTCCTGGATAGATTACAAAAAGAAAAAAAAAAAAAAAAAGATTGTGTGAAACCTTACCAAAAACAGTGCCACTCTAGTAGTCCATGAAGTTGTCCTTCGTTGCTTAGAACAGCACATGTTACCAAGGTGTGGATAATTCAGGTGCTGTGTGACTTTAGAGCTTTTTGAAAACAGCTTCACCAGATCATCACCAGGAAATCTGTTATCTGCTGTATTGCTACCCAAGATATGGCTGATTTTGAGGGTGTCAATGCACCTCTTGATTTAAGTAGATAAAGAAGATGTGAGGTTTTGCTTTCCCTCCCCATGGGGCTTCACCACTGGGGCCTGGCATATGGAGATGTTAGGGAATTCCTCCTGGGCACCAAGAGAAATCCTCGAAAACTAGACACAAAACCTTGTTCCTCCTGAATCAGTGACATATTAGTGGTATATCCCCTTTCTCCAGAAGAAAACCATGAACCATACTGTGTGCCAAACACACAGTGTAGTAAAAAGAAACATAAACAAACTTCTATATTTTTATAAAGGAATTCTATATTTTTATAAAGGAATCACAAACTATGGAGTGACTGGAAGCATAGAGCACCCCTCCCTGGGCATTTTTGGTGCCTTCTACCCTCTGTGTCTAGACTGTAGACCATCTCTGTTCTCTGCAGGATTGCTTTCTTCCTTCTTTGCGTTTGCTTTCCCCTTTGTCCCTTTGGGCATCTTTTCTCCCTGCTTTGCTGGGTCCTTTTTGGGCCTGAGCTTTGGTTTTGGAGGGGCAGGTGTAGAAAATAAATCTGCTGATCTCCTTTGTATCTCAAACTAGCTTTCCCTTTGTCACCCTTAGCATCTTTGGGGGCATGATGGTGACAGTGAACGCCAGGTGGGCTTTGCCAGTTTAAGAGGTGCCTCCATCTATTTCCTCCTACTACTCTGGTAAAGATTCCCAGGTTTCGCAGCTGGTCAGAGGCGGAGCAGCACTTCTGCCTGTGGGCCACCGGGCTTTGCTTGGGACGGCAGAGCTGGCATGGACTGTGGGACTTTGGGCGGTAGGGACACATGAGAGACTGGGAGAGCAGCTGGCCTCATGTGGCATTTCTTGCTAAATAGTTGGACCCCTTCAAGGAATCGCAGTATCCGGTGGGCTTGGTATATGACGTGAGATACCCTTATATGGACCTGAAACACACTCAGGAGTCCCAAAGTTTACAGAGTGGGTGGTGCAGATTGCCAAGCACAACTTCTGAATGCAGTCTCCTTCAGTGCTCCTCATCATGTTCCTGCAGGTTCTCCTAGTGGCTCATTCTGCCTGGCTGTGGCTTTTCTCAAGATAAAAATGTTTGCTCCAGGGCGCCTGGGTGACTCAGTTGGTTAAGCATCCGACTCTTGGTTTTGGCTCAGGTCATGATCCTATAGTTGGGGAGTTTGCGTTCCCCATCGGGCTCTGTGCTGACAGTGTGGAGCCTGCTTGGGATTCTCTCTCTCTGCCTCTCTCTCCACCCCTGCCCCCCTCTCTATTTCTCAGCATAAATAAATTAAAAACAGAAAAAAAGTTTGCTCCAGGTGGAGTCAAATTGTGATCCTGGAATAACTGGAGTTTTGACTCTTCAGGTCCTTGGCATCCTGCCCATTTTCTCTATCTCTGACTCTCCAAAGTTTGAACAAAACACACAATCCTAATAAATCAGAGTCTCCTTTGGTGCCTGAAAGGTCAAATATGAAACATATTTGTGTACCCTTTGAAATCTACCACAAGCAATTTCCTGGACAAGCCTGGAAGTGTTTAATAATGAATCCACACAACCTGGAGCCTGTGAGCAGCACTTTGCCTGCTGTGGTCCATTAAATTGGCTCTTCTCTGGACCCGATCACAAAGTGAAAAAGTCCATTTAAAACCAGAGATTTCCTACATTAAAAAAAAGGGGGGGGGTTGAAGAATGCAGTCAGAAGTAGTTAATAATCTTAACCTTTTTACTTAAAAAAGGCGTTCTTGTTAACTACCGAAATTATCAAATGCCTTCTCCGACTTAACACTAGATTCTCATAGTTCCTCTGCCAACATCATCAACTTTGAGAATTTCCTTAGAGCTCTAACACACTCACCGAAGGCCATTTGCCACAACATTTGTTTTTCCCAACAGGCCATTTGTCATCCCTTCAGATAATCTTAAATAAATAATAAATGAAACTGAAAAGACCACACAACTTCTTGATGTGAGTTTGTTTGCTTTTGGTTGATGTACAGGTGAATTGCTTTGTCATATTTGAATTATTTCAAGATTTCTACATGACCTATGTAAGATCTCATGCTATGAAGTCAGAAGTTTAAAAAGTCAAAAAGTTTAGTTAAAAAGTCAAAAGTTAAGTTTAAGCCATTGCTAGGTCCTCCTGGAGAAAGAAGGTAGAGAACCTATGGAAGAGGACTGGGCATCTTTTGATATTTAATAACAAGTATAAAAGCTTTTACCTCTTTGCATCTGTGAAGCCAAATTAACTTCTAATCCGTCGGACTGTAAAAATGTACTGGTCTGGAATTGGAGTGGGGTCCGGGGCAGTGAGGGTAATTGCAAAGGAAGAGGAAATGAAGGTCATGAAGGGAGATGTACTACGGGTTTTATTGTTTTACTCAGAACTTTAAAATGAGAAAATCCCCAAGCCCCTTGTGTTAATAAACCATGTTAATAAACCTGACGTAGGAAACCCATTGGCAAAGGTGTGTTGGGGGGGAGGGGGGGAGGAGTACATGGAAAGTTGGAGCATGTGAAAACAAACGTATGCCTTTTTTTTCCTTCCTGTCTGGTTTTCCCAGGAATCTACGTTCATATGAAATATAATGGTTTGGGGAAGTTTGCATTCCACCAGCTGACTCTTAAATGTAGATAAAGGTAACAGGCATTACCATAAAATTCCATAAATATGAAGTGGCAATAAATTTGCAGAGACACGAAGTTTCTAGAGGCCCAGTAGTAAACCTTACTAATGTCATTACATGGAGATTATGAAAAGCTGACAACCAATGGGTTTAAAGGTGTTTCTTTTTATCTGAGTTAGTGGTAATTATCTTATGATGCAAGTTTTGCCTTTTTTTTTTTTTTTCCCCGGGAAGCTTTGGAAGCGTTATTGTCTGTTGTGAAATTGTGGACATGTGCACCAGTCTAACAGGGAGTGTTTTCCTTGAATTTTAGGAACTGCAAAACATAGCTGCATCAGAGGGTCAGGTGGTGGTACTGGAGTGCCGGGTCCGAGGAGCGCCCCCTTTGCAGGTCAAGTGGTTCCGACAAGGGAGTGAAATCCAAGACTCTCCAGACTTCAGAATTCTACAGAAAAGTAAGGAGAGGTGCCCATTCTCCCACATTCATTCATTTTCTTCCCTCAAGCTTCCAAAAAACCAAGAAGGGTTTAGTCATTTGGATGAATTGGTTTCTATTTTTGGGAGAGTAGTAAGACCAGATAACCTGCAAATATGTGGGGTCCGGTGTATTTAAGCAGTGGTGGTCACTTGTGTAACCCTTTGAAGGTCTAATGAAAGTTGTATATACGTCAGAAAATGTTACAGACTTGTGAACTCAAAGTAGGGCAAATAATTTGAGGAGGGGTATAAGCCTCCTATAAGCCCCTCTATGGATTATGGTTTACAAAACTTCCTAGTATAAGCTGTTTGTTACTGGTGGAATTTGGGTTTCTGTATTTCTAGAAATATAAATTGATCTATCACTTTACTCTTTTGTACTGTGGAGTTCCCTATATTCTGTAGACATGTCCTAGACAGAGAAAAGATAGGTGGATTTATTATTAATGGAATCCCGTTCTAATACTCTGTTTTGATTTATTTTTTCCTCATGTGGCAAACAGAACCTAGATCTACAGCTGAACCTGGTAAGAAGCTTTTTCTTTTTGTTTGTTGGTAACATATCTTTGGGGTTTCAATAGTTCTTTGTCTCAGTTTTAAAGCCATAAGCAGAACAATGTTTTTGCAGTTCCCTGGAAATACGAAACCCCCTTAAAGACAATATCTTCTTTATCATGGGGTGTGTCCACTGCATTTTACATCAACTTCTTTTTAGTAAAACATTAAGTTCCATTCAGACAAGAAGGTCAAGCTCAGTGGTTTAAGGCTTTTTTAAATATAGTCTTTTATATTCAGAAAGCAAAGCGAGTTGATAAAAAAAAAAAAATCGTCCTGAAATTCCAGTAGAAAAGAACCATCTGCTACATACTTTTGCTAACCAAAGCCCAGGAACAGCTCGACCCTCCAGCTTAGAAATGCATCTCACATGAGAGCAGCCCAGAGATGTAAGCAAAACTGACCACCGGTATTTCTCATTTATGTAGCCTGAGCCATAAACTTGTACCGTTCTCCCAGCATGAAGAAAGTCATCTTGCCCTAGGATCTCTCTTAATTACCGGGTCATTTGACCTCATCAGAGTGCTATGTTATCCGGAAGCACCAGATCCAACTCTTCTGCTTCAGACTTTGTGGATATTTATGACTCCTCATGAACTAAAAAACATTTGAAAAAGAAACAATAATGTTTCTCTGTGTATTTTACAGGACGCCCACCTCAAGAGTACTTTCTTTTGTGTTTCTCCCTTTGGCAAAATTACAGTTTCGCTTACTCCTTGACAAAAGGTTGAAAAGCTGATTTGTGCTTTTCTCCAGCTTTGAGCAGCTTCTGCCATCATGTCCCTTAGGAGCCATGGCTTTGCTCTGTCCCTTCTTTGACAACTTGAAAGTTCTCAGTGGGCTACTGCTGGTCAGGTTACTATGGTTAGTCCCGGACCTCTCACATCCGAGCATTGGGCCATTAAAAGTAGGATGTGATCCTTTTAGGATCCAAAGGTTAAAGGGTACTGAGTAGCATCCTTAAGGAACAATTGGAATTGATCTAGTGCCTTCTTGTCATGATTACAACCAGAGATGTTGCCCCACTTAATGTGTCAGTCATCACACCAAATACTGTAGTCACTTTCCAAAACATAGACAACTTCATATTCTGTGATAGGTCTTTATATAAAATTGCATCTTGGGGCACCTGGGTGGCTAAGTTTGGTAAGCGTCTGACTTCAGCTCAGGTCATGATCTTGCTGTTCGTAGGCCCCATGTTGGGCTCTGTGCTGACAGCTCAGAGCCTGGAGCCTGCTTCAGACTCTGTGTCTCCCTCTCTCTCCACCCCTCCCCTGCTCACACTCTGTCTCTGTCTCTCTCAAAATAAATACTAAAAAATTACAAATTAAAAAATTGCATCTTGCTGGTTCCCTGATACATGGAACTTCTGAGACTCCATCTGCTGCATGAGCTAAGATGTTAGGGCACATCTTGTGTTTACTATTTTAAATAGACTTATTGATAGATATAAAAGTAGGAGCCAGATACCTCTCTATCTACAAAAAAAGTTGATGTGAAAAAATCACGGGCAGTTTATATCTTACGATACTTTATGTGCAAATAAAACTGAAGTTTTGAGCCACAAATTCTAAAAGCATTATTACTGGAACGGATTACTGCTTTTGATGTTGTGTTGTGGATTTTGTGCAAATTCATGCAATTCTTTTTCATCATGTTGTTATCCCTTGTCGTTACCTACAGAGGTGATGATGATTTATGAAATATCTCCCATGATCTGTGTTGGAAATTCATAACTAACCATCATCTAAAAACTCATAACACTGGTTAGAAGCTGCATAGTTTAGTTTCTGAGTACATATGTATTTGAAAATTGAAAATACTCAATATATTGGCTAAGAAGGAATAAATTTGGGTGTGGAGGGAGAACAGAAATGTCTGCTACCACCCCCCCCTTTTCCATCCTCTTCCCTTTTATCCCTCAAACTACAAACTCTTTTTCAATTATGATTTTCTGTTTTGCTTCTAGCACAATCATGATTTGATCATGATTATTTAATAAAATTAGTTCTCAGCTTCGTGGATAAAATGACCTCTAGACATACATCGGTGCCTTTTTAACATGGCAAAATCATGAAGAAAAGAGCAAGATAATGAGGGGAACTTCCTTTTAAATTGCATATCCTAGCAATATAAGTTTCTCCTTTCATGTTCACTGCATTTTCTTATTTTTCCCCCTTTAGTTAGATCTGGAAGCATTTAAGAAAACAGGGGTGCCTGGGTGGTGCAGTTGTTGAGTGTCCAACTCTTGATTTTGGCTCAGGTCATGATCCCAGAGTCGTGGGATTGAGCCTGCTTAAGACTGTCTCTCTCCCTCTCCCCATCCCCTTTTCACAATGTCCCTCTCTCTCAGAAAGAAATGAAAGAAAAGAAAAGAAAAGAAAAGAAAATGGACTCTTCCATTCTAAGCACAATAATAGAATTTGCTGAGAACAAATATATCTTGGTACAGAAATATGTCAACGAAATCTGTCAATATAAGAAAAAAGGGGTGTCTGGGTGGCTCAGTTGGTTAAGCATCCAACTTCGGTTCAGGTCATGATCTCGTGGTCCGTGGGTTCGAGCCCTGCATTGGCCTTTGGGCTGACAGCTCAGAGCTTCAAGCCTGCTTCGGAGTCTGTGACTCCCTCTCTCTCTTCCCCTCTCTTGCTTGTTCGTTCTTTCGTTCATTCTTTCTCTTTCTCTCAAAAGTAAATAAACATTAAAAAAATAATAGAAAAGAAAAAAAAAACTTGTGTACAGTCAGGAGCTATTAAAAACAAAACCCGTGTGGCATTGGTGGCTCAGTTGGTTAAATGTCTGACTCTTGATTTTGGCTCAGGTCATGATCTCAAGGTTCATGAGTTCAAGCCCTGCATCCGGCTCTGTGCTGACCACCTGGAGCCTGCTTGGGATTCTCTTTTTCTCCCTGCCCTTCCCCTGCTGTCTCTGCCCTTACCCCCTTCTCTCTCTCAAAACAAACATTAAAACACACACACACACACACACACACACACACACACACACACACACACAGCTAGTTTTCCCTGAACTGATAACTTCTCCACAATTATATTTATTACATTACTAGAATTGCTCATTTCTCTTTTATGCCAGAGCATTAAAATGCTCTCCATCAGGCAATCTACAATAGGCATGTAGTGTTAAATAAAACTCATGATCATATTTTTTAAACAAAAAAAAAACCCTTTAAACAAATGAATTCAAGTGGACTGCTTCTGTGAGCTGCTGCTATGAGAACTTCAGAAGAAGCAAATGTTAAAATATAATTTGTATTTAAACAGTATTTTGGCATGCCTGACAAAACTAAGTATGATTCTGATTCTTTTACTAGTAGCCAATTGTTTTCCTTACCCTGAGCTTAAAGTTGACCATCGACATTGTTGGGGGAAAAAACCCAAAAGATATTTTGAACTGCGTACTCTCCTTAAATGACCTGATTGGCTATCCATTAGGCCACTGAACTATTCAACTGTATAAAGTGGATGCAGGAACTGACTTCCCTGATCGCCGTTTTTTAGCCACTGCTAAGTGGAAAGCAGAAAAACAGACATGACTACAGTACATCTGAGGAAAGAGATAAGTTTTATAAGACTAGGCCAGTGATGTTTTCCAAATGCTAAAACATAAATAGTCTTTGAAATTCAGGAACATATCTGAGCATTTGGGTTTTATTACCCTCTCTTCCTACTCTCCAGTCCTCTGACACATTCACTCTTGCTCTTTCCTCCCTAGTTGGTGCTCAATCTCTCTTTTCCTCTCTGCTTTTCCCTACTTCATTCTTTTTATCTCTTTATGCTTCTTCCCTTTTAAAATCATGTGTTAGAGCTATAGAAATGAAATTCACTAGTACCTAGATATAGCTCCATTAGGGATTAGATATTCAGATAAAAAAAGGAACCACCAGATTCTCTCCTAATGCATTTGAGAGACCGAAACAGGTTTTTCTTGTCACTACTGTGTTGTATCTGTCTAATGTGTTTTACACTCCCTTCTCTGTCTAGACAGAAGTCGGCTTGCATCACAAATCTTTTCAGACTGTTTTGTGAATTAATAGCTAGTCAGCTTACTTAAGACCAACATCCGTTTGTCATATTACCTGCTCTGGCCTCTTTCCTTGACATTCTGACTTTATACTGATTGAATCCTTCAAAGACTAGTCTGGGGTGGAGGTGGTGTGGAGGGCACAGAACACTCATTTGACAGCTGTTAATACTCAGGCCCTTACTCAGCTGTCTGGACGTAGCCACAAACTGTATTGAGTTACTTCTATAGCATTGTCTGGTGGTATGCGAAATTAAAAATCCCGTGTCTTGCTGGCTGGGAAGTTACACATATAAAAATATGATGCCTTGTACTTTCAGTATAAATCTCTGCTAACCAAATGCCACCCATCATCTTAGGTCTTCTATAATAGAATCCATGTTTTGATTCTGTGATTCAGAATGTGAAGTTAATTATACTTGTTAGATGTACTAAGGTGCTGAGTTGTAGGACAGCAATGGTAAGGATGTTTGAGATCCCAGTAGATTATACATAGTTAAGAGCTTAAAGGTTAAACAAAGTTTAAACAAAAGTGGATTGTGTGAAACCTGTGATTCTCAAACTGTGTGACGAGGTGCCCTGGGGCACCACACAGATCGACAGAGGTACTGTAATGTTTGAAAGTTTTAATGCAAGTACAATGATACTCAGCATTTGATAGACACAGCTATTAGCTTGAAACAGTTCAGGGTTTCAACATGAGGTCACTCCACATTCTTTTCTATGACATCATATCTATGTGAAACTGCGTTTTTGATGTGTACATGTGCTAAACAAGTAAGTGCCACGTGAAAATCAATGTGGAACATGAAATGAGGCTGGCTGTGTCCCATCTGATCTCAAGAGTTCTGCAGTACCCAACAGATGCATGCATTCATTAGTTAGTAATTGTGGTTATTTAAGAATAAAATAATATTTTTCTTTCAACTTATATGTGTTTTTTCAAATAGTAACTAACTTGTTAAGACCTAAGTACTTACTATGTTCTTTCAAAATAACTACGTAACAAATGAAGGTATATATTTTGGCTTAGGAGCATCATAAAAAAAAAAAAAAAAACTATTACTGAGACACTTAGGATCCTATGGACCAAGAAAGTTTGGTTTAATCTTTTGGGAGAGAGGCACATTTGAGAGTGCATCAAAAAGGAAACTGAGTGACTCTTAGAATTCTAAATTCTCCATGATCCTACTCCCAGTCATCTTCTGCACTGATCTTCTAGAATGCTGGCTTGTGAGCCTTTCCTTTCCAGGCAGAGCCTAAAGGACTCCTTTCTGGGCAATCTGAACATCCCAAGAGAAACAAAAAATCCATATGTGTGATATGGGAGTTTTTCCAACAAAGAGGCCATCTAGATCACCATACCGGGAAGTGGGCAAGCTCCTCTGTCTTCCTCTGAGCATCTAATCAACTCAGAACCGTGTCAACAAAAAGAGAGAAAAGACCTCTGAAGAAACCTGCATCATGGATGGTCTAGAAGAAAGGAAGCATCTTCCCTGGAAAGCAACTTGAATAAAACAGACTTGCAGAGAGAAGAAAATGTAAAAACCCAACCCTCTTCTCAGATAAGAAAATCAGCGCATCCAAAAAGTGAAATTGAAAATGCTTTAAGAAGAGGGGAGGAACATTCAGAAAAAAGCTCTTGGAATGGAAAGCTGGTAGCAGAAATAAAAGTTGAGGAAATGTTTCACAAAGTAGGGCAGAAAGACAGCAAAGGACTATAAGAGCAAAGGTAAGAAGAATAGATACACTAGAGAACCTGCTTAAGTAGACTACACCTATATATTGGAATCCCAGAGGAGAGGACAAATAAGGGGACGAGATTATCAATGAAATATTTGTTTAATTCCCTAAACTGAAGGTAACCGTTCCCAGATTGAAAGGACTCACTGTGTGAACAGTGGATGAAGATAACTTCACAGCAGTGTGCATCATGAAATTCAGAATATCCAGGACAAGGAGATGATTCTGCCAGTGTCCAGGGGAAAAAAACATGAAGGCACATAAAACAAGATCAGAATGGCTTCAGACTTCTTAGTAGTCATGCTAGACATGAAGAGACAATGAAGCAAAACCTTCAAAATTCTGAAGTAAAATTACCTCGAACTTAGAATCCTACACCCTGCTATACCTTCAATTCTTTGTGAAGATACAGTCAAGAGTTTCCAGACTTGCAAGGTCTCGGAGGTTTTCCTCCACAACTCTTCAGGTGGGATGTGTTCTACCCAGGAAGAGAACTCCCCTAGAAAGAGGAAAATGTGGTGGATGGGAAGCAGGCGATCAAGTGCAGGTGAGAGCCAAAGGGAGCCCTGCAGGCAGGTGACAGCTGGACGTCAGGAATGGAGGATAGGTCCAGATTGGAGTTGTGGGATACAAGAGACAGACACACTGAAGTTTTCAGCACTAAGAGCTCATCGCCACTGCTTCCTCCTTTACCCTGATGACAGAATGGCAGGGTGGCAGGCCTGTTGTGCTCTCCCCTCCCTGCACAGCCTTCTGATTCAGCTAAGAACACTCATTTCATCCTCCCTTCCGCCACCGTTCTCACTTGTTCTGGTGCTGAGATTTGGAAGTTGGCCATGTTGAACTTAAAAACAGAAAGCATGGGGACACCTATTTCCCCAGCTATTCGTGCTGGCTGTCCAGTTCCTGCCCACACTTAGCTCCACCAGACTTCCTCATGGAGGTAAGCCTTAAGGTTCCCAGGACTCATTCAGGATTACTTGTCTGCCGATTACTCCTGTGGTGGTTTTTGTAAACATCATGGGAAGGTTGAAGCCAGTTTATACCCCAAGATAGTTCCTGTAAACTTTTTCTGACAAGTTTGCCTTTTCTTTGCACAGTAAAACTTGTGGTTAGGACTCAATTTTTAAAAACCAAACACATTTTTTTGAAGGATACAAATACAAGAAACATAATCAAAGGACTGATGATCAAAAAAGAAGGGGGAGGATTCAATTGGGGAGGACATGGGGGCATTTCTAAAGTATTAGTAATATTTTATTTCTTAGACTTGATGGGTGCACAGGGGTTCATTTTATTGTTATTCCTTAAACCGTGCATTTAAAATATCCTCTATATATGATACAGTTTGCAATTGCAAAAAAAAAATCCTTTATGAAAATTTATGCAAACATTACATTTACCAGCACTGAATCTCATCTTGTTGGTTTTAACCCAGACTCGTTTTTATCAGTTGTGTTAAATAAACCCACTTTGGGGTTTGGAAGGTAAAAGCTGGATTTCTTTTTAGTTAGGCTGGACTCCAAAGGCTGACGAAAGAAGGCATTTTATGAAAATGTCCCCTTATCACCCAAAGGACATAAGTAATGTTATCCTTGCTGCCTCATCATTTTATAAGGTTTGGCAAACAAAGTTATTTGTATTTAACAAAGTGTTAAGTACGTCCAAAAATTTGAATGAAACTCATGGTTGAGTTCTGAGAGATATTTACATGATTAAGTAATTTTTAGCTAACTATAAAAAAAATTTATCACCAGTAAAAGTTTCCAATTTAGTAATTTATCACATGCCATCCAATCAAAACCTTTCATCTAAGAAAAATGGATTAAAATGGATCATAGAGCTACTGGTAATTTAAAATTTTTCCATTTTTTAAAATGGACAGTTTTTTTAAATAGATAAGTAAGCCTCTAACCACCTTTGTTGGAGATAAACGTCATCTCTTGACTTCCATTTCTGACCAGAATGTATTTTACAGATGTCTTAAAGGACTTTGTTCAAATAAGATGCTTGCAGATGAAAATGCAATATTACAGCCTAGCTCATCTCATTTCCTCATGGCTTTCTTCATTTTGGTCGTGTCAGAACCATACAAGCCATGATGCTTACTTTCTCTGAACAAGATGTGAGCCTAGTGTCACTTTGGGACGAAATTTTCCAAGAGCAGAAAAGCTAAACAAGCTCTGGGACATTTGACTAAAATTTTATCTAGTACAAGTCACTGAGACATAGCAATGTGTGAAGATCACTAGAGGAACATCCCAATGATTGTCCTTCTGTGGTGGTGGTGGTGTTCAGTGAGGTTGTAGCCTTTTCTAGAAGTTTAGTCAATCTGTACGTGACTGTACGTTTATGCAATGGAAGTATTCCTGGAAACTCGCATACAATGAGTTTTATTCAGTCAAATGTGAAACAGTCTTTTTGTAAAGCAAATGTTTACTTTTTTCCTGGGAACTAAATTTCATTCATACATTTATTCAAAAATATTCACGGAGAGATGCTGACAACATGCCAACAGACCAAATGCTTTCCATGTTCACAGGGGCTGTAGTCAAGGTACCAGAAATGAACACGCTAATTTCACAAAAAAATATTTATAGGTGTGAGAGCTGTCTCCCAGGAGAGTTTGCCGTCCTAAAATTACAATATAGATGGTGGATCTGACCAACTCTAATCAAAAAAGACTCCTCTGATAAAATCATGTTTAGGTGGAAGCATCAGGCTGAGGGCTTAGAGACGGAAAGAAATGTGGCTTTGCGGGGAGAGCCAGAGTGCATAAAGCTCAGAATGAAGGAAAGAGAGAGGCACAAAAGGAACCTGGCAAGTAAGCAGCAGCCTGGTCATTTAGGGTTCTGTGACCACAGTGAGGATTTGTAATCTGTCCCCAGAGTCATGGAAGGATGGGGTGATGATAAAATTTCATTCGCAAAAGTGCCCTATGGTTTAGAAGGGGTAATTATATATAGTAGGTCAGGGTGTTTTTTTAATGGCATAACTAAAAATCACAAAATCATAGGTAGCATAAGGAACTTTAAAATTGGCAAGATCATCAACTCCAAAACCACTTTACATCATCCCTGCTAGATAAGATTTTATCCTGTTTCTGAATGTAGGTTTCAAGGCACAGAATTATGTCTATGTTTACAGTTAAGGCATTCTCAGGCATGAACTGGTGATGGAAGTTTCTCCAAGTGTCTCCAGAAACTCCATCTTTCTAGGTATGAATAATCCAAGGTTGAGAGAAGACCTTTCCGGAGAACGCCAAACACTGGGGAGATAGTGTAGGACTGAGGCAGTGGCTCCCTGGGCAGGATGCACCTCGGTGCAGCTGAAAGCTGGGAAGGCTTCATGGCTACCAGCAGCATCTGCTACAGGGGACAGAGGTGACCTACCTGTGCCGTAAGCCCATCTCTCAGAGGGCTGCCAGTATATGAGGGTTTTTTTTCCCTCAAATCTCAAAAGATTAGGCTGTTTTTCTTCTGATGCCAGTATGTCCACATTACAAGCCCTTTGACTGGTCTTATATCCTATTCCAATTTATCATTGAAGACACACGGCACATCTCCTTGTGCAGATGAATTTCCTATTGAATTACTTGGGTAGTGAGAGTAATTAAAATTTTCAGATTCAGAAAACTCCTTGTTTCCTATCTTAAATCTTTCCTTACCTCATTTTACATGGAGTTCCTTGTGCCCTGAACTAGGAAAAAATGCAGAACTACTAGAGAGGCTTTGTCCTCTGAGGGGGAAAAAAAAAAGCTGAGAGGCTTTGTCCTCTGAGGGGGAAAAAAAAAAGCTTGCTCATAGGAGGCAGGATGACAGTCTTCCACATTTTGACTTTAATGTTAATTAACCATGACCTTGAGAAAATCACTTTAGAACTCACCTGAAGAAATGAGAGATTTGGGCTAGACAACTCCAAAATCCCTTATGGTACTAATATCCTAAGTTTTACCCTTCTTTGATTAAGTACATTTTTTTCTTTCTGTTTAAGTACACTTTTAACTCATTCTGTAGCCCTGTGTATTTAGTTATAAAATTTCCTATCCCAGGGCACCTGGGTGGCTCAGTCAGTTAAGTGTCCAACTTCGGCTCAGGTCATGATCTCACAGTTCGTGGGTTTGTGCCCCACATCAGGCTCTGTGCTGACAGCTCAGACCCTGGAGCCTGCTTCGGATTCTGTGTCTCACTCTATTTCTCCCCCACTCACATTCTCTCTCTCTCTCTCTCTCTCTCAAAAATAAAGATTAAAAAATTTTTAAAAAATTTCCTATCCCCTGTACCTTTCTAGATATATCTCACTTTCCAAATGATTACTCTTATATGAAGCTCCAACTTGAATTATTTCCACACTATCTTCCTTTTTTTTTTTTTAATTTTTTAATGTTTATTTTTGAGAGAGAAAGAGAGAGACAGAGTGAGTGGAGGAGAGCACAGAGAGAGGGAGACACAGAATACAAAGCAGGTTCCAGGCTCTGAGCTGTCAGCACAGAGCCCGACGCGGGGCTCAAACCCACCAACCGTGAGGTCATGACCTGAGCCAAAGTCAGACACTCAACCGACTGAGCCACTGATGCCCCTGTATCTTCCTTTTCAATTGGAAGGCCAACAGTTGTGTACAGTACAGTAAAAAAAACAAAAACCCCACAGGATTACCTCATGGTTTCTCTTATTCTCTTGTTTTTCTTCTATTCAGTGAACTTTTTAATCAAATAATAATTGTGCACTTCAAATGTATCCATATCTCTCAAACCTTTACCTGAAGCCACCTCCCCCCCTTTTTTAATGTGCCAGACACCTCTGTCAGAATTTATTGGTGTTTATTGAGCCAGGAGCTGTGCTAGGTACTATAGAGCATGTTTTTTAAACTGCTGATCGTGACCCATGAAAGCAGAGGACAACCACCATTATTTTAAAGAAAATAGTCAGGTACACTTCATATAATCTTAAATATTGTTTTGAGAAACGTTTACAAGTGTGTGTATGCATGGGACTGGGTTAAGTACAAAATGTATTTTCCCCCTCTGTGGGTTGCAATAAAAAAAATGTGTGAAATCCATTTTTGAGGGCAAAGTTTTCCATACTTTTCTGAAGATAAAAATAAACTGCAAAATGTTTTTTTGTGTTTTAAATCCTTGGCCCCACCTCAAGTATACTGCATCAGAATCTCTAGGGGAGAAGAGAGGGTTAGGTAATCAACATGTTTAACAAGCCTCCCAGGTGATTCTTATCTAACAGATTTGGGAAACCGCATCATAATTCAACATTCAAAAAAATTAATAGTCTGCACCCAACCTTATGAATAGCCCTCCTTCCTCCCCGTTGCAATAGCCTGATCTTATTGAGGAGCTAAGACATGCAGTTGAATTTAAATAATAATTATATCTAGATCTTTGTGTATGAAAGGCCAGATGTAAGGTATAAGTAAAACCAGAGTAATGCAGAGCCCTGCCAGTTTCATAGTTGTCATTTATTTTTTTAGTTTTTCGTCTTTTTAAATAAAATTGCTGATTTAAAAATATCAAAATACTTGAAATATACATTGCATTTCATAGTTCCACCATGTATTCATGGTGTTTTTCCAGTTTCCAAGATGCATCCTGAGACAGGGAACCTTTTACACTGATTGAGACAAAGGTGAGCAGAGGTGAGCATGCCTGACTTCATACCTACCCAACCCATTACACCACAACTCCTGTTTTATGAGATGCGGTCATAATTTGAGCACGATTTATGGAAATACATTATTGAAATGATAAAACATAGTATATTACCTAGGTTCAGAATTTGAATGAATTTTTCTTGTGCCATATATCAACACTACAGCAATTGGAACTGAATAGTTTGCTATTATTGAGCCCAGTTGGCTTTGTCTTCCACCAAGGTAAATACTGGGAAAGCCAGAAAATTCTGTGGTGGTCTCTGTATAAATCTACATTTGTACTGGGCGCACCAAATGTGCCTCTTAAAGTCTATTTTGATTGCAAAATTTCAAAAATGTGTGTCACTCAGAGGTGAGACATGAAATGAGTTATCAAAGTCATCTTGTCTTAAGTCATCTGAGGCCCGATGTTGCCATATATAAAACTGCTTGCTGCAGTATAACCCAGTGTGATCACGTTATATTGCCTGCCAAAAGTACCCCAGTTACTTGTGGAAACACCAGAGCTGAGTTTTTAATTAACCAGTATTTTTCACTATTTTTAACACAGGAAGTCTTAAGGGATACCACCATCTCAAAAAGAAAATAATTCCATTTGAAACAAAGTGACATTATTAAGAAGGCAAGGTATAATTGAATAAAGTCAATGAATAGAATATAAAGGAAGTCTTTTTCATTTTATACTTTTATTTACTTTTACATTTATTACTTTTTTAAGTATTTTTTGAGAGAGAGAGTGCAAGCAAGTGGGGTAAGTGCAGCCTGAGAGGGAGAGAGAAAATCTTATGCAGGCTCCACACCTACCACAGAACCCCAGGTGGGGCTCCATCCCACAATGGTGAGATCATTACCTGAGCCAAAATCAAGAGTCGGATGCTTAACCGACTGAGCCACCCGGTGCCCCTACATTTATTACTTTTATTTGTGTTTTAAAAATAAGATCCTTAAAGATCCTTTTAATAGGTAAAGATGTTTTTATTGTAAGGTAGCCCTTTTAACCTGCAGTTAGCACTTTTTCTTCCAGTGTTTAAAGCATAAAATATGCTTTGAGACCAATTTGCTAGTTTTTATTACTGATAGTTGAAGGAAGGTACATTATTCTACAAGTCTCAAAAGTCTGCCCTTGTGGGCTGTCAGAAAAGGAGGTTGGAAGAGAAATATTTTCTCTTCTCCATTTACGTCAGTTAGCTATTGCTCCCCAGGACAGCATCCCCTAAATGAGTGGCTTAAAGCAGCAACTGTTCGTTTAGTTCATAATTTTGGGAGTCAGCCATTTGGCTTGGCCTCAGCTGGGCAGTTCTGTGGTCTGCACCAGGCTCAGCCAACCTCAGTTGGACTAACTTGCTCCGGCTGTGGTCAGCTTCCAGGTTGGCTGGGAAGGAGTTAGGTTAGGATGGTACCTGTTGAAATGGCTTACCTCTGCTCTTGGTAGCTCTTCCTCCAGCATACCAGCATAGTCTTACTCACCTGGGAGTTCAGTAGAGCTCCAAGAGATGGAGCAGGATGACCAAGGTCCCTTGAGGCTTTGGCTCAGAACTGACCAACGATATCACTTCCACTGCATTCTAGGTTAAAGCAACTCACAAGGCCAGCCGGGATTCAAGGGTTAGGGCAACTAGATGGTGCACGTGATGGAAGGGCTTGCCAAGTCACATTACAAAGGGACGTGGATGCAGAGAGGAGGTTAATTGAGGCCATTTTTCTAGAAAGTCTACTGTACGAAGTCTTACCCTACCTACGTAATATGGGAATAATCGATAGAGTGTGGGAATCAGAAAAATATCAATTCTCTTAACATTTGCCAATATAATCTTTATTTTACTGGTAAAGCATAGATAATTATTCAACTTGAAATTAGTTAATACATTCTAGATCTAGCTTCTTTCTAATGCTAACTGGGAGGGAATATGTACTGGCAACAAAGCATTTACCATGTGCCAGGCAGTGGCCTAAGCGCAACGTATAGCCTGTCACAGGAATAGGTGGTTGGTGGGAGTGTGGAGTCTGGAACTTGACTGGGCTCGATTTCTAATTTTGCCACTCATAAACCAATTTGGGCAAACCAATTGTTAATCTTGGGCAAACCAATTTGCTTTATTGTGCTTTAGTTTCCTATCAATAAAATGGGCTTATAATAAATCTAAATTGTAAGGTTGACAAAAGGCTTAAGTCTAAATCTATTCTCAGTGCTGATAACTGTACCTGGTCCCTGACAAGGGCTGTGTAACCATCAGCTGTTGTCACGGTCATGATCATCATTACCCACATAACCCTGTGATGCTTAATGCTTCTTAATTTTATGAGGCATGATTAATACCCTATAGGTAGGTTCTGTTATTTTCTCCTCCAATTTACAGAAAGAATGTTGACGTTCAGGAACGTTGACCAAAGTCACAGAGGCAAGATACGGCAGGACCCTTATCCAAGCCCTGACAGCTGGTTCCAGAGTCTGGGCTTTTCACGCTCTACAAGTGCAACACTGCCACACTGTGTAATGGTAGCTTCCAAAGTAGTTGTCCGTAGTCCCAGCATTTACATATTTTGTTCTCTCCGCCCCCCCCCCCCCCCCCCCCCCGCCATTGTCAGCATTTCAGAGAAGGTTGATTTTCCCCACTAACTGCTTTTCAGTTGAGCAGATGTAAAAGGCAGCTGCGTTGTAGTTGAAAGAGCTTCCACACATACTAAACCAAACTAGCTGGAGGAGAATGGAGCCGGAATCTACTGAGCATCTCTGCAAGCCAAGTGCAGAGATACACACGTTGCAGACATCTCCTTTCATCTTCACAGATACCCCATTAGGTATACATTATCCCCAATTTATAGGTGAGGAAACCAAGGCTGCTCTTGTCCAAAAATCACAAAGCGCAGGTCTGACTCCAAGGTTTTTGCCGCTACACTGAACTGCTAAATTAAATGTAGAGACTCTGTTGTGAATAGTAGGTAAAGAGATTCTACGCCAATTGTTGCCTGATTTGTTTGTTTTAGAAAGGCAGGGTGTCTGACTTCTTCGAGGTGACTTCATGGTTTCACTCTGATGAGTTCTTCTGTTCTCTTCACTTCCAGAGGAGATCTGTACCCTGGTTATCGCTGAGACTTTCCCTGAAGATGCAGGGGTCTTTACGTGCTCCGCAAGAAATGATTACGGCTCAGTAACCAGTACTGCCCAGCTGATTGTCACCTCAGGTATGTGAGCAGTAAGAGATCAACTGGGTTCTGCTCCCTAGCATTTAGTGTGTGGCTCACCACAGCAGGAAGAACTACCGCAGAGGAGAGCTCAGCCTTTAGGAATGCCTGCTGCCACTCCAGGAGTTATCCTGACAAACCAACGTCTGGTCAGGAAACAAAGGCTTTGTGGGGAGAGGGCGTAGACATGGAGATGAAGAACAAAAAGATAATGACAGTGCAGCAACTGAACACACATGGGGCTGTTTTCTCAGTCATGCAACTTGGTCTTGGAAACAATGGATCTGGTTTCCAAACATCCTCATACAACCTAGAATCATGCTGACATCAGAAGGCCACCCCTGCATCAGAGGCGCGGTCACTACTGTCAGCAGTTCCAACTGGAGAGCCGGTACTCATACAAACAAATCCTTATTTAAGCCTCGATTGAAACTTCTGAAAAGGTAATACAAGATAAACCTAATGTAACCCGGAGAAGCCGTAAAGATCTTAGAAATCAAATTGTCATTGAGAGTGGGCTATAACTCTGATATGAAAAACTAAAGCAGTATATTAATACTGTTGAAACCAATATTCAGAACTGCTTGGATATTTTTTAAAACTCAGAAATGTACCACTAGCAAAGATAACATTAAACGGCTTTTTCCTTTATTTTCTTAGAACTTTACTTGATTACTTTCTGCTATTAGTAAGTAGCTTCACTTTAGTTTGCTTTTTTTTTTTAATTTTTTTTAACATGTATTTATTGTTGAGAAACGGGGACAGAGCATGGTCATGGGAGGGGCAGAGAGAGGGGGAGACACAGAATCCAAAGCAGGCTCCAGGCTCTGAGCTGTCAGCACAGAGCCCGACGCAGGGCTCAAACTCACAAACTGTGAGATTACGACCTGAGCCGAAATCGGACGCTTAACCAACTGAGCCACCCAGGTGCCCCACTTTAGCTTGCTTTTATTGCCTCATTTCTGTTATTTATTTTGCAGTAGCTTTTAAAATAGTGCTTTGGCCAAGCCTGGCACGTAGTACATACAGTAGGGAACCAAGAAACAGGTTGTAGCGAACCAAGAAACAGGTTGTAGCTGCATGAGATAGTGTTGGGGAGAACAATGGAACTGCACTTGGATCTCTTTGGAAGAGTAAGAAGTTGGTGCTAGGTGGCAGCAGAGGCACAAACAAGACTGGCTTAAGGATATTAAAATGGAAGTTGTAAATGCTTCCTCGTCTCCTTAAGAAATGTCAAGTTCACTGGATTGGTGATGGAGTCGATAGGAATCAGTACTTTAAATGGGCAACAGAAACGCCAGTGCCGTGATTGGAGCTGCAGAGCAGGGAGGCCCGCAGGGTTTGTTGCAGAGCTGGCTTGAAGACTGTCCCGTCAGATGGGCATAGCAGTATCCCAGCAACGTGGCCAAAACTCTGGGCTCTAAGCATCTTATGTGGCAAAAATTGGCATGCGGTATTTCCCATTTTCACCTGGGGTAAATCTGCTGGGAGCCGAACATAATCAACAAATAGTTTTGAGCGTTCAGTTGACCTCAGTAAACCTTTTTGAGTTCATTCCTGGAGCTCTGCTGGGCTCTGGGCAAGGTGGGGAATCCAAGGATGACATGATCTTATCGCAAGATGCTTTCTGTCTGTTGAGAGTTAACAAGTAAGTTTCTTTTGTACTGAATTACAGCTGTGGCAGTTATCTGAATCGGAAAAACATGATGCGATCATAAGACATTTTACTTAAACTCAGAGTTGTACTTTCCTTAGATTTAAATAAAATGCGTACCCATCATGTACCACATAAAGCCGTTATAGTTTGAGCTAACGGGTGGCGGGTTCGTGCAGATCCGCACGGAAATGTGAGCAAACAAAGCATTATTCATTGACGTTATTTGTATTGTCATTTTTTTTTTTACCAACTTCTGTCTTTAATTGACGTTATTTGTATTGTCATTTTTTTTACCAACTTTTGTCTAATTGATGTTATTTGTATTGTCATTTTTTTTTTTTTACCAACTTCTGTCTTTAATCCTGTTTGAAACTTGTTAATAATGAGTTGGTAGCTGGTCTCCCCGCTTGTGGCCCCAGTCAGGAAATGAAACAGGTTAACAGTCCCTGAAAACCAGTTTGGAAGAACCAGGTCCTCCAGCTGGCTTTGCTTCTGTACCATAGAAGCACAGCAGAGCTCCCAATGTTTAAACAACTTAATGGGGCGCAAGGGATGCTCAGGTAGTCTATGATAGCACAAAAATAACAGTTGAACTGTAACATCTTATTATTTTTTTTCCTCTCTTTCCCCTTCCTTAGCCAATGCTGAAAACTGCAACTATGACTCAGTGGGAGAATCCAACAGCGATCACTTCCAACACTTTCCACCTCCCCCTCCCATCTTGGAGACAAGTTCCTTTGAGTTGGCTTCAAAGAAGCCATCCGAGATCCAGCAGGTGAACAGCCCGGAATTAGGACTTAGCATGGCAGCCCTTCAAATGCAGTTCAGTTCTGCTGAGAGGGAGACGAACGGAGTCCATCCCAGCCATGGAGTAAATGGACTGATTAACGGCAAAGCTAACAGTAATAAATCTCTGCCAACACCAGCTGTCCTCCTTTCACCCACTAAGGAGCCACCACCTCTGCTTGCCAAACCCAAACTGTGAGTATTTCTGCATGGTTTTATAATACTTTCCATACCCCTGCTAAATTGCCTTTCTGGCCAGGGAAAACTTTTTGCCTGGACTCAACTATGTGGCAAGTTGCCTTTTCTGCAGGCAAGCTGTCCCTGGCCGATGTGACCTTGCTAACAAGTGCGGGGGTGTAGGGGTTGGGAGGGATGTCCTTCAGTAATACAAAAGATACCTAAAAATAAGGAAGGTAAGTGAGATGCTTGGTCAAATCTACCTTTTGCTAAAAGCTATAACTGGTTTCAGCTGTGAAAATATCTGTCCATGGCCTGGCCTTCCAATGTATAGCAAGGATGTAGCCACTCCCCAAAGGGGTTGGGAAAGGAGACCTACTTTGAGCTCTCTATTAAAAACACTTCCAAATGTTTTAAATTTAAGAATCAGTAAGGAAATCGGATAGAGATCAGCCTGGGAAGACTGAAAGCTCAGGATGGAAATTCAGTGTGCAGAACCTGGGGAAGGGAACAAAACCAGAGATAACCAGGCTCGTCAGGAAGAAGAGTGCCCCTCACAACGCAACCTACTTGGCTTTGGGATTCCATAGCGCTGCGTATTTTTGTGAATACCATCTTCATATTGGATATCCATTATTTTCTTAGCATGATAAATCTGACATGAGCTGTTTCCGTTGGCACACACAAGCAGAGAGTTGTTATGAATGGAGCCATTACAATGTCAGAGAGAGGCAGAAATCAATTAACTCAATAGGTTCTATCATAGCGTAACAGACCTTGAATTATTGCCCCGATAGGGGTCATTGGAAATGTCAGAGTCCTATAAAACGTACATATATTCTGTGAGGTCATATTTCCATGAGAATGAGTTTGCCAGGATCTAGGAGTTATTCTTTGTTTTTCTGGTACTGAACAGCCTACTCTCTTCTCTCTGTCATCAGCTCATTTGTTAGAAATGTCAAAATGTATAAGATATTTCAATGAGAATATCTTACATGTGTATGTTGCTTTGTTTACTGATTTCATGAACCTTGTTAGACTGATCAACCAGCCAAATGAATGTCTTAAGTTAGCAAATGGGCAGACAGGTGTAGAAAAATAAACTTCTGGACAATCTTGTGCTGCAGTTTCAAAAATCTATCTATTACTACACCACGCTTAATTTTGCATTTCGTCTAAGTTCGTTTTTCAGGTAGCAAGGCTCCTAGGTTTGTGTGCAGTACTGTGAAAGATACCAGGTAAACATTCAGTACCTGTGCTCCAGCTCCCCTGAGATGCCAGACAGGTAGAATGGACTCAAAAGTGACAGCCTTAAAAGAGATTTATACCCTGGTAGCTCCAGCCCATAAAATTAATTGCTGCTGCTGACTCCTTTTATCTTTGTATTTTGAATATGTATTTGTTGTAGTGCTTTTAATGAAATGAGGGACCTGCTGTCTCCAGGGGAAGACTTTTAATGATGAGGACTTGACTGTGCTCTTTGATTAAATGAAGTGTATCGACCATAATGGCTGTCATAAATTGGATATAAATCACAGGCGAGCAAACATGAGGAGCTGTGAACAGGCATTTACAGCCCTTCTTATCTCAGGAGTTTCAGCAGCTCGTCAGCTTGTCGCTCTGCTTTACAGGGATGCTCATGTGCGTGACGGGGGCGGACATGTCCACAAAAGAGAACAGTTCTGTGTGGATTAAGAAGATGAGTAGCTTAAGCACAGGTTTGAGGAATGACACCATGATTTGCTTAGTAGTCAGATTTTCAGTACAATTTAAATTATAGGAGAAATGGACTTCAGTGTTTAATATCCATATAAAGGGGTTACTCCCCCCTTCATAAGGAAATTCAGGGAAAGGCAGAGTACCTAATCACAAAACCTGGTAGCTTAGAAGTAACATTACTCATACCAGGTTTTGCCATTGTGGTTTTTTTCTCAAATTTTTATGTGCTTAAATATATCCTTACAACATCACTTAATGCTTTTCATATTGTATAATTACCTGCCGTTTGCTAGGCAGAAAATAATTTGTGATGACACTTTCAAAATATATATATTTCAAAGTTTTCTTATGAGGTATAATACTTTTGGGGCACCTGGGTGGCTCAGTCGGTTGAGCGTCTGATTTTAAGCTCAGGTCATCTCATGGTTCATGGGTTTGAGCCCTACATCAGGGCTCTGTGCTGACAGCTCAGAGCCTGGAGCCTGTTTCAGATTCTGTGTCTCCCTGTCTCTCAGCCCCTCCCCCACTCGTGCTCTGTCTCCCTCTGTCTCAAAAATAAATAAACATTAAAAAAAATTACATGAGGTATAACACCTTTTTTTGGATTTGTTTTAATTACAAAGTAAATGCATGCTCAGTGTGCCAATTCAAACAATACAGAAGTAATTAAAGACAAAGTTCATGCTATTTGTTCTTCCTCTTCCATCCCGCCTTTTTCAAATAACCAGTGTTACTGGTTTAATCCGGTCTTTCCCTCCTTTATTATCATCATCTTTTTTGAAAAGGTTTTATCGTTGGTTTAAAAGTTGTATCCATTGATAGAGGAATGCTCGATCATTCCATTGAATGACATCTATGAATAACTTAGAATGGCATTGAAGTTATTAACAGTGACTACAGGTAACTACCGAGTAAAATTCTTACATGTGTCTGTCTCTTTTCGTATGTTGGGAAAATGAAATTTTGCCTCTTATGGTTGACAGTGAAAAACTATGCATCACTCTAATCTTTTTCCATTAGCCTGTGATTTTATTCCCTTTTATGAAAGGAGAGGCTTCTACTTTGGGGCTTTATGGCATTTTGTTCTTCTGAATCCTTCGTAACCAAACAAATAGGAAACAATTAGGAGGGGGCAAATAGTAGGAATTAAAACATTTACTCTTGTAATATGCTAACCTGGAAATCGCCTTTGACATAACAGACTCCTGAGGAAAGATCATTTTCAAAAAGGAAATCTCTGCATTTTTTCTCTCAGTAGTTCCAATACTGATCATGAGAAGAAAAAAAAAATCAAAGACTAAAAGGAAAAGATAGAAATGTCATGAATTCTCTTCTTTAGCAAGGCCCAACCACAATCCCTTATTACCCAACAGAAGTCCTCACCAATAGCTTTGCAACCCTCCCAGACCTCCAGCTGAGTCCTTCCCACCCGTCCTGAGGGTGAGTTTCCTGGTTTGGTGTCATGTTGGCCTCTACTTCAGTTTCTGCATCTCTCAGTGTCTTTGTCTCAGATACTGTCCCTCAAGTAGAAGTTTAACACAGTTCAATATAGGCTATTCAGTAAGTGCCATATGCTAAGCACGGTGCATTTGTGGCATAACTGACCACTTGCTGTAGGAACAGAAGTGCACTTAGAACACTACACAGGAAAAAGTATCATGCGTGAGAGTTAGTTATGTGACCGAGTGTCTGATACTCATGATCTTCTGTCACAATGCAAAGAAAAGAAGCAACATGGTGCTTAAATCTTCTTATCAGAGAAAAAGAGAAAGGAATAAATATAAACCTAACTTATGAAGTATTTGTTACATTACTTTCCTTGTTCAGAGTGCATCAGATGAGCCTGTTGCCTCCCACTCTCTGCAAATTGTGTCTGAAGGTTCAAAATAAACATAGGGCTCAGTTTGTTAAGAGGAAACAAAATCCCTGCTTCTCTTTATTCCTGCCAAAACATAGTCCTTCAAAGGCATGGATATGTGTGGGATCCCTAGGAATAAACCATGGAGGGAGACTTGTGAATGCCAAATTTAGTAGGTGATTTGCAAAGCATATAGAAAAGCATGGTCATGTTTTTCCACTGAGCTCACCTCCTAAATTTGACCAAACAATATATGAATAACAGGCTGTTTTCAAATCTCATTTATTTCTTTGTTTTGAATATTCTTCCTCCATCTTGTGGGAGGGAGGTAGAATATAAACTTGTGGAAGAAGCAACATGAGAAGTCAAAAGGGAGATTTCTGAAGGATGAATCAATGGACAAGTCTTTACACCCAGAAACAGGACAGGTCAGCAGATAAAATGATACACATTTGCCACTCTAATGCCAGTAATATGCACCTTAGCATGAAAAATCATGCCCTTTCTCCTGCATTGCTGATAAAACAAATTCCTAAATGCCAAAAAAAAAAAAAAAAAAAAATCCATGCCCTTTGACTGGAAGGATGGCAGTAAACTGTTTTCAGAATTTTTACATGCTTAATCAACAGCAAAACTAGATAGAGACTTAACTCTCTCTGCACCTGTTCTTCCTGCTTTCTCTTCGCCTAACCTCTAAAGAGAAAACAGCATCATTTCCTATCTGAAAGGGGTAAAATGATTTCAGCCTGAATCAGGCTTTTCGACATAATTGCATTTCACTACCTTTGTTTATGTCTTTCTTCTTTCTCTCGGTCCCACCCTTAGACACCTAATTGTTCTGCACTTCTTGTCTCAAGAGAGGGGCATGTCCTATAAACTCATACTGAAGGTAGTGGGGATTTTATGTGTCACCTCAGTGCAGTTGTGGACTGACAAAGTGAAGCTACATCTTTGTGATAATAAGCACTGTGTAAATCAGACTCCCGTCCTTTGACTGCATGTGCAGGAAGGAGGATGATAGGTTTGAGAGATCGAGGATGAGGAAATAGCAGCCTGTATCCCTGTCTTTATCAGTGATTGAACTGTGCGTGGCTTGCTATATTTGGAAGTTCCTTAAGGTTTCCTCCACACTGCAAGCACAAGTTGTTCCCTGGCCTGGAATGTTCTACTCCCCAGAATGTTCTGCTACTAATAGTTGGCTCCTTTTTGCTTTCAACTCCCAGCTACATGTCACCACCTCCCCTGACCACCCAAACTAAAGCAGCTACCCAGCCATTCTCTAATAAATCATCCACTTTAATTACCACAGAGCATGAAACTCATTCTGATAGCTTCTTGTTGACTTGCTTGTTAGCATGTGTATTATTGCTTTTGCCCCATTCTTAGAATGTGAGCTTTTTGAGAGTAGGAACCTTGACCTTTTTTCACTTCTTTTTTAACCAGACCTAGATCAGGGCCCAACGAATAGTATGCTCAAAAACATTTTTGACTGAATGAAGCAAAGCTAGACCAACGAAAAGGAAGAGCGAGCTCTCCCACTTTTAGAGCAAGCCTATTTGTTCCACTTAACTTCATACCTAGATACACTGTAAGACTTCTGTTTTCAAACCTCACCAGTTCCAGAGTTTTCCCACTGTGTCATACTTTTCCAACTGATATCATTCACCTTATAAATGGGATGGTATGAAGAATTAAGTAAAAATCCCATGGAATAGAATTACATTGGAAAAATTCATCCAGCCAAGTTACTCAATTTGGGAACCCTTTTCAACTTCTTCTTCATTTCTCCTGTTGTTTCATTTGATCAACATCTTACTTTAAAACATTATGGAGAAAGTGAGACATTTGGAAGGTCCAGAAGGACATTTTTCCTCTCTGGTACATACTTGCAATGTTGGTTGGCCACAGTACAATCGAACTGCTAGTTCAAGGTGTGTGTACTTGACATGTTAACACCCCCATCAGATGCCAGACTCTTGATGAAAGGCTGAGAGCTTCTGTGCTACTCCCTTCCTGTCCTGTTGATGTTGGACTCCTGCTCCAACTCCACTGTGTGGCTTGGTCAGTATAACTTAGAAAGTTGAACATTTTTCCATCCTTCCACCTCTACTAGTTGGGGTTGAAGAACTCACTATATCACTGACCTCAGAATATAAATGGTTTCTTAGGCTCTATTTTACAAGCCTTACCTTATAGGTTTACGTGCACGAGCACGTACACACACACACACACACACACACACACACACACACAGGCAAGGAGAAGGTCAGCACAACAATTTGAGGCAAACTAAGCAACAAAGGTCAAGGAGATGTAATCATAAAGCAGTTGTGAAGACGTCCTTAAGTGTACATAAATGTATTTAAAAATCTAGCACATTTCATCCTCTCATTAATAATTGAGCATCTATAAAGTGTTAGGTAGTGTTGGCTACTGAAGACACAAAGATGAAAAAGACAAAAGCATCGCCTTTGAATAATCTATATAATCTAGTGATCTCTAAGATCATATTGGCAAGCACATACACAAGAATTCTACCCATCTTTTAACATCATGTCAATGTTGTAGACAAATGACGGATTCCTAGATGAATTGCATTGCAATCCAGTTGCCTTCTTTTCCCATTTAATGTTTGGAAGATAAGCCATTCTGCTTTTGATCCTGAAAACTTAATAGGCATCAGCTTCTGTTTCTGGTTAAGTGATTTTTGTTATCTGCTGAGTCTAGTCAAATAGCAAAGCAGTTTAATAGTGAAAGTGCAAACTACGGAATCAGCTGGGCCTTCAAAATAATATTAGGGCAAAAAAAAAAAATAGGGCTGAAAGTATTTTCAATTTGTTATAAAATCACATGCTTGCAAACACACACACTCATGCTCACACTCACCAAGCACATTGGAGAACAGTGAATAAGGAATGTAGGCAAGATCATGGGCCTACTTCTGAAGCACCTGGCTGTGCACGTAGATATGGGCTCTTCATAAATACAGTATAATGATGACTTTGCATTAACACTGTTGGTGTTGGATCACTTTAAAAACAACCCCTCCCTGAAATGGAAAATTCAATCAAGGAATTTCCTGAAGTGTGAAACTTAACTAAGGAATAACATTTTGATGTATTCTTCCTCATGTTTTTTTTTTTTCATGTAAAAATTGGCTCTCAGTGTCACATTCTTAGATATCAGGATAACGGTGCTCTGCTCTGCTGGTGTTTCGGTGAATGTAGTGTTTTCATTACACTTACAAAAGGAGGTTGAGTCCTTACTTTTATGGCTAGTCATCTTATTTGGTGTCTAAAATATAGTTGGAGATACTTACAGATACCCCATGTACATTCAAAGTGGTGCTCAACCATCTATAAGAAATACTGTATGTACATTTCAAATATTAGATGCTTTCCATGAAAGAGTAACATGATGGCGTAATATTTCTTTAACATTTGCATCTCATCTTGTCTCATTATGTGCGAGAGCTCCTTCAGTGATTACAAAGTAAGTTGAAAGAAGTCCCTACTGGGTAGAGGCTTTTTTGAAGAGAGAGGGGCTCAGCTCAGAGATAAGAGGGAGCCACATATGAACAGTATGCCCAGAGATTATGCTGTGGATCTCCTGTCAAAATAGCAATATAGTGTTAAGCCCCAAGAAACTAGAAGCAAAATTATATGTGCAGCTTAATGTGAACTTTATGAAAAATAAACACCTAAATCAACTAAAATGTGTATTCTATCTTAGAAGGAAGTACATCAGAATACTACCAGTGGTTCTTTGGTGGAGTTTTGAGCAGGTTATCTTTTCTTGTTAACAAGTCCTGATTTTCCAACTTTTCAACAATAAGGTTTATTATTTTTGTAATTAAACAAAAATAATTATTTTGAAGGAAATAAGCACTTCCAATTTTGTCTCCTCCATCGTCTCTTCTGCTTTAACCTCAGCTCATTTTTCTCTTCATCATAGATGCTCCCTTCTCATTAACAGTAACCAAGCTCAATTTTGCACACAGTTGGAAGCAGGATGCTCTGGCATCCAATGCTCTCGCTTCCCCTCTTGGAGCTCCTCTCTTCTAGAAGCCAGTGACTTGACTTCAGGACTCCACATGGGTTTCTAGAACACACCCCGGGAAGCTCTCCACAGACAATGTCCTAAACTCGTAAATGACTTCACTTCTCCATAAACACTCTCTTTAACACCCCCACACCAACCAAAACTTTCTTTCAGTTGCACATTTCAAAAGTGACAGGAATAAAATAATTTTTCACTTTAAAGCTCAAAATAAGCCAGCTATTTTAAAGACCAGCATTTAATGTATAGTCCATACAAGGCCTTGCACAGAAAGTAGGATGAAAACGTTACCCTCAAGAACAGCAGTGAAGGAGAAGAGATGTGGTAAAAGAAAACTGAGATCCCAAGTCAAATAGCAATATTATCAGTAAAATATGTGATGAAGGCACCTGCTGAAATAGGAATAATGTTGTGATAACCATGAGATTAAGAAGAGTGAAAAAGTGGGGCACCATGGTAGCTCAGTCGGTTAAGCATCTGGCTCTTGGTCTCGGGTCATGATCTCATGGTTTGTGGGATGAAGCCCCACATTGGGCTCTGTGCCAACAGCATGGAGCCTACTTAGGATTCTCTGTTTCCTCTCTCTGTCCCTCCTCTGCTTGCACTCTATCTCCCAAAATAAATAAATTTTTAAAATAGCTTAAAAAATAAGAGTGAAAGGGGCACCTGGGTGGCTCAGTTGGTTAGGCGACTGACTTCGGCCCAGGTCATGATCTCGCGGTTTGTGAGTTCAAGCCTCGCGTCGGGCTCTGTGCTGACAGCTCAGAGCCTGGAGCCTGCTTCAGATTCTGTGTCTCCCCCTGTCTCTACCCCTCCCCTACTCATGCTCTGTGTCTCTCTGTCTCTCAATAATAAACATTAAAAAATAATAAAATAAATAAAAAATAAGAGTGAAAAGGCTGAAGAGAACTCTGAGAAGTGATCACAAGTATGTAGAAAGGAATCACGTATTTCTTAGCAAGAGTGAAAACCCATACTAGACTCAGTGAGCATGTTCTGTGACTTTCTTTCAGTCATAGACTGTACTCTGAAGGAAGGAGCTGGAACAATGGGGACATTGTAATATTTAATGTTATGATCCTTGAGAAATGTCACTGACATCTATCATTGTTTAAAAAAAAAAACAACTCTAGAAAAATTTATTTTTAAAGGGCACCTGGGTGGCTCAGTCAGTTAAGCAGCCAGCTCTTGATTTCGGCTCAGGTCATGATCTCATGGTTCATGAGTTCAAGCCCCACATCGAGCTCCATGCTGACAACACAGAGCCTGCTTGGGATTCTTTCTTTCCCTCTCTCTCTGCCCTTCTGCTCCCTCTCAAAATAATAAACATTTTTTTTTTAACTCAAAAATTTAAAAAAGAAATCATCACTCAAGCAGTGTGTGGAGTCAGAAGGGAAGGCAGATTAGGCAAATTCAGGACCTTCAGGGGAAAGAGATCTGACTTCAGAAAGTGGAAGTAATCCCAAGAGTGAAAATGACTCAAAGGGAGGGTGAGATGGGAAAATAGGAAAAGGGGACAGTGGTTGTGATCAGAAGACTCTGAAAGTTCAAAACCTTAAGAAAGAACGAACCTTCAAGTGATAAAGGAATTTAACAGATGTCTGTTTAAGTGGAAGTTAAGGTCACAGGAGTAGAGGAAATGAAGTCAAGATGCTAGAAGAACTTAACATGGATGATGGCCAAAGGTGATGGCAGGAAATGAAAGGCTAAATAGTAAAGTCATTGAGAAAAGTGAGGAAATGGCAGAGGTTGTTGGTGAAAAGCAAGGAAGAAAGAGTGATTATAGGTGGAGCACACAAACTTCAATAAAGAAGAGATGCTGGGTGATGATGGCAAAACTGTTCTAAGAATAGCTTTGGGGAACAGGGAGCATGCAGAGCCCTCTGTGCTCAGAGAAGGTCCTGATGAAGTTAGTGACAACATCAAGGAAAGACAGATTTCAGTTAAGGCAAAAGCATTTCTATTGAAAATAGAAACGGAGGATATTGGTTAGAAATAGTCAAAGAAGCCCATAGACAATGGAAGGAATCTGGAGAAGGATCCGGGGGACAGCTGAAGAAGGAAACACCACAGGAGGGCTCTAAGTAGAGGTTTACATCCAGAGAGGTGAGGTGAGAGAATAAGACAACAAGAATATCCCAGGGGATCACTTGCTGTTATTTCATGAAGATTATTTGTAGTTGGAAGCTGATAGAGCCATTTCTAGTATAATTCATACTTCTTTTTAGTGCCCTATTTATTTCAGTTACATTTCAGCACCATGATCCATTTCGGAGTTCCTAACCTTTTCTATCCAAGGAAGACCTTGAGTTGGGTTTTTATTGAATAAGCCTATTTCCTATATTTGGATATTTTAAAACAATTGTTCTCAATTAATGAGTCTCTGAGCCATATATATTGAATTTCACTTTGTGTCTTCAGTTTCTACTATTGGAGAATTTATTTCCGTGCACTTTAGGCTAAAATATGTCAGGTTGCCAATTTTTTACCACGGATTTATTTTTTCTGTGAACATGTCAGTTTCTCATTCAAACTAATACATCACCTAATGGTGAGAACATTAGTAATAGGGAAGTTTATTTTAGTTGGTTTCTATTACATGTGTAAAAGCGGACTATTCACTTTCTCAACAAACCTAAGAATGACTGCTTCCTTACTTGACTACAGTTATGACTATACAAACCTTGTGGATAACACTGGAATTGATGCAGATTTTTGAAAACCTTTTCCATATGTGGCAAGGAATTAGCTATTCTTTCATTTGGTTTTAAGAATAATTCATACATGAAGCTAATTTAACAAAATATGCAGATTTTCATGAAACGAGGTGGCTGGATAAATCACATACAAAATTGAGCACATAAATTTGCTTCATTGTTCAAAAGAGAACTGTACATTAATTGTAGAGTCTCGAACTTTGCTGAACTAGGTTCATGTCTTCTGACCTCTGGATGTGAAGGTTCCCACTGGTATAATACTGCCTCCTCTGTTTATGAAGGCTTTTGTTAGTATATATGTTGATTGTAGGGGCACCTGGGTAGCTCAGTCGGTTGAGCTTTGACTTTGGCTTGGGTCATGTCCTTGCAGTTCGTGAGTTCAAGGCCTGCATCGGGCTCTGTGCTGACAACTCAGAGACTGGAGCCTGTTTCAGATTCTGTGTCTCCCTCTCTCTCGGCCCCTTCCTGGCTCATGCTCTATCTCTCTGAAAAATTAACATCACAAAAAAATTTTTTTAAGTACACACATTGATTGTAAAGGTTTTTGATGACGCTCAGCGAAATACCTTAGGAAATATATCCATCTATTTAATTTCTGCATCCACATTCCCACTGTGTTTTCTCTACCCCATCTCAATTCAGAAACCTTAGAAATGTATTTGCTCTGTGCCCTCCTCCATTTCACAATGATCTTTACATCTGTTTTTTTATTTAAGTTGAATGATGTATGTATCTACAGTAGGTAGTGAGGGACTCCGGCTGCAAGCCTCCTGATATGAGGCTAGTAGAACCGTGGAATCACTAACATACCATCCAAATATTTTTGCTTCATTATATATGTCAGGAACCAAAAAGAGTAGGTGCAGCTATCTGGTATTCTTTTTCTTCAAAAGAGTTTGTAAATAGGTCAAATATGGGTAATTATATGCCTCAGCTATAATTTTAAACTTGCTGCTTTCCTAGTAATTGCCATTAAATGTGAAGGTTGTGAAAGATTTTTGGAAAGACCGCAAAATATTTTCTTGTCCTTGTTTTTTTCTTTGTTGAAATAGTTCATATGCCATCTGGTTTCAGGAATGTATCATTAAATGCAATGTTTATAGCAAAAAAAAAAAAAAAAAAAAAAAAAAAGCCATAAAAGATGGCCTCAGTACAAAGCACTGCAAAGTAAAAACGTCTTTTCTTCTCTGTACTTTCTAAAACAGAGTTTATAGTTTGGACTTCCAAATACTTTTAGCCACAGAGGTAAATCCTTGCTCTGGATGATTGTGTTTTCATGTCTTGTGCCCTTCTTTCCTTCATAGCTCTTGCTTTCTTCAAAGGGCATCCTTTAAAAGAAATGCGAAATGTTCACATTTATTTGTATTCTACCACAAAGCAACTTTTCACATAGAGGAGAGGATTATTCATGATGAAGCATTCTGGAATAACATCAAGAGTTTCACTGCATGTTTGTTCTAATTATTCTACCATGAGAAAGCAGAATTATATTTAGTTGTGTCATTAAATTTTTCTGATACTAAACAGCTGCCTTATTAGAAATAAAGAATTTTTTGTTTTTACCAAAAATTGGCAGAGGTTTCTAAAAGCAACTGGATGGCTCCAGAACATCCTTTTACTTGAGGGACCCCGTCCCCATTTCACCATGCTGTTAGCTGGAGAGAAATTTGCATGTTGTTATTTTGCATCATAACTAATGAACAAAAGCTGTTGACTCTACAGTTCTGCCTGGTGCTATCCCATAAGCGGCAGTTCTGCGTTTGCTTGTATCTGGTGCTGTAGCTGATCTGCTGTCTTCTCATACGGGAAGATCTTGGAGTAGATGAAATGCAGGCAGGCAAATAAGCAGACTGGAACCTAGGTCCAGCTCAGGGCATCAAACATAGACATCTGGATTTGGATGGAGTGAGGAGAATGCAAAGGGTCCATGCTAGTGGGAGACATCTGAGAATCTGGAGTATTTGGGGGGAGCCCATGCTGCGACTCCAAGTCTGTGTCATGGGGCTGGGTGGGAGGTTGGTTTGAGTTACATTGACATTTTTGTAAGAGTGTAACCTCTGAAAAGGGACCAGAAGTTACCCCAACTTTGTAGATGTCTATGGATGTATAAATGAAAATTTTGAATTCATGTCCTTCTTCCAGATCCATATCAGTCTGAATTATATACTCCAGGTCAACAAGAATAAGTAAATTTCAGATGATATGAGAAAATAGACATGTTTCTCTTGCTAACTGCATTCCCCTTGGTTTATGAGCAGTCTGTCAGATATAAGCCCAGATGAATAGGTCTTTTTTCCCCCCTCATGTCAAATTTCCTCCATGATCTATTTTCAGAGGAAATTTATAAACATCAGTATTTTTTATTCTAGGAAACAAACTACTCATTTCTAGGTTCTGGTGAATTCAGCATGTGCTTCAGTACACTGTTTAAAGGTAGAATAGGATTATCATGGAATTTATAAAAATTGAGAAACCACTATATACAGTCATAAGCCAAGAGATTTTACCTTGAACCAAGCACTCCACCCCTAATAAAGGCAAGTAATAGTTTGGATATTTATTCTGATAGAAGCCATTGTTGTCATCCTGTATTTAGGACAAGTAAACATTTTTGACATTTTTTTTTTCTCCAAAAACTCTTACTGCTCCTGGTTATGTAACCTGGTCATGTTTCATATTGATACGACATTTTAAAATAAAGGATTATTCCTTTAGTACAAAAAATTACTTCAGAGGCTTTGTACAAATACAAGCGATCATTATTAATTATTATTGACATATTTGGCACATTTCTGCTTTATTTTCCAGTCTTGGTCTTGTTTTGTTTTGTTTTGTTTTTGGTTGTTTGTTTTTTTTTTGCTTTTCTGTTTTTGGTCGGGCCTCATTGGGACCATCAGTGCACCTAGTCAGCCTTTTTTTTTTAAGTTTGTTTATTTTTGAGAGAGAGACAGAGCATGAGCGGGGGAGAACAGAGAGAGTGGGGGACACAGAATCCAAAGTAGGCTCCAGGCTCTGAGCTGTCAGCACAGAGCCCAGCAAACCCACAAACCAGGAGATCATGACCTGAGCCTAAGTTGGATGCTTAACCGACTGAGCCACCTAGGTGCCCCTAGTCAGCATCTTCTTAAATATTGTTTTTCTCATGACATCTTCCTGCTGCAAAAGGAGTGTCTCTGAAATGCAGAAGGTCTCCCTCTTGGAATTCCCCATCCTCTGCCCCTTCTTGACCGTCTCAAGGCTTAGCGCACAGCCATACAGCCGGTACCCTAAAACTTCCCTTAAGTGTCATCCTGGAAGTGGTTTTCCCCTTTTTTCCTAGGCCAGCTCACTTGATTCCTAAAGGCCATCTGTTTCACTTTTTTGTTTTATTCTCTTATTTACCAGAAGCACACCTTCCAGTAGCTCTCAGAGAAAGAGTGTAGGACAAAGTCTTTTTTAGACCCTACTTCTCTGAAAAATTTTTTATTCTATCCTCACACTGAAGTGATAGTTTGGCTGGGTTTAGAATTCTAGATTTGGCCCAAGAATTTTCAAAGAATTGCTTTAGATTCTTATAGTTTCTTGTGTTTGAGGAGTCCAGTGACAGTCTGCCTTCTGGTCCTTTGTGTGTGACTTTTTTTCCTCCTAGAATACATAAAATCTTCTCTTTATCCCTGGTACCCTGAAGTTTCTTCGAAGATATACAGTATTTTTCAGATACGGTAGAGGATATTTAGTGGCCCTTTCAATCTTAAAGCTATGTATACATTCAATCTTAAATCTATGTATACATTCAGGAAAATTTTCCTTATTATATTTTATTTCCTCTTCACTTTCTCTGTCCTCTCTTCCTGAAACTTGTATGTTACCCTGATGCTAGAACTCCTAAACTGATGTTTTCATTTTCTTGCCAATTTTCACTGCACTTTCTGTAGATCTCTTCACCTTTGTCTTCCAAATGTTCTGCTGAATTTATTTCTGTCTTATTTTTTCCCCAAGACTTTCTTTCATTGTCTAATTTTTTTATGGCATCCATCTCTTTACAGATGTCGATCATTGGAGTTTACTTTTTTGGGGTAGGGTGACTGTTGTTATAATTTAGCTCCCTCACTCCATTCCATGTATTGTCTCTATTCAAGTTCCTTTTCTTCTCAGTATTTATTTGGACTGAATTTCATGTTTGAGGGTCTTTGGCACCAACAAATTGACTGGGAACTGTGATTGGTTGGGATTTGTCAGCTGGTAGGCATTACCCTAAGATTGAACAAGGACCCCAGATGCTAATATCTATAGGTCTTTTCTCAGAGGTTAATCAGTTGTGCCAGAAAGAAAGGCACTCGATTTCCTTCCTTGGGAAACTGTGGACAGGACTGGTATTTGCTCAGTGGACAGCATTTGGGAGCTGAAGAGGGGAAGGGGCTGTCTTTCATCATTTAGTAGATGCATTCATTTAATTCTGTGTCCTCATTTTCAACCTCTTCTTTTGCATCTTCATTCTGTTGTACCAGGTGTTTCTGGATCTGTTTCCCACTGGCTCTGTGACTCTATAATGGAAGCCTCCTGTCTCCTAACATGGTGGAGGAGGAATGGTGGACCAGCTGCAAGAGTAGGGGGATGAGTGGAGATGGCTGGTCTCCTACAGACTTTGAACCAATCCTCTTAAATTCAGCTCCATCCCTTTCTCCCACCTTCAGAGGATTCTAGTGATCAAGTTTTCTGTTGCTCAAGTTAGCTTCCTTCTTGTGTGCTTCACCTTCTGTAGCACTTAGACTTCCATTTTCCACTCCTGCTAACTTGATGACAACTCATCCATTCACTTTTTATTCCAATGAACTTACACCATTTTACTTCTTTTCTCTCTCTCTCTCTCTCTCTCTCTCTCTCTCTCTCTCTCTCTCTCTCTCTGCCTCCCTCCCCCCTCCCTTTATTTAGGATTTAAGGGAATGAGCAAAAATAAATGCATCCATTCAGTCACCATTTTTATTTTTATTTAAAAAAAAATTTTTTTTTATTTTTGACAGAGCATGAGCAGGGGAGGGGCAGAGAGAAAGGGAGACACAGAATCCGAAGCAGGCTCCAGGCTGTGAGCTGTCAGCACAGAGCCCGATGCAGGGCTCGAATTCATGAACAGCGAGATCATGACCTGAGCCAAAGTTGGACGCTCAACAGACCGAGCCACCCAGGCGCCCCTCAGTCCACCATTTTTAAATAGATGCCAATTTATGGCTTTGGACCTTCTTTTTTAATTATTAAAATTCGACTATAAAAAATATATATAAAAAAAATAACAAAAATAAATTCAAGTATAGTTAATATACATGTTATATTAGGTTCAGGTGCGCAATATACTGATTCACCAATTCTATATGTCACTCACTGCTCATAACAAATGTACTCCTTAATCCCCATCACCTATTTCAGCCATCCCCCACTCACTCTGGTAACCATCAGTTCTCTGTAGTTAAGAGTATTTTTCTTGGTTTTTCTCTCTCTCCTTTCTCTTTCCCTCCCTCCCTCCCTCTCTTTTTCCCTCGTTTGTTTTGTTTCTTAAATTCCACATATAACTGGAATCATATGGTATTTGTCTTTCTTTGACTTATTTCACTTAACATCTTACTCTGTAGCCCCATCCGTGTCATTGCAAATGGCAAGATTTCATTATTTTTGGTGGCTGATTAATATTCCATTGTATATACATACAACTCTTCCTTATCCATTCGTCAACTGTTGGGTACTGTAATTGCTTCCATATCTTGGCTATTGTAAATAATGATTCTATAAACCTTGGGGTGCATGTATCCCTTTAAATTCATGTTTTTGTAATCTTTGGGGAAATACCCAGTAGTGTAATTGCTAGATCATAGGGTAGTTCTATTTTTAACTTGAGGAACCTCCATACTGTTTTCCAGAGTGGCTGCACCAGTTTGTATTCCCACCAACAGTGCATGTGTGTTCTTTTTCGTCATATCCTTGCCAACACCTACCTGTTGTTTCTTGTGTTGTTGATTTTAGCCATTCTGACAGGTGTGAGGTGACATCTCATTGTAGTTTTGATTTGCATTTCTCTGGTGTTGAGTGATGTTGAGCATCTTTCCATGTGTCTGTTGGCTATCTGTATGTCTTCTTTGGAAAAATTTCTGTCCATGTCTTCTGCCCACTTTTTAATTGGATTATTTGATTTGGGGGTGTTGAGTTTATAAGTCTTTATATATTTTGGATAGTAACCCTTTACTGGATATGTATGTCATTTTCAAATATCTTCTCCTATTCCATAGATCACATTTTAGTCTCATCATTTCCTTTGCTATGTAGAATGGACCTTCTTTTTAAAGGAAGATTTTTTTCTGCCTCAGAGGCAGTATAGGACAGAGACAGAATCTCTACCACTGACAAACGAGGTGACCTTGGATAAGCATCCCACTGCCCCTAAGTTTCTTCTTCAGTAAAAGGGAATTATGACAGTACCTACTCCATAGGATGGTGGTCATGTGAAATAATGTGCTGTCCTAGAACATGCCATGGGGCAAGTACTCAGCTAATATTAGCTATCATTGTTTTCTTATTATAAGAGAATGTTAACAATAAATCCATTGTTACCTTACATATAAAAAGTTTCTGAAATAAGCAACTCACAAAACTTGCAAAAAACTACAAGTGAATTCTTTATATTCTTTTTTCCTTTCTCTACCTTAAAAAGATGGTAAGGGAAAAAAACATATTAACAGCAAAACCACTGACCAATTAGGAGAAGTTTTTGTTTTCATTCAGATCACCCTAGGGTTCCTAGAAAGTATACGTATTAACTCCAGTGGGCTAAATATCAGAAATGGGGGTAGTGATAATAGTAGGCTACAGATGTCAGGCTACAAAATGTTGATAGACATCTTGTTCTTTTGTATAAGCTTAGATATGCAGCCATGCAGAAATCAGTGTTGACAGACCATTTTGTGTGATATGTTACATACTCACGGCTAAAGGCTGAAAATTCATACTCACCATGCTTTCTGCTTTGAAATATTGGAGCCTTCAAAACATTTTATTTTAATAACCAACTGAGATTTCATTAGGGAGATGTTTGTAAATGTGCCGAGGCCTGGAGACATCTTCTCCTATGACAAAGAACTGTGCAAAATAAAATATACCTAGAATTTCTATCCAAGTGTCTGGCATCCAAGAAATCCCTATTCTACAATATCATGTGTACAGAATTTCCTACAAACTAATGCTTTTCTTTCCCATTCTCTTAAAGTTCCCACTTTTCCTTTTCCCCTCCTGTTAGGTATTTGACTGACTTAGAGGCAGATATAACTAGTATATAACTTGAGAATCAAATCTGGAGATGATCTGGAGACAGCTTGAATCATTATACACAAAAAGAAAATGAATATGTGTTATTTGGGATAAACCCAGAACAACCTGAATTGACAGTGAAGGAATCCAGTAGCCTTTTCTTGGAAAAAGCCAAACACTCCTCCACTCTTCTCTGCTGCTAAGCCAGACAACATCACTAGAAGTTCAGAATCATGCCAGGTGTGTGTAGAAAGGTTACTTCAGACCAGGGATCATGACCAGAAAATTCAAAAAAGCATAGGGTGTTTAAGAATGGTTCCAAAAGTAAACATGAGCACAAAGTACAATTCTTCCCTTTTCTTAGTCCTAATTCAGTTCTTTGTTTTTTAAGTTTATTTATTTATTTTGAAAGAGAGAGAGAGAGAGGGATTGCACCCAGGAAAGTGGGGGAGGGGCAGAGAGCGAGGGAGAGAGAGAATCCCAGGCAGGCTCCATGTTGTCAGTGCTGAACCCAATAAGTGCCTTGAACCCATCAATGGTGAGATCATGACCTGAGCCAATATCAAGAGCCAGATACTTAACCATTTGAGCCACTCAGGTGCCCCACTAATTCAGTTGTTAAGAAGAAACTATCTAAAGGCAAATCAAAGTGTTAAACTGATTTAGAATTTGATTCATCAGAACATTAAAATGTATATTATATAGATTTATTTATTGTCATCTGACAGTTTAGGCATACTCCAGAGATGTTGCAGGTTTGGTTCCAGACCACTGCAATAAAGCAAATACTGCAAATAAAGAGACTCAAGTTAATTTTTTGGTTTCCCAGTGCATATAAAAGTTATGATTACACTATAGTCTATTAAGACTTAAATAGCATTATGTCTGAAAAAAAAACAACAACCAATGTACATACCTTAATTTAAAAGTATCTTATTGCTAAAAAATGCTAAAATACCTTATTTCTTAAAAAGCTCATCATCTGAGCTTTCAGAGAGTTGTAATCCTTTTGCCGGTAGAGGGTCTTGCCTTGATGTTGATGGCTGCTGATTGATCAGGGTGGGGGTTGCTAAACTTTGGTGTGGTTGTGGCCATTTCTTCAAATACGACAACAGTGAAGTTTGCCTCATGGATTGACTCTTCCTTATAGGGGCGATTTCTCTGTAACAGGTGATGCTGTTTGATAGCATTTTACCCACTGTAGAACTTCTTTCAAAACTGGAGTTAATTCTCTCAAAGCCCCCCACTGCTTTATTAAGTTTATGTAATATTCTGAGTCCTTTGTTGTCATTTCAACAATCTTCACAGCCTCTTCACCAGTAGTAGATTTCATCCCAAGAAACACTTTCTTTTAAGTTTTATTTTATTTGAGAGAGGCAGAGAGTGTGAGTGGGGAAGGGGCAAAGAGGGAGAGAGAGAATCCCAAGCAGGCTCCTCACTGTCAGCGCAGAGCCCAGTGCAGGGTTTGAACTCATGAAACTGTGAGATCATGACCTGAGCCAAAATCAAGAGTCAGACGCTTAACCGACTGAGCTACACAGGTGCCCCAAGAAATTCTTTACTCACCCATAAAAAGCAACCTCTCATCCATTCAGGTTTTATCACAAGATTGCAACAATTTAGCCACATGTTCAGGCTTCCAATTCTAGTTTTCTTGCCTTTTTCACAGTATCTGCAGTTACTTCCTCCATTGAACCCCTCAGAGTCCTTCCAGACTTCCTGTTAATGTTGGTATTTTTATCTCTTACCATGAATTATAAATATTCTTAATGAAATCTAGAATGGTGAAGCTTTCCCGAAGGTTTTTAATTTACTTTGCCCAGATCCATCAGAGGAATTACTATCTGTGGCAGCCTTAGACTTGTGAAGCATATTTCTTGAGTAACATGATGTGAAAGTCCAAAATACTTGACCCATGGCCTACAGAATGGATGTTGTGTTAGCTGGTATGAAAACAGCATCAATCTCATTGTCCATCTCCATCAGAGCTCTTGGGTGACCAGATGCATTATCAATGAGCAATCATATTTTGAAAGGAATCTTTTCCTCTCAGCAGGTCTCAGGGTAGGTCTCAACAACGGACTTCTAATATTTAGTAATCCATGTTTTAAACAGATGTGCTATCATCTTGGACTTGTTCCGTTTATAGAGCACAGGCAGAGTAGATTTCCCATAATTCTTGAGAACCCTAGGATTTTTTTTTTTTTTTACTGGTTATTTATTTTTGAGAGAGACAGGGTGTGAGTGGGGGAGGGGCAGAGAGAGGGAGACACAGAATCCAAAGCAGACTCCAGGCCCTGAGCTGTCAGCACAGAGCCTAATGCGAGGCTCAGACTCACTAACCATGAGATCATGACCAGAGCCGAAGTCGGATGCTTAACCGACTGAGCCACCCAGGCTCCCTGAGAACCCTTGGATTTTCTAATGGTAATGATCATTGGCTTCAATTTAAAGTCACCAGCTGCATTAGCCCCTAACAAGAAAGCCTGTCTTTTGAAGCCTTGAAAACAGGCATTGACTTCTCTGTACTATGAAAGTAGTAGATGGCATCTTCTTCCAATAGAAGACTGTTTCATGTACACTGAAAATTTGTTGTTTAGTGCAGCCACCTTTATCAAATATCTTAGCTAGATCTTCTGGAAACCTTACTGCAGCTTCTGTGTCAGTGCTTGCTGCTTCACCTTGCACTTTGATGTTATGGAGCCAGCCTTTTTTCTTAAACCTTATAAACCAACATCTGCAGGCTTCAGACTTTTCTTCTGCAATTTCCTCACCTCTCTCACAGCCCTCATAGACTTGAAGAGAGTTAGGGCCCTGGTGTGGATTAGGCTTTGGCTTAAGAGAATGTTGTGGCTGGTTTGATCTCTCCAGACCACTAAAACTTTCTCCATATCAGCAGTATCATTGCTGTTTTGCTTTCTTATTACTTGAGTGTTCTCTGGAGTAGCACTTTGAATTTCCTTCAAGGACGTTTCCTTTACATTCACAATTTAGCTAAATATTTGGTGCAAGAGGCCTAGTTTTCAGCCTGTCTCAGCTTTCAACATACGTTCTCACTAAGCTTAATCATTTCTACCTTTTGATTTATTGTGACTATACCTTTCACTTGAGCACTTAGAGGCTATTGTAGGGTTATTTATTGGTCTAATTTCAATATTGTTACATATCAGGGAATAGGGAGGCCTGAAGAGAGGGAAAGAGATGGATGAATGGCTGGTGGGTGAAACAGTCACAAGACACAGCATTTATCCATTAAGTTTCCTCTCTTACATGGTCGTGTTCATGGTGCCCTAAAAGTTACAGTAGTAACCTCAAAAATCATAGATCACCATAACAAAGGAAATGTGTGAATATATGATGAACAAGTTTGAAAAATTGCAAGAATTACCAGAATGTGACACAGAGACACGGAGTGAAAAATACCATTGGGAAAAAATGGCACCAGTAGACTTGCTCAACACAGGATTGCCACAGACCTTCAAGTTGTAAAAAAAAAAAAAAAAAAAAAAAAAGGCAGTATCTGCAAAGTGCAAGAAAGCAAAGCACAATAAAACATGGTGTGCCTGTATATTCTTCACAGCTCATGGTTTGCTTTTTAAAACGATTTCACAAAAAGAATAGTCCTAACTAGAATATTGCCATGTAACTAGACACTCCAATTTCAGTGGTGGGATAGATTAGAAACCTTATGTAGAAATTCCTCAGTCTTACCTAGAGAAAGTGGATTTTCTTACATATGAAATGGAAACTTATGGTTAAAAGAAGCTTTTAGGACCTCATATAGGCATAGGTTGTTGGTATCCTTAATTTAGCTCTTTTTTTAAATTGAGGTATATTGACATTTAACATTATATTTCAGATGTGCAACATAATTATTCAATATTTATATACTGCAAATGATCACAATAAATCTGGTTAACATCTGTCACCATGCATAGTTACGAACAATTTTCTTCTTGTGATAAAAACTTCTAAGACCTATTTTTTTAGAAGCTTTCAAATATGCAATAGTATTATTAGCTGTAGTCACGAAGCTATGTATTTTACATCTATATTCATTTATTTTATAACTGGAAGTTTGCATCCTTTGACCATCTTCACCCATTTTGCCCACCATCTAATCCCCTGCCTCTGGCAGCTACCAGTCTGTTGTCTGTATCTGTAAGTTCAGTTTTGGGTTTTGGTTTTTCCCGTTTGTTTGCTTGTTTAGATTCCATATGTAACTAGAATCCTGTGGTATTTGTCTTTCTTTGATACATTTCATGTACCATGGTGCTGTCAGGGCCCATCCATGTTGTCACAAACGGGAAGATTTCCTTCTTTTTTATATGGTTGAAAAATACCCTGCTGTGTATATATGTTTTCTTTATCCGTTCATTCATTGGTGGACACTTAAGTTATTTATATATCTTGGCTATTGTAAATAATGCAGTGAACGTGAGTGGGTATATTTTTTATAAATGATGCTCAGTGAATGTGGGAGTGGGTATATCTTTTTAAGTTTTTCCATTTTCATCAGATGAACACCCAGACGTGGAATTGCTGGATCAATGTGTTAGTTCTATTTTTAATTTTGGAGGAACCGTCAAATTGTTTTCCCTCATAGCTGCACCAACTTGCATTCCTACCCATGGTGCCCAAGGATTCTGTTTTCTCCACTTACCAACACTTGTTGTTTCTTGTCTTTTTGATAATGACTGTTCTAACAGGTATGAGGTGCTACTCATTCTGGTTTTGATTTGCATTTCCCTGATGATTAATGATATTGAGCACTTTTTCATGTACCTGTTGGCTATCTTTATATCATCTTTGAAAAATGTCTATTTAGATCCTCCGCCCATTTTTTCATTAGATTATTTTTTTGCTATTGATTTGTATAAGCTCTTTATATATTTTGGATATTAACCCCTTATCAGATATAAGACTTGAAAGTATTTAATCCCATTCAGTGGATTACCTTCTCATTTTGTTGATGGTTTCCTTTACTGTGCAAAAGCTTTTTAGTTTGATGTAGTCCCACTTCCTTATTTTAGTTTTTGTCACTTTAGCTTTTGGTGTCAAATCCAAAAAATCATTGTGAAGATGTCAAGAAGCTTACCACCATGTGTTCTTCTCCGAGTTTTATGTTTCTAGGTTGTACAGTCATGTCTTTAATCCTGAGTTCATTTTTGTGTATGGTGTAAGATAGTGGTCTAGTTTCATTCTTTTGCATGTGACTGTCCAGTTCTCCCAACACCGCTTATTGATTAAACTCTCCTTCCTCCATTGTATATTCTTGGCTCCTTTGTCATAAATTAATTGACCATTTACATATCGGTTTATTTCTGGGCTTTCTATTCTGTGCCATTGCTCTGTGTGTCTTTTTTTTAATATCCTATACCATACTGCTGTGGTTAGTATAGCTTTATTATACAATTTGAAATCAGGGAGTGTGGTACCTCCAGCTTTGTTCCTCTTTCTCAAGATTGCTTTGGCTATTGAGTCTTTTTTGGTTCTATAGAGTGTTTTAGGATTATTCTGTTTCTGTGAAAAATGCCATTGGACTTTTGATAGTGATTGCATTGAATCTGTGGATTGCTTTGAGTAATATGGACATTTTAACAATATTTGTTCTTCCCATCCATGAGCAAGGTATCTTTCCATTTATTTGTCTTTTTCAATTTTTTCATCAGTGCCTTATAGTTTTCAGTGTACAAGCCCTTCACCTCCTTAGGAATTCATTCCTAGGTATTTTAGCCTTTTTTGATGCACTCGTAAATGGGACTGTTTTCTTAATTTCTCTTTCTGAGAAATTTGTTTGTTTATTGGTGTATAGAAATGTAACAGATTTTCGTATATTGATTTTGTATCCTGCAACTTTAATGAATTCATTATTTCTGACAGTTTTTCATAGAGTCTTCAGGGTTTTCTGTATATAATAGCATGCCATCTGCAAATAGTGACGGTTTTACTTTTTCTTTGCCAATTTAGATGCCTTTTTTTGTTTTTCTTGCCTAATTGGTGTAGCTAGGAATTCTAATACTATGTTGAATAAAAGTAGCAAGAGTGGGCCTTGCTTGTTACTGATCTTTTACCTGTGATTATGTTAGCCGTGGACTTGGCATATATGGCCTTTATTATATTCAGGTACAGTCTTCTCTGCCACTTTGTTGAGAGTTGTTATTATAAATGGTTGTTGAATTTTATCAAATGCTCTTGTTTTACATCTATTGAAATGATCACATGAGTCTTTTTTTTTTTTAATATTTATTTTTAAGAGACGGAGAGACAGTGTGAGTGGGGAAGAAGCAGAGAGAGAGAGAAAGAGGGAGATACAGAATCTGAAGCAGGCCCCAGGCTCTTAGCTGTCAGCACAGAGCCTGATGCGGGGCTCAAACCCACCAGCCGTGAGTTCATGACCTGAGCCAAAGTCATACACTTAAACAACTGAGCCACCCAGGCTCCCTGAGTTTTATTCTTTACTTTGTTAACATGGTGTATCACATTGATTGATTTGTGGATGTTGAACGATCTTGCATCCCTGATGTGAATTCCACTTGATTGTGGTATATGATTCTTTTAAGGTATTGTTGAATTTGGTTTGCTAATTTTGTTGAGAATTTTTGCATCTATATGCTTCAGGGATATTGGTCTGTGAAATTCTTTCCTTGGAGTGTCATTGTCTGGTTTTGGTATGAGGGTAGTGCCGGCCTCATAAAATAAGTTTGGAAGTCTTCTGTCCTTTCTGTTATTTGGAAAAGTCCACAAAGGATTGGTATTAATTCTTCTTTAAATGTTTGGTAGAATTCACTAGAGAAGTCATCTGGTCCTGGACTTTTGTTTATTGGGATATTTTTGATTACTGATTCAATTTCCTTATTAGTGATTGGTCTTTTCAAATTTTCTTTTTCTTCCTGATTTTTTTTTGGTAGGTTGTGTGTTTCTAGGACTTTATCCATTCTTCTAGATTGTCAGATTTTGTTATGTATAATTGTTCATGGTAGTCTCTTCTGATCTTTTATATTTTTGTAGTAACAGTTTTAATGTCTCCTCTTTCATTTCTGATTTGAGTCCTCTCTTTTTGTTTCTGGTGAGTCTAGCTAAAAGTTTATCTCTCTTTAGTTTCAGAGAATCTGCTCATAGTTTCATAGATCTTTTTTATTGTCATTGTATTCTCTTTATTATCATTTATTTCCTCCTTTTTCTTTGTTATTTCCTTTCTTCACTAACTGTGGGCTTCATTTGTTCTTTTTTTTTTTCTAGTTCCTTGAGATGTAAAGTTAGACAGTTTGAAGTTGTTTTGTTTGTTTCTTGATACAGGTATTTATCTCTATGAACTTTACTCTTAGAACTACTTGTGCTGCATCTCATAAGTTTTGGTGTGAGTTTTTTTTTTTCACTTGTCTCAAGGTATTTTTTAATTTCTCTTTTGATTTCTTCTATGACAAAGTGGTTATTTGCTAGCATTATGTTTAATCTCCACATATTTGTAAATTTTCAAGTTCTCCTGTAATATATTTCTATTTTTATACTATTGTGATTAGAAAAAATGCTCAATTTCACTCTTCTTAAATTTATTAAGTCTAGTTTTGTTGCCTAATGTATTATTGATTGAGGAGAATGTACCATATGTGCTTGATAAAAATGTTTGTTGCATTTGAATGGAATATTCTGTATGTATCTATTAAGTCTGTCTTGTCTAACATGTCATTTGAGGCTGATGTTTGCTTATTATTTTCTGTCTAGTCCTATCCATTGTTTTAAGTGAGGTGTTAAAGTCCCCTACTATTACTGGTTTGCTGTTTATTTCTCCCTAACAGACTTGTTAATATTTATTTTGTATATTAGTTTCTCCTATGTTGGATATGTAAACATTTACAGATGTTATATATTCTTATTGGATTGACCCTTTTGTTATTATGTAATGCCCTTCTTTGTCTCTAATTATGGTCTTTGTTTTAAAACCTATTTTTTCTTATATAAGTATAACCTCTCCAGATATCTTTTGGTTTCCATTTTCCATGGTTTCACTTTCATTATCTTTTCCCTTCACTTTGAGTCTGTGTGTGTTCTTGCATCTGAAGTGAGTCTCTTATAAACACCATATAGATAGGTATTGTTTTTTAATCCATTTAGCTACTCTGTGTCTTGTGTGTGGACAGTTTAGTCCATTTACATTTCATTAATTGATAGGTGTGTATTTATTGCCATTTTGCTGTTTCCTGGCTGTTTCATAGTTCCTTATTTCTTTTCTTATTCTATTCCTTTATCATTTTGTGATTTTCTGTAGTAGTATGCCATCATTCCATTCTTTTTATCTTTTGTGTATCTGCTATAGGATTTTGCTTTGAGCTTACCATGAGGCTTACATAAAATATATTTATAAGTCTATTTTAAGTTGATAACTTAAATTTGAAAGCATTTTAAAGTTCCACATTTTTACTACACCATGTTTTATGGTTTTGTTTGGTTTGGGTTTTATATCTTTTATTTTATGCACCCCTGACTAATTATTGTAGCTATAGTTGTTTTTACTGTCTTTGTCTTTTAATCTTCATACTAGCTTTATAAGTGATTAATCCATCACTTTTCCAACATTAGATTCTGAATTCTACTGTATGTTTACCTTTATTGACCTGCATGCAACAAGCTGTTTTGCTGCTTGTAAGATTCTGTCCTTATCTTTTGGACCCCCGGGTGTCTCAGTTGGTTGAGCATCCAACTCTTAATTTCAGCTCAGGTCATGATCTCGATGTTCATGGATCCAAGCCCTGCATTGAGCTCTGTGCTGTCAGTGTGGAGCCTGCTTGGGATTCTCTGTCTCCCTCTCTCTCTGCCCCTCTCCCACTTGCACTCTCTCTCTCTCTTTCAAAAATAAATAAATAAATACTTTTTTAAAAAAAAGATTCTGTCCTTTGTTTTGACAAATGTGTCTTAGTGGGTTTCTTTGGGTTCATCTTTTTTGGAACTCTCTTGGGAGATATCTGAATTTTCCTTCCCCAGATTAGGCCAGTTTTTAACGATTATTCCCTCAATGTTCTTCCCCTTTCTCTCTTTCTTCTCCTTCTGGAATCCCTATATTGTGACTGTTAGTCCACTTGATGTTATTCCATAAATCCCCTAAGCTATCTTCACTCTTTTTCATTATTTTTTCTTTTTGCTATTCTGATTCATTGACTTCCACAGCCCTAATTTTGAGTTCACTGATCCTGCCTTCTGTTTCATCTAGCTAGTCTGCTGTTGAACCCTGTTAGTGTATTTTTCAGTTCAGTTATTGTATTCCTCAGCTCTGAGTTCTCTGTGGTACTTTCTTACATTTTATATCTCTTTGTTGAAGTTCTCACTGTGCTCATCCATTCTTCTCCTGAGTTTGGTGAGCATCTGTATGACAGTTATTTTGAACTTTTTATCAGGTAAGTCATTTTTCTGCATTTCATTAAGGACTTTTTTCTGAGGCTTTATATTGTTCTTTTGTTTGGAAGTGGTTTTCTGTTTCTTCATTTTCTTTGTCTCTCTGAGGTTTTTATTCATTAGACAAAATATCCAGCTGTCCCATTCTTGAAGGAGTGGCCTCACATAGATGAACCTTATTATTCAACGCTGCCCCAGCTCCTAGTTGTCTCTCAAGCCTTTGTTTTTGCCTAAGCAAACGTCTTTTGTTTTAGCAGCCCCCAGTAGTTGAGGGTGTCCAAGACCTGTCAGTGTCCCAAAAGGATGGATATTAGCACCTAGATTCAGGCTGAGTAGAAGCCAGACCCTCAGACAGCCACTTTTAAAGTATGGCAATATAGGTGCAGTATTGTGGGACTTCAAGAGTAAGTCACACTGGCCATGATAGCTAAGTATTCTAGAGGCATCTTATGGGAAGCAATCTCAAAAAACTCAGGATGCCAGATAAGTGTATAAACTCTTCCCCAGGAAATTCCAGTGACCTGGAGTAAGACAGAGAACACAAAGATGCATTCAGCAGCCTCTGTCCCTGGAGTGTATCTCAGGAGCACTTAGATGTGTACTAAACCATAAGCCCACTCCTCAGGCTGAAACTCTGGGACAAGCAATTAGACCTCTTTTACAGAAAGACTGGGGATATTTTTTAGTCTACTCTGTGCACAGTACCCTGGGAATGGTAGCTTGCCAAGAATTGTCTCTCCATTTCTTACAGTTCTGTGGGACTAAGGAACGCAGGGTCTGTTGGCCACCAGAGCTAGGCAATCAAGATGCATTCCCTGGGTGGCAGCCGCAGAAACTGGGGCACCAGACACATATAAAAGTTCCCTTCTGGGAGATGCTGGCACTTTGAAGCGTGGCACAGGGAGAATGCCAAAATAGCTGCCTGCTGAGGTCTCTGTATAGGATTATAGTAGGGCCTTAGGTGTGTGTTTAATTAGAGGCCCGCCCCTCAGGCTGCAGCTGTGAAGATAAGCTGATTGGCCTTTCATAGACTGAGTTCCTTGCTCTGTTGCCTGTGCCTTGGGGGTGGTGGCCAGCTAAGAACTTTCTTTCCTTTGGTTACAGTTCTGTGGGAACCGCAGACGGAAGTCTTGCTGGACACTAGGTCGGGGGATCAAGAGATGCACCCTGGTGGCAGCCACAGAAAATTAGGCACTGCAGGGTACAAGCTTCTTTTGGGGAGAGGCTGGTAAGCTGGAGTGAGGCAGAACTTCTACCCCTGGAGAATATGGTGGCAGGTAGGCCCCTAGAGTTGTGTCCCTGAGTGAACCCTTTTAGTGCCGTTTCCCAGCTCTCCATAGCCTTGTGGATCTCGTGGGTGGGAATCCCATTGGTTTTCAAAACTAGAATTTTGGGGGCTCATCTCTCAGGTGCAAGTTTTAAAGTGGGGGGGGGGGCGGTCCGTGACATGGGGTTGCAGCTCTTTACTCCTCAGGGAGAATCTCCTAGTTTCTAGTTCCTTCCCAATCGGGGATCATGGCAGGGGGGCTGGGGTTTATGGTCAGACCAAGTCTCATCCTCTCCTACCTGTTTCAGTGTGGGGTTTTTTTCTCATTAGTGTGATGTGTAGGAGTTGCTCGGCTCGTTTTTTAAATTTTTCTCACAGGAGATTATCCCATATGCAACTGTACGTTCAGTGTTTCTGTGGGAGCATGTAAGTTCAGGGTCTTCATATGTCACCATCTTGAACCAGAGCCTGTTAATTTAACCTGTTAAATTATTTAACTCAAATACAAAATACTGTTGTTTTTGATCCTGAAATTTGATAAGTTTATTGCTTATGGAAAGTGCTGAATATTAGCTGTATTTTATTAACTATTTGATTCATTTTAAAAAAAAAATTTAATGTTTATTTTTGAAAGAGAGAGAGGGAGGGAGGGAGGGAGGGAGACAGAGGATCCGAAGCGGGCTCAGTTCTGGCAACAGAGAGCCCAGTTCAGGGTTCAAACCCACTAACTATGAGATCACCACCTGAGCTGAAGTCAGATGCTTAACCAACTGAGCCACCCAAGTGCCCCAACTAATTCTTTTTTTTAAGTTGTTGAGATTTGTTGAAAAGTTTGACCAATGCAATAATTTTAATTGTAAAATATTAGTGTTCTTCAGTCATTAACAATTAAGCCAAAATGAAATGCTTTAATCACTGATACTATTGCCCGCAAAACCTCAAATCCTAATTATCTGAGGTACCAGTTTAATATACTTAGAAAATTGTGAGCTCTGGAAACATTTTTCAAAATTGTAGCTAGGATTTGAATCCAGCTCTTAATGAGGCAGCCCAGTATTAACTCTAGCAATTCATTTATTTCTAAAAACAGCATTTACTGTTTTAAGGCTAAATATTAAGTAGCGATGTAAGCCCTGGCATTTATTTTTCAGCTGAGAAAGTTATCTGTGTTCAATAGGTGGAGGGAACCAAGTAGACATCCTGCTCACACAAAGCTAATCAGTAGTTCGACAGCTGCAATCAAACATCCAACACAGAGTGTCTCAGAGGCCGTAATCTCTGTGTCTCCTGCATTGTTTTTGTTATAAAAGGTTTGGGGAGCATGGAGGAGGGATGGTGCAGCTTGAGATTGTGCATAGTCACCACCTTTCTTTTTTCCTACTTAGAGCATTTTACTAGCTCGACCTCCTTTCAGTTCAAAGGAACCACATCCTCATATTATTTCATCTCTGTCTTCCATCTTTATTAGCCTTTTTTAATGAATAAGCTACTGTGAAGGTTTTTAAAAATCAGCCTTACAAAATGTACTATTCTACAAAAGTGAACTTTCCAGAAAACTGACACTATTCCCTTAAGCACCAAAATGAAGTAGAAGAGGAAAGAAGTGGGCAGGACGGGGTGGAGAATAATAGCAGTGGTAATAGTGTAATAATGATAGAAATGTTCTGAAATGTCTACCCTTCTGTGTAGCCGAAACTTTTCTTGGAGGCCCAGGATCATTTTCATGAATATCAGAGATGAATCCTGTTATCTGTTGAAGAGCTCTGACAATATAATATCTAGGTCTATTGGGCCCCTAAACAAGATCTTCCTCCTGCACAATCAGCATACCCACTGAGGTCAAAAGACAGGTCAAAACAGTTGTGTGGCTTCTCTCATTAACAGACAAACCATCCATTTTACATCAGGAAGCCCATCTGTCCCTCCCTTACTGTCCTTGCTGCCCTGCCCTTCGCTCCAGGGTCCTGGCCCTCACTTCATCAGTTCCATTTAGTATTTCTCCCCAGGCTGTCAGTAAGAAATAAGGAAGGTATTTAGAAGAGGTCATTCACTTTGCTGTGAGAACAACCATGAGAAAGGAAGACCTCTCTTCCTCATATTAACCACCTATTATATTAAAATTGGAATAAATTAGTAATCTGACTACATCTGGCTCTTTTCCTCTAACCCTTCCATTCCTATCATGTTGTGACCCCCAAGTCAGGGTGAAAGATGTAGGGTGAGGGCAAAAACCCATTCATACTTTAAAACTCCTTTTCAGGGCTCCAGGGTGGCTCAGTTGGTTAAGTATCCAACTCTTGATTTTGGTTCAGGTCATGATCTCACGGTTTGTGAGTTAGAGCCACATGGTAGGCTCCGTGCTGACACTGAGCTGGCTTGGGATTCTCTCTGCCCCTCCCTGGCTTGCACACTCTCCCTCTCAAAGTAAATAAACTTAAAAAAAACACAGCACTCCTTTTCTCTAATTTTTAAAACAGTAGTCTGCCTCATTGTATATACAACCAACAGTCATGTTGGTGGAAATATTTTTGCAAGGGCTGGAAGCAGTAAGTTTCAGCTTTAGGTCTTTGTGCCTGGTGGTTGCTGGAAGTGTCTCTTGTAGAAAAGCAGGGATTAATTGTATCGTTTTTTTGTTTTGTTTTGTTTTGTTTTTTTAATTTTTTTTTTTAATTTTTAACGTTTTTATTTATTTTTGAGACAGAGAGAGAGCATGAATGGGGGGAGGGTCAGAGAGAGAGGGAGACACAAAATCAGAAGCAGGCTCCAGGCTCTGAGCTGTCAGCACAGAGCCCAACACGGGGCTCGAACTCATGGAGTGCGAGATCACGACCTGAGCCGAAGTCAGACGCTTAACCGACTGAGCCACCCAGGCGCCCCTGTATCGTTTTTTAAAGGCTATTTATTTTGAGAGAGAGTGAACATGAACGTGGGGGAGGGGCGGGGGGGGGGGCCAGGGAGAGTGAATCCCAAGCAGCATGGAGTATGACTGGGGGCTTGATCTCACAAACCGAACCATGAGATTCATAACCTGAGCTGAAATCAAGAGTCAGATGCTTATCATTTTTGACTCTGATTTTCTCTTTCCCTTCACTTTTATCACCCACATTTACAATTACTTTTATTGTTACTATGTGAAACATAGTTATTCCTACTAAATGCTGTACATTTGACTAATATCCCATAGATTAACATAAACTTTACTGAAAGGAAACAGGAGAGAATGACCCAGAAACTCTCCCAATGATTTAGTATCAGTGGATGAGTTCTGCTGTGGAAAGTCTGCCTCTGGCTACTTTTTAATTTGGCTCTATTCATTGATGCAATTTTTCTTTCTTTTCTCCTTCTTCAAAAATGGCATCATTTTGTATGAAATTTTGCCTTAACTATATGCCTTAATGTTGCTATATATACATACTTGGGCAAACATTACAGACACATGCGCACACACACACATAGAGTATCTATGTATTGGGAATATAGGCCCATTTAAGGAGCTTCAAGATGTCAGACTGCATTTGGGATCTTTTTGCCTTTCCCTCATGGTTGTAAGATGGGTGTAGCTGCTCAAATGCCATGTAGCTGCTCAAATGTCCTCACACCAGTTTCTAGACCAGGAACTATGGGGGAGAGGCAAGAAGTTTTGTATGTCTCTGTTTATTTTATTCTGAAGAAGATCCTTTCCAGCCAATTTTCCCTTGAGCGTCATTGACCACAACTG